>NC_058523.1:330900947-331525947 GCF_904849725.1 Hordeum vulgare subsp. vulgare
AGACATCCTGTGCAAGGCAGTGCACACAACATACGAAGCGTCCCCGAGTCATAGCAAGCTACAAGGACTCCTTAAGACACAACGAGAACTGTTGTAAGTCGACCGTGAACAAACGAATCCACTAGATGTCGAACCCCAACCTAACATCATGCATTTGTTGGAAGATTGTCCTATAAGTAACTACTTGAATTCCCACCTAAGAACTCCCGAAATTTCTGGTCATGCAATCTGGTCCACGGATACAAGGAGTAATGTATCACTGAACTCCTATACTAAGTCGTCCAGTGTATCACATCCGTCAACACATAACCAGAATCTCAGAACTTCATCTATCTCAGACACTCGTAATCACAACGATACTAAGTGTGGCGATACATCCGGAACTCTCTGCACCAGTACTGGGGAAGCCGGACTCCTCTCGCCACTACTAGTACTGAAGCAATTTCGAACATCCTTCGTCCTCAGATACTAAGAAATCTGAATGATAATGATGTGCTCAAGAATCCCCTGGAGCTCAACTCCCCGGAAGAAATCAAGTCAGACAGGAGGCACCAAGACAAAACTCCGTCAAATCGACATCATATAGATTCCAAAAATATCCGCGTGATCCTAAATATTTTGAGTGAGAAGAGGAGTAGGATTGCAATTATTACATCAGGATTCCTCACCAGAGCATAGAAGAGGAGAAAAAAGAATCCTACTCTCCGATATATACCTAGACTCAAATCAGTTTTTCACTAGACTCGCCTCGGCCATGTTCCATCAATCAAGGGGGATCCTAGGTCGGTACTGCTCTGATACCAACTTGTAGCACCCAAGATGCGATCATATCCTTATTTTGGCGTGAGGGCCTCGATAAGGATAGAAACGCATCTCACCATTTCGCAAGAATGGATATCGTTACAAGTACATGTACTGAACAGATGAGTATAAAGAGTTGGCTTACACTCGACACAAGCTACATCAGAGTCACATCAGTACAACACATACAATCATCATGAAGAAGAGCAGGGTCCGTCTATGGACGAAAACAAACAATAAAAGAACAACGTCCATCCTTTCTATCCCAGGCTGCCGGCCTGGAACCCATCCTAGATCGATGAAGAAGAAGAAGAAGAAACTCCAAATGAACAATCAATGTGCTCGCGTCAAATAACCCTTTACATGTACCTGCAACTGGTGTTGTTGTAATTTGTGAGCCACGGGGGACTCACCAATCTCATTTCCAAAGGTATCAATACTAGCAAAGCTTAATGTGTGAGGTAGGGTTAAGTGGTGAGGTTGCAGCAAGCGACTAAGCATTTATTTGGTGGCTAACTTATGAGTACAAGAATAAAGAGGGGAATGATCTACGTGTAATGGACGTGAACTACTGATGATCAAACGAATGATCCTGAACACCTACTTACGTCAAACATAACCCCACCATGTCCTCGATCGGAGAAGGAGCTCACGAAAGAGACAACACGGTTACGCACTCAGTGGGCATATTTTAATTAAGTTAATTTCAAGTTATCTAGAACCGGATGTTAAACAAAGTTTCCATGTTGCCACATAATCGCGGGGACGGCTTTCCAAAAGATTTAACCTGCAGGGGTGCTCCAACTAGTCCATCACAAACTACCACACGCTGCGACGGAATGACCTCGATCAGGCAAACCCGTGATCTCCTCGGATCCCTATTGGAAAACCTCAACCTCGAGTTTAGCTCAAAGCATCCTTGGAATCCCTCGCACGAGACGCTCGATAAAGGTAAAACAAGTCCAGCAAGGTCGCCCGACGTGTTGACGATCCCGATAGGAGCCGTGTATCTCGTTCTCAGCACACGACGGATGAGCAATACGTACGGTGGCCGGATAGAAATCCCCCGAGTTGCCCCGGGTGGCCCCGCAAGTGGCTCTGTTTTGGATCGGCGCCATCAGCACTGGCCCTCTCTATATTATGTAGAATTACTCCTCGGGTTCATGACGCCCTATGCTTTTCAGTATTAACAGTATTATTATGTTGGGCAAATATAGTACCAATGTTGAGCCTTGCCAGACGAGCTTTGTCCTAAAACGAGAATCTAGGGGGTCCCCATAACAACCCCAAGCATGTTAGGAGCGCTCATTTATGGAACATAACACCGGTAGCCGAAACTAAGGGGGCAAAGGTGGAACAAAACACCAGGCTAGAAAGGACGAGCCTTCCACCTTTTACAAAGTATATAGGTGCATTAAATTAAATAGCATTTAATAGGGTGATATAACAAGGAATCCATGTCATCACATGGAAGCAACTACACCTACAACTAGCAACGCTGACACATGGTTAAGCAAGCGGTAACATAGCCAATCAGTGGTTTGCTAGGTTGTGAACAGGGGAAGGTTTTCATGGCAATGTTGGGAGGATGATATTTAACAGGTGGTAGGCAGCGAGACATAATGATAGAAATTATAAAACTAGCAAGGCAATGATAGTGATGGTATCTAGGGAAATGGTCGTCTTGCCTGAGATCCCGCTTGGAAGAAGAATGACTCCGTGAAGCAGACGAACCGATGTAGTCGAACGGGTCCTCACTTTCCGACACGCTTGCGGAACTCTATCGAGACGAAGCAAACCGGAAACAAGAATCAACACACGACATACATCACACGATACACAACACATATGACGCATGAACGGTTGGATATATGCAAGACATGGCATGTCAATTCACAACAATCAACTACAACACATTAAGTGAAGTTCAATATGCAACGAGTTGCATATTGATGAAACTCCACATATGAATTATTTAGTTCTATACCGATTAGGTACACGGCAATATTAAATGTTGGTTAAACATGGAAAGAGGTGAAGCGTAACTAAGCTATCAATCTAGGCATTTTAAATGAGGTCGGAAACGACTTATAGCATCTCCGAGATGACCTCATACGTCAATTTATAATTCTATTCAGATCTGAACTAACATGTTTTAATATTTTTTAAACAGAAAAATAAATAGGTTCACGTGATTCTACGCGTCGTTCCAATCAATTTACACATATAGAACATCCCCAACGGAGCTACGGTTCAAAAGATACGAACACCACAAGATATGATGGCATGAATGCAATATTTGTGCCACGATAGTCACAAGTATCCCAAACCAAGAAGGCAGCAATGAAATATGAAACTACACAAGATTAGAAGCAAGTTTCATATAGGACACGATCAGAAGGAGCAACGGTTCAACAAATACAAGCTACACAAGTAATACTCATAATCTGCCAAAATCAGCCACATGGCATTTTCTACACCCCAAGACAACAAGCTACATAAATCTAAAATGCTCAAACAAGGCATGAGACAGTAGAGGGCAAGATGAACTACAACATACTACTAATAACATCTAGCATGGAAGCATGAATCACTAGGAAAAGGACTCACAAAATGGCATCTCACACACGGTTTCAGACTTAGTGAAAACATCAGTTTTTGACAGTGATGTTTTCCATCTGAAGGCATATTGACAGCAGCAAAACTATATGCTACAGGGCTCCAAATGACATGAAAATTCACAACATGCTAGGAATCTTAAGGACTACAACTAACTCCATTGCACCAACCTCAAAAGAGCTATAGACCACCAGATAAACTCATGACAAGACAGCAACAAAATATAACAGATTTCAGACTTAGAAATATTTCAGCATCTCCAAATCAGGAGTATTTTCTAGCATGTTGACAACAAGAAAACAACACCTAAACATGGATTTCTATTGCAAACAAAATTACCAGAGCCTAGCCTACACATCCAAGGGCATATTTCTAGTTGACAACTCCATCATATCATGCACGGAATTAATCCCACAAAATAAACAAAAGGGCAACATGGCAAAATATCACGCGCACTAACTTGTTGAAAAGCTAAAACTAAACGCACGGTTAAATTCTATGGATTTTTCTACCCCGAAAACATATATAACATGTGGCGTTGCAAAAATAAGAATAACACCACACGTATATGCGAGAATATGTCCTAAACACGATATAACAAACTAGCGACGGAACCCACATGCAAAAATGCAAACAACTGCTCTAAAATACATGGCAAAAGGTCCCTAATAACATGAGCATTTAAACTACGGGATTTGAGCAATCCGGACACGCACGAAAATAAATACGGGATAATTCCCTATTAGGACAACATGCAAAACTAGGTAAAAAGCGGGTCAAACCACTTCAAACATGCATGCAAGTTGTAAAATGTGAATCTCTGTGCAAAACTACACGAGTTACATATTTAAAACGTTCCGATCCGATACACAAAATAAAAGTTACGGACGTTTTAATATCTAGCATTTTTCTGAAATAAATAAAACCGAAAAATCATAAAAACACTATTGGGCCGAATCTACTGCAACAGGCCAAATCCAAGGTGGGCGCGGCTAGTTAACCTACGCGCGGGCGGCAAATAGGGGCTCACCATGGGCCTGAGGCCTACTCGGAGGGGACGGCTTGGCTTGGGCCGGCTAGAGCGGTGTCAGTGTTGGGCCGGCTCCTGGCCTAGGTGCTGGATGGAGGCTGCCCAGCCTGTGGCGCTCGTGGCGGCGGATCTGGAACCCTGATCCAGGTCGTCGCGAGGGGGGGCGCGCTCGGCACGACGGGGAGCAGGGCGACGCGGCTTCGGCCGGCGGGAGCTTGGGGCAGTGGCCGGCGACGGGATCCGGCCGGCGGCGGCGCGCCGATGAAGGGGGCGACCGGAAGAGCACCGGCATGCTCGGGCGGCGCGACACGGAGGCGGCGGCGCGCTCTAGGCGAGGGAGCAGGGAGGCGGGGCTGCAGCGCAGCTCGAGAGGAGGAGGGAGCCGGCTGGGGGCGGCGCGATCCGGGCCTGGGCGGGCCCCGGATGGGCTTCGCGGGCCTGCGTGGCTGAGGAGGTGGGAGGAGAGAGAGGCAAGTGGGAGTGGCGGCTAGGGTTTGGTGGGGTGGCGCAGAAAACGAGGAGGTTTAGGGGATTGTTGTCTATTTATAGAGATGGGGGTAGGATTATCCGAATCCGGGTCAGTTTTCGAGCACATGATCATGATCAAACGGCCACGGATACGGGAATGGCTAGGTGGGCTGTGTAGAGTGGCTAGCCGGAGAAGAGAGGGAAAACGGGCACCCGGCAACGCGATTTAAAACACTGAAACACGTCCGACGAATAACCGAAGACGGTGCCGCTATGGTCAACCGTTCGAGTACCAGACGGACTCCGATTGTGACGAAATTTGGCACGCGGCCTACCTACGTCTAAATAAGACCGCACGCCAAGTATCAACCCAATCCAAAAATATTTTAAATCCACTTTGAATAACAAGATTTGAACGATGTCGCAGGCGCGTGCGTGTGTGATCGGGCTCAACACGGACAACGACGAGAACGGGAGAACCGGCAACTAATAACGGATGCAGGTTTTGAAAACTGGAAGCAACGGAGTGCCGATGCAATGCGGATGATGCGCATGATGCGATGATGATGCGATAAATGAAAATAAACACACGCATGCAATGGTATAAAGGGGAAATCTTCTTGAGCGTCGGTCTCGGGCTATCACAGCTAGGTTCCAACTTGTTATGAAAAGCAAGCAAAACTAAAACAAACTAAAAAGTAAAGAGCGGGACGCTCCTAGTGTAGCACATAACATATGAAGTGATAAAAATATAGCATGGGGATGAACAAACTGATGATTGTTGATAGAGAAGGGGATGCACGGGGGCATCCCCAAGCTTAGATGCTTGAGTCTCCTTGAATAGTTCTTGGGGGTGCATGGGGGCATCCCCAAGCTTGAGCGCTTGACACTCCTGGATCTTCTTTTCATCATCTTCGATCGCATAATTGAAAACTCCCTTCATACGAAACTCATCATAAGCTGATTAGAGTGGTTAGTACCGATGATAAAATAATTCATTACCTACTGGAAATAAAGATTTTCATGAAAGGCTACTGTTTCTCATGATTTCCAAAAGGTTTTTGCAAAGTAAAAGCAAGCTTAAGATTTGCAAAATGATGAAAATGCAAAACGTGGCAGAATATGTGAAAAACATAACAACAAGTAGTAAAAAACATTTGGGGGCACTTATGCAACTGAAATCAAAAAACTCAGAACAGATGATAGAAAGACAATTGTATAGAGCATGTTGTCAAACTAATTCAGATCAAAAATATGATCTGGTGATTTTTGGTGAATTTTTCCGCCAAGCAGATAGAATCTGTTTCTGGATAGCGTGTCACAACTTTCGAGCTTTCTTGCAATCGGAGGCTAAAACTTGGCACAAAGCTTAAAAATAAAGATACAATGATGTTGCTATAGTAGTAACTAGCATAAATACCACTAAAACTGAAAGTAAAAACAAATTGGGATGCCTCCCAACAAGCACTTTCTTTTATGCCTTTGAGCTAGGCATGAGATTTTAATGATGCTCTCGTAGGAATAAGAGTTGTAGAACAAAAGAGAGCATCAAGAAGCAAATAACAAACACATTTAAGTCTAACATGCTTCCTATGCATATGAATATTGCAATAGAATAATTCATTGAAGCACAAAGCAATAAGCATAGAAGGCAAAACAAGTGCAGCTTCAAAATCTTCAACATAAAGAGAGAAAACTTCTTATTTTTTAGATATTTAGAACCATGTATCCCTCTCTCGTTATAAACTTCAGTGGCATCATGGATGACCTCAACAATATAACTATCACATAAGGCATTATTTCCATGATCCAAAAGCATAAAAGTATCATTACTCTTCTTATAAGCAAAATCTTTCTTATTAGGAATAGTGAGAGTAAAGCAATCATTATCATCATGATAATCATCATGTTTAGGAAGCATAGTATCATCAAAGCAAATTTTCTCCTCAAAAGTTGGGGGACTAAAAATATCATGTTCATCAAACCCGTCATCTCCAATCTTAGAGCTTTCCCTGTCATTAGCAATATTGGTATTCAAAGAAAGCATACTAATAACATTGCCACCATCATGATTGTTATGCAAATAATAAAGTTCCATAAGTTTTTTTATTTTCTCCGCAAACACTTCATGTCCTAGTTCAAGATAAAGTTTATAAAGCTCTCTCATATTTTTTTTGTTTTCCATTAAGCCTAACTAGCTCATGGCAAACTAACAAGACTAAAAGCAAAGGTAAAAGATAGCGTGCAACTCCCCTATCTTGAAGACTGGAGTCCCCGGCAACGGCGCCAGAAACTTGCTTGATGACGAGTTGATGAATATACTTATCGCCCCTCGTTGGTTACCCCAAGTGCAAGGTGTAGATGTAGTCAGCAGCAAGTTTCCCTTACACGAAGACTGTAAGGTTTATCGAACCAGGAGGACTCCGAGGATCAACAAGTAGGTGCCCACTGCCATGTCGCAAGAAGAAGACGTGGACCTGAACACACACAAATAACTTTGCTCCCAACGAGTACAGAGAGGTTGTCAATCTCTCCGGCCTTGTAGTTTGCAAAGGATCAAAACACAAGCGGGAATAGTGATAGTGATTGCAACGGAAAAGTAAATGAAAGCAGTAAATGATGGAGGTGTAAGCAATGGTGGTGATATGGACCGGAGTCACATGATGTTCACTAGTGATGTCTCTCTCCCAAAATACGATAAACAACTATGCTTGGGTAAACAAATTACAGCTCGGCAATTGACAGAATTATAAACGCACCGCAATGCTAATTATGCTACTTGAAAGTTACTGGCCCAATAGTAATGGGCAGTACTGCAAGACAAGTAGAACATTTATACATCAGCATCTACTTACTAATCATCCACCTTGAGATATCTATCCAGAACATCTCGCTGGTATTAAGTTGCGAGCGCCATCCAAAGTGTAAAGTCAAAGCAACAGACAACTGCATTAACGAACTATGCGTAAGGTAAACAATCCTTGCAATCGTGGTCACAAGCACCGTTGTTTTCTCCCTGGTGGCAACAGCACATCCCCTAGTCTCATGTTTCTGTCACTCAAGCTAGACATTAGGGGGCATGAACCCACAATCATGCATAACGCTCCCTCTTGGAGTTACAATCTACTACTCGGCCAAAGCAATAAAGAGCAACGGAGAACATGCATGAATCACTAAAGAACATAATATAAAAGGATAATCAAATATATATACCTCATAACAATCTAAACATAATCTCATAATCCATCGGATCCCAACAAACCGAGCATAGCAATAGCATGAAAATTACATAGGAGCCTTGATCATGTAGGGCAGCTCACAAGGGCTAATCATGGAAGCACAAGATTGAAGAGAAGACATCACGTAGCTACTCGTCATGGACTGATGGTCCAAGGAGTACTACTCACGGCATGTCCGGGAAGCGTCCATGGCGGTGGAGAAGCTCCCGGAGGTCAATCCTCCCTCCGGCAGGGTGCCGGGAAGAGGTCGCCTGACGCTCCCGATCTCGGAAGCGTTGTGGTGGCGGAACGATGGAGAAGTTCGTGATTCTGGATGTGATCGAAGGATTTCCTCTTGGAGGAGTAAATATAGGCCAAAGGAAGGCGTCGAAGAGGTGGGGCCCACCCAGGCGGCAATGGTGGGCGTGGCCAGGGCCCAGGCCGTGCCGGGTGGTCGCCTGGGCAGCCCTGGCCCCCCTCTGGCCCATCTTTGGTGATCTGGAAGCTTCTGTTACGCTGATTTTTATATATTTTTCTCGGGATTTTTGGGGCTCCGGAAATTTGGGTAAAAGCCCCTGCAAAAAATACATCAGCACACAAAAACTGGCACTGGGTGCACTGAGTCAGTAGGTTAGTCCAAATATGTGTAAAAAGATATAGAAGTGTAGCAAATCATATAACAATGTCACCCAAAAGATCATGGAGCAAGCAGAAATTGTTGGGGACCGTAGCATAAATTCAAAATTTTCCTATGCCATATTCAGATCTTCCTATGGAGAGACCAGCAACGAGAGAGAGGTGAGTGCATCTTCATACCTTTGAAGATCGCTAAGTGGAAGCGTTGCTAGAATGCGGTTGATGGAGTCGTACTCGCGGTGATTCAGATCGCGGTGTGATTCTGATCTAGTGCCGAACCACGGCACCTCCGCGTTCAACACACGTGCAGCCCGGTGACATCTCCCGCACCTTGATCTAGCAAGGAGGAGGGAGAGGTTGGGGAAGATCTACGATAGCACGACGGCGTGGTGTCGATGGAGAGACGAGGTCTCCCAGCAGGGCTTCGCCAAGCACCGTGGGAGAGGAAGAAGAAGAGCAGGGCTACGCCGAGAGAGAGATGGAAAACCATATCTCCAAAGGCCAAAAAACCCACTATATATAGGGCGAAGGGAGGGGGGCGCCCCCTTTAGGGTTTCCCCCTTGAGGGGGTGGCAGCCCTAGATGGGAGAGGGGGCGGCAGCCAGGGAGGAGAGGGGGTGGCGCACCCCTAGGTGGGCCTTAGGCCCACCAGCGCCTAGGGTTTCCCCTCCCTCCGTCTCTGGTGCACTTGGGCTGAGTGTGGGGGCGCACCATCCCACCTAGGGGCTGGTTCCCTCCCGCACTTGGCCCATGTAGCCTTCCGGGGCTTGTGGCCCCTCCCGGTGGGCCTCCGGAACCCTTCTGGTGGTCCCGGCACTTTGCCGGTGGTGCCCGAAACATTGCCGGCGTCCAAACCCATCCATCCTATATATCAATCTTTACCCTTGGACCATTCCGGAGCTCCTCGTGACATCCGGGACTCCGAACAACCTTCGGTAACCTCGTATAACAATTCCCTATAACCCTAGCGTCATCGAACATTAAGTGTGTAGACCCTACGGGTTCGGGAATCATGCACGCATGACCGAGACACTCTCCGGCCAATAACCATCAGCGGGATCTGGATACCCATGGTGGCTCCTACATGTTCCACGATGATCTCATTGGATGAACCACGATGTCAAGGATTCAATCAATCCCGTATACAATTCCTTTTTCTATCGGTGTAGAACTTGCCCGAGATTCGATCGTCGGTATACCTATACCTTCTTCAATCTCATTACCGGTAAGTATCTTTACTCGTTCCGTAGCACATCATCCCATGACTAACTCCTTAGTCACACTAAGCTCATTATGATGATGTTCTACCGAGTGGGCCAGAGATACCTCTCTGTCACACGGAGTGACAAATCCCGATCTCGATTCGTACCAACCCAACGAACACTTTCGGAGATACCCGTAGTGCACCTTTATAGTCACTCAGTTATGTTGTGACGTTTGATACACCCAAAGCACTCCTACGGTATCCGGGAGTTGCACAATCTCACGGTCGAAGGAAAAGACACTTGACATTAGAAAAGATTTAGCATACGAACAATACGATCTAGTGCTATGCTTAGGAATGGGTCTTGTCCATCACATCATTCTCCCAATGATGTGATCCCGTTATCAATGACATCCAATGTCCATGACCGGGAAACCATGATCATCTATTGATCAATGAGCTAGGCAATCTAGAGGCTTGCTAGGGACACATTGTGATCTATTTATTCACACATGTATTACTGTTTCCTGTTAATACAATTATAGCATGAACAATAGACGATTATCATGAACAAGGAAATATGATAATAACCATTTTATTATTGCCTCTAGGGCATATTTCCAACAGTCTCCCATTTGCACTAGAGTCAATAATCTAGTTACATTGTGATGTATCAAACACCCATAGCATTGTGGTGTTGATCATGTTTTTTCTCGAGGAAGAGGTTTAGTCAACGGGTCTGCAATATTCAGATCCGTGTGCACTTTACAAATATCTATTACTCCACTCTGGACATGGTCCTGGATGGAGTTGTAGCGGCGTTTGATGTGCTTGGTCTTCCGGTGAAACCTGGGCTCCTTGGCTATGGCAATGGCCCCAGTGTTATCACAGAAGAGTGTCATCGGACCCGACGCGCTTGGGACCACTCCAAGGTCGGTGATGAGCTCCTTCATCCAAATCCCTTCATGAGTCGCTTCTGAAGCAGTTGTGTACTCCACTTCACATGTAGATGCTGCCACGACTTCTTGCTTGCTGTTGCACCAGCTCACTGCCCCGCCATTCAAAACATACAAGTATCCAGTATGTGACTTAGAGTCATCCGGATCTGTGTCAAAGCTAGCATCGACGTAACCCATTACGACGAGCTCTTCGTCACCTCCAGAAACGAGAAACATCTGCTTAGTCCTCTTTAGGGACTTAAGGATATTCTTGACCGTTGTCCAGTGTTCCATACCGGGATCACTTTGATACCTCCCTACCAAACTTATGGCAAGGTTTATATCAGGTCTGGTACACAGCATGGCATACATTAGAGAGCCTACGGCTGAAGCGTAGGGGACAATACTCATCTTCTCTCTATCTGCTGCCGTGGTCGGTGACTGAATCTTACTCAATCTCATACCTTTCAAAACTGGCAAGAACCCCTTCTTTGAGTTTTCCATATTGAACTTCTTCAATATCTTGTCAAGGTATGTACTTTGCGAAAGACCTATGAGGCGTCTCGATCTATTTCTATAGATCTTGATGCCTAATATGTATGGAGCTTCTCCAAGGTCCTTCATTGAAAAACTCTTGTTCAAATAGGCCTTTATTGTAATGCCCCAAGTGTAGGTCTTTCCTTTTTTGTAACCTTCCATGTGGGGCCACCTTGTCAGAGTTTGTGATGATATCATTTTGTGCCATGATTTCATGTGTGTTCCTTAGTGCTTACTTCCCTTGCATGCATGCATAACATATCATTCCTTGCCATACCTTATGATTGCATGCCATGATCATGTTGCATTTGATTTTACTAGGAGTAGTGTTGTGGTGTTGTGAGTGCATGTGATCTTGCTAGGGTTAAGTGGTGGTTTTGCACTACCTTGTGACGCATGTGATAATGGTGTGTGTGATGTAGGAGTGAGTGCTAGTCATTTTAAGCTCTTGCTTTTTAAACTCCTTTTCCCTCCTATTTTTTTCCATGTCAAAATTCCTTCTTCCCAAAAATGATTCTAAAATGTCTGGTGGTTAGATAAAAATGTGGTTATGAGGAGGAGTATGTTTTTCGGACTTGTTATTTGTTTTAGAAGGTGCAAATAAATCCAAAACAGCAAATTAATTCCTGTTTTGCATTTATTTCAAACAGCTCCAAATATTGTTTTCCTATTTTTTTCTATAGGGCCATAAATCCTCATGACCAGCAGGATTTTCCTTTTAATTTTTAACCCAGTAGTTATTTTGGGTAATATTTTCTTCCCTGGGTGCATTTTTTCCCTGTTTATCTAATTGGTTAAACCTCCTGTGTATTATTTTCTTTCCCTGGCCCATTAAGCCTTCCTCCCGTGCTGGCCCTGTAGGTCTCCACCCCTGGCGACAGAGCCCGCTGGCGAGCCATTTTCTTCTTCCTCCCGGCGTCATGCTGTACGACCTACGCTGCACCTCTCGATCGCTCTCTCCTTGATCCAGCGGCTCGAGCTCGCCTCCCGAGACGTTAAAAGGAGCCCGGGGCCTCCTCCTCCGCCCTAGGGTTCCCTCTCCGTTCCCCCCCAGCGCCGCCAGTTTCCTCCTGCCATCGTTCTTCCCTGGTAAGCTTCTGAGAGGTAGCAGAGAGAGAGAGTGCAGCGCCTCCTCCGTCAACCCGCCGTTCCGTCGTCTCCGGCACCGGCCGCCATGTCCGGGGGCTCGGGGCGGCTCCCCGCGTCCCATTCCCGGCGTTAGGACCCCGAGGAGCGACCCCCCCCCCCCGTCGAGCTCGTCCTCGTCAACGGGGCGAACCGGGCGAACTCCTTCCCTGCTTCGGTCTATGTCGGAGGAGCTTCTTCGGCGTCTTCTTCCCCGGTTCGGCGCTCCTCCTCCCCGTTCGGCGCCCCATCTTCCCCCAAGGTGAGGCCGCGTCCTCCCCCTTCCTTCCTCCTCCGCGGTTCGGCTCATTCCTGACATGGCGCGTGCTTCTCTGTTCCCTAGCAGCGTGTTTAGGATGCAGTAGTTTCGGGTGGTGCTGAGTAGTGTAGAGTTATGGGGGTGCCGCGCAGAGGAGGGCTTCCTCCCCCCTCTCGGCAGCAGCGCCGTGGCCAGAGGAACCCTCCTCGCCGTCGGTAGCTGTGGCTTCCTGTCACCTCGTCCCCGGTAGAAGCAGGGCGGCAACGTGGAGTTAGTGCGGTTCCTCCGTCAGTCTAGGGCGCTATGCGGGCGTGCTCTAGCAGCAGCGGGGATTCCTTCCCGCGTAGATAGCTGTTCGTCGTGTGCAAGAGCTCGTCGCCGGCAGCGCAGCTAGCAACATCGGCGAGGATGTCCGCGTCAGTCTCTGTCACTGTCGTTCCCAGTAGACAGACAGAGGGCGACTTCAGATAGTTTATCCTGTTCGAGTATCCCCCTTTGTCAGATACCTCTTCGTAGCCCAGTGGTCGATCTCCTGCGTGCCTGATGAGAGGTTCAGGGTTCGATCCCCCTCTCGGCATATTTTTGGTTTCTTTTGCTATTCGGTGGCCAGCGAAGCAAGTTCTTTTGTTTCCTGCTACGTTCCTGTCGACAGTAGTGCAGGTGGTGCAGTGGCTAGATGGTGTCTGGTAAACCAGGAGGTACAGGGATCGAATCCCAGGACCCCTGGCATTAGTTTTGCTATCTTTCTTTGCTGCCTTTTTTTATGTTTTGTTCTTCCCCTCCCTTCTGTTTGGGCAACAAGATGGCATTATAAACTTTTTCCTTGCTAGTGTAGCTAGGAGCAGGTCCCTTGGTGTGTGAGTTGCACACTTGCAAGATAATAGATGGGTATTGCTAGCCTTGTAAACCTTTGTGCATTGCATCTAGTGGTGTGAAGAACACTTGGTAGGAGTTGTGCTTGTGATGTGTTTTTATTGTGTGTGTTGTGCCTTAAGGAGATAAGATGCACTAGCTACTCTTGTGGAGCCCATCTTTGGGAGTTTTAGGTGGTCTAAGTTGATCTTGTAGATTCTTTTGTTTGCATGGATTTAGTGGGGTGTGGATGCCTCCCCCTCACCACATGTCTTGAGGTGATGAGTTGCACTAGATAGCTATCTATGTTAGCATGTGAGGGTGTGGATTGTTGTGGTGGTTGCATATTGAGGATGACATGAATACTAGGAAGATCCTAGTGATGCTTGTGAGAGTGTGCACCATCACATGCCCATATGTGGGGGTGTGCATACTCTCTTGTTAGCTTAGAGTTTCTTTTGTGTTGAGCTTGATGCTAGTGCTTGTGAGGAATTGTGTGTGTTGGAGTTGTTGATATGCATGACACAAACATGGGGTTCAAACCCCCATGTCACTTTTTCATTGTGCACATGAAACTCTCCTACGTAATTGTCATCTTATAAGCATACCTTATGGATTTGCATTTACATCTTGTTGAAAGTTTGGGCCTTGTTTCCATGGTATAGATGGAGCCCAAGGGCATGGATTTTTTGTGTGTTAGTAGTAGGGGTTGTGCTCAACACCATAGTGGTGTAAAACACCTCTTGGTGACATGTGTGTGCAAACTATGCCTAGACAAAGTGGGCATGTGGCTGGAGAATTCCAGATTTTTGAACTCTGAAAATTTCACTAAGTCTGGAATGCTGGAAAACATTTTCTTCCCCTGTAAATAAGGATGTTCTGGTCATTCTGTTGAGAACTGGACTTAGTTCAGTGCTAGTGTTTTGAACCTGGTATGTTTGTGAAGCTTCCTGTCAATTTTCAAGTCATTTGGAGTCCAGTATCTTGTGTTTTGATTGCTGTCAAAAGGCTTCAGAACAGAAACAGAATCTCAGGTGCAGGAATTTTCACAAAGTCCCTGAGAACTGATGGTTTTGAGAACGTTTGTGGCCTTGTATCTTCTAGAGTTTAATTCCTTTTGCTGTGATTCTTGCTGGAGCTTGTAGTGTTCTTGGTTGGCAACAGCCACATGTATTATTTGTCATATTTGAAGACCTGTAGCTATGTTGCATGTTGCTCACAAACAGCTAAGATGCAAAACTGGCAGATTGCGTAGTTTTGCCATTTTGTTCAAAGTTTGTGCTTAATTGTTGTTGTGGTGTTCTACCTTGCTCCTTTTCATTAATGTTGGGTTAATATATGTCTCGGCAACCTGGGAACACCAGATTTGTGCCAATTGAGTGTGTGGGGTTGAATTTTTCACGTAGGGCTTCATATCGTGTTTCGTCGATTCCCGTTGATCTGTAGCTCCGTTTGCAAAGTTCTTTATGTGGTTTTGCACCGTTTTTACGATATGCATCTGTTCATATCATTCCCATGCATGTCCAGATAAGTTAGTGCAAAGTTCTGCCCAGGAACTTGTTGTAGCTATTGTGCTTGTGCTAGTGATGGAAATAGTAGTGCATGCTCAACTTTCATCTCATGCATCATGTGATTGTTGCATTTTGTGGTGCTGCTGTTCATTGGTTGTTATTCTTATGTTGGGTAGCACCGGGAGCGTAGACCGAATACGTGAGGAGAGTACGTGCAGGACGATCCAGAACTATTCCAAGCTGAGGATATCACAGGCAAGATGACATGACCTTGATCCCATATCTAGACTTGTTATGTTAGTTTCGATTCCACGTCATATTGCTCGCTGCCTACCACTGAAAAGATATCGCCTCTTCATATGACATGAGCTTAAACACCTTACTCTTTCCTAGCAAACTTGCATGGCTAGGTAGGCTTGCTCAGCTACTAATGTTAGCGTTGATAGCTGCAGGTGCCTTAACTCATGTGATGACATGAGCTTGTTATCATTATATTAATTTCTGTTATTTAATTAATGTATCTATATATTAGGTAAATGACGGGAGGCCTAGCCTTTTGCCGGGTGTCTTGTTCCGTTATTGCCGCCTTAGTTACTGGTTACCGGTGTTTGATTCCATATTGATCGCTCCTAACACGTTCGGGGTTGTTATGGGGACACTCTTGATAAATCGCGTAGTGTTAAGGCTTGTCCGGCAGGACCCAACTTTGGTACTATTTGCTAATCACCTAATAATGAACTGCATAGGGAATAGCTACCCCGAGGAACTTAATCAACAACCCGGGCCAGTGCTCCTCATGAGTGTTGGTCCAAACCAGAGCAGCTTATTACGCTCCCCGGGGCAACTCGGAGTTTTGGCGTGGTAACCATCGATCATCCGGCGTGTCCTGAGACTGAGATACGCGGCTCTTATCAGGGTCGTCGACACGTCGGGAGGTCCTGCTAGCCTTGTCTTACCTTAGCGGTATATCTTGCGTATAGGAATCCCGGTGAAGCTTTGGTTTTCCCCAGAGTTGAGGTTTTCCTCTAAGGAATCCGACGAGATCACGAGATTCGTGATAGAGGATGCCTTTGCGGCGTGTGTTCGTTTGTGATGGACTAGTTGGAGCACCCCTGCAGGGTTTAATCTTTCGGAAAGCCGTGCCCACGGTTATGTGGCAACTTGGAATACTTTGTTAACATCCGGTATTAGAGAACTTGAACATAAACTAATAAAAATGCCAACTGTGTGTGTAACCGTGACTGTCCCTTCGAAGTCCTCTCTTCGATCGGGAACACGGTGGGGTTATGAATGCCGTAGGTAGGTGTTCAGGATCACTTTCTGATCAAGTATTCTCGATCGTTAGCGTAGACCACTTTTACTTCCTTCTCGCATAAGTTAGCCACTTATTCAATCATAGGATGCAGCAGCCTGAAACACTTCATACCTTCCTTACCCAATAACATGACTAGTTCTGGCACCAAGGTCTTAGATTGCTGAGTCCCCGTGGCTCACGGATTCCTCCGAAACTTCCAGCAGGTACAGGTACCCCAGAATCAGATGATCCCGACGGCACCCAGCTGGTGTGGCAGTACGACGAGGAGACAGATCGCCTTTACGTGAACTATCCGGAGGACTGAGCCGTGGTCGTGATCGTGGGCCTGCAGCGGGTAGCATAGCATTTTCCTTGTTTTGTAGTCCGTACCGGAACTACCTTGTTTGTATCTCCGTTGTACTCTGTACTATTAATAAGAAGACAGTTGAATCCCACATTGTCTACTATATTTATTATCTTGTGCTATGTTTACTTGCTTGCAAAACACTTAGATGCGCTTCTTTCCTATTCGGGGGCCTCAACCCCCAGATTGGAAAGGACCGCGTCTTGGTCGTTACAAGTTGGTAATCAGAGCCTTACGACCATAGGAGCCTTTGTGTGATCGTATTTGGCCGAGTCGAGTCTAGTATATGTTTTGAGTCTTAGTTATATCGCAGAGTAGGTTTCATTTTTCTCCTCTTCTTTGCTCTGGTGAGGCTTCCGCCTTAGGAAATCTTTAACTCTACTCCTTTTCTCGCTCAAAATTTTTTTAGGATCACGCGGGTGTTTGCGAAATCTATATGATTTCGATGTGACGGAATCGTGTCCTGGTGCCTCCTATCTGCTCTAAGTATCAGGGGAGTTGAGCTCCAGGGATTATCGCGCACATCGCCATCATTCAGATTTCTGAGTACCTAAGAACGGAGGGTGTTCGTTATTGCTTCAATACGGGTAGTGGTGAGATAACCCCGACGTCCCCAGTACTGGTGTAGATTGTTCGTGGGTACTACCACACTTTGTGTCATTGTGATCACGAGGATCTGTTGTAGACGAAGGTCCGAGATGTTGGTCGTGTGTTGAAGGGTGTGATACAGGTGACGGGTTAATTTAGGAGTTGTGTGAAATACTCCTTGTATCCGGGTGCCTGATTGCATGACCAGTTATTTCGGGAATTCATAGGTGGGATATCTGGTAGTATCTTATAGGACCATCTTCCTACAGACGCTTGATTGAGGTTTGGGAAATCTCGATCATATGTTTGTTCCGAGCAGTTCTAGCTCACACTTGTTTGTTGTGGCCCTTATCGGAATTTTGTCGTCTGTTACTTTGAGAATGCACTCTTGCTATGTTGTTCGAGTGCAATGCGAAATTCTATTCAGATATTCTGTCTTTTGATTCAGCTTATCTTCAATTATTCTGTGGACTAATATGCTGTCCGTCTTCAGGATGGCTCCACCAACTCGTCAGACCCCAGCGCGTGAGGATATGCCGCCTCCACCTCCTCCTCCGCCACCGTCGCCGCCTCCTCCCGCAGAGGCTTGGCAGGCAATGATGGCAGCTACCAATGCAAATACTCAGATGTTGTTGCAGTTGATCCAGGAGAGAGCCAATCATCAGCAAGGCAATTTCCAGCAAGGTGGCAATCACTTCGCCAGTCTTAGTCAGTTCCTGTCAAACCAGCCTAGGACGTTCACTTCTTGCGACCAGCCGTTTGATGCGGAAGATTGGATCCGTGATATGAACAAGCATTTTGAGTGTAGCAATGTCCGTCCAGAGGATTATGTCAAGTTTGCAACATTCCAGTTGAAGGGGCAGGCTTCTATTTGGTGGCAGCAGCTTAAGGACTCCAGAGGTGGCAGGGTGATGTCTTGGGACGAGTTTTGTCGTGACTTCAGGTCCCACTACATTCCTTCCAGTTTTCTTGAGGAGATGCGCGAGAAGTTCAGGCGCTTGAAGCAGGGCAGCAATTCTGTGTACAAGTACAATGTTGAGTTCCACGAGCTGGCCCGTTACGCATTGCAGGATGTTCCGGATCAAAAGAGCAAGATATACCAGTTCAGGGGTGGCTTGAAGGAGGATTTGCAGTTAGCACTCGCTTTGCACGATCCTGAGGAGTTTGACAAATTATATAACTTAGCTCTCAGAGCATAGGCAGCCTTGATCAGGGTGGAGAACTCCAAGAAACGTTTTAGAGATTCCATCTCTTCTTCGACTCAGGTGGTTCAGAAGCAACAGAGGTTTTGGGTTTCTCCTCCTCCTCGGCACTCTCAGCAGCCGAAGCACTCAGGTGGACGTGGTTCTTCCCGCCCACCCAACCCCGGATTCCAACAGAGATATCAGCATCAGAAGCAAGGGCCTCCTCAGATTCAGTTCCGGCAGCCAGCAGAGGTCACTTGTCACAAATGTGGGCAGAAGGGTCACTATGCCAACAAATGCACTTCTCAGCTCCGTCTGTCGCCTCCTCCTCCAGGCAAACCTCCTAGCAACGCTCTTGTGAAGTTCAACCCTAGATCAGCTCGAGTCAACATGGTGAATGCAGTTGAGGCAGAAAATTCATCAGATGTGATCATGGGTAATCTCCTAGTCAATGATTTTCCTGCTAAAGTCTTGTTTGATTCTGGTGCTTCGCATTGCTTCATCTCCAAGCCTTTCTTAGCTAAGCATGATATTCCTGCAATTCATTTGGATAGTCCCTTCCGTGTGGTTTCTCCGGGCATGCGCATGAGTTCGTTCATGAGGGTTCCGGATGTTTCTATCAAGATGGACAATTATGCTTTTCTGGCGTCTCCTATTGTCTTTGGCAAGTCCGACATTGATTTGATCCTTGGTATGGACTGGTTGGCCATGAACAAAGCATCAATTGATTGTGAAGCTAAAGAAGTGAAACTGACTCACTCTTCGGAGGATGTGATTATATTCGCAGCGCGCGATGACACAATCCGCTTGTTCTCCTTGAATGAAAAGGGTGAGATCAATCCCATTGAGCAAGTTCCAGTAGTCTGCGAATATCAGGACGTGTTTCCTGAAGAGTTGCCAGGGATGCCTCCGCACCGTGAAGTGGAGTTCGTCATTGAGCTTGAGCCAGGCACAGAGCCAGTGTGCAAGCGGCCGTACAAGCTGGGTCCAGAAGAGTTGAAGGAACTCAAGAGGCAACTCGATGAGCAAGAGCGTTTGGGTTTGATCAGACCAAGCTCGTCTCCGTGGGGATGTGGTGTTCTGTTTGTCAAGAAGAAGGATGGTACGGAACGGCTGTGTGTCGATTACCGCCCATTGAACAAGAAGACAATCAAGAACAAATATCCGCTTCCGAACATAAATGAGTTGTTCGAGCACCTGAAAGGTGCTAAAGTATTCTCCAAGCTTGATCTCAGAATGGGCTATCATCAGATTCGCATTCGTGAGGAAGACATTCCAAAGACGGCTTTCAGGACCAGTTTTGGCTCATATGAGTATACGGTAATGTCTTTTGGTCTGGCTAATGCTCCTCCGACTTTTTGCCGATTGATGAACTATATTTTCTCGCCATTCAAGAATGAATTTGTCTTGCTCTATCTCGATGACATTCTGGTCTTTTCTGAGGATGAGGAAGAACATGAGAAACATCTCAGGTTGGTGCTCGATAAACTGAGAGAATACAAGCTTTACGCCAAGTTTTCCAAGTGCGAGTTCTGGCTGAAAGAAGTGGTGTATCTTGGGCATATTATCTCTGCCGAGGGCATTAAGGTTGACCCGTCCAAGGTTCAATCCATTGTTGAATGGGAACCTCCGTAGAATGTGAAGCAGCTTCAAAGCTTTCTCGGTCTTGCCGGATATTGCAGAAGATTCGTTGAGAACTTCTCCAAAATCGCCAAGCCGCTTTCTAGTCTTCTTCAGAAGGGTGTCAAGTATGTGTGGTCTCCAGAGTGTCAACTGGCTTTTGATACACTCAAAGAGAAGCTTACCTCCACTCCGGTATTGGCTCCTCCGGATGATTCCAAGCCGTACCAGGTCTTTTGCGATGCTTCTCTTCAGGGTTTTGGTGCAGTCTTGATGCAAGATAGGAAGGTGGTTGCTTATTCATCCAGGCAGCTGAAGCCTGCGGAGAAGAACTATCCTGTGCACGATCTCGAGCTAGCAGCTGTTGTGCACGCCTTGATGACTTGGAGACATCTCTTGTTGGAACGTAAGGTTGAAGTTTTCACCGATCACAGGAGCCTCAAGTATATCTTCACTCATCCTAACTTGAATCTTCGGCAAACACGTTGGGTGGAAATGCTCCAGGATTTTAATCCGAGTGTTGAGTACACGCCAGGCAAGGCAAATGTTGTGGCAGATGCATTGAGCAGGAAGGCATATTGCAACAGTCTGATTCTGCAACCTCTCCAGCCGGGTCTTTCTGAGTCTTTCAGGAAGCTCAATCTTCAGCTGGTTCCTCAGGGTTTTCTTGCGAACCTTCAGATCTCTCCTACCTTGGAAGATCAGGTCAGAGCAGCTCAGCTACTTGATACTATGGTGAAGAAGGTCAAGATTGGTGTGGGAAAGAGTCTTCCCAAGTATAAGTGTTTCACTGTGGATGCCAGGGACACTTTGTTTTTCGAGGACCGCCTTGTCGTCCCGAAAGGTGATCTCAGGAAGGTGATCATGGAAGAAGCTCATAATTCTCTGCTTTCTATTCATCCGGGAAGCTCCAAGATGTACCATGACTTGAAGCAGTCGTTCTGGTGGACCCGTATGAAGCGTGAAATTGCTCAATTCGTTAATGAGTGTGATGTATGTCGAAGGGTGAAAGCAGAACATCAAAGACCAGCGGGCCTCTTGCAGCCTTTGCCGATTCCCGAGTGGAAGTTCGATCACATTGAGATGGACTTCGTCACAGGGTTTCCAAAGTCCAAGAAGGGCAATGACGCTATCTTCGTCGTCATCGACAAATTGAGTAAAGTGGCGCATTTCCTTCCAGTCAAGGAGTCCATTTCAGCAGCTCAGCTGGCAGAGTTGTACACCTCGAGGGTTGTCTCGTTGCACGGTGTACCTATGATGATCTCATCAGATCGCGGGAGTATCTTCACTTCCAAGTTCTAGGACTCTTTTCAGTCTGCTATGGGCACAAAGATCCGCTTCAGCACAGCGTTCCATCCTCAGACTAGTGGTCAAGTGGAGAGAGTGAATCAAGTTCTTGAGGACATGCTGAGAGCCTGTGTTATCTCCTTTGGCATGAAGTGGGCGGATTGTCTGCCTTTCGCGGAGTTCTCGTATAACAACAGTTATCAAGCTAGCTCTGGCAAGGCTCCGTTTGAAATTCTCTATGGCAGGAAGTGCCGTACTCCGCTCAACTGGTCCCAGACAGGCGAGCGTCAGATCCTTGGCAATGATATGATAGAAGAGGCTGAGGAGATGTGTCGGATCATTCGCGACAACCTCAGAGCAGCGCAGTCCCGTCAGAAGAGCTATTACGATAGCAAGCACCGTGACATGTCGTATGAGCTTGATGATTTTGTCTATCTCAAGGTGTCGCCTATGAAGGGTATGCAGCGTTTTGGCATCAAAGGCAAGCTTGCGCCTCGTTTCGTTGGTCCGTTCAGAGTGGTTGGCAAGAGGGGCGACTTCGCGTACCAACTCGAGCTTCCGTCAACCTTTGCAAATGTCCATGATGTGTTCCATGTTTCTCAGCTTCGGAGGTGTTTCAAGAACCCCGAGCGCACTGTGCATCTTCAGGATATCAATCTTCAGCCTGACCTCTCTTATCGCGAGCATCCAGTTGCGGTTCTCGAGGCGACTGAGCGCAAGACCCGTAACAAGTCTGTCAAGTTTCTCAAAGTGCAGTGGTCACACCATTCCGATAAAGAGGCTACGTGGGAACGCGAGGATCACCTCCGTTCCGAATTTCCCGATTTCTTTCAGTCTTAGATCTCGGGGTCGAGATCTTCTTTGTAGTGTGGGAGAGTTTGTAATGCCCCAAGTGTAGGTCTTTCCTTTTTTGTAACCTTCCATGTGGGGCCACCTTGTCAGAGTTTGTGATGATATCATTTTGTGCCATGATTTCATGTGTGTTCCTTAGTGCTTACTTCCCTTGCATGCATGCATAACATATCATTCCTTGCCATACCTTATGATTGCATGCCATGATCATGTTGCATTTGATTTTACTAGGAGTAGTGCTGTGGTGTTGTGAGTGCATGTGATCTTGCTAGGGTTAAGTGGTGGTTTTGCACTACCTTGTGATGCATGTGATAATGGTGTGTGTGATGTAGGAGTGAGTGCTAGTCATTTTAAGCTCTTGCTTTTTAAACTCCTTTTCCCTCCTATTTTTTTCCATGTCAAAATTCCTTCTTCCCAAAAATGATTCTAAAATGTCTGGTGGTTAGCTAAAAATGTGGTTATGAGGAGGAGTATGTTTTTCTGACTTGTTATTTGTTTTAAAAGGTGCAAATAAATCCAAAACAGCAAATTAATTCCTGTTTTGCATTTATTTCAAACAGCTCCAAATATTGTTTTCCTATTTTTTTCTATAGGGCCATAAATCCTCATGACCAGCAGGATTTTCCTTTTAATTTTTAACCCAGTAGTTATTTTGGGTAATATTTTCTTCCCTGGGTGCATTTTTTCCCTGTTTATCTAATTGGTTAAACCTCTTGTGTATTATTTTCTTTCCCTGGCCCATTAAGCCTTCCTCCCGTGCTGGCCCAGTAGGTCTCCACCCCTGGCGACAGAGCCCGCTGGCGAGCCATTTTCTTCTTCCTCCCGACGTCATGTTGTACGACCTACGCTCCACCTCTCGATCGCTCTCTCCTTGATCCAGCAGCTCGAGCTCGCCTCCCGAGACGTTAAAAGGAGCCCGGGGCCTCCTCCTCCGCCCTAGGGTTCCCTCTCCGTTCCCCCCCAGCGCCGCCAGTTTCCTCCTGCCATCGTTCTTCCCTGGTAAGCTTCTGAGAGGTAGCAGAGAGAGAGAGAGTGCAGCGCCTCCTCCGTCAACCCGCCGTTCCGTCGTCTCCGGCACCGGCCCCCATGTCCGGGGGCTCAGGGCGGCTCCCCGCGTCCCATTCCCGGCGTTAGGACCCCGAGGAGCGACCCCCCCCCCCCCGTCGAGCTCGTCCTCGTCAACGGGGCGAACCGTGCGAACTCCTTCCCTGCTTCGGTCTACGTCGAAGGAGCTTCTTCGGCGTATTCTTCCCCGGTTCGGCGCTCCTCCTCCCCGTTCGGCGCCCCATCTTCCCCCAAGGTGAGGCCGCGTCCTCCCCCTTCCTTCCTCCTCCGCGGTTCGGCTCATTCCTGACATGGCGCGTGCTTCTCTGTTCCCTAGCAGCGTATTGAGGATGCAGTAGTTTCGGGTGGTGCTGAGTAGTGTAGAGTTATGGGGGTGCCGCGCAGAGGAGGGCTTCCTCCCCCCTCTCGGCAGCAGCGCCGTGGCCAGCGAAGCAAGTTCTTTTGTTTCCTGCTACGTTCCTGTCGACAGTAGTGCAGGTGGTGCAGTGGCTAGATGGTGTCTGGTAAACCAGGAGGTACAGGGATCGAATCCCAGGACCCCTGGCATTAGTTTTGCTATCTTTCTTTGCTGCCTTTTTTTTATGTTTTGTTCTTCCCCTCCCTTCTGTTTGGGCAACAAGATGGCATTATAAACTTTTTCCTTGCTAGTGTAGCTAGGAGCAGGTCCCTTGGTGTGTGAGTTGCACACTTGCAAGATAATAGATGGGTATTGCTAGCCTTGTAAACCTTTGTGGATTGCATCTAGTGGTGTGAAGAACACTTGGTAGGAGTTGTGCTTGTGATGTGTTTTTATTGTGTGTGTTGTGCCTTAAGGAGATAAGATGCACTAGCTACTCTTGTGGAGCCCATCTTTGGGAGTTTTAGGTGGTCTAAGTTGATCTTGTAGATTCTTTTGTTTGCATGGATTTAGTGGGGTGTGGATGCCTCCCCCTCACCACATGTCTTGAGGTGATGAGTTGCACTAGATAGCTATCTATGTTAGCATGTGAGGGTGTGGATTGTTGTGGTGGTTGCATATTGAGGATGACATGAATACTAGGAAGATCCTAGTGATGCTTGTGAGAGTGTGCACCATCACATGCCCATATGTGGGGGGTGCATACTCTCTTGTTAGCTTAGAGTTTCTTTTGTGTTGAGCTTGATGCTAGTGCTTGTGAGGAATTGTGTGTGTTGGAGTTGTTGATATGCATGACACAAACATGGGGTTCAAACCCCCATGTCACTTTTTCATTGTGCACATGAAACTCTCCTACGTAATTGTCATCTTATAAGCATACCTTATGGATTTGCATTTACATCTTGTTGAAAGTTTGGGCCTTGTTTCCATGGTATAGATGGAGCCCAAGGGCATGGATTTTTTGTGTGTTAGTAGTAGGGGTTGTGCTCAACACCATAGTGGTGTAAAACACCTCTTGGTGACATGTGTGTGCAAACTATGCCTAGACAAAGTGGGCATGTGGCTGGAGAATTCCAGATTTTTGAACTCTGAAAATTTCACTAAGTCTGGAATGCTGGAAAACATTTTCTTCCCCTGTAAATAAGGATGTTCTGGTCATTCTGTTGAGAACTGGACTTAGTTCAGTGCTAGTGTTTTGAACCTGGTATGTTTGTGAAGCTTCCTGTCAATTTTCAAGTCATTTGGAGTCCAGTATCTTGTGTTTTGATTGCTGTCAAAAGGCTTCAGAACAGAAACAGAATCTCAGGTGCAGGAATTTTCACAAAAGTCCCTGAGAACTGATGGTTTTGAGAAAGTTTGTGGCCTTGTATCTTCTAGAGTTTAATTCCTTTTGCTGTGATTCTTGCTGGAGCTTGTAGTGTTCTTGGTTGGCAACAGCCACATATATTATTTGTCATATTTGAAGACCTGTAGCTATGTTGCATGTTGCTCACAAACAGCTAAGATGCAAAACTGGCAGATTGCGTAGTTTTGCCATTTTGTTCAAAGTTTGTGCTTAATTGTTGTTGTGGTGTTCTACCTTGCTCCTTTTCATTCATGTTGGGTTAATATATGTCTCGGCAACCTGGGAACACCAGATTTGTGCCAATTGAGTGTGTGGGGTTGAATCTTTCACGTAGGGCTTCATATCATGTTTCGTCGATTCCCGTTGATCCGTAGCTCCGTTTGCAAAGTTCTTTATGTGGTTTTGCACCGTTTTTACGAGATGCATCTGTTCATATCATTCCCATGCATGTCCAGATAAGTTAGTGCAAATTTCTGCCCGGGAACTTGTTGTAGCTATTGTGCTTGTGCTAGTGATGGAAATAGTAGTGCATGCTCAACTTTCATCTCATGCATCATGTGATTGTTGCATTTTGTGGTGCTGATGTTCATTGGTTGTTATTCTTATGTTGGGTAGCACCGGGAGCGGAGACCGAATACGTGAGGAAAGTACGTGCAGGACGATCCAGAACCATTCCAAGCTGAGGATATCACAGGCAAGATGACATGACCTTGATCCCATATCTAGACTTGTTATGTTAGTTTTGATTCCACGTCATATTGCTCGCTGCCTACCACTGAAAAGATATTGCCTCTTCATATGACATGAGCTTAAACACCTTACTCTTTCCTAGCAAACTTGCATGGCTAGGTAGGCTTGCTCAGCTACTAATGTTAGCGTTGATAGCTGCAGGTGCCTTAACTCATGTGATGACATGAGCTTGTTATCATTATATTAATTTCTGTTATTTAATTAATGTATATATATATTAGGTAAATGATGGGAGGCCTAGCCTTTTGCCGGGTGTCTTGTTCCGTTATTGCCGCCTTAGTTACTGGTTACCGGTGTTTGATTCCATATTGATCGCTCCTAACACGTTCGGGGTTGTTATGGGGACCCCCTTGATAAATCGCGTAGTGTTAAGGCTTGTCCGGCAGGACCCAACTTTGGTACTGTTTGCTAATCACCTAATGATGAACTGCATAGGGAATAGCTACCCCGAGGAACTTAATCAACAACCCGGGCCAGTGCTCCTTATGAGTGTTGGTCCAAACCAGAGCAGCTTATTACGCTCCCCGGGGCAACTCGGAGTTTTGGCGTGGTAACCATCGCTCATCCGGCGTGTCCTGAGACTGAGATACGCGGCTCTTATCAGGGTCGTCGACACGTCGGGAGGTCCTGCTAGCCTTGTCTTACCTTAGCGGTATATCTTGCGTATAGGAATCCCGGTGAAGCTTTGGTTTTCCCAGAGTTGAGGTTTTCCTCTAAGGAATCCGACGAGATCACGAGATTCGTGATAGAGGATGCCTTTGCGGCGTGTGTTCGTTTGTGATGTACTAGTTGGAGCACCCTTGCAGGGTTTAATCTTTCGGAAAGTCGTGCCCACGGTTATGTGGCAACTTGGAATACTTTGTTAACATCCGGTATTAGGGAACTTGAACATAAACTAATAAAAATGCCAACTGTGTGTGTAACCGTGACTGTCCCTTCGAAGTCCTCTCTTCGATCGGGAACACGGTGGGGTTATGAATGCCGTAGGTAGGTGTTCAGGATCACTTTCTGATCAAGTATTCTCGATCGTTAGCGTAGACCACTTTTACTTCCTTCTCGCGTAAGTTAGCCACTTATTCAATCATAGGATGCAGCAGCCTGAAACACTTCATACCTTCCTTACCCAATAACATGACTAGTTCTGGCACCAAGGTCTTAGATTGCTGAGTCCCCGTGGCTCACGGATTCCTCCGAAACTTCCAGCAGGTACAGGTACCCCAGAGTCAGATGATCCCGACGGCACCCAGCTGGTGTGGCAGTACGACGAGGAGACAGATCGCCTTTACGTGACCTATTCGGAGGACTGAGCCGTGGTCGTGATCGTGGGCCTGCAGCGGGTAGCATAGCATTTTCCTTGTTTTGTAGTCCGTACCGGAACTACCTTGTTTGTATCTGTGTTGTACTCTGTACTATTAATAAGAAGACAGTTGAATCCCACATTGTCTACTATATTTATTATCTTGTGCTATGTTTACTTGCTTGCAAAACACTTAGATGCGCTTCTTTCCTATTCGGGGGCCTCGACCCCCAGATCGGAAAGGACCGCATCTTGGTCATTACATTTATGCTCTCCAACAACTCTATATTATTCCCCATCAATAATATGTCATCCACATATAGTATGAGGAAAGCTACAGAGCTCCCACTCACTTTCTTGTACAGACAGGCTTCTCCATAAACATGTATGAACCCAAACGCCTTAATCACCTCATTAAAGCGAATGTTCCAACTCCGAAATGCTTGCACCAGCCCATAGATGGAGCGCTGGAGCTTGCATACCTTGTTAGCACTCTTAAGGTCGACAAAACCTTCTGGTTGCATCATATACAACTCTTCCTTAAGATACCCGTTAAGGAACAATGTTTTGACGTCCATTAGCCAAATTTCATAATCATGAAAAGCGGCAATTGCTTACATGATTCGGACTGACTTCAGCTTCGCTACGGGAGAGAAAGTATCATCGTAGTCAACTCCTTGAATTTGTCGAAAACCCTTTGCGACAAGTTGAGCTTTGTAAACGGTCACATTACCGTTTGCATCAGTCTTCTTCTTAAAGATCCATTTATTTTCTATGGCTTGCCGATCATCGGGCAAGTCCACCAAAGCCCATACTTTGTTCTCATACATGGATCATATCTCGGATTTCATAGCCTCATGCCATTTGTTGGAATCCGGGCCTGCCATTGCTTCTTCATAGTTCGAAGGTTCACCGTTGTCTAACAACATGATTTCCATCACAGGGTTGCCGTACCACTCTGGTGCGGATCGTACCCTTGTGGACCTTCGTGGTTCAGTAGTAACTTGATCCGAAGCTTCATGATCATCATCATTAACTTCCTCTTAAGTTGGCGTAGGCGCCACATGAACAATTTCCCGCGCTCCGATACTCTCCGGTTCAAGAGGGGGTGTAATTACCTCATCAAGTTCTACTTTCCTCCCACTTACTTCTTTCGAGAGAAACTCTTTCTCTACAAAGGATCCGTTCTTGGCAACAAAGGTTTTACCTTCGGATCTAAGATAGAAGGTATACCCAATAGTTTCCTTAGGGTATCTTATGAATACACATTTCTCCACTTTGGGTTCGAGCTTTTCTGGTTGAAGTTTCTTCACATAAGCATCGCAGCCCCAAACTTTAAGAAACGACGGCTTAGGTTTCTTGCCAAACCATAGTTCATACGGTGTCGTCTCAACGGATTTAGACGGTGCCCTATTTAAAGTGAATCCTGCAGTTTCTAATGCGTATCCCCAGAATGACAGCGGTAAGTCGGTAAGAGACATCATAGATCGTACCATATCTAATAAAGTGTGATTATGACGTTCAGACACTCTGTTGCGTTGCGGTGTGCCAAGCGGCGTCAGTTGTGAAACAATTCCACACTTCCTTAGGTGTGTGCCAAACTCGTGACTCAAATATTCTCCTCCACGATCAGATCGTAGACACTTAATTTTTCTGTCACGTTGATTCTCAACCTCACTCTGAATTCCCTTGAACTTTTCAAACATCTCAGATTTGTGCTTCATCAAGTAGATATACCCATACCTACTCAAATCATCGGTGAGAGTGAGAACATAACAGTAGCCATCGCGAGCTTCAATGTTCATTGGACCACACACATCAGTATGTATTATTTCCAATAAGTCGGTCGCTCTCTCCATTATTCCTGAGAATGGAGTCTTAGTCATCTTGCCCATGAGGCACGGTTCGCATGTGTCAAATGATTCAAAGTCAAGAGACTCTAATAGTCCATCAGTATGGAGCTTCTTCATGCGCTTAACACCGATATGACCAATGCGGCAGTGCCACAAGTATGTGGGACTATCATTATCAACTTTACATCTTTTGGTACTCACACTATGAATATGTGTAACATCACGATCGAGATTCATCAAGAATAAACCATTCACCAGCAAAGCATGACCATAAAACATATCACTCATATAAATAGAACAACCATTATTCTGTGACTTAAATGAGTAGCCGTCTCGCATTAAGCAAGACCCTGATACAATATTCATGCTCAAAGCTGGTACTAAATAATAATTATTAAGGTTTAAAATTAATCCCGACGGTAGATGTAGAGGCAGCGTGCCGACGGCGATCACATCAACCTTGGAGCCATTCCCGACGCGCATCGTCACCTCGTCCTTGGCGAGTCTCCGCTTATTCTGAAGTTCCTGCTTTGAGTTGCAAATGTGAGCAACAGCACCGGTATCAAATACCCAAGAGCTACTACGAGCGCTGGTAAGGTACACATCAATAACATGTATATCATATATACCTTTAACGTTGCCGGCTTTCTTGTCCGCTAAGTACTTGGGGCAGTTCCGCTTCCAGTGACCTTTTCCCTTGCAATAGAAGCACTCAGTCTCAGGCTTGGGTCCATTCTTTTTCTTCTTCCCAGTATCTGGCTTACCGGGCGCGGCAACGGCTTTGCCGCCTTTCTTGAAGTTCTTCTTACCCTTGCCCTTCTTAAAACGGGTGTCTTATTGACCATCAACACTTGATGCTCTTTCTTGATTTCTACTTCTGCAAATTTCAGCTTGTAGCTTGGTGGGAGAGACTGGAGGATTCTGTCAATTACAGCGTCATCCGGAAGTTCGACTCCAAGCGAAGTCAGACGACCGTGTAACCCAAACATTCTGAGTATATGCTCACTAACAGAACTGTTCTCCTCCATCTTACAGCTAAAGAACTTGTCGGAAACTTCATATATCTCGACACGGGCATGAGCTTGAAAAACTAGTTTCAGCTCCTAGAACATCTCATATGCTCTGTGTTGCTCAAAACGCCTTTGGAGCCCCATTTTCAAACTGTATAACATGCCACACCTAACCAGAGAGTAGTCATCACTCCGCGTCTGCCAGACGTTCTGAATGTCCTGGGCCGCTGCGGGAGCAGGAGGATCACCTAGCGGTGCATTAAGGACATAAGCCTTTTTAGCTGCTTCGAGGATGAGCTTCAAGTTGCGGACCCAGTCCGCATAGTTGCTACCATCATCTTTCAGCTTGTTCTTCTCTAGGAATGCGTTGAAATTGAGGTTGACAGGTGCGTTGCGGTAAAATCCAAGATGTGTACATGTGCTTGCGGGATGAGCTTAATAAATTCTTGGATACCAGATTCGCCATTGGATCTACAATATTTGTAAAGACAACTTTTAGACTAAGTTCATGACAATTAAGTTTATTTAATCAAATTAAGTGTGAACTCCCACTTAAATCGACATCCCTATAGTCATCTAAGTGATACATGATCCAGATTGACTAACCCGTGTCCGATCATCACGTTAGACGGACTAGTCGTCATGGTGAGCAACTTCATGCTGATCGTATTCAACCATACGACTCATGTTCGACCTTTCGGTCTCTTGTATCCGAGGTCATGTCTGCACATGCTAAGCTCGTCGAGTCAACCTAAGTGTTTCACGTGTGTAAATCTGGCTTACACCCGTTGTATGCGAACGTTAGAATCTATCACACCCGATCATCACGTGGTGCTTTGAGACAATAATCCTTCGCAACAGTGCATACTTAGGGGAATACGTTCTCGAAATTTTATGAGGGATCATCTTATTATGCTACCGTCGTTCTAAGCAATAAGATGAAAAACATGATAAACATCACATGCAATCATATAGTGACATGATATGGCCATTATCATCTTTGCTCCTTCGATCTCCATCTTCAGGCATCGCATGATCATCATTGTCACTGGCGTGACACCATGATCTCCATCATCATGATCTCCATCATCGTGTCTCCATGAAGTCGTCACGCCAACTACTACTACCACTACTACTATAGCTAACCGTTAGCAATGAAGTAAAAGTAGTAAACACATAGCGTTGCATCTCATACAATAAATTAAGACAACTCCTATGGCTCCTGCCAGTTGTCATACTCATCGACATGCAAGTCGTGAATCCTATTACAATAACATGATCGTCTCATACATCACACATGTAACATCACAACTTTGGCCATATCACATCACATGTCAAACCCTGCAAAAACAAGTTAGACGTCCTCTAATTGTTGTTGCAAGTTTTACGTGGCTCATTTGGGTTTCTAGCAAGAACGCCTTCTTACCTACGTGACAGCCACAACGATGATATGCCAAAGCTATTTACCCTTCATAAGGACCATTTTCATCAAATCCAATCCGACTAGAGTGGGAGAGACAGACACCCGCTAGCCACCTTTATGCACGGTGTGCATGTTGGCCGGTGGAACCTGTCTCACGTAAGCCTAGGTGTAAGGTCGGCCCGGGCCGCTTCATGCCACAATACCGCCGGAAAAGAATAAGACTAGTAGCGGCAAGCAATTGACAAATCAGCGCCCACAACCTTTTGTGTTCTACTCGTGCATAGAATCTACGCATAGAAAACCTGGCTCGAATGCCCCTGTTGGGGAACGTAGCATAAATTCAAAATTTTCCTACACCATATTCAGATCTTCCTATGGAGAGACCAGCAACGAGAGAGAGGTGAGTGCATCTTCATACCTTTGAAGATCGCTAAGTGGAAACGTTGCTAGAACGCGATTGATGGAGTCGTACTGGCGGCGATTTAGATCGCGGTGTGATTCTGATCTATTGCCGAACCACGGCACCTCCGCGTTCAACACACGTGCAGCCTGGTGATGTCTCCCGCACCTTGATCCAGCAAGGAGGAGGGAGAGTTTGGGGAAGATCTCCGGCAGCACGACGGCGTGGTGTCGATGCAGAGACGAGGTCTCCCGGCAGGGCTTCGCCAAGCACCGTGGGAGAGGAAGAAGAAGAAGAGCAGGGATGCGCCGAGAGAGAGATGGAAAATTGTATCTCCAAAGGCCAAAAACCCCACTATATATAGGGGGAAGGGAGGGGTGGCGCCCCCTTTAGGGTTTCCCCCTTGAGGGGGGCGGCAGCTCTAGATGGGAGAGGGGGGTGGCGCACCCCTAGGTGGGCCTTAGGCCCACCAGCGCCTAGGGTTTCCCCTCCCTCCCTCTCTGGTGCGCCTGGGCTGAGTGTGGGGGGCGCACCAGCCCACCTAGGGGCTGGTTCCCTCCCACACTTGGCCCATGTTGCCTTTCGGGGCTTGTGGCCCCTCCCGGTGGGCCTCCGGAACCCTTCCGGTGGTCCCGACACTTTGCCCGTGGTGCGTGAAACATTTCCGGCGTCCAAACCCATCCATCCTATATATCAATATTTACCTCCGGACCATTCCAGAGCTCCTCGTGACGTCCGGGGTCTCGTCCTGGACTCCGAACAACCTTCGGTAACCTCGTATAACAATTCCCTATAACCCTAGCGTCATCGAACTTTAAGTGTGTAGACCCTACGGGTTCGGGAATCATGCAGACATGACCGAGACACTCTCCGGCCAATAACCATCAGCGGGATCTGGATACCCATGGTGGCTCCCACATGTTCCACGATGATCTCATCGGATGAACCACGATGTCAAGTATGCAATCAATCCCGTATACAATTCCCTTTGTGTGTCGGTGTAGAACTTGCCCGAGATTCGATCGTCGGTATACCTATACCTTGTTCAATCTTGTTACCAGTAAGTCTCTTTACTCGTTCCGTAGCACATCATCCCATGACTAACTCCTTAGTCACACTGAGCTCATTATTGATGATGTTCTACCGAGTGGGCCTAGAGATACCTCTCCGTCACACGGAGTGACAAATCCTGATCTCGATTCGTACCAACCCAACAGACACTTTCGGAGATACCCGTAATGCACCTTTATAGTTACTCAGTTACGTTGTGACGTTTGATACACCCAAAGCACTCCTACGGTAGCCGGGAGTTGCACAATCTCACGGTCGAAGGAAAAGACACTTGACATTAGAAAAGCTTTAGCATACGGACAATACGATCTAGTGCTATGCTTTGGAATGGGTCTTGTCCATCACATCATCCTCCCAATGATGTGATCCCGTTATCAATGACATCCAATGTCTATGATCAGGAAACCATGATCATCTATTGATCAACGAGCTAGCCAATCTAGAGGCTTGCTAGGGACACATTGTGATCTATTTATTCACACATGTATCACTGTTTCCTGTTAATACAATTATAGCATGAACAATAGACGATTATCATGAGCAAGGAAATATGATAATAACCATTTTATTATTGCCTCTAGGGCATATTTCCAACAGAAAGTATAGATACGTTTGGGACGTATCAAGTGTGACGATTCGTTCGACTACGTCGGTTCGTCTACTTCATGGATTCGTTCTTTGTCCAAGCGGAATCTCAGGCAAGATTACCATTTCCGTGGATACCACTACTATCATTTCCATGCAAGATTACCATTTCCGTGGATACCACTGCTATCATTTCCATGCTAGTTGTCTCGTTTCTATCTCTATGTCTCGCTGCCTACCACCCATTATGTCAAGCCTCCCAACATTGCATGAAAGCCTCTAACGCCGCTTGCTCAACCCTTCTTATAGCGTTGCTAGTTGTAGGTGCAAGTTGTTTCCATGTGACAAAATGGATTTCTTGATATATAACAATATTATTGCTATTTAATTTAACGCACATATATACTTGGTAAAAGGTGGAAGGCTTGGCCTTTTGCTCGGTGTTCTGTTCCACCTTTATCGTCCTAGCTACTTGTGTATCGGTGTTATATTCCATACTAAGCGTTCCTAACATGATCGGGGTTGTTATGGGACCCCCTTAATGATTCTTCTTTGGTACTACATTTGCCTAATACTAATAAACCCGCATAGGGAGTAATTAGCCCGTGGATAATTAATCAGCTCTCGGGCCAGTGCTCCTCATGAGTATTGGTCCAAACTAGAGCATCGTGAGGGGCTAACTAGAGGAAACTCAGGAGTTTTCTATCAGTGCACTGTATGCTTCTCTTATTCGTCATGTCCTGAGAATGAGATACGCGGCTCCTATCGGGTACGTCGACGCATCGAGTGGCCTTGATGGATTTGTTTTACCTTTTACGAAATATCTTGTGCACCGGGTTCCAAGGATACTTTGAGCTATCTCGAGGTTGAGGTTTTCCATCCGGATTCCCAGGAGACTACGGGTTTTCCATGGTTGAGGTTTTTCACGCAGCTTGTGGCTAGTTTGTGACGGATGAGTTGGAGCACCCCTGCAGGGTTAAATCTTTCTGAGAGCTGTGTCTGCGGTTATGTGGCAACTTGGAGATTTGTTTAACACCCGGTCATAGCAGACTTGAAGTAAACTCAAATAAAATATACCAACTATGTGCGTAATCATGACTGTTTCTACTCGTGAGTTCTCAATCCAAGAGAGAACACGGTGGGGTTATGTTTGACTCATAAGTAAGTGCTCGGGATCACTTCTTGATCATTACTAGTTCACGTCTGTTATGAGTAGAACACCCTTCTCATTCTGGTGCTCGTAAGTTAGCCACTCAAATAAATGCTTAGTACTTGTTGGAGCCTCATCACTTAACCATACCTCACCTATTAAGCTTTGCTAGTCTTGATACCTTTGGAAATGAGATTGCGCAGTTCCTGTTGCTCATAGATTAGTACAACAACAGTTGTAGGTACATGTAATGCGATGATTTGACATGAGCGTGATGCTTGTTTGATTTTGAGTTCTTCTTATTCTTCTTCATCGATCTAGGATGGGTTCCAGGCCGGCAGCCTCGGATTAGCAAGGGTGGATGTCGTTTTATCGTTTGATTTCGTCCGTAGTCGAACCCTGCTCTTCTATATGGTGATTGAATGTATTGTTGTATTGAGATGTTCAGGCTCTAGCTTGTGGCGAGTGTAAGCCAATTTCATATACTCATCTCTTATTTACATGTACTTGCAATGATATCCATTCTTACGAAACGACGAGATGCGCTTCTATCCCTGTCGAGGCCCTCGTGCCAAAATAATGATAGGATCGCATCTTGGGCATTACACGCTCAGCCGCCATGCGCCCGGTACACGCATGTCGGGCTGCGTCGGGTAGTTCGCCTTCTACAACATGTGAGCCTCCCATTCATGCAGCCAACGGAGGCCGAAGCCGTTGGCCACCGCCCCGTCGCCGGGAAACCTCTCTGCCATGGCGTTTCCCTAGAGTTTTTGAGTGAGAAGGAGATGGTCGGCGCTAGAGCGTAGGCAAAGAGATGGCGGGTGTTTGGTGAGCGGCGGCGAGGGTTGGCTTTTATAGCGCGGCAGTGGCTCGCCATTAATGAAAGGCTGAAAGCGACGACAACAATGAATTGTGCGCGAGACGAGGCGATGAGGACGTAGAAGGGCGATGGAACGTAGTCGCTGATTCAATGGGCCCATGGGGGGAGAGAGGAGGAATACCGAGTAGTTTGTTTTTTGCCAATTTTCTTTCCCCCGAAGCCCCCGGACGCCCCCAGCGTGCTGGGTTGGGCCTGGGTCCGTCGACGTCAATTTCGACCCAAACAAGTAAAATTTGGGCTCGTGGGAGCGTGACTGAATGAAATTTTTTTGTCGACGGTAAAACAGGCGCCTTGGGGGGTTGTTGGGTGTTCTTACCCCTTAATGATCAGCGGAAGGGATGTTGCATCCAGCAAGTGTGGATGAGACATGAGTGGCACCAACCATAATTGCAAGTCGATGCATGGAGGGGCTTATGAAAGCGGCGGCTATGGTGTGATGACCAAGCTCAACGCATTTGGATTGATCACGTTCGACGTGAATAGATGGACAATGTAACAATCATCGATGGTGGCGAAAAGGAAAGGTGCTAACACATATGGGTCTTTAGAGGCGGGCGAGATTTTGTTTCTCCCGTTGTAATACATGGACACATTATTAGTAGAAAAAAAAAGGGACAGACGGCGTCGGATATGTTAAGGCATCTACAGTCAAATCCCTCATATCCATCTCAAACATTTGGACAGACTACCCGGTCGCTCACCGGTCATGAAATTTCGATCCAACCGGGCGCCTAAACGGACCTCAAATGTCGGGGCTGACTGGCAACCCTCATATCCAGCTCAAATATCGAACGGATATGATGAAGCTCGGGTGTGCCCGAGCATCTCCGCCTGGTTCGCGTTGGCTCGCACTGATCCCGCTTATATTCGTCCCTATCTGTTTGCCGGACCAAATCCTAGCCACTTCACTTCACTCCCCTCCACTTCCATATGCCACCCAAGCTCATCTTCGGTGATCTTCGGCATGGCGGCCAGCGGATCTGAGTCCTTCACCTCCAGATCCATCGACCACGAGCTCATCCCATGCGGCTCCGAGGAGGAGATGGCGGTCCGGGTTACGCTCTGCCGCTCCCGGGAGGTCGCCGCCTTCCGACAGCACTTAGACTCGTAGCGCCGGAAATCCATTGCGTCAGCCCAATCGGTGCTTGGATCCGGCATCGTTGCTTCACGGGAGGCGGTGCGGTCCGTCTTGCATCGAAACGTCATGGGGGCGCACAACCCCTTCGTTGGCGCATCGAGGGCGCACCACGGGCATCCTTGGACGCTGCACGACGTGTCCGTCATGCGAGGCAGCGGGTGCGGGAGGCCACGGAGGCCCTCGCGGCGATGGACGTTGGAGAGGCGGAGTCACACTACCCGTCGCCCCGTATGATGCACGGGTGTGGGCGCCGCAACCACGTCATGGTGGACATCTTCTCCTTCCAGGAAGGACCCCTCATCGACCTAATGTCCATCGGCATTGTCCGGGTTACGGGCTCCGACGAGGAAGAATATGGCATGAAAAACGGCGGAAGCTCGACTTCCGTGAACCGGCTAGTGTACCATGTCCTATTCTACCTCGTCAGCGACCTGACCAACACTACAAAGGGCGCAGCCGACCGTCAGACTTGAGCACGACGGAGCTGGACAAGCTCCACTTGTATTAGATTTACGTTGTATGTAATAATATGGATTTGAAATTTTTATTTTAAGATGTCCGGCTGTAGAATTCATTATTTAAGACGAAACTGGTCAATATCTGCGGACGCGCTCCCGAATGTTTGAGGTGTCGGATTTACCAAATCCAACTATAGATGCTCTTACAACACACATCCAAAACCACCTCAAGACCTCTACACGAGCTAACTACTCCCGACCAACCCACAAAGACAACCCGTGGAAAAAGCAGAGTTCAAAAAAAAAACATGGAAAAACTCACTAGACCTCCTTTTGGCTTTGTTCGGTTACACACCCCCTCCCCGATTGGGGTGGATTGAAGAAGATTTTGACTTAGGCATCATTTGGTTAAGGGAGATTGAGGAGGTTTAGATAGGAAAATCTCCGGAATGGTCAGAAACCCCACAAATCCTCGGGCGTCCATTTAATAAGAGGGGTTTGCTTAGCCCAATCCTCTCTGTTTCCCTTCAATCCCTTCCTATCCATGTGTTTCAAAACCCTCTTGAAGGGACTAGTGGAAGCAAAGCCCCGGAAATTTGAGAGGATTGGGTGGAAGAAAGGGATTCACCCAATCCACTGAAATCCCTCCCTCTCAAAACCTCCCAAATCCACCTTAACCAAACGAGGCCTAAGGCCAATCCCTACCAAATCCCCTCCATTTCTGTCAACCGAACAAGCCCTTAGGCCTTGTTTGGTGCGCAGGGTTTGAGGAGGTTTGTAGGGGATTATCTTCGAGGGAATCAGAAACCCCGCGATTCCCCGCATGTCCATTTGGTGGACAGGGTTTGTGGTGAGCAAACCCCTTCAATCCTCTCTAATCCCCCTCGATTTCTTCCTACCCACATGGCTCAAAAACCTTGTCTCATGGCTCAGGGATTTGACAATTGAGGAGGATTGGGTGAAAGGAAGGGATTCACCCAATCCTCTAAACCCCCCTCCACAATCCTCCTCGACCCCTTCCTGCCAAACAAGGCCTTTCGGTTCCTTTATATTTGAAGCGATTTGGAGGGGACTGAGAAGGATTAAATCTCGTACAAGTTAAATTTCACCTAAATCCCCTTCAATCCTCTCCTGAAAGGGAGGAACCGAACAAGGCCTAAGGAGGCCTGTCTGCTTCCATGCTCTGCCTTCCAACAAAATCCTCCGGCCAACGCCAAGGAGTGATGGCAATGCTCCATCTAACACGATCTGGTTCCTATGTTTCCACAATTCACAAAGAACTAGGATCAAGATGGCCATGAAGTCCTTCCGTAGATCATCGCCGGTGTCCTTGCTCCCGCAACACTCCGTGAAAGTGCTGCCCGTCATTGGCACCCAACCATATGCCTCTACCAAGAGCCTGGAAGGGCTTCGTGGGTGTTTAACTTTGTGATAATTGTGTTTTGTTGTCCCTGAGGCAAATATCGCAGCTCACCAAACTGCTAAACAATTTGTTGGTGCTGTACCGGAGCGTGCCTGGAGTTCCCGGGTTCTTACCACGGCTGGTAAACGAATGAAACTCTACATTCACACCCAAAAAAGCGAAAAGGAGAAGATTGCGCAGAACTATTATCATCCACCAACAGCCCAAATCAAGAATCAGAGTTGGAGGAACTACCAAATGAAGGTGACCAACAGCCCAAATCAAGAATCAGAGTTGGAGGAACTACCAAATGAAGGTGGATTCAAACAATCTGGACTGCAACAGGCAGGTAGAGAACAAAGTAGACAGGCCATGTAAGTATTATTAAGCTCAGGACTTACAGAAGGAAGATCAGCCGTGGTAAGAAGCAGGGAACTCCAGGCACGCTCAATGATACCAGAAGCAGTTCACCTCCTGGAATCAATCAAGCCACCAGATGATAACAGCGGCAGTTCACCATCTGAAACTAAGCAAGCCAGACACCGACGGACGCTTAAACAATTGTGTGCAACTTGGTTCTTGTTTTGGAAAATCTGCTGACAAACCCAAACAGTACTACATATTTTCATCATACATCATATGGAACTAATTGTAAGCGTTTGGTTTTTGATGGGTCATATAACATACTAGCTCACAGCAATCGAAAAGCAGTAGAAAATTGGCGTAAAGATAGGCGGCGACTCAGTTCTCCAGGCCAGGCACCTGCATGCGGCGGGCGGCCTCAGACTTCTTGCCGCCGAAGATTTCGTCGGAGACGACCCTGAGCTGACCACGGTGCTTGGACTTGGCGATCTTCTGGATCGTCTTGGGGTTGGTCACCTTCTGCAGCTTTGAGCCGGTGCGCAGCACGTTCTCCTTCTTGCGCTTCTCCCGCTCCTCCTTCTTCTTGCGCTTGGCGACCTTGTTCTGCCGGATCTCGTCCTTGAGCTCCGCCACGCGCACCTGGTACGCCTTCTTCAGGGACTTGTCCCTCACGCGCTGCTCCAGAGGGACAGGCTTCCGCGACACCATCAGAGCGGAGGAGCGGCGCGTGCGTGGCTCCTTCCATGTCCGCCCCGAGACGCGCCCGGCGATGACGCCGTCGTAGGTGGGCTGCCCGAAGGCCGCCGGCTTGGACGGGTCGGACTGGGAGGGCACCGCACGGAGCTTGGACGGCCGGGGGGCGTCGGCGTCGAGGTCCATGGAATCGGCGGCATCTGCCTCCTCCTCCCGGCGCTTGCGCTTTCCGCGCTCGCCGCCGAGGCCCTCGTCGAGGTAGCGGAAGTCGAGGTGCGAGGCCATGGGGGGAGACTGGGAACTAGCTAGGGTTTCGCCGCCTTTGGGGCTGGGAGAGAGAGGAAGAGGGACTGGAGGCGGAAGGGGTGGGTTTTTGTTAGGGTTTGAGCGACGGCTGGCGGAGGCAGGTTGGATGGGCCAGAGTTGGCGTAAATTTGGACAGGCCCATTTCGAAAAATAAGTTCTTTTTTTTTTGTAAAATCACGCGCCTCGTAAATAAAATAGTGCATGAAAAGTTGTCACTCTCCCATCAATTATTGTAGTGACTTTTAATAAGACAAAACATGTTTCTCATGTAAATTTGCAATAGTATGGTCTTAAATATAAAATCTTTTAGAGATTACATTATAAACTACACACAAAGTAAAATGAATAAATGTACACTCTAAAATATGTCTATGTACATCTGTATCTAGTCCGCAATGAAATCTTTAGGTACATCATAAAGCAGAATCCGTTTGTATGTGGACTTCAATCTCTCACCGTCCGGCCTTTATATGTGTGCGCCACATTTTCTGATGACCAATTAACAACATAAAATATGCGTCTCGCTGCATGTGGGACTCCCACCACGATCCCACCCACCACTGCTTATGGGCATTTGTGGACAGTCCACTAGAAATTAGATGGTTAAGTGGGTTCAAGTGGAATCCCACATAAAAAGTCGTGTATAGAGCTCACCAGAAATTAGATGGATTAAGCGCTCAGAAGGATCGAAGGAGTAGGACCTAGGGCGGGGGCCGTTGAGCGCTTCGGTGAGGCCCTCGTAGGGCGTCTCCTGAACAGTCATGGAGCAAAGGTCGAGGGACGCGGCGTCGGCCTCGGTGAGGAAGAGGAGGCGTTGCTTGATGAAGGCGAGCGACGTGGAGGAGCCGATGGCGGTGTCGTAGAGCGTACGAGGGCAAGGGTGTCGTTAAGGGCGCAGATGAGGAGCCGCGAGGAGGCCGCGGCGAGGGTGAGCCAGTCGTCGTCGTGCGGGGACGACTCGGTGAGCTGGTGCGCCGCGATGGAGCCATCGGCGTGGCCCGCAAAGAGCAGACAGTCGACGCGGCGCGAGGAGAGGTACGCGAGCAGGGCAGTGACCCGGGAGCCGGCAGAGTCCTCGTCGGGGGCACGTCGAGCTCGAGCAGCGTGTCGCCGGCGGCGGATAAGACGTACACGCAGCCCAGGACAGTGTGCGCACGTTGTGCAAGTCAACATGGACAACGGCAGTCAGGCATGTACTCCCTCCATTTTAAATATAAGACCTTTTAAAGATTTCACTATAGACTAGATACGGAGCAAAATGAATGAATTTACATTTTAAAATATGACTACATATATCCGTATGTAGTTTATAGTGAAATCTCTAAAAGGTCTTATATTTAGAAAAATGTCTTAAATTTAAGGACGGAGGGAGTAGTTGTCATGCTGCTTGTGTCAGCTGCACGCCCGGGTTTGTAGGATGGCATAGACATGTGCAGCCATGAGCCCTTGACTAGCTAGCTGTCCCTTTCTTTTCATCGGTGTTGAAACAGAAGTAGATTTTCATCGGTGTTGTTGGCTAGCTTAATAGGACGAGATGAGCTTTTAATGGATTAAATGTGATAACCTGATTAATTTTGTCTTTGTTCAATGGGATACCACTAAAGCAATATAAATAGATGGGCTAAGTTAATCCCACTTAAACCCAACCCCACCCGCAACCTGAGAAATACGTGAACCCCTTATAAGCACGAACAAATGGAGTGCAGTACTACTATTGGTAAAATCAACATGCAAAGATTAGACGAGTCACATCGGAGCATCAATCCGGTTGCTGAGAGGGTGCTTGGATCCAAGAGACTAAAATTAGTCTCTTTAAGAGGCTAAAGTTCCAAACATCCCTAACTAAAGAGAGGCTAAAACTAATCTTAAGACTAAAATCTTTCAGTCAGGAGTACCCCTATTAAAATATGCATTAGTCCTCTCTCTCCTCATTTAACTCCTCATGCAAGTTCTGGATTGAAAGGTTTGGAAGATAATAAATGCTCATTAACTTGATTTTAGTCTCTTTAGTACTTGAATCCAAGCATGGATGAGGCTAGCAAGTTTTAGTCCCACTACTTTTAGTCATGGGACTAAAACGTATCAAGCACCCAAGTTATCTGGTCGATCTTAATTCACGAAACATATAACTCAAATGCACAAATCCACGCATCAGCTCTGGATGTAAAAGAGGATCGTTTCTTTATAATTCCGAACTTATTTCCAGTTATAACTTGGCAAGTTTCTGGTGAGTTGCTCAAATTATTCTGAAGCAAACCAGATAGAACACGCCGGAAGATTTACAGTGATTCGCTGAACAAAAAGACAATCTAACACTACAATCAATGAAAATCATTCAGGACTAGCAGACTAGTCCGAGGGGCACAAAAAACTAGTCTCAAAAAGCACGCAATTGGCGGCTAATCGAGTTTAGCGATCACTGCATCCGTGACTTCCTGGGTGGTGCTGGTGCCGCCCAAATCCCTAGTCCTGTATTTGCCTTCTGCAATGACACCCTTCACGGCTGATTCCAGCCGGTCGGCAAATGACGGGAACTGCAAATGCCTCAGCATCATGGCAGACGAGAGAAACAGAGCAACGGGGTTAGCTTTCTTCTGTTGCAGAATCTTATCATTTCCAACATTTCCGGCAGAAGCACCCTGCTCAAAGACCGCATGGTCCTGACCAACATTGCCTGAAATAATGCGGTGCACAAAGATTTAGACTCTAATTTTCCATCCCCATATGCTCACAAGTTGGGTCTTTATGCATGGTGCTAAGAGGTTCAAACATGGAAAGGTTAAATAAATGTATAAAATGTAACATAGAGCAGGCACTATATTACACAGAAACAATCAATTTATACCAATTCTAAACCTATTTGAGCAAAAACAAAAGAATCACAAGCAGAATCAAACTCTACCTCCAGGCATGACACCAGTGCCCCCAGCAATACCTGCAGCCACATTGGACACCAGGTTGCCATAAAGATTTGGGGTGACCTATAAAGGGAAGAAAACAAAAGTCAGTTAACAGGTAATTTCCGAAATTGATTTGTAAACTTTGGGACCATCAAGCCAACCTTTAGAATGTAAAACAGCGCATACAAAGAAATACAAAATTGCCAACAGAAGGTACAAACATAAGAGATGCTGCTATCACATTTGTAAAAACTTAGCTAAACGATCCTCACTAATATTTTCTGTATAGGATCAATATAAGTCTATATCAAACAGCATGCTGCTCAAGGTTAAAAAAAATAACTTACTATAGAACCATGAGAACATATCAGCTCGATGAACAATTAGAATATAGTTGCAATACAGTGACATTTAGTGAGAACTGCATAGATTCATAAACATACCATAACATCAAACTGTTCAGGTTTTGCAACAAGCTGCATACAGCAGTTGTCCACAATGATTTCATTATATTGAATTCCAGGATACTTCGTCGCAACCTCACGGCAGGACTCCAGGAACAAACCATCAGCTAGCTTCATGATGTTTGCTTTATGCACTGCCGTCACTTTCTTTCTATTGTTGAGGTAAGCATACTCAAAGGCGTATTTGGCAATCCTTTCAGAGCAGAACTTCGTCATCACCTGCCAAATCCATTCAGTGAGTTTAACATGGAGGGGGGGGGGGGAATCCTTCAGACAACAAAACGAAGAGAGAAAACAATTGTAATTGTAAATTTGTTTTAATTCAGAAGCAGAATACAGTGCAAACAGGCAACCTGAATCTCTTAACCTCAAGTGTCGCATTCGGTGACGTGCAACTACCAGACAAATATTACTGTTAGATCAAAACCCCTAGGGAAAATGGATACCTACCTAAATTATCATTTGTATTAAGAAAAGACTAAAGATAAATATATTTTTAACGAATTATTAAATTCATGACTCAAAGCATGGGCACCACAAGCTGTACATTTGAATGTTTCTGTTGTTGTGTTATGGGGCAATAAGGTACTGCTATTTATCCTTGACCAGGGCAGTACATAATCAACCACAAGAATAAATACATAAAATTGATACTTGAGAAGGCAACATAACCGTAAGTTGTGTAACATGACTGCACCTTTGCTCACATTGTCTATTAAAAGGCTATGAGCAGCAATGCAGCACCATTGCAAGTTGAACAATAAGCAATTCTAGAATGTTCAACATTAGCTAGTGCTTTGGTAAATATATGCACATCTAAGGTTAGGCAATTTTGACCAACTTAGCTGGGTGTTTGGTTTTAGTCAAACCTTAGGCCAGATTCTTTTTCCAATAATTGGGTACATGTCATATGCTTACAAAAGTGTGACAAGATTGTAATACCGCGACATATTAGTGGATGCCCACATGACCCAAGTAGAGTTGTGTCACTGCGTTAGCTTCACATGGGAGATTTTTAATGCAGTTGGATCAACATATATACTGTTCCAAACGTAGCACCTCCAGGTTAACCCTTTTACGTGAAGCGATGACTACTTTCTACAAGTGAGCTGGGCATTGAGCAGATTTGGGACAGGACAGGACAGAGATTCCTCCTATGCTTGCCAACTTGTGTCTTCAATTTTGTTAAACAAATGTTACACAAGTTCGATAACAAATGTGCGGTAAATTGTGGCATTGTTAGTTCTAGAACCAGAGAGGCTCACGATCCATCAGTATGGCGGTCCTATTATACACAGGAGACCTTCTATTTACAAGCAAATTAGTAATGGATACCATGAACCCTTAAAATAAAGAACCCGCTGTCTCAGTACTAACGATCATGACAGGAAAAAATGTTGTCGAAGATTGTAAACGGTTAATGTGCACCCATCCCACCTATTGGTGTTTATAGACATGATAAACGTCCTTTTAAACGGATATAAGCATACCTATAAAGTTACAAATAAGTATCAATGTAATGCATTTTTTCTAGACAGAGAGTTTGCAGGAATCAGAGAGGAAAATATTTGAGTGAATTCTGCACGCTGCATGCTTCATACTAGGATTTTTGTGTAAAAGTGTGGCAAGCCAGACTTAGGCAAGTTTTGGCAAAATGTTGAGCCTACGACAGGTAGGCTGCAAGGCAACTGATCAAACACGTACGACAGATGGCCAAACTTGAATACATATGGGTTGACAAAGTGGGGCTGTGAACCAAAAATGCACCAGATGTTCCATGCTACAATTTGCATGAGAAATAAAGGTGTCTCGCATACCTTTAAATTCAATTTAAAGAAACAGATAGGCTACCTTAGGACTGTTCGGACTCCCTCCGCTCCGCAACTCCACGTCGGAGCGGAGTGGCATCTAGTTATATTCTGAGGAGCTGCTGAGAGGACGCTCTGTGCGCTCCGCTCCGTGGCGGGCTGCCGAACAGGGGCTTAAACAGTGGCACAAATGACATAAGCATTTGTGTATCATCCTAACATTGCTACATGTGATCTCATAAATTAAGTTAATCTCAGAACTAGAAAACATGGCCATGATCCACCAAAATATGTACTAAATGCCCCCTGCAGTTCATTCACCGCCAATATCTCAACGACTGGACCTCATGGTAATCATATTCAGTTGGAACAAACCAATCACAAATGCCTACAGTTTTATTTCACAATATTACTACTTCTGCAGTAAAACCCAACAGCAGATGAACTTAGCTATATTGCCCCTTATGCACATTTCCACAGCCTCCCAAATGCCAATAGGAAGATTATACAACCTACCTAGTACTCGATAACACGCAGTAAATAAAACAAACTTGTTCTAAGCATATTGACGGAATATTGTTGCTTCAACAATACAACGATTGTCCATTAGGGTCCCTTGTCCATCATGTGTTCAGCAAAAGTGTGGGAAAGCTAAGTACCTCTACTAGCAATCAAACAGTATACTCAATCACATCCACTAACACATTAGCTAGCATAAACTACATCAGCAAGGTCAATGATTGTCATGTATCGAGCAGTGTGCGGAATTGGCCATACCTTGAGGCTCTCGACGACGCCAGGCACGACCTCGTGCTCGAGGCCCGAGTACTCGCCCTCCGTGTTCTCCCTGATGACGGCGATGTCGACGTTCTCGTGCCTGGTGGGCAGCCCAGGGAGGTTGAAGCAATTGACAAGGGAAGCGTAGAGGTCGAGCTCCTTGCGCAGCTGCAGGTTGAGGGAGGAGACACCTCCGCCGACGGGCGTAGCGAGACCGCCCTTGAGGCAGACCTTGTTGCGGCGGATGGACTCGATGACCTCGGTAGGCACCGATGGCATGTCGCCGTGGACCTCGTACGTCTCGAAGCAGACCGGCGCGTGCATTGCCTCCATCACCTGGCGCACGGCGCCGGTCACGAGGGGCCCGATGCCGTCGCCCGGGATGAGCGTGACGGTGCGCGGGGCGCCGTCGCCGGGGCGCGGCATGTAGGTGACGGTACGGCGGGACACGGCGCCAGCGAGGGGGAAGGGAGGGGCCGGGGATAGGAGGCGCCGGAGGAGAGGGGCGGATCGCCGCGCCATGGTGAGTCCGGCTAGGGTTTCGGGGTGGATGCGATCGGCGCCGTGTCCAGAAGGATGAGCGGAGGCGGGCTGGGATGGGGAAGGAGAAGGAAAGGGGTGGGATAGTTCTTTACCCTTTCTCGTTCCATTTTTTTCTCCTTATTCATCATATTTATAATATAATAAGATGATTACTCCCTCCATTCCTAACTACTCCCTCCGTTCCTAAATAGTTCGTATGTAGTTTAATAGAGAACTACATACAGAGTAAAATAAGTGAATCTATATTGTAAAATGTCTATATACATCCGTATGTAGTTCAATAATAGAATCTGTTAAAAGACTTATATTTAAAAACGGAGGGAGTATACGTCTGTTTCACTAATAAACTACATACGGATGTATATAGACATACTTTAGAGTGTAGATTCATACATTTTGCTCCGTATGTAGACCACTAATGAAATCTCTTAAAAGACTTATATTTAGAAACGAAGGGAGTGCATAACAACAACTTTAACCGCAATCAAACGGACGCGCGTTTTGTTCCTCTTTTGTTCGTTTGGGTCGGTATATGTGTTCTCTTTTGTAAACGCAGGTGCTACGAATCAGTCGAATGATTTTATTTTTTCCGTGTGCAGTCGTCACATGAGCGTTGTGGGGCTGTTCGATGCAGCAACCCCACGGCAGCAACCCAGCTTCAATGCAATGGGTTGCCGCTCCACTGTAGCTCGGCACGACACGACCATAGCTCCAACACAACATCGACGACATCCCGTGAAGCTTCATTGCAGCCCCGGTGTAGCTCCATTGCAACACCGGCGAAGCTCCATTGCAACCCCGACTATGCTTCCAGCGGCCCAGCGCTGCTTCATTGCAACACCGACGGCACTCCCAACAACTTCAACGCAACATCACCTCAGCGCCTCTGTCGGCCACTCGTCGCGGTCACCGTCGGAGCATCGACGACTCTCCATTGCAACTCGGCGGTGCTCCTAACACCTTGAGGGAGAATCCCTTTGGAGCGGACCTCTCCGCAACCCGAGGCGCTCCCATAATGTCGATGACGCTTCATACGTATGCTCTATGACACAAGGCACTCACCAGCAGCACTGTCGCACTTCTCAACACCGACAGCAGCACGACCACGCCGAAAATTGCAGGTCAACGTGGGTGCTGCATCCTGCAAGTTGCAGTCGGGTGCTGTAGGCATCTTGCTCCGACGAGGGCTGGTGGTGGAGATGTGGGACGGCTTGCTCCGATGAGGGTAATGGAGAAGTGGTGGACGGGTTGTGCGTCGAGATGGAGGTAGGAGAGGACAAATAGAAAGGAGGTCTCGCTCTATCACTGATAAGGAAGAAAAGGATTGAGCCACTCGTGTTCATGCTGGAGATAAGAGACTACACATTGTGGTCCACGAGGACGCATGGATCCCAGGCGACAAGGCTGATTTATGAAGAAATTAGTCTGATCGTTTTCCTTTTGCAAATGGGTCAACTGTACGCCCAATGCGCCGATCCAAATCTTGTCCTTGCGGTCGGTCGTTATTCATTTTTGATCACACATTGTTTTTTGGGAACTTGCACATTATATTTATTTCATCAAATGCATTCCAATGCATTTTTTTACCAATTCTTCTTGGCTACGAGTATAAAACCAAAGAAAATAAGAACCATAGTTAGACATTCTAAAAGATGTCTGACTTCCATAACCGGTCCTACTAGTTGGACTAAGATCTTTTCTATATCTTCGTTGTTGATCTGCGGAAGCTTAACAACGTCTTTCATTTGTTCTAAAAAATTAGACGTTGATTCCCCTTTGGTCTCTTATTTACTCTTATCTACACCTTTATTTCTGGCTAGAAGTGCAGGGACATCTAGCTAAAATAGTATTGAGTCTAATAGCAAAAGGCTACACTAAAATCACACCTCGTTATTTATGCACTTGGCGAACACCCAACCGGGATGTTCCAGCATCCAAGAAACGCGTCGGACGACCTACAGGCAGTCATCGCACTTTGTGAACGACAATGGTGAGCGGGCAAGCCTCTGGGCGAGCACCGAGCCACGGCGATAGTCGGGCATGGCTTTGCCAGCGGACCGATGACGGTACATATCTGGATGGCTAGAGGCGGATTGAGTGCGTGCATGCTGCATCGAGCCATTGCATAGACTGGGTGGACCAGTACCGAGCCAATCCATGACAACCAAAGTCCGTCGGTGGCCGGATTCGCCAAATCCCGCCGACAGAATGCGCTAAATCTCGACGTTGTCATCGCAGATTCACCATTCGGCCCTCCGTATCAGCATGAAGGAGGCACCCCCATGCCGCCGGCGGATCTGATGTTGGTGGAGGGGGCGCTGGAATATGAATGTCGGCCTAAGGTTTGTGCACTTGTCGACGAAGGGTGGGGAAGGGGATAAAAAAAGAGGATGTGTCATCGACGGGCGCGCCCGGGGAAGGAGCACGCGAACAAGACGCGTGTCCACACCGACGCAAATACGACCTAAATATAGGTCTGGAATGGATCACGAACGGCCAACAATACCGTACGTGTGCCCGTTTGGATCGGTGCGTTGAACTGTATTTTCTGTCCGCGATGACCCAAACGAACCCACGCACATGAAATGGATCGTTCGGTTGAAATTGATATAATCCCCAATCCGGCTCATACATATTCTGCCCGATTGATCAATCCTCTGTTTTTTCGTCTCAACAACTACCATTGTTGCGACTAGCACAAATGCCCGTGCGTTGCAACGGGGGACATTGTAACCCATCCCATGCGTCCACGTATTGTCCTATCGTTCTTCTTCTCTCCCCGAAATCCCCATTAACATTAATTCATATTTAAATTTTTCCTACTTTAAAATATAATGCCCAAAAAGTAAAAAGTTTACCATGCGTGACGCTCTTTTGTTGACACGTTGTTGCCGCCAGCAGTAGGAGCACACACCCCACGCCACACATGGCCACTTTCCTGGACATCATGATTGGGCCTCGTTGGGATCATGAAATGGAGCCCCCCAACTGGCGTGCGGGACGAAATAGGACGCGAGCAAGATGCACCGTTGTTACATTCTCTCTACTCTTCATCCCTCCTTTTCTTCTCCGTGTCTCACCAACAACGTCGACTACATCCTGAGTTAAGAATATGTTAATTGTCAGCAAGTCTAGGTGAGCTCCAAATATCTTCTTCCCTAAGAAATAATTATTCTAATATTTCACTCATTTTTAATTATTGTATTTGATGATGTAGTAGACATGAGCATTAAACCATTACAGTAATAACAAATGACATCAAATAATTATATCGGTGCTCATTCAGATTTTTTTGAGGATATGTTAATTATCAGTAAGAACTTCCCACTGCGTGGTCCTTATCCAATCCTCCAAGCAGCGCTGCTCTTTTTCCTCTCTACCATCCATCCTGCCATCCACGAGCTCCTCCCATGGAACTGCACGAGCACCCGAGCCGCCTGTATCGGGCGAGCAGCAACAGAAAGCCGCGACGCCCCTGCCCTATGCTCCCTTCTCCTTCTTCTCCCTCCTTCCTATTTCTTCTTTCTCTCCCTTTAACTCCTCCTCTCTTCTCTTTGCCACATGACCTCAAGCTGCCATGGATGTTGTACCGAGCTCAAGTCCAACAGTGAAACCCTCGGAGCGCCGGCCTCCTCAACCCCGTCTAGATCCAGGTCGTCCCTATAGGATCCACATCGCCCCGCCACAAGTCCCTAGAGAGCCGTTGTCGCACGTCTTCCAGCACGAGGGAGCAAGGGACAAGGCGGGAGGTGGAGGCAGGAGGCGGCCAGTGGCGAGCGTGGCGTGGCAAGAGGTGGGCGGGGTGGGGCGGGGCTGGAGGGTGAGGCAAGAGGCGGTCGATGGCTTGTGGGGCGCGGCAGGTGGTGAGAGGGGCGGAGCGCCGCTAGGTCGAGGCAGACCATGGCTATTTTTTTCCTCCATACCGGTTCAATTTGGATTGCGGGTTGACTACCATAAAACAGGAGGGTTTTTTTGCAAAACGTGTGCGACGGGTTTTCCGACAGAAACAATAGCCACTTTAGTATTAGGTAAAGATTTAGTTCCAAAAAAGGAAATTCCATTTAGATGACGTTCCCTAGAAACATTTTTCTAAGGAGATGGCCATCGGATGGAGACGCATAGATTTTAGAGCGGTGGACCATGTCACGTCGGCCATACTCATTCGTTCGATTGGAGTGAGCCTTCATGCGAACGAACTCGTCTATCAAGGCTATCCAATCAGCTGTGTCGTCACTCTCTCGTCCAAATTTTTTTCACCTTTTGTGTTAACTGATTCTGAAATTGACCTCGCTTTAAAAAAAATCTGAGCCTTTTTTAACGCCAACATCCTTGGCGTGATGAGACGCCAAGGAGCTGGCGTCTGGTACCAAACACCAAGGACCTTGGCGTCTGGATGACGTGGCACATATTATCAAAAAAATGTTTCTTTGATCTGCTGGGACCAGACGTCAAGGTCCGTGGCATTTGGTCACTTACGAGGACCACACACTAGGGTGTGTGGCGTGTGGCCCTTTGCCATGTCAGCTAGACGTCACGGATCGTGGCGTTTTCCGTGCAACCCGCACGCGAGGGATGTTGGCGTCATCAAAAGAGGTTAGATTTGAATCTTTTTTAAGTAAGGTCAATTCCGGAATTTGTTAGCCCAAAAGATCAAAATAAAAAAATTGCCCCCTCTCCACCCCAATCACCTAGAGTGTAGGTGGATCGATCACTGGTAGGCGACAAGGCAAGGAGGTCATCAGATCCGGGAACAATGTGACGCACCCTGCGACTCCTGGTTCTGGACGAGTGTGGTGGCTCGAGAACAAATAAATGTGGTACTCTAGTTTGATTCATCGCCCCATCGATGGATGATGGTGTCAAAGATCCAACATGAGAGGTGAAGGTCCAAGGTTTATAGAATCAATAGGAATATCAGTCCTCAACCGTCTTTAGCGGTTGCAAAAAAAAGAGAAAACAACTTGCACCCAACGTGGACAAGAGGGTTGTCAATCCCCTTTATTTTGTTATTTGCAAGCTAATGAGCTGTGTAGATAATTGTACAGAATTATAACTTGCAAAATAAAATAAAAGACAAATAAGAATAGCATGGAAAAAATATGTTTTATGAATATATAAGTGAATAGACACAGGGGCCATAGTGTTCTCTAGTGGCATCTCTCATGAAAGCAACGTACGGTGAGTAAACAAATTACTATTGGGCAACTGACAGAAAAGCATATAGGTATGCGATTTTCACGACAATGATCATGTGTATATAGGCATCACAGACATAAGCAAATAGGTCGACTCCTGCCTGCACCTACTACTATTACAACACTTCAAGAGCGATTCTATGCTTGCCTCTCTACGTATTAAGTTCATGACAAATGGAGTAATGCTTGGAGAAGGATGACATGATGTAGACATAGTAAACTCAATCAATATGAATAAACCCCATCGTTTTATCCTTAGCATCAACAACACAAAGACGCATCTTGTCCCTTCTGTCACCGGAATATAGAAACTCGTCAGGTTTAACCCACTACAACGCACCCCTCTCACTCAAGAAATACCAAACTACTTGGACAAAACAATTCATTAGATCGGAGAAAATTATGAATCTACGTTGATCATGCAAATAAGAATCATAATAATTTCAGATAAGACTCAAATACTTTTCATGAATAATCGGAACACAAACACACAATTCATCACATCCCAACAAACGCACCATGAAAAATAATTACTTCTGATAGATCAAAGCAAGATGCGATGACCATTGTATTGAAGATAAAGAGAGAGAGATAGCCATCTAGGTACTAGCTACAAACCCGTAGGTCTGTGGTGAACTACTCATACATCACCACGAGGGCAGCAAAGTTGATGAAGAGTCCCTCTGTAATTGACGCCCATCCTCCGATAGGGTGCCGGAACGGAGCTCCAAATGGGATCGCCGTGGAACAGAGACTTGCGGCGGCGGAAAAAGTGTTCGACGATCGTCCTTAGGTTTTTTGGAATATATGTGAATTTATTGGCGAGAGAACAGAGGGAGAGGGGCTACCAGGGAGGGACAAGCCATCAAGGCGCGTCGACTTCCCTGGTCGCGCCATGTTGGCTTGTGCCTCCCTGGCGTGGCTTCTGTTCATCTCCCAAGGCTTCTAGGTTTCCTTTTGGTCTCGAAAAAATCAGAAAAAAGTTTGGGAGAAATTGGACTTCGTTTGGTATTGTAAACCTGAAAAGTAAAAAGCACTCAGAAAACAGAAACTGACACCTAGCACTGGGACAATAGGTTAGTTCTAAAAAATAATATAAATTGGTAAATTATTGCCCAAAAAGTATCCTATAATGATAATATAATAACATGGAACAATAAAAAATTATAGATATGTTGGAGGCGTATCAGGGCCATTGCTTGTGTTGGTTGGTGGCGAGGGGTGCCTCCTGCGTTAGCATTGTCGAACGGTGTGCTGTCATGTTTGTTACTATAGGAAATTCGTACGGTCAGTTGTACCCATTTTGTTGAAGAAAGAGGAATTATCCTCATTTTTATGATGTTGTTTGCTTTATCTAGAAGATGGAGCATAAAATGTTGAACGTGCGGATCAATAGCAACATAGAAACAACAAATGTGGCACGAAGGCGAGTAGGAGGTTGCTTTAGATGAGTAGATGAGGAACAAGAGGAGAAGTAGCTATGCAACTCCTATCGAGGTTGCATGATTTGTTTCCCCTACCTTTTTGTCTATAGTTTTGTAGTAAGCTACCATGAGAGTTGTATGTCACGGGGTTGATGAGGAAATTTGGAATGGAAAATTTGCCAGGTACAGTTTAAGAAAAAGGTTTTCTAGCCATGAAAAATTTCTATAACTTGCCATATTTTATAAAACAAATTTCTAAAAATTTCTATCTAACATATACTCATTTTTATACATTTACCATCTTTTAGGTATCAAGAATTATGTAAACTTGCCACCCAACCAGCAAAAATGCATCTAAAATTGCTATGAATACAACAACAACAGAGCCTCTAGTCCCAAACATATAGGTGAAACCCATGAGAGCTCGCGACTAACTCATGGTTCTAGCACATGGATAGAAACCTTCCACGAACACGTGTCCATGTCTAGTTCTTTGGTGATACTCCAGTCCTTCAGATCTCTCTTTACGGACTCCTTGTTGGAAATATGCCCTAGAGGCAATGATAAATAGTTATTATTATATTTCTTGTTTAAAGATAATCGTTCATTATCCATGCTATAATTGTATTGAATGAAAACATAGATACATGTGTGGATACATAGACACAACAATGTCCCTAGCAAGCCTCTAGTTGGCTAGCCAGTTGATCAAGGATAGTCAAGGTTTTCTGGCTATGTGCAAAGTGTTGTTGCTTGATAACTGGATCACATCATTAGGAGAATCATGTGATGGACTAGACCCAAACTATGAACATAGCATACTGATCGTGTCGTTTTATTGCTATAGTTTTCTGCGTGTCAAGTATTTGTTCCTATGACCATGAGATCATATAACTCACTGGCACCGGAGAAATGCCTTGTGTGTATCAAACGTCACAACATAACTAGGTGACTATAAAGGTGCTCTACAGGTATCTCTGAAGGTGTCCGTTGAGTTAGTATGGATCAAGACTGGGATTTGTCACTCCGTGTGACGGAGAGGTATCTAGGGGGCCATTCGGTAATACAACATCACACACAAGCCTTGCAAGCAATGTGACTAAGTGTAAGTCACGGGATCTTGTATTATGGAACGAGTAAAGAGACTTGCTGGTAAGGAGATTGAAATAGGTATGCGGATACCGACGACCGAATCTCGGGCAAGTAACATACCGAAGGACAAAGGGAATGACATACGTGATTATATGAATCCTTGACACTGAGGTTCAACCGATAAGATCTTCGGAGAATATGTAGGATCCAATATGGGCATCCAGGTCCGCTATTGGATATTGACCGAGGAGTACCTCGGGGCATGTCTACATAGTTCTCAAACCCGCAGGGTCTGCACACTTAAGGTTCGACGATGTTTTAGTATAGTTGAGTTATATGTGTGGTTACGAATGTTTTTTGGAGTCCCGGATGAGATCACGGATGTCACGAGGGTTTTCGGAATGATCCGTAGACGAAGATTGATATATAGTATAAATTCATTTGGTTACCGGAAAGTTTTCGGGCGTTACCGGGAGTGACGAATTGGTTCCGGAAGTCCACCGGGAGGGGCAACCCTCCCGGGGAAGCCCAAAGGACTTATGGGTGGTGCACCAGCTCTTAGTGGGCTGGTGGGACAGCCCAATAAGGCCTATGCGCCATAGAGAGAAAACCAAAGAAAAAAAAAAGAAAAGGTGGGAAAGAAGGGAAGGACTCCACTTTCCAATCCTAGTTGGACTAGGATTGGAGTAGGAGTCCTCCTCCTCCTCTTGGACGGCACACCTTGGGGGCTTGGCCCTCAAGGAAAGTCCCTCCCCCTCCCTCCTATATATACTGGTGATTTAGGGCTGATCTGAGACAACTTTGCCACATGCAACTCAGATCTAGACACCATAGTTTTACCTCTAGATCGTATTTCTGCGGAGCTTGATCGGAGCCTTGCAGGAGTAGATCCTCCACCACCACCGGAGCACAGTCGCGCTACTGGAGAACTCATCTACTTCTCCGTCTTACTTGCTGGATCAAGAAGGACGAGATCATCATCGAGTTGTACGTGTGCTGAACGCGGAGGTGCCGTCCGTTCGGCACTAGATCGGAGCGGATCGTGGGACGTTCGCGGGGCGGATCGAGGGACGTGAGGACGTTCCACTACATCTACCGCATTTCTTAACGCTTCCTGCTGTGCGATATACAAGGGTACGTAGATCCAAATCTCCTCTCGTAGATGGACATCACCATGATAGGTCTTCGTGCACGTAGGAATTTTTTTGTTTCCCATGCGACGTTCCCTAATAGTGGCATCATGAGCTAGGTTCATGCGTAGATGTAATATCGAGTAGAACACAAAGGTTTTTGTGGACGGTGATGTTCGATTTGCTGCCCTCCTTAGTCTTTTCTCGATTCGGCGGTATTTTTGGATTGAAGCGGCCCGGACCAACATTATTTGTACGCTTACGAAAGACTGGTTTCATCGCTTCACATGCAACCTTGTTGCATAAAGATGACTGGCGGGTGTCGGTTTCTTCAACTTTAGTTGAATTGGTTTTGACCGAGGCGGTCCTTGGAGAGGTTAAATAGCAATTTGCACATTGATACGTCTCCGTCGTATATACTTTTCCGAACTCTTTTGCCCTTGTTTTGGACTCTAATTTGCATGATTTGAATGGAACTAACCCGGACTAACGCTGTTTTCAGCACAATTGCCATGGTGTTGTTTTTGCGCAGAAATAGAAGTTCTCGGAATGACCTGGAAATTTACGGGGATTTTTTATGGAATATATAAAATATACTGGCGCAAGAATCATTCGAAGGAGTGGAGCTGTGAGCCCACAAGCCCACCAGGCACGGGCCCCCTGGTCGCGCCTGGCAGGCTTGTGGGGCCCACGTTGCTCCACTGCCTCCAATCTCAGCTCTATTTAGTCCCTTTCGTTCGGAAAAAAATCAAGGAGAAGAGTTCATCGCGTTTTACGATACGGACGCGCCGCCACCTCCTGTTCTTCCTCTGGAGGGCAGATCTGGAGTCCGTTCTGGGCTCCGGAGAGGGGAGATCGTCGCTACCGTAATCACCAACCTTCCTTCATCGCTAATTCTATGATGTTCTTCACCGTTCGTGAGTAATCTCATCGTAGGCTTGCTGGACGGTGCTGGGTTGGATGAGATCTATCATGTAATTGAGTTAGTTTTGACGAGGATTGATCCCTAGTATCCAATATGTTCTGAGATTGATGTTGCTACTACTCTGCCATGCTTAATGCTTGTCACTAGGGCCCGAGTGCCATGATTTAAGATTTGAACCTATTATGTTGTCGCCAATATATGTGTGTTCTTGATCCTATTTTGCAAGTTGTAGTTACCTACTATGTGTTATGACCCGGCAACCCCGGAGTGACAATAGCCGGAACCACTCCCGGAGATGACCATAGTATGAGGAGTTCATGTATTCACCAAGTGTTAATGCGTTGGTCTGGTTCTTTATTAAAAGTAGAACCTTAATATCCCATAGTTTCCATTAGGACCCCGCTGCCACGGGAGGGATGGACAATAGATGTCATGCATGTTCTTTTCCCTAAGCACGTATGACTACATACGGAATACATGCCTACATTACATTGACTAACTAGAGCTAGTTACATATCTCTCCGTGTTATAACTGTTGCATGATGAATAGCATACAACATAATCATCCATCACCGATCCAATGCCTACGAGTTTTTCCTACTGGTCCTTACTATGTTACTTTGCTGCTACTGCTGTCACTGCTGCTACTGTTACTCTGTTGCTACTGCTGTTACTCTATCACTACTTCTGTCACTTTGCTGCTACTGGTTACTGTTGCTACTGTTGCTATCACTACCTTGTTACTGATACTTTGCTGCAGATACTAAATCTTTCAGGTGTGGTTGAATTGACAACTCAACTGCTAATACTTGAGAATATTCTTTGGCTTCCCCTTGTGTCGAATCAACAAATTTGGGTTGAGTACTCTACCCTCAAAAACTGTTGCGATCCCCTATACTTGTGGGTTATCAAGACTATTTTCTGGCGCCATTGCCGGGAAGGTATAGCTATATTCTCTGAGTCTCTTGGGATTTACGTCTGCTGGTCACTATGAGGAATCTGAAAGATCCAAGAACTAAAGTCTTGCTCTCAAGTACGAGGACAGGTAAGGAACTGCCATCTAGCTCTGCACTTGATTCACCTTCAGTTATGAGTAAGTTTGCGACACCACCTCCTGCTAGAAATCTTGATAATTCGCATGTGCTTGATGATGCTACTTATGCTGCCCATGATTCTTATGATGATGCTATGCTTGATGCTGCTTTGCCACTAGGTGCATTCCTTGATGCACAAATTGCTAGAGTTGCTGCTAGATGTGATGGTACTTCTGAAACTGTTGATACTATTAAAGTAGAACCTGCTATTTTGCCTGTTAGAACTAGCTCTCCTAGATATGAATTGCCTGATATGCCCGAGGGTTATGTTATGGAGGGACAGATAGCTGAGGATTTTCTTTCTTGTAAGGATAGCTATGATGTTGAGAAATTACTGCTCAATTGGAAAGAAAAATCTCTGAACGCTACAATGAAATACGACCCGAAGTTTGCTACTTCGCCTATCTTTGTGACCGATAAAGATTATGAATTCTCTGTCGACCCTGAGTCAATCACTCTGGTCGAATCTGATCCTTTTCACGGTTATGAGTCTGAAATGGTTGTAGCCCATCTTACCAAACTGCAGGATATAGCCACTCTATTCACGAGTGAGGAAAAGATCTGCCACTACTATATCCTCAAGTTGTTTCCTTTCTCGCTAAAGGATGATGCTAAGACTTGGTTCACTTCTCTTGCTCGTGGTTGTGTGCGTAGCCCGCAGGATATGATCTACTACTTCTCTGAGAAATATTTCCCTGCCCATAAGAAGCAAGCTGCCTTGCAAGAAATATACAACTTTGCGCAAGTTGAAGAAGAGAGTCTCCCACAAGCTTGGGGGAGGCTCGTCCAGCTGCTGAATGCTTTGTCTGATCACCCTCTTGAGAAGAATGAAATACTTGATATCTTCTATAATGGACTTACCGATGCTTCTAGAGACCACCTAGAAAGTTGTGATGGTTGTGTTTTTAGGGAACGAACTATAGAACAAGCTGAGATCCTATTGAATAATATCGTGTGCAATGAGAACGCTTGGATTATTCCCGAACCACCTCCTAAGCCAACTCCTAAGAAAAGAGGTATTCTATTCCTCAGTCCTGAAGATATGAAAGAAGCTAAGAAATCTATGAAAGAGAAAGACATTAAATCTGAAGATGTAAAAAATCTACCACCTATCAAAGAGATCCATGGTCTTGATAACCCGATACAGGTAGTATAAGTAAATTCTCTTTGTAGATTCAATGAGAGTGATATTCCTTTTGATAAACCTGCTACCTTATGCCTGGATGAATTTGATAACGTTGTTGCCAAACAACAAAGTTTCAATGATTATGTTAGCAGACAATTGGAACAGAATGCTCGTATGCTTAGTCATTTAAGTGCTTGTGTGGACAGAAATGTCAATGACCTTAAGCTTTTGAGTAAACATGCCTCTATGGTTACTACTCAGGTAGAACAAGTACTTAAGGCTCAAAATGACTTGCTCAATGAGTTGAATGACAATTCTGTTAGAGTCGTCACTAGAGGTGGTAGAATGACCCAGGAACCTCTGTATCTTGAGGGTCATCCTAAGAGAATTGAACAAGATTCTCAAGGAGTTAGCACTGATGCACCTAGTCATCCTAGAAAGAAGAAGAAAGATGATAGGAACTTGCACGCTAGCAACCATGATGCTGTTACACCTGAGAGTTCAAACGATGTTTCTGTTTCTGATGCTGAAACACAATCTGGTGATGAGCATGAGCCTAATGATAATATCAATAGTGATGTTCATGTTTATGCTCAACCTAACAATGATAAGGATGTGGAGATTGAACCTGTTGATCTTGATAACCCACAGCTTAAGAATAGGAGATGCAATAAGAACGACTTCACTGCTAGGAAGCATGGTAAAGAAAGGGAACCATGGTTTCAGAAACCCATGCCCTTTCCTCCCAAACCATCCAAGAAAAAGGATGATGAGGATTTGGAGTGCTTTGTTGAAATGATTAGACTTGTCTTTCTGCAAATGTGATTGACAGATATGCTCAAAATGTCTCCGTATGCTAAGTACATGAAGGATATTGTGACTAATAAGGGGAGGATACCTGAGGTTGAGATTTCCACCATGCTTGCCAATTACACATTCAAGGGTGGAACTCGTAAGAAACTAGGTGATCTCGGAGTGCCCACTATACCTTGCTCCATTAAAGGAAACTACGTTAGAACTGCTTTATGCGACCTTGGAGCCGGTGTTAGTGTTATGCCTCTCTCTCTTTATCGTATACTTGAACTGGATAAGTTGACATCCACTGAAATCTCTGTGCAAATGGCCGACAAATCAACTGCTTTCCCTATCGGCATTTGCGAGGATGTGCCTGTTGTGGTTGCAAACGTTAAAATCTTAACAGACTTTGTTATCCTAGATATTCCCGAGGATGATGCCATGGCGGTCATCCTTGGAAGACCCTTTTTAAACACTGCAGGGGTTGTTATTGATTGCAACAAAGGCAATGCCACTTTCCATGTCAACAGTAATGAGCATACGGTGCACTTTCCGAAGAAACAATATGGAGTACATTGCATCAATGCTATCGAAAAAACTTCATCGATTCTTATTGGGAGCTTTGAATGACATATACCCCCTGTCAAGATGAAGTATGATTTGCTTGTTGGGGATATGCACATCCCCATTGAGGTAACCTAGTGACTATTCGAAAATTCTCTGTTCTTTTTATGCGATTTGAAAAAGTTTGTCAAGGAGACTTGATCAACCTCATTGACGGATTTCTTTCGATGACCATGAGATGGATGAATCGAGGAGTCACAAACCTCTGTTCCAAGCTTTCACCTTCGGTTGCTTAGAAGAAAAATGATAGATTTAGTTTAGTTTTCCCTTTTTTCTGTTTTAGCGTCCCGTAGAAAAGTACCCCAAAAATAAAAGTTCTCTGAATGCCGTGAAAATCAAGTATGATTTTTTCTGGATTTTTTGAAAAATACCGAGACGGAGAGCTAGTCACGGGGCTGCACCAGTGGGCCACGAGCCCTGGAGGCGCGGGCACCCCCCTGGCTGCACCTACCAGGCTTGTGGGGCCCACGTGTACCCCCTCCACTCATTCTAGCTCCCATCTGCTTCTCCTACCTCCAGAAAAAATCGTTTCACAGCTCAAACCCGTGTTCTTGCTCTTCTTGCTGGGATTTTCGATCTCCTTGTGCAAAGCACCATTCACCAAACTGTTTTGGGGAAATTGCTCCTTGGTAAGTGACTCCTCCATTGCTCCAATTATTTTTTTCTCTAGTGCCTTATACGTCGCGTATTTTTGCTACCTTGGTGACCCTGTTCTTGAGCTTTGCATGCTAATTTTAGCTGGTCACAAGTAGTTTTGATGCGTGGTATGGCCTATAGGCACTTGTCGGAGTAGTTGCTACGAGTTTAGTTGAGCCTTGTTCACTTTTCCTTAGAATCACTAAAAAATTCAGAAAATTTCAGAGATAGAAAAAGGAAAAGATGAGGAGGTTCTTAAGAGGCTCTTCAAGCCATGACCCCAAGGATGATGGGAATGAGAAGAACAAACCGAAGTATCCGGTCCCCCGAGTTGCATAAGTTCGAGCGTGCGAGTGGCCAAGCGATGTGTTCTTACGCGTCGCCGGACTTTATGAGGACTTTTACTACTTTTGGAGAACGCAGGCCTTACCGCCTTCGTTGAAGATAAGTGTCCGTGATGACCCACAAGTATAGGGGATCAATCGTAGTCCTTTCGATATGTAAGAGTGTCGAACCCAACGAGGAGCAGAAGTATCTAACAAGTGGTTTTCAGCAAGGTAAAATTTGCAGGCACTGAAATTGTCGATAACAAGTGATTGTGTGGTGAGTTGATTCGTAGCAAGCAACAAGTAACAAAAGTAGCAACGGTGCAGCAAAGTGGCCCAATCCCTTTTGTAGCAAGGGACAAGCCTGAACAAAGTCTTATAGGAGGAAAAACGCTCCCGAAGACACACGGGAATTTCTGTCATGCTAGTTTTCATCATGTTCATATGATTCATGTTCGTTACTTTGATAGTTTGATATGTGGGTGGACCAGCGCTTGGGTGCTGCCCTTACTTGGACAAATATCCCACTTATGATTAACCCCTCTCGCAAGCATCCGCAACTACGAAAGAAGAATTAAGACAAAGTCTAACCATAACATTAAACTAGTGGATCCAAATCAGCCCCTTACGAAGCAACGCATAAACTAGGGTTTAAGCTTCTGTCACTCTAGCAACCCATCATCTACTTACTACTTCCCAATGCCTTCCTCTAGGCCCAAATAATGGTGAAGTGTTATGTAGTCGACGTTCACATAACACCACTAGAGGAAAAACAACATGCAACATATCAAATTACCGAACAAATACCAAATTCACATGACTACTATTAGCATGACTTATCCCATGTCCTCAGGAACAAAAGTAACTACTCACAAAGCATAATCATATTCATGACCAGAGAGGTAATGAGTATCATCAAGGATCTGAACATAAACTCTTCCACCAAATAGTCCAACTAGCATCAACTACAAAGAGTAATCAACACTACTAGCAACCTTACAAGTACCAATCGGAGTCGCTAGATGGAGATTGGTTACAAGTGATGAACTAGGGTTTGGAGATGAGATGGTGCTGATGAAGATGTTGATGGTGACGAGTCCCCTCCGATGAGAGGAGTGTTGGTGATGACGATGGCGACGATTTCCCCCTCCGGGAGGGAAGTTTCCCCGGCAGGATCGTCCTGCTGGAGCTCTAAATTGGTTATGCTCAAGTTCCGCCTCGTGGCGGCGGCGAATCCACGAAAAAGCGCCTCCCTGATTTTTTTCTGGACGAAACACTTTATATAGCAGAAGAGGGGGGCCAGTGGGCCAGCAGGCTGCCCACAAGCCCCCTTGGCGCGGCGTGGGGGGGGGGGGGTGGCCGCGCCGTGCAGGCTTGTGGCCACCTGCTGGCGCCCCTCTGGCGCTTCTTCGGCCGAGTATTTTTTATAAATCCGGAAAAAATCCTCTTTGATTTTTACGGTGTTTGGAGTTACGCAGAATAGGTATCTCAACTTTGCTCCTTTTTCAGGCCAGAATTCCAGCTGCCGGCATTCTCCCACTTCATGTAAACCTTGCAAAATAAGAGAGAAAAGGCATAAGAATTGTACCGTGAAGTGAAATAACAGCCCAAGAAGCGATAAATATCAACATGAAAACATGATGCAAAATGGATGTATTAACTCCCCCAAGCTTAGACCTCGCTTGACCTCAAGCGAAAGCCTAGCTCAATAAGTATGTCCACATGTTTAGGGAGAGAGGTGTCGACAAAACAAGATACGAACATGCATGCATCATGATCATGATCAGAACAGCAATACCAACATATAATCTCTTATGCTAAAGTGATAATTCATTCACAAAGTAAAGCATGGATCTAGAACCTTGTCGAGAAGTAACAACCGATAGCCTTTAGTCATTGAAGCAATTGCAATTTATCACAACATCAGAAAGAGTCAAATAAGAGCTTGTAAAGCAAATCCACATACTCAATCATTCTTTCGTTCTCTACAATTGCTACAACTCACGTGGTACTCATGAGATCAAAGTTTCAGCTGGACACAGAGAAAGATAGGGGCTTACAGTTTTGCCTCCCAACTGCTTACCTCAAGGGTAATGTCAACGATAATAATTCATGAATACTTACTTCCAAGTTGACATATGAATATAGATCTTTCCCAAGCATATGACGTCAGCCAAGATAAAGGCGAAATAAGGAATTGGTGAAGATCACCATGACTCTTTCAAGGGCAAAAAGTAAAGGTAAAAGATAGGACCTTCGCAGAGGGAAGCAGAGGTTGTCATGCGCTTTTGAGGTTTGGATGCGTGTCCTCTTAGTGCGGAGGAATGTCACTTTATATTGCCTCCTGTGATAAAGAACTTTATTATGCAGTCTGTTGCTTTTATGTCTTCCTCATCACAGGTTTGTACAAAGCTTATTTTCCACACACTAATAGATCATACATATTAGAGAGCAATTTTTATTGCTTGCACCGATGACAACTTACTTGAGGGATCTTATTCAATCCATAGGTAGGTATGGTGGACTGACATGGCAAAACTGGGTTGATGGTTTATGGATGCACAAGTAGTATCTCTACTTAGTGCAGGAGGTTTGGCTAATGTGAGGTGGAAGCAATCGTCACATGCTAAGGGATCTCTAATCATATAACATTGTTCGGAACCAAGCAAACACAATTCATTATATTGTCTTCCTTGTCCAACATCTACTTCTAGGCATGCAATAGTTTAGTGAGTGTTCACAATCATAGATGGTGTCACAGATGATATATTTATATGTGAACCTCTCCTTCTTTATCACTTCCTATTAATTGCAACCATGACCAAGGTCTACGTTTGCCTACCCTCAACTAGTTTCAATCCTCATTCTTTTTATATGTGAAGCCATCACTTCCCATAAGATCATTACATGATCTTTCATGCTTTTGTTCTGTTCTCACTCTTTTTATCATGGCAAGAGGCAAAGCCCTTCAACTAAGACACTCTTTATTATATGGCTCACGAGCTCGAATACATCGGGGGTGACACAAAGCAAAACTCAAGACTAAAACACTAAGACTTTTAATCTACTAGAGAAAGAGAAAACTGAAAAGGAAAACTAAAACAAAGGTAAAGGCAAAAGATGTGATGGTGATACGATACCGGGGCAACTCCCCCAAGCTTGGCACAAGCCAAGGGGATTGCCCATACCCATGTTCAGTTATCTTCCTTTGGTAGTGATGGTGAAGGAGTTGTTGCAGGGGTCTTGAGCTTGTTTAATTTCCACTTGAGCATAAAATTCTGCTCCCTCAGATCATCATTTTCCTCTTCAAGCTTCAACACCCTTTTGCATAATTCCTGCTTACTCTCCTGCAAGAAACGAGAAGGGATAAACAAAGTCTTAGACTTCTTCCTTGAGTCAGGGAGGCTCGACTTCTTGAACTCCACATGCGTGTGTCCAGGTTGAGGTAGAGGAGCCTCCTCTTCATCGGAACTTGTTTGTTCCTGCCCCTTCGGATCATAATCTTCTTCCTCATCAGTGGTCCAGCCATAAGGATCCAAGTCCCCATAGATCTTGGGATTAGCAAGGTAATCTTCCACAAATCTCCCCCCTCTGAATCTTGAGAAGACATCTTGCCCTAAATATGCGGCAGAAAAGAGGCTCGAAACGAAAAACAGAGGAAATCTGCATGATGCAGGGGTCAGACCAAACGGGAGTATATATAATGATTTTTTCCACACCACAAGGAGTACCCTACACGAAAACGGAGTCCGGGAGGCGTACGAGGTGGCCACAAGCCCTCCCGTCGCGGCCAGGGGGTGGGCCCGCGCCGTGCAGGCTTGTCGCCTCCTCGTGCACTTCTCGGACTACTTCCAATTTTTGTATTTTTTCAAATATTCTAAAATGGAGAAAATTTCCTATTGGAAAAGTTTTGGACTCTGTTTTCTTACGAATCACATACCTCTTCGTTTTCGGAGTCTGAAACAGGTTGTTAAATATCCCTTAGGTATTCTTCCAGAGTTATGGTATTGATAATATTGCTTTCAACATTTATGGGAGTACCTGAGATATAATGCTTGATTCTTTGCCCATTTACAACTCTCGAACAATTACCTTCCGTGTTGTTGATCTTGATAGCACCGGAACGATATACTTCCTCAACAACGTAGGGACCTTCCCATTTAGAGAGAAGCTTGCCTGCAAAGAATCTTAAACGAGAGTTATATAGCAAGACATAATCACCTACATTGAACTCACGCTTTTGCATCCTCTTATCCTCTTATCATGCCACCTCTTAACCTTTTCTTTGAATAACTTGGCATTCTCATATGCCCGAGTTCTCCATTCATCAAGCGAGCTAATATCAAATAACCTCTTCTCACCGGCAAGTTTGAAATCAAAGTTGAGCTCTTTGATTGCCCAATAAGCTTTATGCTCTAGTTCAAGAGGTAAATGACATGCTTTACGGTACACCATTTTGTACGGAGACATGCCCATGGGATTCTTATAGGCAGTTCTATAAGCCCACAGTGCATCATCGAGCTTCTTAGACCAATTCTTTCTAGACCTGTTGACAGTCTTTTTGCAGAATTAGTTTAATTTCTATACTTCTTAGCTCTACTTGACCACTGGATTGAGGGTGATAGGGAGACACAATTCTATGGTTGACATCGTACTTAGCAAGCGTTTTACGGAAAGTACCGTGAATGAAATGTGAACCACCGTCGGTCATTAGATATCTAGGGACTCCAAATCTAGGGAAAATAACTTCTTTAAGCATCCTGATAGAATTGTTGTGATCAACACTACTAGTGGGGATAGCTTCTACCCACTTAGTGACGTAATCAACAGCAACTAGGATATGAGTATACCAGTTGGATTTTGGAAAAGGTCCCATATAATCAAAGCCCCAAACATCAAATGGTTCAATGACAATTGAATAGTTCATAGGCATTTCCTGACGTTTGCTAATATTACCTATTCTTTGACATTCGTCACAAGACAAGACAAACTTACGGGCATCCTTGAAGAGAGTGGGCCAATAGAAACCTGATTGCAATACCTTGTGTCCAGTTCTGTCTCCCGCATGGTGTCCTCCGTAGGCCTCGAAGTGACACTTCTGTAGGATCTGTCCCTGTTCATGTTCAGGTACACAACGTCTAATAACACCATCTACTCCTTCCTTATAAAGGTGAGGATCATCCCAAAAGTAGTGTCTTAAGTCAAAGAAGAATTTCTTCTTTTGCTGGTACGTGAAACTAGGTGGTATATATTTGGCAACGATACAGTTTGCATAATCAGCATACCACGGTGCACTACGTGAAGCATTGATGACATTCAATTGCTCATCGGGAAAGCTATCATCAATAGGTTGTGGGTCATCAAGAACGTTCTCCAACCTAGACAAGTTATCTGCTACTGGGTTATCAGCACCCTTTCTGTCGACAACGTGCAAATCAAATTCTTGTAGCAAGAGAACCCATCTGATAAGTCTAGGTTTAGCGTCTTTCTTCTCCATGAGGTACTTAATAGCAGCATGATAAGTGTGAATAGTGACTTTGGAATCAACTATGTAAGACCTGAACTTTTCACATGCAAACACGACTGCTAAAAATTCCTTCTCCGTAGTAGCATAGTTTCTCTGGGCATTGTCTAGAGTTTTACTAGCATAGTGAATAACATTCAACTTCTTATCGACTCTTTGCCCTAGAACAGCACCAACAGCATAGTCACTAGCATCACACATGATTTCAAAAGGTAAGTTCCAATCAGGTGGTTGAACAATAGGTGAAGTTATCAAAGCCCTCTTAAGTATTTCGAAGGCTTCCTCACAATCATCGTCAGAAACAAAAGGAATATCCTTTTGCAAGAGATTGGTAAGAGGCCTAGAAATCTTAGAGAAGTCTTTAATGAACCTTCTATAGAAACCAGCATGACCAAGGAAACTTCTTATACCTTTGATATCTTGGGGTATGGCATTTTCTCGATTGCATCAATCTTAGCCTTACGACTTCAATACCTCTTTCAGAAATTTTATGTCCTAAGATGATGCCTTCATTAACCATAAAGTGGCACTTTTCCCAATTCAAGACAAGGTTGGTGTCTTTACATCTCTGCAAGACTCGATCAAGGTTGCTGAGGCAATCATCAAAGGAAGACCCATAAACGGAAAAGTCATCCATGAAAACCTCAACAATCTTTTCACAGAAGTCAGAGAATATAGCCATCATACATCTTTGAAAGGTGGCAGGTGCATTACATAAGCCAAAAGGCATACGTCTATAAGCAAAGGTACCGAAAGGGCAGGTGAAGGTGGTTTTCTCCTGATCAGATTGTGCAACAGGTATTTGGGAGAAACCAGAATAACCGTCTAGAAAGCAGAAGTGTGTGTGTTTAGACAACCTTTCTAGCATTTGGTCGATAAAAGGCAAAGGGTAATGATCTTTCCTAGTGGCTTTATTCAATTTCCTAAAATCGATCACCATCCTATAGCCAGTAATAATCCTCTGTGGGATCAATTCATCCTTATCATTAGGGACAACGGTAATGCCTCCCTTCTTAGGGACGCAATGCACCGGACACACCCAATCGCTATGAGCAACATGATAGATATTACCCGCTTCTAGGAGCTTTAGTATTTATTTTCTTACTACTTCTTTCATCTTAGGATTCAATCTCCTTTGATGATCAGCAACTCGTTTGAAATCAGGATCGGTTTTAATCTTGTGCTGGCATAGAGTGGGACTAATGCCCTTAAGATCATCAAGAGTATATCCAATAGCGGCACGGTGCTTCCTCAGAGTTTTTAGCAACTTCTTTTCTTCATGCTCTAAGAGGCTAGCACTAATAATAATAGGATATATCTCCTTTTCATCAAGATAAGCATACTTAAGAGTATCAGGCAATTGTTTAAGCTCGAACACAGGATCACCCTTTGGTGGGGGTGGATCCCCAAGGAGTTCAACAGGCAGATTATTCTTAAGGATAGGATATTGTTCTAAGACAACTCTATCTATTTCATCCCTTTCATCCATGTGCATATCATTTTCATGCTCAAGCAAGTATTGCTCTAAGGGATCAGTAGGAGGCACGACAATAGAAGCTAAGGCAATAGTTTCATCCTTACTAGGCAACTCCTTTTCATGAGGTTGTCTACCAAACTTGGAGAAACTGAACTCATGTGACACACCTTCAAAGCCAACAGTGACAGTTTGCTTCTCACAGTCAATATGAGCATTGACAGTATTGAGAAAGGGTGTGCCAAATATGATGGGACAAAAGCTATCTTGAGCGGTAGCAAGAACGAGGAAATCAGCAGGATACTTCGTTTTACCGCACAAGACTTCAACATCCCTAACAATTCCCAAAGGGCAGATAGTATCTCTATTGGCAAGCTGAATAGTGACATCAATAGGCTCTATATCAAGAGGTGCAATCTCATCTTTGATTTCATCGTATACGGATTGAGGTATTGCACTAACACTAGCACCCACGTCACATAAACCATGATAACAATGATCTCCTATCTTAACAGAAACCACAGGCATGCCAACAACATGCTTATGTTTGTCTCTAGCGTGAGGTTTAGCAATTCTAGCAGCATCTCTCACAGAAGTGAATATTATGTCCCTCAATATCGTCGGACAGAAGATCTTTGATAATAGCAATGCTAGGTTCAACTCTAATTTGCTTAGGGGGTGTAGGTGTTCTAATGTAGCCTCTATGTATCACAGTTGAAGCTTTAGAATGATCCTTTATCCTAACAGGGAAAGGTGGTTTCTCAATGTAAGCACTGGGAACCACATGATCATTATAGGCAATGACTTTCTCTTCAACTGGAGTGGGTTTAACTACATTGACTTCTAAAGGAGGTTGATATTTAAACCACTTCTCTTTGGGGAGATCAATATGAGCAGCAAATGATTCACACAGTGAAGCTACTATCTCGGAGTCAAGTCCATATTAGCGCTAAAGTCACAAAAAGTATTTGTCTCGACAAAGGATTTAACGCAATCAAACGTGAAATTCATACCTGACTCCTTACCATCTTCAAGCTCCCAATCTTCAGAGTTGCGTTTGATTCTCTCCAATAAATTCCATTTGAAGTCAATATCTCCCTTCATAAAAGAACCGGTACAAGAAGTGTCAAGCATGGTGCGATCATCATGAGAAAGCCGAGCATAGAAGTTCTGAATGATAATTTCTCTCGAGAGCTCATGATTGGGGCATGAATATAGCATTGATTTAAGCCTCCTCCAAGCTTGAGCGATGCTTTCTCTGTCACGAGGCCAAAAATTATAAATATAATTCCGATCATGATGTACTAAATGCATAGGATAAAACTTTTGATGAAATTCCAATTTCAACCGATTGTAGTCCCATGATCCAGTATCATCACATAGCCTATACCATGTCAACGCCTTATCCTTCAAAGATAAAGGAAAGACCTTCTTCTTGACCTCATCCTCAGGCAAACCTGCAAGCTTAAATAAACCACAAACTTCATCTACATAGATTAGATGCAAATCTGGATGTGATGTTCCATCTCCTATAAAAGGATTAGCCAGCAGTTTCTCAAGCATACCCGAAGGAAATTCAAAGCAAATATTTTCAGTAGGTGCAGCAGGTTGAGGAGCAACTCTTTGTGCTTCCGTTCGAGGTGAAGATACCCCGAACAAGCCCCTCAAAGGATTAGTATCCATAGTGACAAGTGACAATAAATTTCAGCACACTATATGAATGTTTCCTTACCAATTTTCACTTACCAAAGGCGCTTCACTCCCCGGCAACGGCGCCAGAAAAGAGTCTTGATGACCCGGAAGTATAAGGGATCAATCATAGTCCTTTCTATAAGTAAGAGTGTCGAACCCAACGAGGAGCAGAAGGATCTGACAAGTGGTTTTCAGCAAGGTAAAATCTGCACGCACTGAAATTGTCGGTAACAAGTGATTGTGTGGTGAGATAATTCGTAGCAAGCAACAAGTAACAAAAGTAGCAACGGTGCAGCAAAGTGGCCCAATCCCTTTTGTAGCAAGGGACAAGCCTGAACAAAGTCTTATAGGAGGAAAAACGCTCCTGAGGACACACGGGAATTTCTGTCATGTTAGTTTTCATCATGTTCATATGATTCACGTTCGTTACTTTGATAGTTTGATATGTGGGTGGACCAGCGCTTGGGTACTGCCCTTACTTGGACAAGTATCCCACTTATGATTAACCCCTCTCGCAAGCATCCGCAACTACGAAATAAGAATTAAGACAAAGTCTAACCATAGCATTAAACTAGTGGATCCAAATCAGCCCCTTACGAAGCAACGCATAAACTAGGGTTTAAGCTTCTGTCACTCTAGCAACCCATCATCTACTTACTACTTCCCAATGCCTTCCTCTAGGCCCAAATAATGGTGAAGTGTCATGTAGTCGACGTTCACATAACACCACTAGAGGAAAAACAACATACAACATATCAAATTACCAAACGAATACCAATTTCACATGACTACTATTAGCATGACTTATCCCATGTCCTCAGGAACAAAAGTAACTACTCACAAAGCATAATCATATTCATGACCAGAGAGGTAATGAGTAGCATCAAGGATCTGAACATAAACTCTTCCACCAAATAATCCAACTAGCATCAACTACAAAGAGTAATCAACACTACTAGCAAGCTTACAAGTACCAATCGGAGTCGCGAGATGGAGATTGGTTACAAGTGATGAAGTAGGGTTTGGAGATGAGATGGTGCTGATGAAGCTGTTGATGGTGAAGAGTCCCCTCCGATGAGAGGAGTGTTGGTGATGACGATGGCGACGATTTCCCCCTACGGGAGGGAAGTTTCCCCGGTAGGATCATCCTGCCGGAGCTCTACATTGGTTCTGCTCAAGTTCCGCCTCGTGGCGGCGGCAAATTCACGAAAAAGCTTCTCCCCGATTTTTTTCTGGACGAAACACTTTATATAGCAGAAGAGGGGGGCCAGTGGGCTAGCAGGCTGCCCACAAGCCCCCTTGGCGCGACCTGGGGGGTGGCCGCAACGTGCAGGCTTGTGGCCACCTGCTGGCGCCCCTCTGGCGCTTCTTCGACCTAGTATTTTTTCTAAATCCCGAAAAAAATCCTCGTTGATTTTTACGGCGTTTGGAGTTGCGCAGAATAGGTATCTCAACTTTGCTCCTTTTTCAGGCCAGAATTCCAGCTGCCGGCATTCTCCCTCTTCATGTAAACCTTGCAAAATAAGAGAGAAAAGGCATAAGAATTGTATCGTGAAGTGAAATAACAGCCCAAGAAGCGATAAATATCAACATGAAAACATGATGCAAAATGGACGTATCAGTCCGCAATACCTCCTCCTCACTAATATTTTCGTGCAAAGCTTTAACTTCTATCCAAGGAAGAATCCTCCTATGGTTGAGTTCAAATTATATGATATCCCCCAGCGCATGTCACTTCAGGATTTTTGCAATGTTTGCAAATTACCTTATGTTGGGGATATTCATGAACCTTGTCCACAGGACTTGGAGGCTTTCATCGATACTATTGCTCTAGGAGAGGAGAGAGGAGTGTCTTGCACTAGAGCTGCTAGCATACATTTTCCCGTGCTTCGGTACTTCTCATTATTCGTGGGAAAATGTTTGATTGGCCGTGGGAAAGCTCGGGCCCTTAGCTCCCCAGATCTTGCGGTTTTGCGCGAAGCCCTTTATAATGATAAAACTTATAGCTTGGGCGCTATAGTAGCTCAATGGTTGAACACAAACTGTTCTAAAGGCGTTGTCTATGGAGGTATCTGTGCTACTCGTCTTGCTAGACATTTTGAGATACCTATTAGACTGGACGAGGAAGAAGAGATTCTTCTTCCTGAGAGATATCTAGATTATGATAGCATGGTTCGCCATGACTTTCTTGATAGAGATATAAATAGAAGGATGATTTATAACCTGGTATTTAGTCAGGGTACTCGTGAGACTATTACCTTGCTTGCTCCTTCTTTGTTCAATCTTCATACATGCAGGTATATCTACGCATATTTGGGCATAGCCCAACCACAGGTGCTCGTGCCCGAGCTACCAGTCGAGTACCAGACGCTAGTTTATCAGTGGGAGCCAGAGGAGCTCACACAGCAGTGGCATCCCCAGTCCACTCCGGAGTACCCCGGAGACGGTTAGTTCCCTCCATGGGAGTAGACCAACTTAGGCCAAAAGCCTAAGCTTGGGGGAGTACGTGTTTCTCATCGACTTTATATTCTTGATTACACTTCACTTTGTTAGTCGGTGTTCACACTTTGCCACTATATCATCCATGCTAGTTTATTTCTTTTTCTCGTTTTCTTCTCGTGTGTTTGTCTAGTTTGAGAAAACCCAAAAAGATTTTCTTTTCTTCGTTTGCTTGTTGGGAGCTTTCCCGTGTAAATAGTTTTCTTTTTTTCTTTGGGTCAAGGTAGAAGACCATTGTTATAATGTTTAGTGGCTCTCGCATGCATATCTGTTTATCTGTGAAAGAGCCATATTACTTTGTCTTCTCCTTTGTGTTTGCCTGCAGATTCCAGCGTAGTCCAATGCACGAGCACTCTTATTATTGTTCACATCATTCGATCGTGCAAGTGAAAGGCAATAATGACGATATATGATGAAGTGACTGAGCCTGGAAAAGCTGGTATGAACTCGATCTATTTTGTTTTTGTAAATATGACTAGCTCATTGTTCCTGATTCAGCTTTGTTGTGAGAGAAACATGTTTGCAATGACAACTTAGAGAACATAGTTTCTGATGCCATGCTTAATTAGCTAGGAGCTTATAATGGTTTGTCTTGGATGCCAACATGAATTTTGAGATGACTATGATGTAGTATGATAGGATGGTATCCTCCTTTGAATGATTCAAGTGGCTTGGCTTGGCTCATGTTTATGCATGTAGTTGAAACAAAATCAACATAGCCTCTATGACATTCATGTTCATGGTGATTTATGTCCTACTCATGCTTGCACTCAATGTTGGTTAATCTCAATGCATTTTGATGACTGTTGTCGCTCTCTAGTTCGTCGCTTCCCAGTCTTTTGCTAGCCTTCACTTGTACTAAGCGGGAATACTGCTCGTGCATCCACTTCCATAAACCCAAAGTTGTTCCATATGAGTCCACCATACCTACCTATATGTGGTATATACTTGCCGTTCGAAGTAAATTTGCATGTGCCACTCTCTAAACCTTCAAGGAATAATCTGTTTTGCATGCCCGAACCGCTCATGTGGTGACAAGGGGCTATCAGTATCTTCCATGCTAGGCGTGTTATCCTTGAGATGTGTTTATTCACTATCGTTCACGAGAAAGGGGTCGGTAATTGGAATGCCCAGTTCCATGCTCAAATCGAAAAGATAATTGCAAACAAAACTCCCCCTCGATTGATGTTGGTATGGATGGCACCCGAGTATTCGGCTAGTCGTGGAGTGTGATTGATTGGTGGTGGGGGAGTCAAAACTTTACTTCTCTGTGTGGGAACCGCCTATAGCATGTGTAGCGTGGAAGATGGTGAGAACTCTTGGTCATTGCGTTGACAATGAAAGCATGCCACCCAAAAGTATTACCTCTGTTTTAAAAGCTTGAGCTCTGGCATCTCTGCAAATCAATGCTTCCCTCTGCGAAGGGCCTATCTATTTATGTTCCTGTTGAGTCATCCTCTTCTTATAAAAGCACCAATTAGAGAGCACCTCTGTCATTTTTATGCTTTGCTTTTGACTGATATTGAGTATGACTGTGACTGGATCTTCTTTGCCATGAATTACAATGTTTAGTCAGCCCTTGGTCTTTGAAGGTGCTCTGCATTTATGTTTTGCAGTCTTACAAAGAGCTAGCGAGATACCATCTATTCGTACTACTTCATGATTGTTTCGATTGAAGTGTTGACGTTTGAAACTTATTATTATTTTCTCACTAGTTGATTATGCCATTGATATGAGTTTACCGTGAGACCTAGATGCCATTTGCTTATGTGGTTAGCTTGTGATCTTGCTGGAATTCTGGTTATGAGTTAGACATAGTTGCAAAAACAAGATCAAACAGAGTTCGTAAAAGTTTTTCTTTTGTCTCTTTCAGTTTGTCAACTGAATTGCTTGAGGACAGGCAAGGCTTTAAGCTTGGGGGAGTTGATACGTCTCCGTCGATGTACTTTCCCGAACTCTTTTGCCCTTGTTTTGGACTCTAATTTGCATGATTTGAATGGAACTAACTCGGACTAACGCTGTTTTCAGCAGAATTGCCATGGTGTTGTTTTTGCGCAGAAATAAAAGTTCTCGGAATGACCTGGAATTTTACGGGGATTTTTTGTGGAATATATAAAAAATAGTAGACCAAGAATCAACCAGAGGGGTGGAGCTGTGAGCCCACAAGCCCACCAGACGCGGGGCCCCCTAGCCGCGCCTGGCAGGCTTGTGGGGCCCACGTTGCTCCACCACCTGCAATCTCAGCTCTATTTAGACCCTTTCGTCCGAAAAAAATCAAGGAGAAGAGTTCATCGCGTTTTACGATACGGATGCGCCGCCACCTCCTGTTCTTCCTCTGGAGGGCAGATCTGGAGTCCGTTCCGGGCTCCGGAGAGGGGAGATCATCGCCATCGTCATCACCAACCTTCCTTCATCACCAATTCCATGATGCTCTTCACCGTTCGTGAGTAATCCCATCATAGGCTTGCTCGACGGTGATGGGTTGGATGAGATCTATCATGTAATCGAGTTAGTTTTGACGGGGATTGATCCCTAGTATCCACTATGTTCTGAGATTGATGTTGCTACTACTTTGCCATGCTTAATGCTTGTCACTAGGGCCCGAGTGCCATGATTTCAGATCTGAACCTATTATGTTGTCGCTAATATATGTGTGTTCTTGATCCTATCTTGCAAGTTGTAGTCACCTACTATGTGTTATGACCCGGCAACCCCGGAGTGACAATAGCCGGAACCACTCCCGGAGATGACCATAGTATGAGGAGTTCATGTATTCACCAAGTGTTAATGCGTTGGTCCGGTTCTTTATTAAAAGGAGAACCTTAATATCCCATAGTTTCCATTAGGACCCCGCTGCCACGGGAGGGATGGACAATAGATGTCATGCAAGTTCTTTTCCCTAAGCACGTATGACTACATACGGAATACATGCCTACATTACATTGACGAACTGGAGCTAGTTACATATCTCTCCGTGTTATAACTGTTGCATGATGAATAGCATCCGGCATAATCATCCATCACCAATCCAATGCCTACGAGTTTTTCCTACTGGTCCTTGCTACGTTACTTTGCTGCTACTGCTGTCACTGCTGCTACTGTTACTCTGTTGCTACTGCTGTTACTCTGTCACTACTTCTGTCACTTTGCTGCTACTGGTTACTGTTGCTACTGTTGCTATCACTACCTTGTTACTGATACTTTGCTGCAGATACTAAATCTTTCAGGTGTGGTTGAATTGACAACTCAACTGCTAATACTTGAGAATATTCTTTGGCTTCCCCTTGTGTCGAATCAACAAATTTGGGTTGAATACTCTACCCTCGAAAACTATTGCGACCCCCTATACTTGTGGGTTATCACACATCTCCGTTGTGGTTTTTGCGTAAGTAAGATGCGATCTACTAGATACCCATAGCAGCCACGTAAAACATGCAACAACAATTAGAGGACGTCTAACTTTTTTTGCAGGGTATGCTTGTGATATGATATGGCCAATGACGTGATGTGATATATTGGATGTATGAGATGATCATGTTGTAATAGTTAATATCGACTTGCACGTCGATGGTACGGCAACCGGCAGGAGCCATAGGGTTGTCTTTAAACTAACGTTTGTGTTTGCAGATGCGTTTACTATATTGCTAGGACGTAGCTTTAGTAGTAATAGCATAAGTAGCACGACAACCCGATGGCGACACGTTGATGGAGATCATGATAATGGAGATCATGGTGTGGCGCCGGTGACATGAAGATCGTGCCGGTGCTTTGGTGATGGAGATCAAGAAGCACATGATGATGGCCATATCATGTCACTTATGAATTGCATGTGATGTTAATACTTTTATGCACCTTATTTTGCTTAGAACGACGGTAGTATTATAAGGTGATCTCTCACTAAAATTTCAAGACAAAATTGTGTTCTCCCCGATTGTGCACCGTTGCTACAGTTTGTCGTTTCGAGACACCACGTGATGATCGGGTGTGATAGACTCAACGTTCACATACAATGGGTGCAAAACAATTGCACACGCGGAACACTCGGGTTAAGCTTGGCGAGCCTAGCATGTGCAGACATGGCCTCGGAACACATGAGACCGAAAGGTCGAGCATGAATCATATAGTTGATATGATTAGCATAGAGATGCTTACCACTGAAACTATCCTCAACTCATGTGATGATCGGACTTGAGCTAGTGAAATTGGATCATGTACCACTCAAATGACTAGAGAGATTTACTTTTTGAGTGGGAGTTTAGCAAGTAATTTGATTAGTTAAACTCTAATTGTCTTGAACATAGTGTAAGTCCACTTTGAAAATATGTGTGTTGTAGATCAATGGCTCACGCGACAGTCACCCTGAATTTTAATACGTTCCTAGAGAAAGCTAAGTTGAAAGATGATGGAAGCAACTTTGTAGACTCGGCTCGTAATCTTAAGTTGCTCCTACAAGCTGGGAAGAATGATTATGTCATTAATGCTGCACTAGGAGATGAACCACCCGCCGCGGCTGACCAAGATGCTAAGAACGTTTGGTTAGCGCGCAAGGAAGACTACTGAGTAGTTCAATGTGCAGTCTTGTATGGCTTAGAGCCGAGACTTCAACGTCGCTTTGAGCATCATGGAGCATATGAGATGTTCCAGGAGTTTAAGTTTATCTTTCAAAAGAACACACAGATCGAGAGGTATGAGACCTCCGATAAATTCTATGCTTGCAAGATGGAGGAGAATTCATCTATCAGTGAACATGTGCTCAAAATGTCTGGGTACTCAAACCGTCTAGCTGAGCTGGGGATTGAACTCCCGCAAGAGGCTATCACTGACAGAATTCTTCGATCACTGCCACCAAACTATAAGAGCTTTGTGTTGAACTATAACATGCAAGGGATGAACAAGTCACCCGGCGAGTTATTCGCGATGCTGAAAGTCGCAGAGTAAGAACTCCGTAAAGAGCATCAAGTGCTGATGGTCAATAAGACCACTAGTTGCAAGAGAAACGACAAAGGAAATAACGGTAATTCAAAGAAGAGCGGCAAGCCTGTTGCCAATCCGACGAAGAAACCCAAAGCTGGATCTAAGCCTGAAACAGAGTGCTATTATTGCAAGGGTATGGGTCACTCGAAGCGCAACTGCCCCAAGTATCTGGCTGATAAGAAGGCGGCCAAGGAAAAATCAGGTATATTCGATATACATGTTATTGATGTGTACTTAACCAGCTCTCGTAGTAGTGCCTAGGTATTCAATACCGTTTCTGTTGCTCATATTTGCAACTCGAAAGAGGAACTGCGGAATAAGCGAAGGCTGGCGAAGGATGAAGTGACGATGCGCGTGGGAAATGGTTCCAAGGTTAATGCAATCACGGTCGGCACAGTTTCACTTCAGTTACCATCAGGATTAGTTATGAACTTAAATAAATGTTATTTAGTGCCCGCGTTAAGCATGGACATTATATCTGGATCTTGTTTATTGCGAGACGGTTACTCGTTTAAGTCAGAGAATAATGGTCGTTCTATTTGTATGAGTAATATCTTTTATGGTCATGCACCCAATGTGAGAGGATTGTTCATATTGAATCTTGATAGTGATAATACACATATACATAACATTGAGACCAAAAGAGTTAGAGTTAACAATGATAGCGCCATGTTTTATGGCATTGTCGCTTAGGTCATATTGGTGTAAAGCGCATGAAGAAACTCCATACCGATGGACTTTTTGAGTCACTTGACTTTGATTCACTTGACACGTGCGAACCATGCCTCATTGGCAAGATGACTAAGACTCCGTTCTCCGGAACAATGGAGCGTGCAAGTGACTTGTTGGAAATCATACATACCGATGTGTGTGGTCCGATGAGTGTGGAGGCGCGTGGCGGATATCGTTATTTTCTCACCTTTACTGACGATTTGAGTAGATATGGTTATGTGTACTTGATGAAGCACAAGTCTGAGACGTTTGAAAAGTTCAAGCAATTTCAGAGTGAAGTCGAAAGTCATCGTAACAAGAAGATCAAGTTCCTACGGTCTGATCGTGGGGGTGAATATCTGTGTTTCGAGTTTGGTGCTCACTTAAGACAATGTGGAATTGTTTTAGAGTTGACACCGCCTCGAACACCATAGCGTAATGGTGTGTTCGAACATTGTAATCATACTTTATTAGAGATGGTGCGATCTATGATGTCTCTTACCGATTTGCCGTTATCGTTTTGGGGTTATGCATTAGAGACAGCTGCATTCAATTTAAATAGGGCAACATCAAAATCCGTTGAGACGACACCATACGAACTGTGGTATGGCAAAAGACCAAAGTTGTCATTTCTTAAAGTTTGGGGATGTGATGCTTATGTCAAAAAGCTTCAGCCTGAAAAGCTGGAACCCTAAGCAAAAAAGTGCGTCTTCATAGGTTACCCAAAAGAGACAGTTGGGTATACCTTCTTCCTCAAATCCGAGGGCAAAGTGTTTGTTGCTAAAAACGGAGCTTTTCTTGAGAAGGAGTTTCTCTCGAAAGAATTGAGTGGGAGGAAGATAGAACTTGATGAGGTTGTCGAACCTCTAATTCCTCTTGATGGTGGCGCATGGGCAAGGGGAAATCCCTATTGCTGCGGCGCCGGTTGAGGAACAGGTTGATGATGATGATCATGAAACTCCGAATCAAGTTACTATCGGACCTCGGAGGTCGACAAGATCACGTACTGCTCCTGAGTGGTACGGTAATCCTGTCTTAACGATTATGTTGTTGGACAACAATGAACGTGCGAATTATGAAGAAGCAATGGTGGGCCCGGATTCCAACAAATGGCTGGAGGCCATGAAGTCCGAGATAGGATCCATGTACGAGAACAAAGTGTGGACTTTAGAAGTACTACCTGAAGGCCGCAAGGCTATTCAGAACAAATGGATCTATAAGAAGAAGACAGACGCAGACGGTAATGTGACCGTTTATAAAGCTCTACTTGTGGCAAAGGGTTTTTCACAAGTTCAAGGAATTGACTACGATGAGACTTTCTCACCGGTAGCGATGCTTAAGTCTGTCCGAATCATGTTAGCAATATCTGCCTTTTATGATTATGAAATTTGGCAGATGGATGTCAAAACGGCGTTCCTTAATGGCTTTCTTAAGGAAGAGTTGTATATGATGCAACCCGAAGGTTTTGTCGATCCAAAGAATGCTAACAAAGTATGAAAACTCCAGCGATCCATTTATGGACTGGTGCAAGCATCTCGGAGTTGGAATAAGCGCTTTGATGAGGTGATCAAGGCATTTGGGTTTATACAAGTGGTTGGCGAATCTTGTATTTACAAGAAAGTGAGTGGGAGCTCTGTGGCATTTCTAATATTATATGTGGACGACATATTGTTGATTGGAAACAACATGGAGCTTTTGGAGAGCATAAAGGATTACTTGAATAAAAGTTTCTCTATGAAGGACCTAGGAGAAGCTGCTTACATTTTACTCCCTCCGTTCCAAAATATAAGACCTTTTAGGTATTTCACTAGAAGACTACATACGGAGCAAAATGAGTGAATCTATACTCTAAAATATGTCTATGTACATCCGTATGTAGTTTATAGTACAATCTCTAAAAGGTCTTATATTTAGGAACGGAGGGAGTAGGCATTAAGATCTATAGGGGTAGATCAAAACGCCTGATAGGACTTTCACAAAGCACATACCTTGATAAAGTTTTGAAGAAGTTCAAAATGGATCAGTCCAAGAAAGGGTTCTGTCGGGACCCCGATCCTAAGCCATAGGAATCCATCGTGTAACACATTGCATCCCTTTGCGGTCTCACGCATGGTTATCCCCACGGCACCCACCTTACCTTAGTCGGGACCGTTTGTGCCTTTTGACTCACGTATGCATTAGTGTCGCTAGTGTTCCAATGTCAAAGAACCCGGGTCGACATATCTAGTCATAAACTCAAGTGGCTCGACTGTATAGAGACAAGCATACATAACCCAACAAAGCAGGTGTCGGTCAACAGTGAGTGTAGACGAGTCGTAGCAAGATACAAGGACTCCATTACACCGCGTGACATTTCCCCGAAGGGACAAACACAACAGCTAAGAAGGATACATGCCGGTCAACCAATGTGTCCGGAGCAGTAGCGAACTACCAAGGCTCGGTGGAATTACAAAGTGGCATTTCTCTGTATAGAGAGCTACTAAGGCATACGACTAGGTGTCGAATCCCATACATATCACAGTGCATCACACGTACGCATGTGATACGTCTCCATCGTATCTACTTTTCCAAACTCTTTTGCCCTTGTTTTGGACTCTAATTTGCATGATTTGAATGGAACTAACCTGGACTGACGCTGTTTTCAGCAGAATTGCCTTGGTGTTATTTTTGTGCAGAAATCAAAGTTCTCCAAACGTCCTGAAAATTTACGGGGAGCAGTTTTGGAAAATATAAAAAATATCTGCGCCAAGTTCCACCACAGGGGGTGGGCCAGTGGGCCAAAAGCCCCTGCTCCGCCACCACCCCCTGGTGGCGGTGGGCAGGCTTGTGGGGCCCACAGGCACCTGCCGCCCCCAACTCCAGCTCTATAAGTTGCCTTTCGTCCCAGAAAAAAATAAAAAGAGAAGTTTTCGTCGCGTTTTCGATATGGAGGCGCCGCAACCACGTGTTCTTCATCTGGAGGGCAGATCTGAAGTCCGTCTTGGGCTCCAGAGAGGGGAAATCGTCGCCATCGTCATCATCAACCTTCTTCCCTCTCTAATTCCATGAAGCTCTTCGTTGTTCGTGAGTAATCTATTTGTAGGCTCGCTGGGCGGTGATGAGTAGGATGAGATCTATCATGTAATCGAGTTAGTTTTGATGGGGATTGATCCCTAGTATCCACTATGTTCTGAGATTGATGTTGCTACTACTTTGCCATGCTTAATGCTTGTCACTAGGGCCCAAGTGCCATGATTTCAGATCTGAAATTATTATGTTGCCACCAATATATGTGTGTTTTAGATCCGATCTTGCAAGTTGTAGTTACCTACTATGTGTTATGATCCGGCAACCCCGGAGTGACAATAACCGGAACCACTCCCGGTGATGACCATAGTTTGAGGAGTTCATGTGTTCACCAAGTGCTAATGCGTTGGTCGAGTTCTTTATTAAAAGGAGAACCTTAATATCCCTTAGTTTCCTTTTGGACCCCGCTGCCACGGGAGGGATGGACAATAGATGTCATGCAAGTTCTTTTCCCTAAGCACGTATGACGACACACGGAATGCATGCCTACATCACATTGACGAACGGGAGCTAGCCACATATCTCTCCGTGTTATAGCTGTTGCATGATGAATATCATCGAAACAAATCACCAACCCATTGCCTACGAGTTTGTCCTACTGCCGCTGTTACTTGTCTCGCTCTGCTGGTGCTGCTACTACTATTGGTACTGCTGTTACTTGTCTTGCTCTTCTGCTACTGCTGCTACTGTTGCTACTACTGTCGCTTGCTACTGTTGCAACGTGCTACTGCTGTCACTACTGCTGTTCCTTGCCACTCCTATTGCTCGTTACACTGCCGTTACTCTCTACTTTGCTGTTACTACGTTGCTTGCAGATACTAATCTTTCAGGTGTGGTTGAATCTGACAATTCAACTGCTAATACTCGAGAGTATTCTCTCACCTCCTGTCGTGCGAATCAACAAATTTGGGTCGAATACTCTACCCTCGAAAACTGCTGCGAACCCACGCGCTGGTGGGCCATCAACAACATTCTTCTAGTCTCATTACTGGGGAGTGCTTTCAGCATTCTTCTGGTGCCGTTGCAGGAGAAGGTTTGTTGTCATAAGCATTCGTCTAGCTAACGCCAGAGATTGCAGATCAGCATTTTTCTGGCGCCGTTGCCTGGGAGGTATTGCCATATTCTCTGAGTTACTTGGGATTTATATCTGTTGATCACTATGAAGAAGCTGAAGGATCCAAAGACCAAAGTCTTGCCCTCAACTACGAGGGGAGGTAAGGAATTGCCATCTAGCTCTGCACTTGATTCACCTTCAGTTATGAGTAAGTTTGCAACATCACCTCCTGCTAGAAATCTTGATATGTCGCCTATGCTTGATGATGCTTGTGATACTACTGCTAGAGATGCTATGCTTGATACTATGCCTGATACTGCTAGAGATGCTATGCTTGATACTATGCCTGATGATACTATGCTTGATACTATGCCTGATACCGCTAGAGATGCTATGCTTGATACTGCTTTGCCTGATGATGCTAGAGATGCTATTTTGCATGATGATGCTATGCTTGATACTGCTAGAGATACTCCTTTGCCTGATGTTCCACTAGGAGTGTTCCTTGATGCTCATATTGCTAGAGTTACTGCCAATGCTCGTGATGCTTCTGATACTGCCGACACTATTGAGATAGAACCTGCTTTTGCTCCTATTAGATCTAGCTCTCCTAGATATGAATTGCCTGATATACCTGAGGGTTACGTTATGGAGGGAGAGATAGCTGAGGACTTTCTTGCGTGTAAGGATGCCTATGACGCTGAGAAATTACTTCTCAAGTGGAAGGAAAAATCTCGGGAAGCTAGGATGAAAAATGACCCGAAGTTTGCCACTTCGCCTATCTTTGTCACCGATAAGGATTATGAATTCTCTGTCGACCCTGAGATAATCTATCTAGTCGAATCTGATCTTTTTCACGGTTATGAGTCTGAGACGATCATAGCCCATCTTGTCAAACTATCTGAAATAGCCAACCTCTTCACTAATGAGGAGAAGATCCGCCACTACTATATCCTTAAGCTGTTTCCTTTCTCTCTAAAGGATGATGCTAAAGCCTGGTTCACCTCTCTTGCTCCTGGATGTGTGCGTAGTCCCCAGGAGATGGTCTATTACTTCTGTGAGAAATATTTCCCTGCCCACAAGAAGCAATCTGCCTTGTAGGAAATATACAACTTTGCTCAACTCCAAGAAGAGAGTCTTCCACAAGCTTGGTGGAGGCTCGTCCAGCTACAGAATGCTTTGCCTGATCACCCACTTAAGAAGAACGAGATACTTGATATCCTCTATAACGGACTTACCGATGCCTCTAGAGACCACCTAGATAGTTGTGCCGGTTGTGTTTTTAGGGAACGAACTGTAGAACAAGCTGAGACCCTACTGAATAACCTCTTGATCAACGATAATGCTTGGACTATTCCCGAACCACCTCCTAAGCCAACTCCTAAGAAAAGAGGTATTCTATTCCTTAGTCCCGAAGATGTGCAAGAAGCCAAGAAATCTATGCAAGAGAAAGGCATTAGATCTGAAGATGTCAAAAATCTACCACCTATCGAAGAGATCCATGGTCTCGATAACCCGATACAGGTAGTAGAAGTGAATTCTCTGCGTAGGTTTGATGAGAGTGATATTCCTTTTGATAAACCTGCTAGCCTATGCTTTGATGAATTTGACAACTTTGTTGCCAAACAACAGAGTTTCAATAATTATGTTAGCAGACATTTGGAACAAAGTGCTCGTATGCTTAGCCATCTAAGTGCTTGTGTAGACAGAAATGTCAATGCTCTGAAGCTTCTGAGTAAACATGCCTCTATGATTACTACTCAGGTAGAACAAGTACTTAAAGCTCAGAATGACCTGCTCAATGAATTAAATGACAACTCTGTCAGAGTCATTACTAGAGGAGGCAAAATGACTCAGGAACCTTTGTATCCTGAAGGTCATCCTAAGAAAATTGATCAAGATTCTCAAGGAATCAATGCTGATACACCTAGTCATCCTAAGGAGAAGAAGAAGGATGATAGGAGCCTACGTGCCAGTTCACCAAATACTTTCACACCTGAAGAACCTAATGATATTTCTGCGTCTGATGCAGAAACACAATCTGGTGATGAACATGAACCTGGTGACAATATGGACAGTGATGTTCATAATAATGCTCAACCTAGCCATGATGAGGATGTGGAGATTGAACCTACGGTTAATCCTGATAATCCACAACCTAAGAAATACGATAAGAATGACTTCACTGCTAGGAAGCATGGTAAAGAAAGAGAGCCATGGGTTCAGAGACCTATGCCCTTTCCTCCTAAGCCATCCAATAAAAAGGATGATGAGGATTTTGAGCGCTTCGTTGAGATGATAAGACCCGTCTTTCTGCAGATGCAGTTAACTGATATGCTCAAGATGTCTTCGTATGCCAAGTACATTAAAGATATCGTGACTAATAAACGGAAGATACCGGATCTTGAGATCTCCACCATGCTTGCCAACTACACTTTCAAGGGTGGAACTCCTAAGAAACTTGGTGATCCTGGAGTGCCCACTATACCTTGCTCCATTAAAGGAAACTACATAAGAACTGCCTTATGTGAGCTTGGAGCCGGTGTTAGTGTTATGCCGCTTTCTCTTTATCGAAGACTTGAATTGGATAAATTGACACCCACTGAAATTTCTCTGCAAATGGCCGACAAATCAACTGCTTTACCTATCGGCATTTGCGAGGATGTGCCAGTTGTGGTTGTTAACACCACTATCTTAAGAGACTTTGTTATCTTGGATATTCCCGAGGACGATGCCATGGCGATCCTCGGAAGACCCTTTTTAAACACTGAAGGGGCTGTTTTAGATTCAACAAAGGCAATGTCACTTTCCATGTCAATGGTAATGAGCACACAATGCACTTTCCGAAGAAACGATATCAAGTACATTGCATCAATGCTATCGGAAAGACTTCATCGATTCTCATTGGGAGCTTTGAATGCCCTATTCCTCGTGTCAAGATGAAGTATGATTTGCGTGTTGGGGAGATTCATATCCCCATTGAGGTGACTTAATGGCTATTCGAAAATTCTTCGTCCTCTCTTGCGATTCGGAAAGGTTTTGTCATAAGGATTTGATCAACCCCATTGACGGATTTCTTTCGATGACCATGAAAGGGATGAATCAGAGAGTCACATACCTCTGTTTTGAGTTTTCCTTTTCTGTTGCTTAGAAGAAAAATGATAGAATTAGTTTAGTTTTTCCTATTTTCTATTTTAGCGTCCCGGAGAAAAATACCTCGAAAATAAAAGTTCTCCGATGGTCATGAAAATTTAGTATGATTTTTTCTGGAATTTTTGAAAATTTCTGGGCCTCAGAGCTGGTCAGGGGGCCTGACCAGTGGGCCACAAGCCCTTGCTCCACCACCCCCCCTGGTGGCGTGGTGCAAGCTTGTGGGGCCCAGAGACACCCCCTCCACTCATCCCAGCTCCCAGCCTCTTCTTCCACCTCCAGAAAAAATTGTTTCGCAGCTCAAACCCGTGTTCTTGCTCATTTGGCTGTGATTTTCGATCTCTTTGCTCAAGGCACCATTCTCCGAACTGTTTTGGGGAAATTACTCCTTGTTAAGTGACTCCTCCATTGGTCCAATTAGTTTTTGCTCTAGTGCTTTAACCTTCGCGAATTCTTGCTACCTTGGTGACCCTGTTCTTGAGCTTGAAAAGTTGATTTTAGTTGGTCCCAAGTAGTTTTAGCACGTGATACGGTCTCTAGGCACTAGTAGGAGTAGTTGCTACAAGGTGTGGTGGGTCTTTATTCACTTTTCTCTTGAACTTTAAAAAAATTCAGCATAAGGAAATTATGTTCAGGAGGAAGTTTCACGGTGGTTCCTCAAGTAAGAAGGGTCCTCATCTCTCCTTTCGGGCGCCCGAACCTTTTCAACTAAGGGACGTACCGGTACAACCATGTGAATGGCCTTCCAACGAGTTCATGATCGAAGCAGGCTTCAAGGATGAGTTCGATTCACTTGTACGCAATGCCGGGTTAGAAGAATTCCTCTCAGATAAATGTGAATAGTATGCTATGCTCATTGTCTCTTTCGTGCATAGATTTTAATTTTTAGCTGGTCGTGAATTATCTATACTGTTTGATCTGTACGATAAATCCTATACCGTGGATCTGGAGGATTTCAATAGGATTTGCAAGATACCCGATTGGGGTAGTGTTAATGATCCTCCTAAGTCTTCGGTCAGAGACTTTGTCTCCAGTATAAGTGTGGGAGAAACTAGAGATATCACACAAGCCACCATAGGAAGCATCCATTTCCCTGCCTTGCACTACCTTGCCCTCTTCATAGGTAGGTGCATTAACGGCAAGGGTGCACATTGTCACCTATGCGCTTCCGACCTTAGTATCCTTAAGAGCGCAGTAAGAGGTGACAGGAGCTTCAATATGGGAGCTATAATAACAAGGAGGCTGAATAAAAATGCCAGTGAGGGGGATTTCTTTGGTGGAGTTTAAGCTACACGCTTAGCAAATTTTCTTGGAGTATCCATCCGTCCAGAAGACCCTCCTCTCCGTACAGCCTACCTTGATCGTGTCGCTCTAACACGCTACAAGTTCCTTGAGAGAGATCATGGATCCCTCCTATACCGCTTGATATTTAACCGACATCGTGTTTTCCATATTACCCTTCCCGCTCCTGCTTTCTTTGACTTTCAGGTAAAACGAAGATACTACATAACCATAGGAGAGGCAAAGGAGTATGAGAGGGAGGCGACTGCTGCTCGACTTCGTGAGGCAGCTATTCAGGCAGTGGTTGCAGCACTCCCGTATAACATCCACTATGACTTTGGGTTTCGCCAGGATCATCCATGGGAGTAGACCAAGGTAGGCCAAAAGCCTAAGCTTGGTGGAGTACGTGTTCTCACCGACTTTACATTCATGCTTATGCTTTCACTTTGTTAGCCGGTGTTTACATTTTGCCAGTGTATTATCCATGCTAGTTTCTTTTCTTTTTCTTGTTTTCTTGTTTTATGTCCATTTGAGAAAACCCAAAAAGATTTTTCTTTCTTCTTTTGCTTGTTGGGAGCTTTCCCGTGTAAATAGTTTTCTTTTTTTCTTTGTGTCAAGGTAGAAGATATTGGTTACAATGTTTAGTGGTTCTTACATGCTTACCTGTTTAGCTTTCAAAGAGCCATATTATTTTGTCTTCTCCTTTGTGTTTGCCTGTAGATTCAGCTTAGTCCAATGTGCTTATTATCGTTTTCGTCGTTCGATCGTGCAAATGAAAGGCAACAATGATGATATACGATGAAGTGGCTGAGACTGAAAAGCTGGTATGAACTCTATCTATTTTGTTTTTGTAAATATGACTAGCTTGTCGACCCAGATTTAGCTTTGTTGTGAGAGAACCATGTTTGCAATGACAACTTAGAGATCATAGTTTCTGATGCCATGCTTATTTAGCTGAGAGCTTATAATGGTTTGTCTTGAATGCCAACATAGATTTTGAGATGACTATGGTGTAGTAAGATAGGATGGTATTCTCCTTTGAATGTTTCAAGTGGCTTGACTTGGCGCATGTTCATGCATGTAGTTGAAACAAAATCAACATAGCCTCTATGATGTTCGTGTTCATGGTGATTTATATCCTGTTCATGCTTGCATTCAATGTGAGTCAAACTCATTGCATCTTGATGACTGTTGTCGCTCTCTAGTTAGTCGCTCCCTAGTCTTTTGCTAGCCTTCACTTGTACTAAGCGGGAATACTTCTTGTGCATCCACCTCCATAAACCCAAAAGTTTTTCCATGAGAGTCCACCATCCCTACCTATTTGCGGTATCTACTTGCCGTTCCAAGTAAATTTGCATGTGCCATTCTCTAAACCTTCATGAAATAATCTGTTTTGCATGCCCGAACCGCTCATGTGGTGACAGAGGGCTATTGGTATCTTTCATGCTAGGAGTGTTATCCTCGACATGTGTTTATTCACAGTCATTCACGAGAAAGGGGCCGGTATTTGGGATGCCCAGTTCCACGCTTAAATCGAAAAGTAACTGTAAAAGAAGACCCCCCGCATTGATGTTAGTATGGACGGTACCCGAGGATTTGGCTAGCCGTGGAGTGTGATTGATTGGTGGTGGGGGAGTTAAAAGTTTACTTTTCTGATTGGGAACCGCCCATAGCATGAGTAGAATGGAAGATATTGAGAACTCTTGGTCATTGCGTTGACAATGAAAGCATGCCACCTAAAATTATTATCTCTGTTTTCAAAGCTTGAGCTCTGGCACTTCTGCAAATCAATGCTTCCCTCTGCGAAGGGCCTGTCTATTTATTTTTCTGTCGAGTCATCCTCCTCTTATATAAGCACCAATTAGAGAGCACCTCTGTCATTTTTATGCTTTGCTTTTGATTGATATTGAGTATGACTATGACTGGATCTTCGTTGCTATGAATTACAATGTTTAGTCAGCCCTTGATCTTTGAAAGTGCTCTGCATTTATGGTTTGTGGTCTCAGAAAGAGCTAGCAAGATACCACCTATTCATATTGCATCATGCTTGTTTTGATTGAAGTGTTGGTATTTGAAACTCATTATTATTTGCTCGTTAGCTGATTATGCCATTGATATTAGTTTACGTGAGACCTTTGTGTCATTTGCTTATGTTGTTAACTTGTGATCTTGCTGAAATTCTGGTTATGAGTTAGACATAGTTGCAACAACAAGATCAAACAGAGTTTGTCAAAGTTTTTCTTTCTCTCTCAGTTTGTCAACTGAGTTGCTTGAGGACAAGCAAGGTTTTAAGCTTGGGGGAGTTGATACGTCTCCATCGTATCTACTTTTCCAAACTCTTTTGCCCTTGTTTTGGACTCTAATTTGCATGATTTGAATGGAACTAACCTGGACTGATGTTGTTTTCAGTAGAATTGCCTTGGTGTTATTTTTGTGCAGAAATCAAAGTTCTCCAAACGTCCTGAAAATTTACGGGGAGCAGTTTTGGAAAATATCAAAAATATATGCGCCAAGTTCCACCTCAGGGGGTGGGCCAGTGGGCCAAAAGCCCTGCTCCGCCACCACCCCCTGGTGGCGGTGGGCAGGCTTGTGGGGCCCACAGGCACCTGCCGCCCCCAACTCCAGCTCTATAAGTTGCTTTTCGTCCCAGAAAAAATAAAAAGAGAGGTTTTCGTCGCGTTTTCGATACGGAGGCACCGCCACCACGTGTTCTTCATCTGGAGGGCAGATCTGGAGTCCGTCTTGGGCTTCGGAGAGGGGAAATCGTCGCCATCGTCATCATCAACCTTCTTCCCTCTCCAATTCCATGAAGCTCTTCGTCGTTCGTGAGTAATCTATTCGTGGGCTCGCTGGGCGGTGATGAGTAGGATGAGATCTATCATGTAATCGAGTTAGTTTTTATGGGGATTGATCCCTAGTGTCCACTATGTTCTGAGATTGATGTTGCTACTACTTTGCCAAGCTTAATGCTTGTCACTAGGGCCCGAGTGCCATGATTTCATATATGAAATTATTATGTTGTCACCAATATATGTGTGTTTTAGATACGATCTTGCAAGTTGTAGTTACCTACTATGTGTTATGATCCGGCAACCCCGGAGTGACAATAAGCGAAACCACTCCCGGTGATGACCATAGTTTGAGGAGTTCATGTGTTCACCAAGTGCTAATGTGTTGGTCCGGTTCTTTATTAAAAGGAGAACCTTAATATCCCATAGTTTCCTTTTGGACCCCGCTGCTACGGGAGGGATGGACAATAGATGTCATGCAAGTTCTTTTCCCTAAGCACGTATGACGACACACGGAATGCATGCCTACATCACATTGACGAATGGGAGCTAGCCACATATCTCTCCGTGTTATAGCTATTGCATCATGAATATCATCCAAACAAATAACCGGCCCATTGCCTACGAGTTTGTCCTACTGCTGCTGTTACTTGTCTCGCTCTACTGCTGCTGCTACCACTGTTGCTACTGCTGTTACTTGTCTTGCTCTGCTGCTACTGGTGCTGTGTTGCTACTACTGTCGCTTGCTACTGTTGCTACTTGCTACTACTGTCACTACTGCTATTCCTTGCCACTGCTATTGCTCGTTACACTACCGTTACTCGCTACTTTGATGTTACTACGGTTCTTGCAGATACTAATCTTTCAGGTGTGGTCGAATCTGACAATTCAACTGCTAATACTCGAGAGTATTCTCTCACCTCCTGTCGTGCGAATCAACAAATTTGGGTAGAATACTCTACCCTCGAAAACTGCTGCGAACCCACGCGCTGGTGGGCCATCAAGAACATTCTTCTAGTCTCATTACTGGGGAGTGCTTTCAGCATTCTTCTGGTGCCGTTGCAGGAGAAGGTTTGTTGTCATAAGCATTCGTCTAGCTAACGCCAGAGATTGCAGATCAGCATGACATACTAGATATGTATAGATACAACAATGTCATCACAACATAACCATACAACATCACGACATTTATTTAGAAGACTCGGAAGAGTCTTGCATAATATGTTCAGACAAGCAGGGGTCACATGACCCGACACTCAAAGTCATACAATCAAAGTCATACAAACCAACGGAAGCATAAAAGCTGTCTGACTACAGACAGATGAAAGGATAAGGCATAAAGCCTGACTATCTATAGATCCCTTCTGAAAGGGGCCAGGTCGTAGCTGGGACACCAGCTACTCGTCATCATCGATGTCTAGAAAGAACCCACCTGTTGGTTCGTGGGTTTCCTCTGCAACAATTATTAAGCAAACATGAGTACAAAAGTACTCAGCAAGACTTTAGAACATATCTATCTACTCATGCTCAGGTATCAATAAAGGGGGCTGTGGTGTTTCATGCAGCAAGCCAGCTTTGACTCTTGGCTACACAAAACTACATTTTTAAATAGTTTTGACAACTTTGTTTTCTCGCACACGAGTCCACTAACTCCACAACAATACACCATCATGGAATCATTCCCATCTACCTACGAAGATGCCATCCATGACATTCACACTTATCTTGATACTTTTATGAGTAGCCATTAAAGTTATCTATGAACAACATATGTCTCCAAGTAGTCCATATCCGCGGACGCGGCTATTCGAATAGATCTTAACCCTGCAGGGGTGTACTTCTTCACACACGCTCTTGCCACTTATCGCCATGTGCACGTCATGCACCTCGGCAACCTTCAAGCGGAAGCCCAGCTAGGGAGTCGGCCACGACCGTTAACCACGCTAATACCTAGTCCAGGTTTATCGCCTATTTGAGAGTAACCCGCACGGAAGTCCGGCCGAGGTTTTCTGCCACGGCCCCAAACGATGTGTGCAGGCTTCCCAAGCCCACCATCCGGGTGCCACTTGGTACACCGTGCCATTGCCTACCGCATCATAGCCCACCTCTAAGGTCAGCACTATGCACGGCCTCCAGCATGACTACAAACACCAGAAACTACTTGCAACTCCTGGACCGGGTACTAGGCGATTAATAAGTCGAGAGGGTCAATTAAGTATCCCAACGTGTGGTAGTATCTAGTCTTGGATTACATACACGGAACTCAGTTCCTAAGGACGGTTCCAATGAAACAACCCGCAATGTACTCCTACATAGCCTTTCATCAGTACCTTTACCAAATCAGGTTCCACACTTAAACTTTGTCACTAGAACACATTCATCCATTCCTGTTCATCACCCAGATGAAAAAGACCTGACACAACTTCTAGGCATAGCAAGCATAGCAGGTATAAACACATCACAACTCAAACATCTACCAGGTATGCTAGGTTGCATGGTTTGGCTATTTACTATGACAATGAGAGGTCATGCAAAGGAATAGGATCAGCTATCGAAGTAAAGCATTTGAAATAGTTTGTCCTAATTCAATAAGTGGGAGCAGGAGCAAGAACATGGGATGATATGAGGATGATCAAAAGGGTGCTTGCCTTGTTTCTCAGCAGAGGGGTAATATCTGTCAGTCGGATATTCAGTCATATCCAGAGGGGAGGGGCCTACCGAATAACAACCACAATTAATAGCAACCATATGCAACAATCATGATGCATGAACATGGCATGAAATGAGGAGTGATATGATTCAGTGTGGTTGGTAAAACCTTAGTTTGCATCTGGTTTGAAACCCAAATTCAAATATTATTTGAAATGGCATATTTATCTTAATCATTTAATTGATTTGACCTGATGCTGTTTCATAACTTTGTTTTTCATGCATGAAAGTAGCACCATTGTGTTCATTGAATTTTTCTGATCAATTTGCATATATTATTTGTCTGATTTGGAGTTATAATCAAATTTCTATGAAGTTCCAAAGTTTGCAATTATTCTGGAATTAGTTTTAAACAGAAAATGAGTTATTGCATCAGCATGACATCAGCAGGTCCAACTAGCTATTGAAAGTCAAACCTGAGCAATGGGACCCACCTGTCAGTGACTCTGGCCAGATTCTAATTAAATTTAAATCCAAATAAGTAATTAACAGGGCTGGATCCACCTGTCAGTGTTTGATTAGGTTTTAATAAATAGTTTATTTTTATTTTTATTAAACTTAATTAGTTTGAGGGTGTCCCCACATGTCATAGGCACACGGGGGCTTAGATCCACCGGCAGCGAGGTGGATCTCGCCGGCGATGAGCTCGGGCGACCACACAGACGGCGGAGTGCATCGGGTTTGCTATTCCGGCGACCAAACGCAAGGCGGAAGGCACCAAAGGAACGGTTGGTCGATTGTGGTTCCATTTTTGCAAAGAACAGGGGCTAGGATGGCCGGAGATGACGCCGGCGACGAGCTCGACGACTGACGGAGTTCGGGCTATGACGAGGTCATCGAATCCGAGTGCAAAATGTGCGGGGTTGGGCTCCTAGAGCATCAACACGACGAGCTGAAGCCAATGGTGGCTTCAGATCGACCAGCCGATCACCCGAGGGTCACCAGCGACGAGTTCCCACGGCGGATCTCGTCGGGCTCCGGTGGATTCGGGCGCTAGAGAAAGGAATCGAGGGGGAAACGTGGGGGAAAACTTTCGGGGGTCACTTGGTTTGTAGAGGCGTCGAGATGAGGCTCGGAGAAGGACTGAGGAGGGAGAACGACGACGGCAAGCTCCGGGGATCCGAGGTTGAAGACGATGGCATTCGGGCGTCTCAAGACTCGAGGGCTCGCGTGGCTCGCTCGGAAGCTTCAGGGGGTCGATGCGGAGCTTTTGCGCGGCTCAGGCAAGAGGGAGAGGGTCTGGAGCGACGGGGAGCTCGAGCTCTAGCTCTCTCCAATGGCGGCCGAGAGAGGAGAGAGCAGGGGCCGAATGGGGGAAGAATGAGCTCGGGAGGAGGTCGCGGGAGGTTATCCCCTCCTCGGGAGCGCGAAGGGGCGGCAAGGCAGGCACGCAGGTGTGTGGCCGCGTCGGAGGGAGCGGCGGCCACCTCGTGCTGCCGACTGGTAGGAGGAAGAGGACAGGGGAGGAGTTGGGCTGGGCCAGGTAAGCGAGGTATATCTCTTTTCATTTTTTCTTTCTTTTCCAGTTTTCTGTTTTATCATTTCTGATTTAGTTTACTTTATTTTTGGCTCCAAACTATTTCTAAAATAGCTTGATAAATGGTGGGGTGTTATTTGGAATATTTCCAAACACATATAGAAGTTTTAACATTTTATGTGAACTTGAATTATTTGAAATCAATATATAATTGATTTCAGTGACTTTTAAGTTTAAAATAAATGCCAAAAGCATTTTGAAAATATATTTTACCCTTGATATTTTGTTTTCAAGAATTATCAGAAAAGATGAACTTTTATGATGGCCATTTTGGGTTCATTGATTTGTCACCTTGGTGGAATTGTTTTGATATTGAGTTGGTAGGGTTTGCTTTTGTTTTTATTTCTTTGCTTTTGATTTCATCTCATTTTCTTGGATGCAAAGGAAAGGACATGAGCACAATCTTGCTAAACTCTATTAAGGATTCAGGGATGTGACAACTCACCCCCACTCAAAAGAATCTCGTCCCGAGATTTGGAAGTCATCGAGAATAGCGCGGATACTCAAGTCGAAGACGATCCTATCTTTCCCATGTTGCCTCTTTTTCGGAATGATTGGACCATTGAACTTTAAGAAACTTGAGGTTTCGACGTCGAGTGGTACGCTCAGCTTGATCAAGAATACGAACAGGGTACTCTCGGTATGAAAGGTTATCTTGGAGATCAAGAATTTCGTGGTTCAATTCACGGATAGGATCCGAAAAGCAACGCTTGAGTTGCGAGACGTGGAATACATCATGAACCTTGGAAAGATGCGGAGGAAGTTCCAACTGGTAGGCAACTTCTCCTCGTTTGGCAAGAATGTGAAAAGGACCGATGTAACGAGGCGCCAACTTGCCCTTGATACCGAAACGATGGGTACCCTTGAGAGGTGTGACCTGCAGGTAAGCCTTCTCGTCAACTTCAAAGGTCACAGCCTTATGATGACGATCATATTGTCTCTTTTGACGAGACTGGGCTGTCTTCAACTTTTCACGAATAATGCGAACTTGCTCTTCTGCTTCCTGGATCATATCTGGACCAAAGAGTTGCCTCTCTCCGGTTTTTGACCAATTAAGAGGTGTTCGACATCTTCGTCCATACAGAACTTCAAAAGGAGCTTTGCCCAAGCTTGATTGATAACTATTGTTATAAGCAAATTCGGTGAATGGAAGGCACTTCTCCCAATTCATGCCGAGCGATATAACACAAGCTCGAAGCATATCTTCTAGGATTTGATTCACTCTTTCTACTTGACCACTTGATTGAGGATGGAAAGCAGTGCTAAAAGATAGGTGAGTCCCCATGGCATTCTGAAAACTTTCCCAGAAGTGAGAAGTAAAAAAACTTCCACGGTCTAAGTTAATCTCCATAGGAACACCATGAAGAGACACTATTCAAGAGATGTATAACTCTGCTAGCTGGCTAGCTGTTATACTCTCACGAACTGGAAGAAAATGAGCTACTTTGGAAAGACGGTCAATGACCACAAAGATATCATTATTTCCTTTCTTGGTCTTGGGAAATCCAGTGATGAAATCCATACTGACTTTATCCCATTTCCCTTCAGGAATAGCTAAAGGTTGAAGGGTGCCAGCAGGCCTTTGATGTTCTGGCTTAACTCGACAACAAACGTCATAGTTAGCAACGAACTCAGCAATTTCTCTCTTTATCCTAGTCCACCAAAACCTCTCGCGTAGGTCCTGATACATCTTAGTACTACCAGGATGAATGGTGAGAGGAGAATCATGAGCCTCCTTAAGGATCAACTGCTGCAGACGTTTTCTCTTAGGAACCACTAGACGGTTCTGAAAGAACACGACACCTTGCTCATTGATAGAGAAATCCTAGCGTTCCCGCTAGCAATATTCTCCTTGATCTGGGATATACCCTTATCATATGTCTGCACAACTATGATTTGATCCCCAAGAGTAGGTTTCGCCACCAGGTTAGAAAGGAACCCTTGAGGAACAATGTGAAGATTTAACTTCCGAAATTCCTCATAGAGACGTGGTTGATCTCGTTGTAGCATCAGATTGTTACAATAAGACTTACGACTGAGTGCATCAGCCATAACATTGGCCTTCCCCGGGGTGTAAGTTATCCGTAAGTCATAATCTGTGATCAACTCAACCCACCGTCTTTGCGTGAGATTCAAATCCGGCTGGGTGAAGATATATTTCAGACTTTGGTGATCAGTGAATATTTCACAACGATTACCAAGAAGGTAATGTCGCTAGGTTTTAAGTGCACGGACTACAGCTGCAAGTTCGAGATCATGTGTGGGATAATTATCCTCATGTGGACGCAACTGTCGAGATGCGTATGCAATCACATGACGATCCTGCATGAGAATGCAACCTAATCCTTGTCGCGAGGCGTCGCAATAGATAACAAAGTCGTTAGAAAATTCTGGTGGTGGCAACACAGATGTGGAAGTCAGGCATCTTTTTAGTTCCTGAAAACTATGCTCACACTGTGGTTACCACTCGAACTTTTTATCTTTCTTGAGGAGTTCAGTTAGAGGCTCTGCAACCTTGGAGAAATTCTCAACAAAGCGGTGACAATAGCTCGCTAGACCAAGAAAACTCCTAACTTGCTTAACCGATTCAGGTTGAGTCCAATCAAGGACGGCTTGAACTCTCTCGAGATTGACAACAATACCCTTACTAGAGATTACGTGGCCTAGATAGGTCACTTCTGGTAACCAAAACTCACATTTTGAAAACTTGGCATAAAGGCGATGCTCTCGAAGTTTCATCAATACCAGCCTTAGATGCTCGACATGTTCTTATTCATTCTTCGAGTAGATGAGAATATAATGGAGGTATACCACGACGAATTTATACAAATACTCCATGAAGATTGAATTCATCAAGCGAGAGAAGGTGGCTGGGGCATCTGTTAAGCCAAAGGACATGACGGTGTACTCGTATTGGCCATAACGACTGACAAAAGACGTTTTTGGAATGTCCCCGTTTTTTATATTGATTTGATGGTAACCCAACCTCAAATCCATTTTGAAGAAGACTGAGGATCCAACGAGCTGATCATATAGATCGTTGATCCTGGGGAGCGGATACTTGTTCTTTATGGTGACCAGGTTGACTCGTTGATAATCTACAACCATCCGGTCCGTTCCATCTTTGTTCTTGACGAAGAGGACGGCACAAGCTCAAGGAGAAGAGCTAGGATGAATGAAACGTTTATTCAAGGCCTCATCTAGTTGCTTCTTAAGTTCGGCTAGCTCCAGGGGTGCCATCTTATAAGGTCTTCTCGCTATTGGATCAGTTCCCGGAACAAGGTCTATCACAAACTCTACATCCCTATTAGGTGGAATTCCTAGCAGTTCTTCTGGAAAAACATCCGGGAAGTCACGGACTACTAGAATGTCGTCAAGTTCTGGAAGAGGATTGGCATTGAGGGAATAGAGTTGGCATTTGGCAACTCGAGTAGAGACATTAACTATCTCACCCGAGGGATGGGTAAGCTGAACATTTCTAGAATGAGTATCAATCTTGGCATAATGAGCTGACATCCAGTCCATACCCAAGATGATATTGATATCCGAAGATTTCAGGGCTATCAAAGATGCTAGAAAAACTAGCATGTCTACTAGGATTTCATTGTCATAGGTTATCCTGGAGGTTTGCCACTTACTACTAGGGGTTTGGACAACCAATGGGATTGGCATATCACAAAAGGACATGTTATGCAACTGTGCATAACTTTATGGAATGAAGGAATGAGATGACCCAGTGTCAAAAAGGACAGACGTTGGGTGATGATTAACAAGGAGCGTACCCAATATGACGTCGGGATCCTCTGCAGCTTCTTCTGAAACATAATTCACGCGGCCACGTGCAGGAGTTGGCTTCACATAGTAAGCTTTGCCCGACTTGCCTTGCCCAACGGACTTTCCAGGTTGCTTGGCACCTATATTCCGAGGACACTCTCATGAGTAGTGCCTTGGTTCTCCGCACTTGTAACAGATCACCTGATTGGCACGTGGTGCAACATTCCTAGCTGGACCACCATAGGTCTTTGCTGGAGGGTTGGTCTGATTCGTCTAGGGCGCCACATAGGATGGCCTCGGGGTATATCTTGGCGGCAGAGAGCTATTCGGAACCCACAGCCTGCGTTATGGGAACATGGAACCAGATCAGGAGCCAGAGTCACGGTAGTGCTTCTTCATGGCTTCATAATCGGTATGACCAGTCTCGACACTGATCGCCTTGTTTACAAGAGCTTGAAAGCTTGAACTTTCGTGGAGGCGCAGGTCACGACGCAATTCAGGGTTCACACCCTTGCGGAATCTTGCTTGCTTCTTGGCATCAGTTGACACCTCTTCAGTTGCATAGCGAGCAAGATTACCGAACTCGCGTCTATAAGCATCCACGGTCAACTTTCCCTGGGTGAAGGCACATAATTCCTCTCTCTTATGGTCCATCAGACCTTCTAGAATGTGGTGCAGACGGAAGGCTGCACTGAAGTCTGCCCATGTGGCTGCTGGTCCGACAGGATGCATAGCTTCAAAATTCTCCCACCACAGATTGGCGGGTCCTTCCAGAAAGTACACCACAAAGGTCACCTTGTCGGCCTCAGAAACATTTGCAGAGCGAATCTTGCATGATATACGGCACAACCAGTCATCTGCGTCGAGAGGATCGACAGAGTGATGGAACTTCGGGGGATTCAGCTTCACGAAGTCATTGAGGGACACTGCATCATTCCTCGGCTGATGAGCCATCTTTTTCTCAATACACTCTAGCAGACGGTTGGTCTCTCTTTTGTTTCTTTCCGACTCAAGCATAACTTCCACTAGAGAAGGTGGGTGAGGCAATTCCTTGTGCGATGCCTGACTACCTTCTCCCTGCTCATGGGCAGGGGCATGGTTTAGCCTGGTGAACACCATCCTGACAAACAAACTCACAGCTTAGACTAATATCAACATCAATACTAGCCATGGATTAAGAATACATTGAACACATGGAATGCGGAAATGAACATCCAAACAACATGGTAACAAACAACTGCTATATATACACCATGGTTCATACACACCGTTACATAGTTCAGTACAACCTTAACCGAAGAGAAAACTACTGAAAAGATGATACTACTCATCAGAGGCTTTCCAAGCTTCCTATACATTATTTATCTATGCCTCCGGAACTCATCTCATGACATAAGCATACTCCACAAGACACACAGGACTATGGAAGTACAACTACTACCATACTACTCTTCCACTCACGGTTCAAGCATCCACATAAAACATCTCATAAAGGTTGCCTCCATGGCCTGGGAGCTTGATACGTCTCCAACGTATCTATAATTTTTGATGGTTTCATGCTATTATCTTATCAAACTTTGGATGTTTTGCATGCCTTTTATATATTTTTTGGGATTAACTTATTAACTCGGTGCCAAGTGCCAGTTCCTGTTTTTTTCCATGTTTTTGACCCCTTTCAGAGGAGGATTTTGAATGGAGTCCAAACGGAATGAAACTGCCAAAAAGATTTTTTCCGGAACAAAAAAAGATCGGAGAGCTGGAGAATCAGCGCAGGGGGCCACCAGGGACCCCACAAGCCCTCACGATGTGGCCAGGGGGGGCCCGCGGCCACCAGGCTTGTGGGCTCCCTAAGGCCCCTTTGCCCTAGGTTTTGTGCCTATATATCCCCAAAAATTCCACAAAAAACTAGGAGATCATCGAAAGTAATTTTCCACCGCCGCAAGCTTCTGTCTCCACAAGATCCCATCTGGGGCACATTCTGGTGCCCTGCCGGAGGGGGGATTCGGATACGGAGGGCTTCTTCATCAACACCATGACCTCTCCGGTGATGCGTGAGTAGTTTACCATAGACCTACGGGTCCATAGCTAGTAACTAGATGTCTTCTTCTCTCTCTTGGATCTTCGATACAAAGTTCTCCATGATCTTCATGGAGATCTATCCGACGTAACCTTCTTTTGCGGTGTGTATGTCGAGATCCGATGAATTGTGGATTTATGATCAGATTATCTATGAATCTTATTTTAGTTTCTTGTGATCTCTCTTATGCATGATTTCATATCCTTTTAATTCTCTTGGAGTTGTGGGTTTTGTTTGGCCAACTAGATATATGATTCTTGTAATCGGAGAAGTGCTTGGTTTTGGGTTCATACCGTGCGGTGACCTCACCCAGTGACAGAAGGGGTAGCGAGGCACGCATCGAGTTGTTTCCATCAAGGGTAAAAAGATGGGGTTTTCATCATTGGTTTGAATTTACCCCTCTACATCATGTCATCTTGCTTAAGGCGTTACTCTGTTCATCATGAACTCAATACACTAGATGCATGCTGGATAGCAGTCGATGTGTGGAGTAATAGTAGTAGATGTAGAAAGTATCGGTCTAATTGTCTCGGACGTGATGCCTATATGTATGATCATTGCCTTAGATATCGTCATGACTTTGCGCGGTTCTTTCAATTGCTCGAGAGTAATTTGTTCACCGACCGTGATATTTGCTATTTTGAGAGAAGCCTCTAGTGAACACTATGGCCCCCGGGTCTACGCCACACCATATTTTCAGCCTTACACTTTTTACTTCGTTGCACTTTCCGCCTTCATATCTCACTTTGCAAACAATCTTGAAGGGATTGAGAACCCCTTTATAGCGTTGGGTGCAAGCTCGTTTGTGTTTGCGTAGGTACTCTGGACTTGACGAGACTCTCCTACTGGATCGATACCTTGGTTCTCAAACTGAGGGGAATACTTACTGCTCCTTTGCTGCATCACCCTTTCCTCTTCAAGGGAAAAACCAACGCAAGCAAGTCTCCATCAACGTGTCAATTTCTGGCGCTGTTGTTTGAGAAGTAGCAAGAAGAATTTCTGGCGATGTTGTTTGAGAAGTAGCAAGAAGAATTTCTGGCACCGTTACCGGGGAGGAAGATCAAGTCAAGAACTCATCCAAGTAGGTGTCGCAAACTCATCTCTTGCATTTACTTTGTTTGCCAGTTGCCTTTCGTTTTCCTCTCCCCCACTTCACCAATTTGCCTTTTTCGTTTGCCTATTTCGTTCGCCTTTTCGTTCGCCCTTTTTCTCGCTTGCTCTTTGTTCGCTTGTGTGCTTGCTTGCCGAAGTCACCATGAATGAAAACACCAAACTTTGTGACTTCTCGAATACTAATAATAATGATTTTATTAGTACTTCGATTGCTCCCGCCACTAGTGCGGAGTCATACGAAATCAATGCCGCTTTGCTGAATCTTGTTATGAAAGAGCAATTCTCCGGCCTTCCTAGTGAAGATGCCGCATCCCATCTCAATACCTTCATTGAGCTTTGCGATATGCAATAGAATAAATATGTGGATAATGACGTGATTAAATTGAAGCTCTTTTCCTTTCTCGTTGCGAGATCGCGCAAAAACTTGGTTTTCTTCTTTGCCCAAAAATAGTATCGATTCTTGGGATAAGTACAAAGATGCTTATATATCCAAGTATTTTCCGCTGGCTAAGATCATCTCTCTCCGTAATGATATCATGAATTTCAAGCAACTTGATCATGAACATGTTGCACAATCTTGGGAGAGAATGAAATTGATGATTAGAAATTGTCTCGCTCATGGCTTGAGTCTTTGGATGATTATTCAAATCTTTTACGCTGGCTTGAATTTCGCTTCTAGAAATATCTTGGACTCCGCCTCAGGTGGAACGTTCATGGAAATCACGTTAGGGGAAGCCACAAAGCTCCTAGACAATATCATGACGAATTACTCTCAGTGTCACACTTAAAGGTCACCTACTAGTAAGAAGGTACACGCTATAGAAGAAATTAACTCGTTGAGTGCTAAGATGGATGAGTTAATGAATTTGGTTGCTAGTAGAAGTGCTCCTTTAGATCCTAATGATATGCCCTTGTCTTCTTTGATTGAGAGTAGCAACGCTAGCTTGGACGTTAATTTTGTTGGTAGGAATAATTTTGGCAACAACAATGCTTTTAGAGGAAACTATGTTCCTAGGCCTTTTCCTAGTAACTCCTCTAATAACTTTGGCAACTCCTACAACAATACTCATGGAAATTACAATAGATGACCCTCTGATATAGAGAGTAATATCAAAGAGTTCATCAACTCTCAAAAGATTTTCAATGCGTCCATAGAGGAAAAACTACTCAAAATTGACGATTTGGCTAAGAGCGTTGACAGAATGTCTAGTGATGTTGATGCTTTGAAAGTTAGAAGTGCTCCTCCCAAGATCAATGTGGATGAAACTTTGAAAGCTATGCGTGTTTCCATGATTGAGAGCCAAGAAAGAACAGCCCAAATTCGTGCTAGACATGAATGGCTTAAAAAGGCGTGTTCTCGTGATAAGAATCACGAAGATCTTAAAGTGCTTGGTGTGAATCCCATTAAATCTTTGTTTTCTTGTGTCAAACCTAATGATGATGGGGCTGGATATGAATCCACTTTGGTCAAAAAGTGCCCCAATGATTCGGAGTCCATCTATCTTGATGCTAAAAGCATTGAAAGTGGAGTAGAAGAGGTTAAAACTTTGAGTAGCAATGAAATTACTACCATGGATTTCAAGGAATTCAATTATGATAGTTGCTCCTTGATTGAATGCATTTCCTTGATGCAATCCATGTTAAACTCTCCACACGCTTATAGCCAAAACAAGGCCTTTACCGATCATATCGTCGAAGCTATGATAAAATCTCTTGAAGAGAAACTTGAATTGGAAGTCTCTATCCCTAGAAAGCTTCATGATGAGTGGGAACCTGCTATAAAAATCAAAATCAAAAACTATGAATGCAATTCTTTGTGTGATTTGGGTGCTAGTGTTTCTGCGATTCCAAAGTCTTTATGTGATGTTCTGGGTTTTAATGAGATTGAAGAGTGTTCTCTTAATTTGCATCTTGCGGATTCTACTGTCAAGAAACCCATGTGAAGGATCAATGATGTTCTTATTATTGCAAATAGGAACTATGTACCCATGGATTTCATTGTGCTTGACATTGATTGCAATCCTACATGCCCTATTATTCTTGGTAGACCTTTCCTAAGGACTATCGGTGCTATCATCGATATGAAGGAAGGGAATATTAGATTTCAATTTTCTTTAAAGAAGGGCATGGAACACTTTCCTAGAAAGAAAATAAGATTGCCTTATGAATCCATGATGAGGGCCACTTATGGTTTGAGCACCAAAGACGACGATACGTGATTCTATCGCTTTTATGCCTAGCTAAGGGCGTTAAACAATAGTGCTTGTTGGGAGGCAACCCAATGAATTTATCTTTTTCTTTCTGTTTTGTTGCGTACACACCATCATAATTCTGTTGTGATTGTGTTTTTTGTGTTTGAGCCAAGAAAAACCTTTATGACTAGTCTTGGTGATGGTTGTTTGATCCTGCTGGAAGAAGACAGAAACTTTTCGCTCACGAGATGATTTTTCATTTTTATTCAGAAAGAGCTTTTGAGTTGATTTTTTGCTTCTGGTTGATATGCCTTTTGCCCAGGTAGTCGTAATTTGTCAGATTTTGTGAGGTACTAGAAGTATACGAAGTATACAGATTGCTACAGACTGGTCTGTTTTTGACAGATTCTGTTTTTGTTGAGTTGGTTGCTTGTTTGGATGAAACTATGGTTAGTATCGGGGGGGGGGGGGGTACTAGCCATGGAAAAGTGAGAATACAGTAGCCCAACACCAATATAGATAGAATTCAAGTTTGCTACAGTACCAAAAGAAGTGGTAGTTTGTTTTCTTGTGCTAATGTTATCACGAGTTTCTGTTTAAGTTTTGTGTTGTGAAGTTTTCAAGTTTTGGGTGATGTTCTCATGGACAAAGAGATAAGGAGTGGAAAGAGATCAAGTTTGGGGATGCCCAAGGCATCCCAAGCCAAATTCAAGGACACCAAAAATCCTAAGCTTGGGGATGCCCCGGGAAGGCATCCCCTCTTTCGTCTTCAATCCATCGGTAACATTACTTGGAGCTATATTTTTATTCACCACATGATATGTGTTTTGCTTGGAGCGTCTTGTATCGTAGGAGTCTTTTCTTTTTGTTGTGTCACAATCATCCTTGCTGCACACCTTTTTGAGAGAGAAAGGCATGCACTCATCGTGATTTTGCTAGAATGCTCATAGTGCTTCACTTATATCTTTTGAGCTAGATACTTTTGCTCTATGTGCTTCACTTATATCTTTTAGAGCACGGCGGTGCATGACTTGGTAGTTGGCTTATGCTATGAAAGTAGTCCCAAAGGTGATAGGTACTCACAGAGGATACAAAAACCTCCATCTTCATGTGCATTGAGTAGAAAGAGAAGTCTTGATTCCTCTCAATTAGTTTTGAGACGTGGATTTGGTAATATTAAGAGCTATGTTAGCAGGGTGTTGTGAATCTAGAAATACTTGTGTTGAAGTTAGTGATTCCCGTAGCATGCACGTATGGTGAACCGCTATGTTAGGAAGTCGGAGCATAATTGATCTATTGATTGTCATCCTTTTTGTTGAGGTCGGGATCGCGCGATGGTTAACACCTACCAACCCTCCCCCTAGGAGTATGCGTCTAGCACTTTGTTTCGATTACTAATAAAAACTTTCGCAACAAGTATGTGAATTCTTCATGACTAATGTGATTCCATGGTATAGATGCACTTTCACCTTCCACTATTGCTAGCCTCTCTAGTGCCGCGCAATTCTCGCTGGTACACAAACCCACCATATGCCTTCCTCAAAACAGCCACCATACCTACCTACTATGGCATTTTGATAGCCATTCCGAGATATATTGCCATGCAACTCCCACCGTTCCATCTCATGACTTGTACCGTCACTCTCATATTGCCATTGCATGATCGTAAGATAGCTAGCGAGATATTTCAACGTCATACGCCACGCTAGATCGTTGCACATCCCGATACACTGTCGGAGGCATTTCCTATAGAGTCATCATCGTTTTGAGCTTTGAGCTATGAGTAAATAAAAGTGTGATGATCATCATTATTAGAGCATTGTCCCATGTGAGGAAATAAAGAAAAAAAAGAGGCCAAAGAGCCCAAAAAGAAAAAAAAGAAAAAAAGAGGCCTAAGAGCCCAAATAAAAAAAAGAGAGAAAAAGAGAGAAGGGACAATGCTACTATCCTTTTCCATGCTTGTGCTTCACAATAGCACCATGTTCTTCATGATTGAGAGCTTCTTGCTTTGTCACTACCATATGCTAGTGGGAATCTTCATTATGTAACTTGGCTTGTATATTCCAATGATGGGCTTCCTCAAAATTGCCTTAGGTCTTCGTGAGCAAGCAAGTTGGATGCACACCCACTAGTTTTCCTTTTGAGCTTTCACATACTTATAGCTCTAGTGCATCCCTTGTATGGCAATCCCTACTCATGCATATTGATATCTATTGATGGGCATCTCCATAGCCCTTTGATACGCCGAGTCAATGTGACCATCTCCTCCTTTTTTGTCTCACAACCACCACCACACTCTATTCCACCTATAGTGCTATATCCATGGCTCGCGCTCATGTATTGCGTGATAGTTATAAAAAGTTTGAAAAAGTTTGAGAAAAGAATTACTTGGCCAATACCGGGGTTGTGCATGATTTACATTAGTTGTGTGAGGATGATGGAGCATAGCCAGACTATATGATTTTGTAGGGATAACTTTCTTTGGCCTTGTTATTTTGAAAGTTCATGATTACTTTGCTAGTTTGCTTGAAGTATTATTGTTTTCATGTCAATAGCAAACTATTGTTTCGAATCTTACAGATCTGAACATTCATGTCACGTGAAAGAATTTGCAAAGGACAACTATGCTAGGTAGCATTCCACATGAAAAATTCATTCTTTATCACTTCCCTACTCGAGGACGAGCAAGAGTTAAGCTTGGGGATGCTTGATACGTCTCCAACGTATCTATAACTTGTGATGGTTTCATGCTATTATCTTGTCAAACTTTGGATGTTTTTCATGCCTTTTATATATTTTTTGGGACTAACTTATTAACTCGGTGCCAAGTGCTAGTTCCTGTTTTTTCCATGTTTTTGACCCCTTCAGAGGAGGATTTTGAACGGAGTCCAAACGGAATGAAACTGCCAAAAAGATTTTTTCTGGAACAAAAAAAGATCGGAGAGCCGGAGAATCAGGGCACGGGGCCACCAGGGACCCCACAAGCCCTCAGGACGCGGCAGGGGGGGGGGGGGGGGCGGCCACCAGGCTTGTGGGCTCCCTGAGGCCCCTTTGCCCTAGGTTTTGCGCCTATATATGCCCAAAAATTCCACAAAAAACCAAGAGATCATCGAAAGTACTTTTCCACCGCAGCAAGCTTCTGTCTCCACAAGATCCCATCTGGGGCACGTTCTGGTGCATTGCCGGAGGGGGGATTCGGATACGGAGGGCTTCTTCATCAACACCATGACCTCTCTGATGATGCGTGAGTAGTTCACCATAGACCTACGGGTCCATAGCTAGTAACTAGATGGCTTCTTCTCTCTCTTGGATCTTCAATACAAAGTTCTCCATGATCTTCATGGAGATCTATCCGATGTAACCTTCTTTTTGCAGTGTGTTTGTCGAGATCCGATGAATTGTGGATTTATGATCAGATTATCTATGAATCTTATTTGAGTTTCTTCCGATCTCTCTTATGCATGATTTCATATCCTTGTAATTCTCTTTGAGTTGTGGGTTTTGTTTGGCCAACTAGATCTATGATTCTTGCAATGGGAGAAGTGCTTGGTTTTGGGTTCATACCGTGCGGTGACCTCACCCAGTGACAAAAGGGGTAGCGAGGCACGCATCATGTTGTTGCCATCAAGGGTAAAAAGATGGGGTTTTCATCATTGGTTTGAGTTTACCCCTCTACATCGTCATGAACTCAATACACTAGATGCATGTTGGATAGCGGTCGATGTGTGGAGTAATAGTAGTAGATGCAGAAAGTATCGGTCTACTTGTCTCGGTCGTGATGCCTATATGTATGATCATTGCCTTAGATATCGTCATGACTTTGCGCGGTTCTATCAATTGCTCGACAATAATTTGTCCACCCACCATGATATTTGCTATTTTGAGAGAAGCCTCTAGTGAACACTATGGCCCCCGGGTCTACTCCACACCATATTTTCAGCCTTACACTTTTTACTTCGTGGCACTTTCCGCCTTCAGATCTCACTTTGCAAACAATCTTGAAGGGATTGACAACCCTTTTATAGCGTTGGGTGCAAGCTCGTTTGTGTTTGTGCAGGTACTCTGGACTTGACGAGACTCTCCTATTGGATCGATACCTTGGTTCTCAAACTGAGGGGAATACTTACTGCTCCTTTGCTGCATCACCCTTTCCTCTTCAAGGGAAAAACCAACGCAAGCAAGTCTCCATCAACATGTCAATTTCTGGCACTGTTGTTTGAGAAGTAGCAGTGCTCAACCTGCGGATAAGGAAAAACTCGAGCCTGAGACCCCTAAGAACCATAAGGACACGGGTGTGGCCTTGGTCCCCTGACTGGTGGTAGTAGAGGTCCCCCAAGAGGGGTGACTCCTCTTATAGCACGCGAGTCAAGAGGAGCTGGAAGATGGTTCCTAACAGGGTTCAACATCTCCATATCTCCATAACCTGTCTGGACTACATGTGCCAGCTGTGTCAAAGCCATCCACAGATGGTCATGTGTAGCATAGATCTCCATACGAAGCGCACGAGCATCTCTGTCTCTATTCTCTAACATCTCAGCGGTGGACTGCAGCAGCGGATCCTCCAAAGAGGAATCAAAGTAGATCCCACTGAGGTATCCTTCTTCTCCTGGCTGAGAGGTGGGAACAAAGTAGAATTCCGAGTTCTGCAGTAGTGCATGTCTGGCTCTCATGATGGTCAATAGTGAATAGGCAACATCTTGTACTGCCATGTCAACAGTAAGCCCCAATCCATAAGACCAATGGATTGGCTCCTCAGCTCCAGGGTAATCTGGGAATACCCTAACAGTGCACAGTACCGACTCTGGTTAAAATCCCGATACTGCTCCTCTGTTGTATACTCTGGGTACGAGCGGTAACCGGCTACTGACATCATCGTGACCAGCATGGCCGTGTGACCCGGCACATCAATGCACCTAGTCAGACATACCACTTGACTAGAAGGACGGCCAGGCATCTGAAAATAGAGAGTAATGCAAAGGCATTAGAGCTGTGGAGACAAAATTGGGCAGCATAACGGCTGTAAATGCTCAAAAACAATTTTGAGACAACCCACAAAAGATAAGATAGCATAACCACTCAACTATCAAGTTCAATTCCATGGTCATCAACACTTACTTTCTTTACCTTGGAATAAAAGAAACTCGGAGTAACTCTCGACTCGTTGTCTTATAATCTACCGATTAGTAATACACGATCATGAGAGAAAATTAAGTATCCTAGTTCTTAATCCCCATAAAAAAGACGAGGATGACCAGAATAGAATGACTTGAGAAGAGAAGCAAGAATCTTACATTCCCCTTCCACAAACAATTCCCTTATATATAACTAAAGCAATTCTAGACTCAACTTCGACCAGTTTGGCTTGGTAATCCTACAGTCAGTCAGGCCCTGATACCAACGTTGCCGGTACCCTGATCATAAGCCATAGGAATCCAGCCTGTAACACATTGCATCCCTTTGCGGTCTCACGCACGGTTATGTTGGAATTATGCCCTAGAGGCAGTAATAAATATAGTTATTATTATAATTCCTATATCAAGATAATCGTTTATTATCCATGCTATAATTGTATTGAATGAAGACTCATTTACATGTGTGGATACATAGACAAAACACTGTCCCTAGCAAGCCTCTAGTTGGCTAGCCAGTTGATCAAAGATAGTCAGTGTCTTCTGATTATGAACAAGGTGTTGTTGCTTGATAACTGGATCACGTCATTAGGAGAATCATGTGATGGACTAGACCCAAACTAATAGACGTAGCATGTTGATCATGTCATTTTGTTGCTACTATTTTTCTGCGTGTCAAGTATTTGTTCCTATGACCATGAGATCATATAACTCACTAACACCGGAGGAATACTTTGTGTGTATCAAACGTCGCAACGTAACTGGGTGACTATAAAGATGCTCTACAGGTATCTCCGAAGGTGTTCGTTGAGTTAGTATGGATCAAGACTGGGATTTGTCACTCCGTGTGACGGAGAGGTATCTCGGGGCCCACTCGGTAATACAACATCACACACAAGACTTGCAAGCAATGTAACTTAGTGTAAGTTGCGGGATCTTGTATTACGGAACGAGTAAAGAGACTTGCCGGTAAACGAGATTGAAATAGGTTTGCGGATACTGACGATCGAATCTCGGGCAAGTAACATACCGAAGGACAAAGAGAATGACATATAGGATTATATGAATCCTTGGCACTGAGGTTCAAACGATAAGACCTTCGTAGAATATGTAGGATCCAATATGGGCATCCAGGTCCCGCTATTGGATATTGACTGAGGAGTCTCTCGGGTCATGTCTACATAGTTCTCGAACCCGCAGGGTCTGCACACTTAAGGTTCGACGTTGTTTTATGCGTATTTGAGTTATATGGTTGGTTACCGAATGTTGTCCGGAGTCCCGTATGAGATCACGGACGTCACGAGGGTTTCCGGAATGGTCCAGAAACGAAGATTGATATATAGGATGACCTCATTTGATTACCGGAAGGTTTTCGGAGTTACCGGGAATGTACCGGGAATGACGAATGGGTTCCGGGAGTTCACCGGGGGGGGGGGGGCAACCCACCCCGGGGAAGCCCATAGGCCTTGGGGGTGGCACACCAGCCCTTAGTGGGCTGGTGGGACAGCCCAAGAAGGCCCTATGCGCCATAGGAAGAAAATCAAAGAGAAAAGAAAAAAAGGAGGAGGTGGGAAAGGAAAGAAGGACTCCACCCACCAAACCAAGTAGGACTCGGTTTGGGGGGGGAGACCTTCCCCCCTTGGCTCGGCCGACCCCCTTGGGGCTCCTTGAGCCCCAAGGCAAGGCTCCCCCTCTCCCACCTATATATACGGAGGTTTTAGGGCTGATTTGAGACGACTTTTCTACGGCAGCCCGACCACATACCTCCACGGTTTTTCCTCTAGATCGCGTTTCTGCGGAGCTCGGGCGGAGCCCTGCCGAGACAAGATCATCAGCAACCTCCGGAGCGCCGTCACGCTGCCAAAGAACTCTTCTACCTCTCCGTCTCTCTTGCTGGATCAAGAAGGCCAAGATCATCGTCGAGCTGTACGTGTGCTGAACGCGGAGGTGCCGTCCGTTCGACACTAGATCGTGGGACTCATCGCGGGACGGTTCGCGGGGCGGATCGAGGGACGTGAGGACGTTCCACTACATCAACCGCGTTCACTAACGCTTCTGCTGTACGGTCTAGAAGGGTACGTAGATCACACATCCCCTCTCGTAGATGGACATCACCATGATAGGTCTTAGTGCGCGTAGGAAATTTTTTGTTTCCCATGCGACATTAACCAACAGTGGCATCATGAGCTAGGTTCATGCGTAGATGTCTTCTCGATTAGAACACAAAAGTTTTTGTGGGCGGTGATGTGCGTTTTGCTACCCTCCTTAGTCTTTTCTTGATTCTGCGGTATTGTTGGATTGAAGCGGCTTGGACCGACATTACTCGTACGCTTACGAGAGACTGGTTTCATCGCTACGAGTAACCCCGTTGCTCAAAGATGACTCACAAGTGTCAGTTTCTCCAACTTTAGTTGAATCGGATTTGACCGAGGAAGTCCTTGGATGAGGTTAAATAGCAACTCATATATCTCCGTTGTGGTATTTGCGTACGTAAGATGCGATCCTACTAGATACCCATGGTCACCACGTAAAACATGCAACAACAAAATTAGAGGACGTCTAACTTGTTTTTGCAGGGTATGCTTGTGATGTGATATGGCCAACGATGTGATGTGATATATTGGATGTATGAGATGATCATGTTGTAATAGATAATATCGACTAGCACGTCGATGGTACGGCAACCGGCAGGAGCCATAGGGTTGTCTTTATACTAACGTTTGTGCTTGCAGATGCGTTTACTATTTTGCTAGGATGTAGCTTTAGTAGTAATAACATGAGTAGCACGACAACCCCGATGGCGACACGTTGATGGAGATCATGGTGTGGCGCCGGTGACAAGAAGATCGTGCCGGTGCTTTGGTGATGGAGATCAAGGAGCACGTGATGATGGCCATATCATGTCACTTATGAATTGCATGTGATGTTAATCCTTTTATGCACCTCATTTTGCTTAGAACGACGGTAGCATTATGAGGTGATCTCTCACTAAAATTTCAAGACGAAATTGTGTTCTCCCCGACTGTGCACCGTTGCTACAGTTCGTCGTTTCGAGACACCACGTGATGATCGGGTGTGATAGACTCAACGTTCACATACAACGGGTGCAAAACAGTTGCGCACGCGGAACACTCGGGTTAAGCTTGACGAGCCTAGCATGTGCAGACATGGCCTCAGAACACATGAGACCGCAAGGTCGATCATGAATCATATAGATGATATGATTAGCATAGGGATGCTTACCACTGAAACTACGCTCAACTCACGTGATGATCGGACTTGAGCTAGTGTAAGTGGATCATGAACCACTCAAATGACTAGAGAGATGTACTTTTTGAGTGGGAGTTTAGCGAATAATTTGATTAAGTTAAACTCTAAATATCTTGAACATAATCTAAGTCCACTTCGAATATATTTTTGTTGTAGATCATGGCTCACGCGACAGTCACCCTGAATTATAATACGTTCCTAGAGAAAGCTAAGTTGAAAGATGATGGAAGCAACTTTGTAGACTCGGCTCGTAATCTTAAGCTAATATTATAAGCTGGGAAGAAGGATTATGTCCTTAATGCTGCGCTAGGAGATGAACCACCCGCTACGGCTGATCTGGATGTTAAGAATGCTTGGTTAGCACGTAAGGAGGACTACTCAGTAGTTCAATGTGCAGTCTTGTATGGCTTAGAACCGGGACTTCAACGTCGCTTTGAGCGTCATGGAGCATTTGAGATGTTCCAGGAGTTGAAGTTTATCTTTCAGAAGAACGCCCGGATCGAGAGGTATGAGACCTCCGATAAATTCTATGCTTGCAAGATGGAGGAGAACTCGTCTGTCAGTGAACATGTGCTCAAAATGTCTGGGTACTCAAACCGTCTAGCTGAGATGGGGATTGAACCCCCGCAAGAGGCTATCATTGACAGAATCCTTCAATCACTGCCGCCAAGCTATAAAGGCTTTGTGTTGAACTACAACATGCAAGGGATGAACAAGTCTCCCGGCGAGTTGTTTGCGATGCTGAAAGTCACAGAGTCTGAACTCCGTAAAGAGCATCAAGTGTTGATGGTGAATAAGACCACTAGTTTCAAGAGAGACGACAAAGGCAAGAAGGGTAATTCAAAGAAGAGCGGCAAGCCTGTTGCCAATCCGACGAAGAAACCCAAAGCTGGACCTAAGCCTGAAACAGAGTGTTACTATTGCAAGGGTATGGGTCACTGGAAGCGCAATTTCCCCAAGTATCCGGCAGATAAGAAGGCGGCCAAAGAAAAATCAGGTATACTTGATATACATGTTATTGATGTGTACTTAACCGGCTCTCGTAGTAGTGCCTGGGTATTCGATACCGGTTCTGTTGCTCATATTTGCAACTCGAAACAGGAACTGCGGAATAGACGAAGGCTGGCGAAAGATGAAGTGACGATGCGCGTAGGAAATGGTTCCAAGGTTGATGCAATCGCCGTCGACACAGTTTCACTTCAGTTACCATCAGGATTAGTTATGAACTTGAATCATTGTTATTTAGTGCCTGCGTTGAGCATGAACATTATATCTGGATCTTGTTTATTGCGAGACGGTTACTCTTTTAAGTCAGAGAATAATGGTTGTTCTATTTCTATGAGTAACATCTTTTATGGTCATGCACCCAATGTGAGAGGATTGTTCATATTGAATCTTGATAGCGATACACACATACATAACATTGAGACCAAAAGAGTTAGAGTTAACAATGATAGCGCCATATTTTTGTGGCACTGCCGCTTAGGTCATATTGGTGTAAAGCGCATGAAGAAACTCCATGCCGATGGACTTTTGGAGTCACTTGACTTTGATTCACTTGACACGTGCGAACCATGCCTCATGGGCAAGAAGACTAAAACCCCGTTCTCCGGAACAATGGAGCGTGCAAGTGACTTGTTGGAAATCATACATGCCGATGTGTGTGGTCCGATGAGCGTAGAGGCACGCGGTGGATATCGTTATTTTCTCACCTTCACTGACGATTTGAGTAGATATGGTTATGTCTACTTAATGAAGCACAAGTCTGAAACATTTGAAAAGTTCAAGCAATTTCAGAGTGAAGTTGAAAATCATCGTAACAAGAAGATCAAGTTCCTACGGTCTGATCGTGGGGGTGAATATCTGAGTTTCGAGTTTGGTGCTCACTTAAGACAATGTGGAATTGTTTCACAGTTGACACCGCCTGGAACACCACAGCGTAATGGTGTGTCCGAACGTCGTAATCGTACTTTATTAGAGATGGTGCGATCTATGATGTCTCTTACCGATTTGCCGTTATCGTTTTGGGGTTATGCATTAGAAACAGCTGCATTCACTTTAAATAGGGCACCATCAAAATCCGTTGAGACGACACCATACGAACTGTGGTATGGCAAAAGGCCAAAGTTGTCGTTTCTTAAAGTTTGGGGATGTGATGCTTATGTCAAAAAGCTTCAGCCTGAAAAGCTAGAACCCAAAGCGGAAAAGTGCGTCTTCATAGGTTACCCAAAAGAGACAATTGGGTACACCTTCTATCTCAAATCCGAGGGCAAAGTGTTTGTTGCTAAAAACGGAGCTTTTCTCGAGAAGGAGTTTCTCTTGAGAGAATTGAGTGGGAGGAAGATAGAACTTGACGAGGTTGTCGAACCTCTCATCCCTATGGATAGTGGCGCAGGGCAAGGGGAAACCTCTGTCGTTGCGAGGTCGGTCGAGGAGGAAGTTAATGATAATGATCATGAAACTCCGGTTCAAGTTTCTGTCGAACCACGCAGGTCGATGAGACCACGTGCTGCTCCAAAGTGGTACGGTAATCCCGTCTTATCAATCATGTTGTTGGACAACAATGAACCTGCAAATTATGAAGAAGCAATGGTGGGCCCAGATTCCAACAAATGGCTAGAAGCCATGAAGTCCGAGATAGGATCCATGTATGAGAACAAAGTGTGGACTTTGGAGGTACTGCCTGAGGGCCGCAAGGCTATTCAGAACAAATGGATCTTTAAGAGGAAGACGGACGCTGACGGCAATGTGACCGTTTATAAAGCTCGACTTGTGGCAAAGGGTTTTTCACAAGTTCAAGGAGTTGACTACGATGAGACATTCTCACCCGTAGCGATGCTTAAGTCCGTCAGAATCATGTTAGCAATAGCTGCATTTTTCGATTATGAAATCTGGCAGATGGATGTCAAAACGGTGTTCCTTAACGGTTTCCTTAAGGAAGAATTGTATATGATGCAACCCGAAGGTTTTGTCGATCCTAAGAATGCTAACAAGGTGTGCAAGCTCCAGCGATCCATTTATGGACTGGTGCAAGCATCTCGGAGTTGGAACAAACGCTTTGATGAGGTGATCAAAGCTTTTGGGTTTATACAAGTGGTTGGAGAATCTTGTATTTACAAGAAAGTTAGTGGGAGCTCTGTGGCGTTTCTAATATTATATGTGGATGACATATTGCTGATTGGAAACAACGTAGAGTTTTTGGAGAGCATAAAGGATTACTTGAATAAAAGTTTCTCTATGAAGGACCTAGGAGAAGTTGCTTACATTCTAGGCATTAAGATCTATAGGGATAGATCAAAATGCCTGATAGGACTTTCACAAAGCACATACCTTGATAAAGTTTTGAAGAGGTTCAAAATGGAATAGTCCAAGAAAGGGTTCTTGCCAGTTTTACAAGGTACAAGATTGAGTAAGACTCAGTGCCCAGCAACTGATGAGGATAGAGAGCATATGCGCGCCGTCCCCTATGCTTCAGCCATAGGTTCTATCATGTATGCAATGCTGTGCACTAGACCGGACTTTAGCCTGGCCATAAGTATGGCAGGTAGGTTCCAGAGTAATCCAGGAGTGGATCACTGGACGGCGGTCAAGAATATCCTGAAGTACCTGAAAAGGACTAAGGAGATGTTTCTCGTGTATGGAGGTGACAAAGAGCTCGCCGTAAAAGGTTACGTCGATGCAAGCTTTGACACAGATCCGGACGACTCTAAGTCGCAAACTGGATACGTATTTATTCTTAATGGGGGTGCGGTAAGCTGGTGCAGTTCCAAGCAAAGCGTCGTAGCAGATTCTACATGTGAAGCGGAGTACATGGCTGCCTCGGAGGCGGCTAAGGAGGGTGTCTGGATGAAGCAATTCATGACGGATCTTGGAGTGGTGCCAAGCGTACTGAATCCAATAACCTTGTTCTGTGACAACACGGGTGCCATTGCCTTAGCAAAGGAACCACGGTTTCACAAGAAGTCCAGACACATCAAACGATGCTTCAACCTCATCCGCGACTACGTCGAAGGGGAGGACGTAAATATATGCAAAGTGCACACGGATCTGAATGTAGCAGACCCGCTGACTAAACCTCTTCCACGGGCAAAGCATGATCAACACCAGAACTGTATGGGTGTTAGATTTATAACAATGTAATTCGCATGATGATGTGAGGGCTAGATTATTGACTCTAGTGCAAGTGGTAGACTGTTGGAATTATGCCCTAGAGGCAATAATAAATATAGTTATTATAATTCCTGTATCAAGATAATCGTTTATTATCCATGCTATAATTGTATTGAATGAAGACTCATTTACATGTGTGGATACATAGACAAAACACTGTCCCTAGCAAGCCTCTAGTTGGCTAGCCAGTTGATCAAAGATAGTCAGTGTCTTCTGATTATGAACAAGGTGTTGTTGCTTGATAACTGGATCACGTCATTAGGAGAATCACGTGATGGACTAGACCCAAACTAATAGACGTAGCATGTTGATCGTGTCATTTTGTTGCTACTGTTTTTCTGCGTGTCAAGTATTTGTTGCTATGACCATGAGATCATATAACTCACTAACACCGGAGGAATACTTTGTGTGTATCAAACATCGCAACGTAACTGGGTGACTATAAAGATGCTCTACAGGTATCTCCGAAGGTGTTCGTTGAGTTAGTATGGATCAAGACTGGGATTTGTCACTCCGTGTGACGGAGAGGTATCTCGGGGCCCACTCGGTAATACAACATCACACACAAGCCTTGCAAGCAATGTAACTTAGTGTAAGTTGCGGGATCTTGTATTACGGAACGAGTACAGAGACTTGCCGGTAAACGAGATTGAAATAGGTATGCGGATACTGACGATCGAATGTCGGGCAAGTAACATACCGAAGGACAAAGAGAATGACATACGGGATTATATGAATCCTTGGCACTGAGGTTCAAACGATAAGATCTTCATAGAATATGTAGGATCCTATATGGGCATCCAGGTCCCGCTATTGGATATTGACCGAGGAGTCTCTCGGGTCATGCACACTTAAGGTTCGACGTTGTTTATGCGTATTTGAGTTATATGGTTGGTTACCAAATGTTGTTCGGAGTCCCGGATAAGATCACGGACGTCACGAGGGTTTCCGAAATGGTCCAGAAACGAAGATTGATATATAGGATGACCTCATTTGATTACCGGAAGGTTTTCGGAGTTACCGGGAATGTACCGGGAATGACGAATGGGTTCCGGGAGTTCACCGGGGGGGGGGGGCAACCCACCCCGGGGAAGCCCATAGGCCTTGGGGGTGGCACACCAGCCCTTAGTGGACTGGTGGGACAGCCCAAGAAGGCCCTATGCGCCATAGGAAGAAAATCAAAGAGAAAAGGAAAAAAAGGAGGAGGTGGGAAAGGAAAGAAGGACTCCACCCACCAAACCAAGTAGGACTCGGTTTGGGTGGGGAGACCTTCCCCCCCATGGCTCGGCCGACCCCCTTGGGGCTCCTTGAGCCCCAAGGCAAGGCTCCCCCTCTCCCACCTATATATACGGAGGTTTTAGGGCTGATTTGAGACGACTTTTCCACGGCAGCCCGACCACATACCTCCACGGTTTTTCCTCTAGATCACGTTTCTGCGGAGCTCTGGCGGAGCCCTGCTGAGACAAGATCATCACCAACCTCCGGAGCGCCGTCACGCTGCCGGAGAATTCTTCTACCTCTCCGTCTCTCTTGCTGGATCAAGAAGGCCGAGATCATCGTCGAGCTGTACGTGTGCTGAATGCGGAGGTGCCATCCGTTCGGCACTAGATCGTGGGACTCATGGCGGGACGGTTCACGGGGCGGATCGAGGGACGTGAGGACGTTCCACTACATCAACCGCGTTCACTAACACTTCTGCTGTACGGTCTACAAGGGTACATAGATCACACATCCCCTCCCGTAGATGGACATCACCATGATAGGTCTTCGTGCGCGTAGGAAATTTTTTGTTTCCCATGCGACGTTAACCAACAGGTTATCCCCACGGCTGCCAGCTTACCTTAGCCGGGACCGTTTGCTCCTCTTGACTCACGTATGCATTAGTGTCGCTAGCATTCCAATGTCAAAGAACCCGGGTCGACATATCTATTCATAAACTCAAGTGGCTCGACTATACAGAGACAGGCATACATAACCCAGCAAAGCAGGTGTCGGTCAACAGCGAGTGTAGACGAGTCGAAGCAAGATACAAGGAGTCCATTACACCACGTGACATCTCCCCGAATGGACAAACACAACAGCTAAGAAGGATACATGCCGGTCAACCAATGTGTCCAGAGCAGTAGCGAACTACCAAGGCTCGGTGGAATCACAAAGGGGCATTTATCTGTATAGAGAGCTACTAAGGCATACGACTAGGTGTCGAATCCCATACATATCACAGTGCATCACACGTACGCATGACATACTAGATATGTATAGATACAACAATGGAATCACAACATAACCATACAACATCACGACATTTATTTAGAAGACTCGGAAGAGTCTTGCATAATATGTTCATACAAGCAGGGGTCACACGACTCGACACTCAAAGTCATACAATCAAAGTCATACAAACCAACGAAAGCATAAAAGCTTTCTAAGTACACACGGATGAAAGGATAAGGCAGAAAGCCTGACTATCTACAGATCCCTTCTGAAAGGGGCCAGGTCGTAGCTAGGACACCAGCTACTCGTCATCATCGATGTCTAGAAAGAACCCACCTGTTGGCTCGTGGGTTTCCTCTGCAACAATTGTTAAGCAAACATGAGTACAAAAGTACTCATCAAGACTTTAGAACAGATCTATCTACTCATGCTCAAGTATCAATAAAGGGGGTTGTGGTGTATCATGCAGCAAGCAAGCTTTGTCTCTTGGCTAGACAAAACTACATTTTTAAATAGTTTTGACAACTTTGTTTTCTCGCACACGAGTCCACTAAGTCCACAACAATACACCATCATGTGGAATCATTCCCGTCTTCCTACGGAGATGCCATCCATGACACTCACACTTATCTTGATACTTTTATGAGTAGCCATTAAAGTTATCTATGAACAACATATGTCTCCAAGTAGTCCATATCCGCTGACGCGGCTATTCGAATATATCATAACCCTGCAGGGGTGTACTTCTTCACACACGCTCTCGCCACTTATCGCCATGTGCATGTTGCTACGGCAACAAAAGACCTTCCCTGGCAACGGCGCCAGAAGTCCTTCTGTTGCTGGCTACGCCTATAGGGTTTTCCTTGGAAAATAAGCAAAGGATTTCCCCGCAGCCTTGGAGCCTTGCGTTGGTGTTCCCCTGAAGAGGAAAGGGTGATGCAGCACAGGAGCATTAAGTATTTCCCTCAGTTTGAGAACCAAGGTATCAATCCAGTAGGAGGATCGCGTCAAGTCACAAGTACCTGCACAAACACAAAGAGCTTGCACCCAACGCTATGAAAGGGTTGTCAATCCCTTATAGATTGTTTGCAAAGTGAGAACAGAAAGCAAAAAGTAAACAAAGCAAAGTAAAAGTGAAAGCTAGCATGATAATTGTAAATAGACCCGGGGGTCGTAGTGTTCACTAGTGGCTTCTCTCATGAAAGCAAGTAGACGGTGGGTGAACAAATTACTGTCGAGCAATTGATAGAACCGCGCAAAGTCATGACGTTATCTCTGACAATGATCATATCTATAGGCATCACGTCCAAAACAAGTAGACCGATACTTTCTACATCTACTACTATTACTCCACACGTCGACCGCTATCCAGCATGAATCTAGTGTATTGAGTTCATAAGAACAGAGTAACACCTTAAGCAAGATGACATGATGTAGATGGACAATATCAAATCTATGATGAAAGCCCATCTTGTTACCCTTGAAGGCAACAACACGATAGGTGCCTTGCTGCCCCTTCTGTCATTGGGAAAGGTCACCGCACGGTATGAACCCAAAACCAAGCACTTCTCCCATTGCAAGAATCATAGATCTAGTTGGCCAAACAAAACCCAAGACTCGGAGAGACTTACAAGGATATCAAATCATGCATATAAGAAATCAGCAAAGACTCAAATATAATTCATAGATAATCTGATCACAAATCCACAATTCATCGGATCTCGACAAACACACCGCCAAAGAGGATTACATCAGATAGATCTCCATGAAGATCATGGAGAACTTTGTATTGAAGATCCAAGAGAGAGAAGAGGCCATCTAGCTACTAACTACGGACCCGTAGGTCTGAAGTGGACTACTCACGAGTCATTAGAGGGGCGATGATGTTGATGTACAAGCCCTCCAGCTCCAAAGTCCCCTCCGGCAGGGCACCGGGAAGGGTCTCCAGATGAGATCTCACGGAAACGGAAGCTTGCGGCGGCGGAAAAGTTGTTTCGTGGACGCCCTGTTTTTTTCTAGGATTTTAGGGAATATATAGGCCAAAGAGCTAGGGCAGGGGAGCGCTAGGGAGGCCACATGCCTGGTGGCCGCGGGCCCCCTGGCCGCGGCGACAGGGCTTGTGGGCTCCCTGTGGGCCTCCTGCCTTGGCCCTCAAGTCCCCCGATCTTCTTCTGTTCTAGAAAAATTTATTTCGGGGATTTTATTCCGTTTGGACTCTGTTCCAAAATCAGATCTGAAAAGAGTCAAAAACACAGAAAAAACAGGAACTCGCACTTGGCACTGAATTAATAAGTTAGTCCCCAAAAAGATATAAAAGGTGTATAAAACATCCAAAGTTGACAAGATAACAACATGAAACCATCAAAAATTATAGATACGTTTGAGATGTATCAAGTATCCCCAAGCTTAACTCCTACTCGTCCCCGAGTAGGGAAGTGATAAAGAATGAATTTTTGATGCTTTCATGCTACCTAGCATAGATGTCCTTTGTAACTCCTCTTATGTGACATGAATGTTCAGATCCGTTAGATTCAAAACAATAGTTTTCTATTGACGTGGAGACAATAATACTTCAAGCAAACTAGCAAGGTAATCATGAACTTTCAAAAGAACAAGGCCAAAAGAAAGTTATCCCTACAAAATCATATAGTCTGGCTATGCTCTATCATCCTTGCACAACGAATTTAAATCATGCACAACCTCGGTGTTGGCCAAGTAATTGTTTTCACACCTTTGCTTTCTCAAACTTTTTCAACTCTCACACAATACATGAGCGTGAGCCATGGTTTTAGCACTATAAGTGGAATGGAGTGTGGTGGAGGTTGCAAGGCAAACAAGGAGAAGATGGTCACATTGACTAGGCATATCAATGAGCTATGGAGATGCTCATCAATAGATATCAATGGGAATGAGTAGGGATTTCCATACAAATGATGCACTAGAGCTAAGAGTATGTGAAAGCTCTTAAAGAAAACTAGCGGGTGTGCATCCAACTTGCTTGCTCACGAAAACCTAAGGCAATTTTGAGGAAGCCTATCATTGGAATATACAAGCCAAGTTATATAATGAAAATTTCCCACTAGCTATATGGTGGTGACAAAACGAGAGACTCTCAATCATGAAGATCATGGTGCTTAATAAGCACAAGTGTGGAAAGATAGTAGCACTGTCCCTTCTCTCTTTTTCTCTCATTTTTTTGGTGGGCTCTTTGGCCTCTTTTTTTAATTATTATTTTGGTGGGCATCTTTGGCCTCTTTTTGTAAATGGGCTTCGCTGGCCTCTTTTATTTCCTCACATGGGACAATGCTCCATCAATGATGATCATCACACTTACAACTAAAAACTTAGAGCAATGATGACTCTATATGAAATGCCTTCGGTAGTGTACCGTGACAATGATCTAGCATGTCATAGACATCAATGGAAACATCATGCTAGCTATCTTATGATCATGCAATGGCAATGTAGAAGTGGTGGCACATGTCATGGTGGTAGTTGCATGGCAATATATCTCGGAATGGCTTTGAAAATGCCATAGTAGGTAGGTATGGTGGCTGTTTTGCGGGAGGCTATATGGTGGGTTTTGTGCACCGGCGAAAGTTGCACGGCACTAAAGAAGATAGTGATGGTGGAAGGTGAAAGTGCATCTAAACCATGGACTCAACATTAGTCATGAAGAACTCATATACTTGTTGCAAAAGTTCTAGTAGTAATCGAAACAAAGCATTCAACGCATACTCCTAGGGGAAGGGTTGGTAGGTATAAACCATCGCGCGATCCCGACCGCCACACAAAGGATGACAATCAATAAACTAATCATGCCCAAACTTCATCACATAGCGGTTCACCATACGTGCATGCTACGGGAATCACTAACTTCAACACAAGTATTTCTAGATCCACAACACCTTACTAGTATAACTTCAATATTACCACAACCACAACTCAAAACTAATTGAGATCAATCAAACTTCTCTAACTACTCAATGCACATGAAGGTGGAAGTTTTCATATCCCTTTGGATAACTACCCCTTTTGAGACTATTTTCATAGCATAGATCAACTACCACGCCACACGCTTCCGTGCTCTAAAAGATAGAAGTGAAACACATAGAGCAAAATCAACTAGCTCAAAAGATATAAGGGAAACACATGTGAGCTGAATTGTCTAACCAAAGGATATAAGTGAAGCTCAACAAAATCACGGTGAGTCCATGTCTCTCTCTCTAGGTGTGCATCAAGGAAGATTGTGACACAACAAAAATAAAGGACTCCTACGATACAAGACGCTCCAAGCAAAACACATAACATGTCGTGAATAAAAATATAGCTCCAAGTAACGTTACCGATGGATTGAAGACGAAAGAGGGGATGCCTTCCCGGGGGATCCCGAAGCTTAGGCTTTTTCGGCATCCTTGAATGAACTTGGGGTGCCTTGGGCATCCCCAAGCTTGAGCTCTTGCCACTCTTTATCTCTTTGTCCATAAGAACTTCACCCAAAACTTGAAAACTTCACAACACGAACAGAAACTTGTGATATCATTAGTATAAGAAAGCAAATCATCACTTCCTTAGGTACTGTAGCAAACTTAAATTCTACTTATGTTGATGTTGGGTTACTGTATTTTCAATCTTCCATGGCTAATACCCCCGATACTATCCATAGTTTCATCAAAATAAGCAACCAACTAAAAAAAACAGAGTCTGCTAACAGCAGACCAGTCTGTAGCAATCTGTATACTTCGTATACTTATGGTACTTCAAAAATTCTGAAACATTACGACAGTCTGAATAATTTGCGTAGCAATCAGCACCACAAAGAATCAACCCAAAAGCTCTCACAGAAAAAAATGAAAATTCTTTTCGTGAGCAGAAAGTTTCTGTCTTTTCCAGCATGATCAAACGATCATCCCCAAGACCAATCATAACGGTTTTACTTGGCACAAACGCAAAAGAAACACAAAAAATACATTCACAACAGAATTATGAAAGTTTGGACAGAAAAAAACAGAAAGAAAATAAATTCATTGGGTTGCCTCCCAACAAGCGCTATTGTTTAACGCCCTTAGCTAGGCATTGATAATTCAATGATGCTCACACAAAAGACAAGAATTGAAGCACAATAAGAGCATCATAAAGCATGTGAAAATCACATCTAAGTCTAACATACTTCCTATGCATAGGAATTTTATAGGAAAACAGATTGTCAAGACAACCAATAGTTACCATATGCAAGGAAGAAGAAAGAGACAACAACAATCTCCACATAACGAGAGGTGATTTAATGATATGAAAGTTTCTACCACCATATTTTCCTCTCTCATAATAATTACATGTGGGATCATATTCGAATTCAAAAATGTAACTATCACATAGGATATTCTTTTCACGATCCACATGCATCCAAAGTTGGCGCTCTTCAAAAATAGTGGGATTATCATCAACTAAAGTCATGACTTATCCAAACCCACTTTCAATAATATTGCAAATATCATATTCATCACGAGGCTTAACTTTTTTTTCAAGATCATAAGAAAAATCATCTCCCCACTCATGATCATTGCAACAAGTAGTGGACATAGCAAAACTAGCATCCCCAAGCTTAGGGTTTTGCATATTTTTAGCATGATTGTCACTAATATAATTTATAGTGAAACCGTTGCAATCATGCTTTTCATCCAAGGAACCCTCGTGAATCACTTCGTAAATTTCTTCCTCACAATTTTCAGATTCACGCATCTCAAGCAAAACTCCATAAAGATAGTCAAGTGCACTCAACTCACTAGCAATTGGATCAACATAATTGGATCTCTTAAAGAGATTAGCAAGTGGATGAGGATCCATATCACTAGATTTTCAGCAAGCGAAGATCCAATCATATTGAAGGCACATGGCACACAAGCGAACAGAAAGGAAGCGAGAGAAAAGGGTGAACAAAAAAGGAAAATGAAAAAGGCAAATTGGTGAAGTGGGGGAGAGGAAAACGAGAGGCAACTGGCAAACAAGGTAAATCCAAGAGATGAGTTTGTGACACTTACTTGGATAGATCTTGACTTGATCTCTCCCCAGCAACAGTGCCAGAAATCCTTCTGCTACGGCAACAAAAGACCTTCCCTGGCAACGATGCTAGAAGTCCTTCTGCTGCTGGCTACGCCTATAGGGATTTCCTTGGCAAATATGCAAAGGATTTCCGCGCGGCCTTGGAGCCTTGCGTTGGTGTTCCCTTGAAGAGGAAAGGGTGATGCAGCACAGGAGCAGTAAGTATTTCCCTCAGTTTGAGAACCAAGGTATCAATCCAGTAGGAGGATCGCGTCAAGTCACAAGTACCTGCACAAACACAAAGAGCTTGGACCCAACGCTATGAAAGGGTTGTCAATCCCTTATAGATTGTTTGCAAAGTGAGAACTGAAAGCAAAAAGTAAACAAAGCAAAGTAAAAGTGAAAGCTGAGATGATAATTGTGAATAGACCCGGGGGCCGTAGTGTTCACTAGTGGCTTCTCTCATGAAAGCAAGTAGACGGTGGGTGAACGAATTACTGTCGAGCAATTGATAGAACCGCGCAAAGTCATGATGTTATCTATGGAAATGATCATATCTATAGGCATCACGTCCAAAACAAGTAGACCGATACTTTCTGCATCTACTACCATTACTCCACATGTCGACCGCTATCCAGCATGCATCTAGTGTATTGAGTTCATAAGAACAGAGTAACGCCTTAAGCAAGATGACATGATGTAGATGGACAATCTCAAATCTATGATGAAAGCCCATCTTGTTACCCTTGAAGGCAACAACACGATGCGTGCCTTGCTGCCCCTTCTGTCATTGGGAAAGGTCACCGCACGGTATGAACCCAAAACCAAGCACTTCTCCCATTGCAAGAATCATAGATCTAGTTGGCCAAACAAAACCCAAGACTCGGAGAGACTTACAAGGATATCAAATCATGCATATAAGAAATCAGCAAAGACTCAAATATAATTCATAGATAATCTAATCACAAATCCACAATTCATCGGATCTCGACAAACACACCGCCAAAGAGGATTACATCAGATAGATCTCCATGAAGATCATGGAGAACTTTGTATTGAAGATCCAAGAGAGAGAAGAGGCCATCTAGCTAATAACTACGGACCCGTAGGTCTGAAGTGGACTACTCACGAGTCATTAGAGGGGCGATGATGTTGATGTACAAGCCCTCCAGCTCCAAAGTCCCCTCCGGCAGGGCACCGGGAAGGGTCTCCAGATGAGATCTCACGGAAACGGAAGCTTGCGGCGGCGGAAAAGTTGTTTCGTGGACGCCCTGTTTTTTTCTGGGATTTTAGGGAATATATAGGCCAAAGAGCTAGGGCAGGGGAGCGCCAGGGAGGCCACAAGCCTGGTGGCCGCGGGCCCCCTGGCCGCGGCGACAGGGCTTGTGGGCTCCCTGTGGGCCTCATGCCTTGGCCCTCAAGTCCCGCGATCTTCTTCTGTTCTGGAAAAAAATATTTCAGGGATTTTATTCCGTTTGGACTCCGTTCCAAAATCAGATATGAAAAGAGTCAAAAACACAGAAAAAACAGGAACTCGCACTTGGCACTGAATTAATAAGTTAGTCCCAAAAAAGATATAAAAGGTGTATGAAACATCCAAAGTTGACAAGATAACATCATGAAACCATCAAAAATTATAGATACGTTTGAGACGTATCACACGTCATGCACCTCGACAACCTTCAAGCGGAAGCCCAGCGAGGGAGTCGGCCACGACCGTTAACCACGCGAATACCTAGTCCTGGTTTATCGCCTATTTGAGAGTAACCCGCACGGAAGTCCGGCCGAGGTTTCTGCCCCGGCCCCAAACATTGTGCGGAGGGTTCCCAAGCCCACCATTCGGGTGCCACTTGGTACACCGTGCCACTGCCTACCGCATCATAGCCCACCTCTAAGGTCAGCACTATGCACGGCCTCCAGCATGACTACAAACACCAGAAACTACTTGCAAGTCCTGGACCGGATACTAGGCGATTAATAAGTCGAGAGGGTTAATTAAGTATCCCAATGTGTGGTAGTATCTAGTCTTGGGTTACATACACGGAACTCAGTTCCTAAGGATGGTTCCAATGAAACATCCTGCCATGTACTCCTACATAGCCTTTCATCGGTACCTTTAACAAATCACGTTCCACACTTAAACTTTGTCACTAGAACACATTCATCCATTCCTGTTCATCACCCAGATGAAACAGACCCGACACAACTTCTAGGCATAACAAGCATAGCAGGTATAAACACATCACAACTCAAACATCTACCAGGTATGCTAGGTTGCATGGTTTGGCTATTTTACTGTGACAATGACAGGTCATGCAAAGGAATAGGATCAGCTATCGAAGTAAAGCATTTGTAATAGTTTGTGCTAATGCAATAAGTGGGAGCAGGAGCAAGAACATGGGATGATACCAGGATGATCAAAAGGGTGCTTGGGTTGTTGCTCAGCAAAGGGGTAATATCTGCCAGTCGGATATTCAGTCGTATCCGGAGGGGCGGGGCCTACCGAATAACAACCACAATTAATAGCAATCTTATGCAACAATCATGGTGCATGAACATGGCATGAAATGAGGAGTGATATGATTCAGTGTGGTCGGTAAAACCTTAGTTTCCATCTGTTTGAAACCCAAATTCAAATATTATTTGAAATGGCATATTTATCTTAATCATTTAGTTGATTTGACCTGATGTTGTTTCATAACTTTGTTTTTCATGCATGAAAGTAGCACCATTGTGTTCATTGAATTTTTCTGATCAATTTGCATATATTATTTGTCTGATTTGGAGTTATAATCAAATTTCTATGAATTTCCAAAGATTGCAATTATTCTGGAATTAGTTTTAAACATAAAGTGAGTTATTGCATCATCATGACATTAGCAGGTCCAACTTGCCGTTGAAAATCAAACCTGACCAGTGGGACCCACTGGTCAGTGACTGTGGCCAGATTCTAATTAAATCTAAATCCAAATAAGTAATTAACAGGGCTGGACCCACCTGTCAGTGTCTGATTAGGTTTTAATAAATACTTTATTTTTATTTTTATTGAACTTAATTAGTTTGAGGGTGGACCCACACGTCATAGGCATAGGGGGGCTCAGATCCACCGGCGGCGAGGTGGATCTCGCCGGCGATGAGCTCCGACGACCACAGAGACGGCGGAGTGCCTCGGGTTTGCTATTCCGGCGACCAAACGCAAGGCGGAAGGCACCAGAGGAACGGTTGGTCGATCGCGGTTCCATTTTTGCAAAGAGCAGGGGCTAAGATGGCCAGAGATAACGCCGACGACGAGCTCGGCGGCTGCCGGAGTTTGGGCTATGACGAGGTCATCGAATTCGAGTGCAAAACATGCGGGGTTGGGCTCCTAGAGCATCTACGCAACGAGCTCAAGCCAATGGTGGCTTTAGATCGACCAGCCGATCACCTGAGGGTCACAGGCGATGAGTTCCCGTGGCGGATCTCGTCGGGCTCTGGTGGAATCGGGCGCTAGAGAAAGGAATCGAGGGGGAAAATGTGGGGGAAAACTTCCTAGGCTCATTGGGATTGAGAGGTGTCGAGATCAGGCTCGGAGAAGGACTGAGGAGGCAGAACGACGGCGGTGAGCTCTGGGGATCCAAGGTTGAAGACGATGGCGTCTGGGCGTCTCAGGGCTTGAGGGCTCGCGTGGCTCTCTTAGAAGCCTCAGGGGGTCGATGCGGAGCTTTTGCGCGGCTCATGCAAGATGGAGAGGGTCTGGAGCAACGAGGAGCTCGAGCTCGAGCTCGCTCTAATGGTGACCGAGAGAGGAGAGAGCAGGGGGCCGAATGGGGGAAGGATGATCTCGGGAGGAAGTCGCGGGAGGTTATCCCCTCCTTGCCAGCGCGAAGCGGCGGCCATGTAGGCACGCAGGTGCGTGGCCGCGCCGGAGGGAGCAGCGGCCACCTCCTGCTGCCGACTGGCAGGAGGAAGAGGACAGGGGAGGAGTTGGGCAGGGCCAGGTAAGCGAGGTATAGCTCTTTTCATTTTTTTCTTTCTTTTCCAGTTTTTTGTTTTATCATTTCTGATTTACTTTATTTTATTTTTGGCTCCAAACTATTTCTAAAATAGTTTGATAAATGCTGGGGTGTTATTTGGAATATTTCCAAACACATATAGAAGTTTTAAAATTTTATGACACTTTGAATTATTTGAAATCAATATATAATTGATTTCAGTGACTTTTAAGTTTAAAATAAAATGCCAAAAGCATTTTGAAAATATATTTCACCCTTCATATTTTGTTTTCAAGAATTACCAGAAAAGATGAACTTTTATGATGGCCATTTTGGCTTCATTGATTTGTCACCTTGGTTGAATTGTTTCGATATTGAGTTGCTAGGGTTTGCTTTTGTTTTTATTTCTTTGCTTTTGATTTCATCTCATTTTCTTGGATGCAAAGGAAAGGACATGAGCACAATCTTGCTAAACTCTATTAGGGATTGAGGGATGTGACAGGTTCTTGCCAGTATTACAAGGTATAAAATTGAGTAAGACTCAGTGCCCAGCAACTGCGGAAGATAGAGAACAAATGAGTTCCATCCCTTACACTTTAGCCGTAGGTTCTATCATGTATGCAATGTTGTGCACTAGACCAGACGTCAGCTTGGCCATAAGTATGACAGGCATGTTTCAGAGTAATCCAGGAGTGGATCACTGGACGGCGGTCAAGAATATTCTGAAGTACCTGAAAAGGACTGAGGAAATGTTTCTCGTGTATGGAGGTGACAAAGAGCTCGCCGTAAAAGGTTACATCGACGCAAGTTTTGATACCGATCCAGATGACTCTAAGTCACAAACCGGATACATATTTATTCTTAATGGGGGTGCGGTAAGCTGGTGCAGTTCCAAGCAGAGCGTCATAGGATTCTACATGTGAAGCGGAGCACATGGCTGCCTCAGAGGCCGCAAAGGAGGGTGTCTCGATGAAGCAGTTCATGAGAGATCTTGGAGTTGTGCCAAGTGCACTAGATCCATTGACTCTATTATGTGACAACACTGGTGCCATTGCCTTATCAAAGGAACCAAGGTTTCACAAGAAGACCAGACACATCAAACGACGCTTCCACCTCATCCGCGACTACGTCGATGGAGAGGATGTGAATATTTACAAAGTGCACACGTATCTAAATGTAGTAGACCCGCTGACTAAACCTCTTCCACGGGCAAAACATGATCAACACCAGAACTGTATGGGTGTTCGATTTATTATAATGTAAATCGCATGGCGATGTGAGACTAGATTATTGACTCTAGTGCAAGTGGGAGACTGTTGGAAATATGCCCTAGAGGCAATGATAAATAGTTTTTATTATATTTCCTGTTTAAAGATAATCGTTTATTATCCATGCTATAATTGTATTGAATGAAAACATAGATACATGTGTGGATACATAGACACAACAATGTCCCTAGCAAGCCTCTAGTTGGCTAGCCAGTTGATCTAGGATAGTCAAGGTTTTCTGGCTATGTGCAAAGTGTTGTTGCTTGATAACTAGATCACATCATTAGGAGAATCATGTGATGGACTAGACCCAAACTATGAACATAACATACTGATCGTGTCGTTTTATTGCTATAGTTTTCTACGTGTCAAGTATTTGTTCCTATGACCATGAGATCATATAACTCACTGGCACCGGAGGAATGCCTTGTGTGTATCAAACGTCACAACTTAACTGGGTGACTATAAAGGTGCTCTATAGGTATCTCCGAAGGTGTCCGTTGAGTTAGTATGGATCAAGACTAGGATTTGTCACTCCGTGTGACAGAGTGGTATCTCGGGGCCCACTCGGTAATACAACATCACACACAAGCCTTGCAAGCAATGTGACTAAGTGTAAGTCACGCGATCTTGTATTACGGAATGAGTAAGGAGACTTGCCGATAACGAGATTGAAATAGGTATGCGGATACCGACGATCGAATCTCGGGCAAGTAACATACCGAAGGACAAAGGGAATGACATACGGGATTATATGAATCCTTGACACTGAGGTTCAACCAATAAGATCTTTGGAGAATATGTAGGATCCAATATGGGCATCCAGGTCCCGCTATTGGATATTGACCGAGGAGTACCTCGGGGCATGTCTACATAGTTCTCGAACCCGCAGGGTCTGTGCACTTAAGGTTCGATGATGTTTTAGTATAGTTCAGTTATATGTGTGGTTACCGAATGTTGTTCGGAGTCCCAGATGAGATCACAGACATCACGAGGGTTTCCGAAATGGTCGGGAGACGAAGATTGATATATAGGATGACTTCATTTGGTTACCAGAAAGTTTTCGGGCATTACCGGGAATGTACCGGGAGTGACGAATGGGTTCTGAAAGTTCACCGGGAGGGGGAAACCCTCCCAGGGGAAGCCCAAAGGACTTATGGGTGGCGCATCAGCCCTTAGTGGGCTGGTGGGACAGCCCAATAAGGCCTACTCTCCATAGAGAGAAAACCAAAGAAAAAAAAAGGTGGGAAAGAAGGGAAGGACTCCACTTTCCAATCCTAGTTGGACCAGGAGTCCTCCTCTTCCTCTTGGCCGGCGCACCTTGGGTGCTTGGACCTCAAGGCAAGTCCCTCCCCAACCTCCTATATATATTGGTGATTTAGGGCTGATTTGAGACAACTTTGCCACGTTCAACTCAGATCTAGACACCATAGTTTTACCTCTAGATCGTATTTCTGCGAAGCTCGGGCGGAGCCCTACAGGAGTAGATCCTGCACCACCACCGGAGCGCCGTCACGCTTCCGGAGACCTCATCTACTTCTATGTCTTGCTTGCTGGATCAAGAAGGCCGAGATCATCGTCGAGCTGTATGTGTGCTGAACGCGGAGGTGCCGTCCGTTTGGCACTACATCGGAGCGGATCGTGGGACGGATCGCGGGACGGTTCGCGGGGCGGATCGAGGGACGTGATGACATTCCACTACATCAACCGCGTTTCTTAATGCTTCCTGCTGTGCGATCTACAAGGGTAGGTAGATCCAAATCTCCTCTCGTAGATGGACATCACCATGCTAGGTCTTCGTGCGCGTAGGATTTTTTTGTTTCCCATGCAACGTTCCCCAACACTTCTTCCATGTTAAGTTTGGTCTACCCTAGCCACTTTTGACATTATCAGCATGCTATGGCCACCCTTTATGCATTGGAGCTTGTGGATGCCTGCGCTGGATACATGCAAACCATCTCAAACGATGTTGGACAAGCTTATCTTCCATCGGTGCTACCCCAACTCTATATTTTATATCATCACTCCAGACTCGGTCCTTCCTTGTGTGTACACACATCCATCTCAAGATGCACATCTCCGCCAAACCTAACTGTTGCACATGTTTCATTTTAGTCGACCAACACTCGGTGCCATACAACATTGCAGGTCGAACCACCGTCCTATAGAACTTGCCTTTTAGCTTTTGTGGCACTCTCTTGTCATGAAGATGCCGGAAGCTTGGCGCCATTTCATCCATCCGAGTTTGATTCGATGATTCACATATTCATCAACATCCCCATTCTTATGCAACATTTGTAAGTGCATCTAGCGCCATCCCTTGTTAGTTTTGGAGTATTGAAGACAAACGCGGTTGAGGGACTAATGTGTTTATGAGAGTTCATGAGTTAACATAGATAGAAGTCCCTAGAGATTCGGTTTAACCATCGAAGACGACCCCTAAAAATGTCCGAAGATATTGAAGATGGCCAAATACATTTGTGGTACATGAATAAAATCACTTGAAGATAATGAAACGCAAAGACGAAGTCTTTTGGTTGTTTTGTTTATTCTTTCCCGAGTCATAGGAACCACTGTACCGTTAAGTGGGGTCGATGTGATCGAAGTCAGACGCTGATGTGATGCTCAACCCAAAATACATATGTCTTCAAGTGAATACAATGCGAGGAAATATCTTCCAGAGTTGGTTGAGTCAGCATTGCTTGTAGCCCAAGTAATGTTGCTGCGTGTGTCTTTGAAATTCGACCGTCCGAACACGTGTTTGTTGTTCATTGACCCAAGGTCATTTTGGTAATATCATGACGGGTTGTCTGTTGGCTATGAATAGCCCACCCCTCCACCATATGTTGATGGTTGCTTAGAGTTAGATACAATTGTTGCTGTTATGGAGCAATCAACCTCTAAGACATTGAGAGAGAACTATCCTGTGAGGATAAATCCAAACATCTAGATCTAGAGTGTTTGAGCATTGATACGTCTCCATCGTATCTACTTTTCCAAACTCTTTTGCCCTTGTTTTGGACCCTAATTTGCATGATTTGAATGGAACTAACCCGGACTAATGCTCTTATCAGCAGAATTGCCACGGTGTTGTTTTTTGTGCAGAAATGAAAGTTCTCGCAACGTCCTGAAAATTTACGGAGAATATTTCTGGAAAATATGAAAAATACTTGCGCAAAGATCCACCGGAGGGGATGGGCCAGTGGGCCATAAGCCCTGTTGCCGCGGCCCCTGGCCGCGGCAACCAAGCTTGTGGGGCCCACGTGGGTCTGCCGGCCCCAACTCCAGCTCTATATATTCACTTTCATCCCGAAAAAAAATCAAAAGAGAAGATTTCATCGCGTTTGCGATATAGAGGCGCCGCCACATCCCGTTCTTCATCTGGAGGACAGATCTGGAGTCCGTTTTGGGCTCCAGAGAGGGGAAATCGTCGCCATCGTCATCATCAACCTTCTTCCCTCTCCAATTCCATGAAGCCCTTCATCATTCGTGAGTAATCTATTCGTAGGCTCGCTGGGTGGTGATGAGTAGGATGAGATCTATCATGTAATCGAGTTAGTTTTGATGGGGATTGATCCCTAGTATCCACTATGTTCTGAGATTGATGTTGCTACTACTTTGCCATGCTTAATGCTTGTCACTAGGGCCCGAGTGCCACGATTTCAGATCTGAAATTATTATGTTGTCACCAATATATGTGTGTTTTAGATCCGATCTTGCAAGTTGTAGTTACCTACTATGTGTTATGACCCGGCAACCCCGGAGTGACAATAACCGGAACCACACCCGGTGATGACCATAGTTTGAGGAGTTCATGTGTTCACCAAGTGCTAATGCGTTGTTCCGGTTCTTTATTAAAAGGAGAACCTTAATATCCCGTAGTATCCTTTTGGACCCCGCTACCATGGGATGGATGGACAATTGATGTCATGTAAGTTCTTTTCCCTAAGCACGTATGACGACACATGGAATGCATGCCTACATCACATTGACGAACGGGAGCTAGCCACGTATCTCTCCGTGTTAAAACTATTGCATGACGAATGTCATCCAAACGAATCACCGACCAATTGCCTACGAGTTTGTCCAGCTGCTGCTGTTACTTGTCTCGCTACTTCTGTCACTACTGCCGTTCCTTGCCACTGCTGTTACTCGTTACACTGCTGCTACCTGCTACAATACTTTTTCTCGCCTCGTCGTCGGGAAAGAATATTTCCCGTACACGGGCAACTTCTGGCGCCATTGATACAACAGTTAGGAATAGTCTACCGTCAACAGATCATTTCTCGGACCGTTGTTATCATACTACTTTGCTACTGATACTTTGCTTGCAGATACTAATCTTTCAGGTGTGGTTGAATCTGACGCATTCAACTGCTAATACTTGAGAGTATCCTTTCACTTCCTGACGGGCGAACCAACAAATTTTGGTTGAATACTCTACCCTAGAAAACTGTCGCGAACCCACGCGCTGGTGGGCCATTGCAAGACAATTGCTAATTGTTGAGAAACTGGGAGGAGTTCTGGCTTCGTTGCCAGGGAGGCATCAAGTCAGGAACATGTCAACAACATTTCCTTAGTGTCGTTGCCGGGGACTGCTAGCAGCATTTTTTCTGGCGCCGTTGCCGGGGAATGGGATTGCTATATTCTCTGAGTCACTTGGGAGTTATATTTGCTGATCACTATGAAGAATCTGAAAGATCCAAAAACCAAAGTCTTGCCCTCAACTACGAGGGGAGGTAAGGAACTGCCATCTAGCTCTGCACTTGATTCACCTTCAGTTATGAGTAAGTTTGCGACATCACCTCCTACTAGAAATCTTGATCTGTCGCCTGTGCTTGATGATGCTTATGACGCTACTGCTAGAGATGCTATGTCTGATACTGCTAGAGATGCTATGCCTGATACTGCTAGAGATGCTATGCCTGATACTGCTAGAGATGCTATGCCTGATACTGCTAGAGATGCTATGCCTGATGATGCTATGCTTGATACTGCTAGAGATACTACTTTGCGTGATGTGCCACTAGGGGTATTCCTTGATGCTCATATTGCTAGAGTTACCGCCAATGCTCGTGATGCTTGTGAAACTGCCGATACTATTGAGATAGAACCTGCTTCTGCTCCAACTAAATCTAGCTCTCCTAGATATGAATTGCCTGATATACCTGAGGGTTACGTTATGGAGGGAGAGATAGCTGAGGATTTTCTTGCGTGTAAGGATTCCTATGACGCTGAGAAATTACTTCTCAAGTGGAAGGAAAAATCTCTGAAAGCTAGGATGAAATACGACCCGAAGTTTGCCACTTCACCTATCTTTATCATCGATAAAGATTATGAATTCTCTGTCGACCCCGAGATAATCTCTCTAGTCGAATCTGATCCTTTCCACGGTTATGAGTCTGAGACGGTCGTAGCCTATCTTACCAAACTACACGATATAGCCACCCTTTTCACTAGTGAGGAGAAGATCCGCCACTACTATATCCTTAAGCTATTTCCTTTCTCTCTAAAGGATGATGCTAAAGCCTGGTTCACTTCTCTTGCTACTCAATGTGTGAGTAGTCCCTAGGATATGGTCTATTACTTCTGTGAGAAATATTTCCCTGCCCATAAGGAGCAAGCTGCCTTGCAGGAAATATACAACTTTGCTCAACTCAAAGAAGAGAGTCTCCCACAAGTTTGGGGAGGCTCATCCAGCTACAAAATGCTTTGCCTGATCACCCTCTTAAGAAGAACGAGATACTTGATATCCTCTATAACGGACTTACCGATGCTTCTAGAGACCACCTAGATAGTTGTGCCGGTTGTGTTTTCAGGGAACGAACTATAGAACAAGCTGAGATCCTACTGAATAACATCTTGATCAACGATAATGCTTGGACTATTCCCGAACCACCACCTAAGCCAACTCCGAAGAAAAGAGGTATTCTATTCCTCAGTCCCGAAGATATGCAAGAAGCCAAGAAATCTATGCAAGAGAAAGGCATTACATTTGAAGATGTCAAAAATCTACCACCTATCGAAGATATCCATGGTCTCGATAACCCGATACAGGTAGTAGAAGTAAATTCTCTACGTTTGTTTGATGAGAGTGATATACCTTTTGATAAACCTGCTAGCCTATGCTTTGATGAATTTGACAACTTTGTTGCCAAACAACAGAGTTTCAATGATTATGTTAGCACACATTTGGAACAAAGTACTTGTATGATTAGTCATTTAAGTGCTTGTGTAGACAGAAATGTCAATGATCTGAAGCTTCTGAGTAAACATGCCACTATGATTACTACTCAGGTAGAACAAGTACTTAAAGCTCAGAATGACCTGCTCAATGAATTAAATGACAACTCTATCAGAGTCATTACTAGAGGAGGCAAAATGACTCAGGAACCTTTGTATCCTGAAGGTCATCCTAAGAGAATTGATCAAGATCCTCAAGGAATTAATGCTGATACACCCAGTCATCGTAAGGAGGAGAAGAAGGATGATAGAAACCTACATGTCAGTTCACCAAATACTGTCACACCTGAAGAACCAAATGATATTTCTGCGTCTGATGCAGAAACACAATCTGGTGATGAACATGAACCTGGTGGCAATATGGACAACAATGTTCATAATGATGCTCAACCTAGGAGTGATAAGGATGTGGAGATTGAACCTACGGTTAATCCTGATAACCCACAACCTAAGAGATACGATAAGAATGAATTCACTGCTAGGAAGCATGGTAAAGAAAGAGAGCCCTGGGTTCAGAGACCTATGCCCTTTCCTCCTAAGCCATCCAAGAAAAGGGATGATGAGGATTTTGAGCGCTTTATTGAAATCATAAGACCCGTCTTTCTGCAGATGCGGTTAGTTGATATGTGTCTCCATATGCCAAGTACATGAAAGATATCGTGACTAATAAACGGAAGATACCAGATCTTGAGATCTCCACCATGCTTGCCAACTACACTTTAAAAGGTGGAACTCCTAAGAAACTTGGTGATCCCGGAGTGCCCACTATACCTTGCTCCATTAAAGGAAACTACGAAAGAACTGCCTTATGTGACCTTGGAGCCGGTGTTAGTGTTATGCCGCTCTCTCTTTATCGTAGACTTGAACTGGATAAGTTGACACCCACTAAAATCTCTCTGCAAATGGCCGACAAATCAACTGCTTTCCCTGTCGGTATTTGCGAGGATGTGCCTGTTGTGGTTGCTAACACCACTATCTTAACAGACTTTGTTATCTTGGATATTCCCGAGGACGATGCCATGGCTGTCATCCTCGGAAGACCCTTTTAAAACTCTGCAGGGGCTATTATAGATTGCAACAAAGGCAATGTCACTTTCCATGTCAACGGTAATGAGCGTACAATGCACTTTCCGAAGAAAAGATATCAAGTACATTGCATCAATGCTATAAAAAAACTTCATCGATTCTTATTGGGAGCTTTGAATGCCCTATTCCTCGTGTTAAGATGAAGTATGATTTGCTTGTTGGGGAGATTCATATCCCCATTGAGGTGACTTAGTGGCTATTCGAAAATTCTCCGTTTCCTTTTGCGATTCGAAAAAGTTCTGTCATGAGGATTTGATCAACCCCATTGACGGATTTCCTTCGATGACCATGAAATGGATGAACCAAAGAGTCACATACCTCCGTTTTAAGCTTTCACTTTTTGTTGCTTAGAAGAAAAATGATAGGTTTAGTTTAGTTTTCCCTGTTTTCTGTTTTAGCGTCCCGGAGAAAAGTACCCCCGAAAATAAAAGTTCTCCGATGGTCCTGAAAATCTAGTATGATTTTTTCTGGAATATTAGAAAAATACTGGGACTGAGAGCTCGCCTGGGGGCCACCCCAGTGGGCCACAAGCACTGTCACCGCGGCCACCCCCTAGCCGCGGCAAGCAAGCTTGTGGGGCCCACAGGGACCCCCTCCACTCATTCCAGCCCCATCCTCTTCTTCTACCTCCAGAAAAAATTGTTTCGCAGCTCAAACACGTGTTCTTGCTCATTTGGTTGTGATTTTCGATCTCCTTGCTCAAAGCACCATTCTCCGAACCGTTTTGGGGAAATTACTCCTTGGTAAGTGACTCCTCCATTGGTCCAATTAGTTTTTGCTCTAGTGCTTTATCCTTCGCGTATTCTTGCTACCTTGGTGGCCCTGTTTTTTAGCTTGAACTGTTGATTTTAGCTGTTCCCAAGTAGTTTTAGCGCGTGATACGGTCTCTAAGCACTAGTAGGAGTAGTTGCTACGAGTTTGGTTAATCTATATTCACTTTCCTTTCGAAGTCTCTAAAAATTTCAGAATTTTTCAGAGCTAGAAAAGGAAAAAGATGAGGAGGTTCTTGAGAGGCTCTTCAAGCCATAACCCCAAGGAGGATGAGAAGAACCTCCCCAAGTATGTGGTTCCTCGAGTAACAGAAGTTCGAGCGTGCGAGTGGCCAAGTGATGATTTTTTGCGCGCCGCTGGGCTTTATGAAGGCTTTTATTACTTGGTGGAGAACGCAGGTCTTACCGCGTTCGTTGAAGATAAGTGCCCACAATACCTCCTTCTCACCAATATTTTCGTTCAAAGCTTCAACTTTTATCCGAGGAAGAATCCTCCCATGGTTGAGTTCATGTTGTACGATATCCCCCAGTGCATGACACTACAGGATTTTTGCAATGCATGTAGATTACCTTATGTTGGGGATATTCATGATCCTCGTCCATGGGACTTGGAGGATTTCATAGGTACTATTGTTGTTGGAGAGGAGAGAGGAGTGTCTCGTGCTAGAATTGCTAGCATACATTTTCCTGTGCTTCGGTACTTCTCATTATTTGTGGGAAAATGTTTGATTGGCCGTGGGGAGGCTGGATCACTTAGCTCTCCAGACCTTGCGGTTTTGCGCGAAGGCCTTTATAGCACTAAGACTTATAGCCTATGTGCTATAGTAGCTCAGCGGTTGAACACAAACCGTTCCAAAGGTGTTGTCTATGGAGGTATCTATGCTACTCGTCTTGCTAGACACTTTGAGATACCTATTAGACTTCGCGAGGAAGAAGCGATGCTTCTTCCCGAGAAATATCTGGATTATGACAGCATGGTTCGCCATGATTTTCTAGATAGAGATGCTAGTAGACGGATGATTTATAACCTGGTATTTAGTCAAGGTACTCGAGAGACTATTACTTTGCCTGCTCCTATTTTGTTCAACCTTTATGCAGGCAGGTACATTATTATGCCCTCGAACATCTACACGTATTGGGGCTTGGCTCAACCACAGGTACCCGTGCCCGAGCCGCCAGTCGAGTACCACACGCCGGTTTATGAGTGGGAGCCAGAGGAGCTCAGACAGCAGTGGCATCCACAGTCCGCTCCGGAGTATCCCGGAGCTGGTTATTTCCCGCCTTGGGAGTAGACCAAGCTAGGCCAAAAGCCTAAGCTTGGGTAAGTACGTGTTCTCACCTACCTTACATTCATGCTTATGCTTTCACTTTGTTAGTCGGTGTTTACACTTTGCCACTGTATTATCCATGCTAGTTTATTTTCGTTTTCTTGTTTTCTTGTTTTGTGTCCTTTTGAGAAAACCCAAAAAGATTTTCCTTTCTTCTTTTGCTTGTTGGGAGCTTTCCCTTGTAAATAGTTTTCTTTTTGTTTGGGTCAAGGTAGAAGATATTGGTTACAGTGTTTAGTGGCTCTTGCATGCATACCTGTTTAGCTTTCAAAGAGCCATATTACTTTGTCTTCTCCTTTGTTATTGCCTGCAGATTCAGCTTAGTCCAATGCATGAGCACTCTTATTATTGTTCACATCGTTCGATCGTGCAAGTGAAAGGCAATAATGATGATATATGATGAAGTGACTGAGACTGGAAAAGTTGGTATGAACTCTATCTATTTTGTTTTTGTAAATATGACTAGCTTGTCATCCCAGATTGTGCTTTGTTGTGAGAGAACCATGTTTGCAATGACAACTTAGAGATCATAGTTTCTGATGCCATACTTATTTAGCTAGGAGCTTATAATGGTTTGTGTTGAATGCCAACATAGATTTTGAGATGACTATGATGTAGTATGATAGGATGGTATTCTCCTTTGAATGATTCAAGTGGCTTGACTTGGCGCATGTTCATGCATGCACTTGAAACAAAATCAACATAGCCTCTATGATGTTCGTGTTCATGCTGATTTATATCCTGTTCATGCTTGCACACCATGTTAGTCAAACTCATTGCATCCTGATGACTATTGTCGCTCTCTAGTTGGTCTCTTTCGAGTCTTTTGCTAGAATTCACTTGTACTAAGCGGAATACTGCTTGTGCATCCACTTCCATAAACCCAAAACCTACCTATTTGCGGTATTTACCTACCGTTCCAAGTTAATTTGCATGTGCCATTCTCCAAACCTTCAAGAAATAATCTGTTTTGCATGCCTGAACCGCTCATGTGGTGACAGGGGGATATTGGTATCTTCCATGTTAGGCGTGTTATCCTCGACATGTGTTTATTCACTGTCATTCATGAGAAAGGGGCCGGTAATTGGAATGCCCAGTTCCACGCTTAAATCGAAAACATAATTGTAAAACAAGACCCCCCCCCCGGATTGATGTTAGTATGGACGGTACCCGAGGATTCGGCTAGCCATGGAGTGTGATTGATTGGTGGTGGGGGAGTTAAAACTTTACTTTTCTGTTTGGGAACCGCCTATAGCCTGAGTAGCGTGGAAGATATTGATAACTCTTGGTCATTGCGTTGACAATGAAAGCATGCCACCCAAAATTATTATCTCTGTTTTCAAAGCTTGAGCTCTGGCACCTCTGCAAATCAATGCTTCCCTCTGCGAAGGGCCTGTCTATTTATTTTCCTGTTGAGTCATCCTCTTTTTATTTAAGCACCAATTAGGGATCACCTCTGTCATTTTTATGCTTTGATCTTGATTGATATTGAGAATGACTATGACTGGATCTTCATTGCTATGAATTACAATGTTTAGTCAGCCCTTGATCTTTGAAAGTGCTCTGCATTTATGTTTTGCGGTCTCAGAAAGAGCTAGCGAGATACCACCTATTCATATTGCTTCATGCTTGTTTTTATTGAATTGTTCGTATCTGAAACTCATTATTATTTGCTTGCTAGCTGATTATGCCATAGATATTAGTTTACCGTGAGACCTTTGTGTCACTTGCTTATGTGGTTAACTTGTGATCTTGCTGAAATTCTGGTTATGAGTTAGACATAGTTGTAACAACAAGATCAAACAGAGTTTGTCAAAGTTTTCCTTTCTCTTTCAGTTTGTCAACTGAGTTGCTTGAGGACAAGCAAGGTTTTAAGCTTGGGGGAGTTGATACGTCTCCATCGTATCTACTTTTCCAAACTCTTTTGCCCTTGTTTTGGACCCTAATTTGCATGATTTGAATGGAACTAACCCGGACTGACGCTGGTTTCAGCAGAATTGCCATGGTGTTGTTTTTGTGCAGAAATGAAAGTTCTCGGACCGTCCTGAAAATTTATGGAGAATATTTCTAGAAAATATGAAAAATACGTGCGCAAAGATGCATTGGAGGGGATGGGCCAGTGGGCCACAAGCCCGGTTGCCGCGCCCCCTGGCGGCGGCAACCAAGCTTGTGGGGCCCACGTGGGTCTGCCGCCCCCAACTCCAGCTCTATAAATTCACTTTCATCCCGAAAAAAATCAGAAGAGAAGATTTCATCGCGTTTGCGATACGGAGGCGCCGCCACATCCTGTTCTTCATCTGGAGGACAGATCTGGAGTCCGTTTTGGGCCTCGGAGAGGGGAAATCGTCATCATCAACCTTCTTCCCTCTCCAATTCCACGAAGCTCTACATCGTTTGTGAGTAATCTATTCGTAGGCTCACTGGGCGGTGATGAGGAGGATGAGATCTATCATGTAATCGAGTTAGTTTTGATGGGGATTGATCCCTAGTATCCACTATGTTCTGAGATTGATGTTGCTACTACTTTGCCATGCTTAATGCTTGTCACTAGGGCCTGAGTGCCATGATTTCATATCTGAAATTATTATGTTGTCACCAATATATGTGTGTTTTAGATCCGATCTTGCAAGTTGTAGTTACCTACTATGTGTTATGACCCGGCAACCGCGGAGTGACAATAACCAGAACCACTCCGAGTGATGACCATATTTTGAGGAGTTCATGTGTTCACCTAGTGCTAATGCATTGTTCCGGTTCTTTATTAGAAGGAGAACCTTAATATCCCGTAGTATCCTTTTGGACCCCGCTGCCACGGGAGGGATGGACAATAGATGTCATGCTAGTTCTTTTCCCTAAGCACGTATGACGACACACGTAATGCATGCCTACATCACATTGACAAACGGGAGCTAGCCACATATCTCTCCGGGTTATAACTGTTGCATGATGAATGTCATCCAAACGAATCACCGACCCATTGCCTACGAGTTTGTCCCACTGTTGCTGTTACTTGTCTCGCTTCTGCTGTCACTACTGTCGTTCCTTGCCACTGCTGTTACTCGTTACACAGCTGCTACCTGCGACAATACTTTTTCTCGCCCCGTCGCCGGGAAAGAATATTTCCCGTACACGGGCAACTTTTGGCCCCATTAATACAACAGTTAGGAATAGTCTGCCGTCAACAGATCATTTCTGGCACCATTGTTATCATACTACTTTGCTACTGATACTTTGCTTGCAGATACTAATCTTTCAGGTGTGGTTGAATCTGACGCATTCAGCTGCTAATACTTGAGAGTATCGTTTCACTTCCTGACGGGCGAACCAACAAATTTGGGTTGAATACTCTACCCTCGAAAACTGCCGCGAACCCACGCGCCGGTGGGCCATTGCTAGACAATTGCTAATTGTTGAGCAACTGGGAGCAGTTCTGGCTTCGTTGCCGGGGAGGCATCAAGTCAGGAACACGTCAACAACATTTCCTTAGTGTCGTTGCCGGGGACTGCTAGCAAGCATCACCAAAGTAGTTTTGTTCTGATAGAACTAAAGACTTATTACACTTGAAGATTGTGATCTTCTAGACGGTTAGGCGTCATGGTCTGGCGCATCCAAGAGTCATCGTGGATTGCCGGGTGACCATGGTCTAGAGCATTCAAGAGTCATTGTTGATTGTCGGTTGACCAAGTTTGTACGGGTTCCGTAAGTCTCCCCTGAAGACTTACCTGAGTGATTGGGCATGGTCTTAGTGACCTCGGCTCAAGGGGTACAAGGTGAAGACGAGGTCTTGAGAGTTGAATATCAGCCTCCCCAACCAGACGTACAGTTGTCACAACAACTAGAACTGGCCCAACAAATCTTGTATCTTCGTCAAGCTATTGGTTCTATCTTTCACTCTCTTACTTACTGTATTGTACTATGAAGCCATATCTTGATCATCTCAACTCGAAGACATTCATCGAAGAAATTCTTAACTGTCATTTATCTTCATACTACCCGAGTTTATCCTTGATACATCTTAGTGTGCATGATGACTATGCTCTATCTGTGTGAACGTCTTTGTAGTATTGCATGCTATGCTTAGATCCTTGATTGTTATACCTACATGATCGTGTTTCCGCTTCCGTATACTTTGAATACATTTACTGTTTCAAATCTTTTCGCAAAAAATGCCTATCCCCCCTCTAGTTGATAACTAGCACTTTCAACATTGACCCCAAATATCGAAAGGTGTCCTTGTGAGGCACGACCTGTCCATCAAGGTTAACCTCCTCCTCCTCCTCCTCATCCTTGTGCATAGTAGTACTAAAACGGCACCTCATGTACTTGGTTTTAGTTCTACTAAGTCTAAAACCTTTCAATTCCAAGGTTTGTCCCCTTAGCTCTGACTTCCTATTGATTCTTATCCGACCATCATCGACTAGCACCACGTCATCAGCAAAGAGCATACACCATGGGATATATCCTTGTATATCCCTTGTTACCTCATTCATCACCAAGGAAAAATTATAAAGGATCAAGGCTGACCCCACATGCTGTCCTATTTTAATCGGGAAGTCATCAGTGTCACCGTCACTAGTTTGAACACTTGTCACAAAATTCTTGTAGATGTTCTTTATGAGGGTAATGTACTTTGTTGGGACTTCGTGTTTCTCCAAGGCCCACCACATGACATTCTGTGGTATCTTATCATAGGCCTTATCCAAGTCCATGGACACCATATGTAGGTACTTCATTTGATCCATGTATCTCTCCATAAGTTTGACATACCAAGAAAATGGCTTCCATGGTCAACCTCCTAGGAATGAAACCAAACTGACTTTTGGTCACGGTTGGCATTCTTCTTAAATGGTGCTCAATAACTATCTCCCATAGCTTCATTGTATGGTTCATCAGCTTAATTCCATGATAATTAGTACAACTCTGAGCATCCCATGTTCTTGAAGACTTGTACTAATATACCCCATCTCCATTCTTCTAGCATCTTGTTTGCCCGAAAAATGAGGTTGAAAAGCTTGGTTAGCCATACTATCGCTATGTCCCCGAGGCCTCTCCACACCTCAATGGGGATACAATCAGGACCCATCTTCTTACCTCCTTTCATCCTATTTAAGCCTACTTGACTCTCGACTCATGGATTTTTCGCACAAAATGCATCCTAGTATCATCAAAGGAGTCATCCAATTCAATAGTAGAGCTCTCATTCTCCCATTAAACACCTTGTCAAGGTACTCCCTCCATCCATGCTTAATCTCATCATCCTTCACTAGGAGATGGTTTGCTCTTTCCTTGATGCATTTGACTTGGTCAACATCCCTTGTCTTCTTCTCTCTGATCTTGGCCATCTTATAGATGTCCCTTTCACCTTCCTTTGTGTCTAACCGCTAGTAGAGCTCCTCATACCCCTGACCCCTTGCTTCACTCACAGCTCACTTTGCGGCCTTCTTTGTCATCTTCTACTTATGTATGTTGTTTGCACTCCTATCTAGGTATATGCATTTGAAGCAATCTTTCTTCTCTTTGATAGCTTTCCGGACGTCATCATTCCACCACCAGGTATATTTAGCTTCGCTTCGACTTCACTTGGACACTCCAAACTCCTCTGAGGCCATTTTACGAATGCAAGTTGCCATCTTCATCCACATATTGTCTGCATCACCTCCTTCCTCCCAAGGGCCCTCCTTAATGAACCTCTCCTTGAATGCCTAAGCTAGCTCCCCCTTGAGCTTCCACCACTCCATTCTAGCAACATTGTCACGCTTGTTCATTGGGCATGAATCCAAAAGCGAAAGTCAGCAACTAACAACTTATGTTGAGAGACAACACTCTCTTAAGGTATCACCTTATAATCTAGGCACACATGCCTGTCTTCTCTTCTCGAGAGGATGTAATCAATTTGGCTACAGTGTTTACCACTACTAAAAGTCACTAGATGTGATTCTCTAATCTTAAAGAGGGTGTTAGGTACGATCATGTCGTAGGCTAGAGCAAAGCTTAAGGCAGCTTCTCCTTCTGGACTCCCGATGTCGTAGACAAAGCCCCCATGAACCCCTTTAGAATCCGCGTTAGATGTGCCCACGTTGCCATTGAGATATCCTCCTATGAAGAGCCTCTTACCAATGGGTACACTCCTAACCACGTCCGCGAGCCTTCCTAAAACTCCCTCTTAGTGTTCTCATTGTGGCCTACTTGCGGGTCATTGCTACTTGTAAACTGCGCTGGGTTTTCCCCAAAGAGGAGGGGCAATGCAGCATAGTATAGATAAGTATTTTCCTGATTGAGAACCAAGGTTATCGAACCAATAGGAGTACCACGCAAACCCCCTTTAACATCACCTACACACAAAGAAGCAAACACTTGCACCCAACACGGGCAAGAGGGTTGTCAAGCCCCTTGAACTTGTTACTTGCAAGGATTAAATATTGATAGATGATAATATAAATATAAAAGTAAATAACAGAAAATAAATGGTAGAAATATTTTTGTAGTATGATTTGAGTAGAATGTGAGGACATAGTTTTCGCTAGAGGCTTCTCCCATGAAAATAGCATACGGTGGGTAGACAAATTACTGTTGGGCAATTGACAAAATAGCACATAGTTTTGACATCTTATTCAAGGCACTGATCATTGTCGGTGCAGGTGTGCGCTCAATCACCTATGGGACCCTTGGCCCCTTTGTGACTCGGCGGGGAGGTCATGTGGCACAAAGAGCCGAAACTACGAGACAACACGATGATGAGACTCGGGGTGTTTTACCGAGGTTCAGGCCGCTGTGAAGCATAAAACCCTACTCCTGCTTTGGTGGATTGATTGAGGAAGACGAAGTTCGCATGGAGTTCTGCCCCGGCAAGGGTTGCCTCGGAGAGCTATCACGTACGTACAAATATTCTTGGTCCTAATCTCGTGGGGGTCAGGATCTACCAAGTATCGAATCCTTTGCTAGGTTGCCTTGGGCCTCCTTTTATAGCTCAAGGGGTGTCCAGAGTGGCAAACCCACATGATTAGATAGCCAACAGTGCTATCATACCTAACTATGGCAGCGCCATAAATGCGGCCTTAGGTGGCGAGCGGGGGTGCGTTCCCGGCTAGCTCCTTGCACCTATTAGCTGGCCGTGCCTTGGTGTATTGACACGCCTCTGGACGGGTGTCAACTGATCGTAATCTATCTTCCAGCGCATCACCACGTATCTAGCGAGAGACACTTAGACATTTGAGAGCTCGACACCTCATTGATAAGTGACTGGTGTGGCGATGAGGTGGAGAGGTGGCAGATTGGCTCGCGCTTTCCAGGGAGGCGACTTGTCGAGGCCTTGTCGAGGATGCGTGTGACTTCATCCCCGACTAGTGTCTGGGGTTCTTGGCACGTCTTAGGCTGCTTGTGTAGGTCTTGCCGGCGTTGTTGGCCATCAGGAGCCGCGTCTACCAGAGTCTTGGTCTTCTTGATGCGCTCCTTGACCTCTCGTAGAACGGCTTCTCTGGCCTGGGCCAGGCCTCAATGGAGTGGTAGCATTCTCGACAACCTGAGGTCGTCGGGTCGGAGGCTTATCATCTATGCACAAGTCAGGGGGAAATAAACGCCCCTGTTTGTGTACCCCGACGAAAGCCCCTCGAGCCTGAGCCATATGTGTCACTCGACATGTTGAGTTAGGCTCCCTTAATGCATGGACACGCGTCGAGGAAGTGCTGCTCTCCCCACGACCCACGTTCAATCCGTGCATTTACCACAGGTCGTGGGGCCGTTGAACAATAGCCATTGCAGAGTAAAAAGGGGAACTGTCAGTAAATAAACAGTGGTTCCTTGTAGCGATAGCGAAGAGCCAACCCCCAATGCTGGACCCCATACATAAGGAAGGGATCCCGTAAAGGGGGCGCTGCTCATTCACATCCGCCCCTCCGCCCTTCACCCCCTTCTCTAGCTAATAAACTTCCTCCGCCGTTGTCATTCCTTCAACAAGCATTGCCGAATCTCCCACTGCTCAAGGGAGATGGGGAATAATATGGCCGCCGTGAAGGGAAAACAGACGGTTGAGACGAAGGAGCGGGTTGTTGATGAGAGGAAGAGGAGAACACAGGAAGCGAAGAAGCGATGACGGAAATATGTGGTTTCCTTCCTGTAGAACCTAGATGGCAACACATTGATTGCTAGGTATGCCTACATGTCAGGGAGAGAGACAAAGGGGCACGGGGAGCCTTGATAACCCACAAGTATAGGGGATCACAACAGTTTTCGAGGGTAGAGTATTCAACCCAAATTTGTTGATTCGACACAAGGGGAAGCCAAAGAGTATTCTCGAGTATTAGCAGTTGAGTTGTCAATTCAACCACACCTGAAAGACTTAGTATCTCCAGCAAAGTTTCAGTAGCAAAGTAGTGTGATAGCAACAGTAGCAATGGTAACAGTAGCAGCAGTGACAACAGTAGCGGTAACAGTAGCAGCAGTGACAACAGTAGCGGCAAAGTAACGTAACAAGGACTAGTAGGAAAAGATTCGTAGGCATTGGATCGGTGATGGATAATTATGCCAGATGACATTCTTCATGCAACAGTTATAACATGGGGAGATATGTAACTAGCTCCAGTTCGTCAATGTAATGTAGGCATGTATTCCGTATATAGTCATACGTGCTTATGAAAAGAACTTGCATGCCATCTATTGTCCATCCCTCCCGTGGCAGCGGGTTCCTAATGGAAACTACGGGATATTAAGGTTCTCCTTTTAATAGAGAACCGGAACAAAGCATTAGCACTTAGTGAATACATGAACTCCTCATACTATGGTCATCTCCGGGAGTGGTTCCGGCTATTGTCACTCCGGGGTTGCCGGGTCATAACACATAGTAGGTGACTACAACTTGCAAGATAGGATCAAGAACACACATATACTGATGGAAACATAATTGGTTCAGATCTGAAATCATGGCACTCGGGCCCTAGTGACAAGCATTAGGCATAGCAAAGTAGTAGCAACATCAATCTCAGAACATAGTGGATCCTAGGGATCAATTCCCATCAAAACTAACTCGATTACATGATAGATCTCATCCAACACATCACCGTCTAGCAAGCCTACAATGAGATTACTCATGAACGATGAAGAGCATCATGGAATTGGCGATGAAGGAAGGTTGATGATGATGAAGGCGTCGATTCCCCCTCTCCGGAGCCCAGAACAGACTCCAGATCTGCCCTCTAGAGGAAGAACAGTTGGTGGTGGCGGCTCCGTATCGTAAAACGCGATGAACTCTTCTCCTTAATTTTTTTTCCGGGCGAAAGAGACTAAATAGAGCTAGAGCTGGAGGCGGCGGAGCCCCGAGGGCCCCACAAGCCTGCGAGGCGCGGCCAGGGGGGCGCCTCCTCGGCTTGTGGGCTCCTCGCTCCATGCCTCCGGTTGATTCTTCCACCAGTAGTTTTTATATATTCCACAAAAAATCCTCGTAAATGTCCAAGTCATTCCAAGAACTTTTATTTCTGCGCAAAAACAACACCATAGCAATTCTGCTGAAAACAGCGTTAGTCCGGGTTAGTTCCATTCAAATCATGCAAATTAGAGTCCAAAACAAGGGCAAAAGAGTTTGGAAAAGTAGATACTATGGAGACGTATCAAGCCTGAAGTCATGCCAGGCAACCCCAAGGAGAAGACGCCATCAGATTTGTATCGCATCTTCTACGCGTACTTTTACTCTAGCCTCTCTCCCCCTTCCTGCGATTTCTTCTGCGCCATGATGGTGACATATGGATTTCACCTCGTGGATTTCACGCCCAATTCAATGGCGTGCATGGCGATCTTCGCCCACCTGTGCGAGAACTTTGTCGGAGTTGCCCCCAACGTAGATTTTTTTCAAGCACTTGTTCATCCTTCGGATAGAGGACAAAAATCACCGCTCGGGGAACGTTAGGTGGATTCCCCGAGGCAAGAAGGAGGAATGGGGATACCTCCATGGCCAATGTCGCGGGAAGTGGGAAGAGTGGAGGGGCGATTGGTGTTGGATCAAGTATACCGAAGCCCCCAAGTTCTATTCTGCATGGACTGGTTGCATCTCACGCATCAGCGACTGTAGCAGCTCAGGCCTTTCTGATGACAAGCTTCGCCCAACACTGAATAGGGTCCCCAACTCAAAGTTGTCGGGATTACCATTCAGCACATAGGGGACGACTCCCTTGGGAGCCGCATTGCACCGCTGCAGAAGAGGGATAGGTTTGCTTGGGAGTTCAACGACTCTATCGACTAGATGTGGCTGTACCCAGGCGCTGGCAACAATCTAACGATCTATGGCCATGGTTGGTTATGCGATCAGTTGTTTGGCACCGTGGGGCCGTTCCATCTGCCGACAGGGGTCGTCCCCTTGCACATTAACTCTGCAAGGAACCAGATTCGGCAGTGGATGCGACATTGCAATGCTTCCGGGGTCATGCCTGATTGGGTTTTACCCTCCCCCTCGAAGACGAGATGGCATGGTCTCCAGCTTGGAGGAAAGGGCCTCCAAACAGGAAGACAACCTCACTACGCCCACCAGAGATGCAGAGAGGGCTTTCATTACTGCCTGGATCGTGAAGGATAGACATGTCATCGACGCTAAGGTAGCGGTATCCGGGGATGAAGGAGAGGAGGAATCCGGAGAAAGCGACTCTTCCGGAGAGGAAGACGAGAATCTTACCCTGTAAGAAGCTGTCGGGTTGGAGTCTACCGGGGCTTGAGCTCTCCAGACCAAGGGCGAGGCGGAGAAGGAAAAAGAATCTGTGGTGGAGGAAGAGGGGCTCGAAAAGGGCCCCAAGCTCCAGAACTAGGGCGGTGCCCTCGTTAGCGCATCGGCCGGGAAGCGACGGACCCCGCGCCTTTGCGGGCTCCCCCGAGGATGAAGAAGACAACCTCCAAGGGAAAGGGACGCGTGGTTGCATGTCGTCAGTCCCCCCCGCCTTTCTCAAGCCAAACTTTCTCCTGTTAAGCGACGGAGGGTTATGGGGGTATAATGGACCCCAGCCCCCCGTCAAGCCCAACTTCTTCGCCTGGCTCGCCTCTGCCCGAAGCCCCAACTCTGTCGTCAAATCCCACTCCACCAACTCTGAAGAGGGGCAGATCAACTCCACCACGTGCATCATATGAGCTGGGATTCATGCTCATGGCTTCTGAGTAAGTCCTTCGACCACAATTGTCATCGAAGTTCTTCATTTTTGATGCCCTAACTGATCTTGTATGTTCATCTTCTTGATAGGGATGAGGACGAGGAGCCCCTCGTGCATAGGTCCAAATGGGGAAAATCCGCAGCAGGGCGGGATCCTACGACAGACATCGACTTGGCAAGATACGCAGGGGAGAACCCCATGCCTAGCCCCCGGGACAGCCTCCAGCACAAAATCCAAGCGCAATCCCCGTCCCATGGCGGGGACGGAGGGAACAACCTCCTACCCCCGACAGGGAGACGGGAGAGGCCCATCAGGGAGAGGACCCTTAGGAGGGGCCTTCCCTTCAAGACCTATCTGCAGTCGTCGCCATGTGGAGGATTCTCCGGCAAGGGCCTACACCGAAGAGCCCGCCCCCATAGAAGCTGTTGTCAATGGAGGAGTGACGCACCGTCCCCGGCAGTTGATCTTACCGGGGAAACAAATATTCCCGCGCGACACGCTCCATTGGGTATCCCACTTATTTGTGACTTGATTTCCTGTGCCCCTTCTCTTTTTTTGATCAGCTATTTGACTTTTATCTTGCTATCCATTGCCTTTGAATACATCATCGCCGTCCTAAGAGCGAGAGCTCCTGGAAGAGGTTGCAGGTATCGGGAAGGATGGTGCCATAGAGGCGGAGAATATTGTTGATGCGGAGGGTCATGACTCGGATGCCGGGGAACTTCAGGAGTCCCTTGAAATAACGACATCAAACCCCGACAGGTCAACTGTCCCAGCCTTAGTCATTGAGGGGAAGACACCCCTTCACGGTCTCTGACCCTTTCCTCTGCGGTATCCTCTGTCATCGTATAAGCAATCATCCTTGGACTAGCTGGCGATGATCACCGCTTCACTGTGCCCTCGAACTCCAGACTTGTCCTTCTTAGCGGGCGCAGACATCGTAGAAGGAATTGAGCGTGCGCTAGCGTCACTGCGTCAAAAAGTTGGAGGGGTCGATGACCCTGCCGACAAAGCCAAGGAGCTGGTTTTCTTGGAAACCGTGGCTGCCGGGATCAAGGATATGCAGAACAGGTACAACCTCAAGGAGCATGCAGCCAAAGAGCAATGCGAGCAAGCCGGCCTTGTGGGCAAGCAGTTGAGTCACAAGGGGAACGGACCGCGGGAGTGGTACAACGAGTAGGTCCATTCTCTTAAGAGCCAACATGAGATGCTATCCATGGCCAAGGAAGATGTTGCAGCCCGGGAGACCAGTCTGGCGGAGAGCAAAGCGCATCTAGGCGCCAGAGAGGCAGAAATCTCCTATCGGGAAGAGGCCCTCAAACTTTCCCTTTGTGATAAGGAAGAGGAGTTGGAGGTTTGACTTTTGCAACGCACCAAGGAGCTAGAGGACAGCCACAAAGCTACTCTTGCCGCGCTCTCCTCAACTTCCGTTGCCCAGTTGAAGAAGGTGTCTCACGAGCTTGCTCCCGCGGCTACCGCCAAGACCAAACTGGAGGCCTAGCTGAGCGCACGGATGGAGGAACTTGCTAGTAATAGTGATGAGACCAAGGCTCTCAAAGAAGAAGCACCAAAAGTGCAAACTACGTTGGAAGAGGCCCACTCGCAGCTTTCTTCCAAGAGCCAAAGCCTCGACACCGCCAAAAAATACTATCTCCGCTTTGTTATCCAGACTTGCTTCGCTGGAGCAGAAAATCGAATCTGGCGGTGTTCGAGAGGAGCTATTGCAGAAGGATATGACCAATGCCCAAGCTCTCCAGAAGGATGCATAATACAAACTAGAGAACCAGATCAAGCAACATTACCTATGAATCAAGAGCATGGTTGACATCGCTGAGCGCCTCACCACTCAGCTTGTGAGTATGAACATGAAGAGTTGGGCCTTCTCTGTTGGTTGGCATGAGGTCCAAAGCGTCAAGTGATGACCCACAAGTATAAGGGATCTATTGTAGGCCTTTTGATAAGTAAGAGTGTCGAACCCAACAAGGACCAGAAGGAAATGACAAGCGATTTTCAGTAAGGTATTCTCTGCAAGCACTGAAATTATCGGTAACAAATAGTTTTGTGATAAGGTAATTTGTAACGGGTGGCAAGTAAAAAATGTAACAAAGGTGCAGAAAGGTGGCCCAACCCTTTTTGTAGCAAAGGACTAGCCTGGACAAACTCTTATATAAAGGAAAGCGCTCCCGAGGACACATGGGAATTTTTGTCAAGCTAGCTTTCATCATGCTCATATGATTCACGTTCGTTACTTTGATAATTTGATATGTGGGTGGACCGGTGCTTGGGTGCTGACCTTACATGGAAAAACCTCCCACTTATGATTAACCTCTCTCGTAAGCATACGCAACTACAAAAGAAGAATTAAGATAAATCTAACCATAGCATGAAACATATGGATCCAATTGAGCCCCTTACGAAGCAACGCATAAACTAGGGTTTAAGCTTCTGTCACTCTAGCAACCCATCGTCTACTTATTACTTCCCAATGCCTTCCCATGGGCCCAAATAATGGTGAAGTGTCATGTAGTTGACGTTCACATGACACCACTAGAGGAGAGACATCATACATCTCATCAAAATATCGAACGAATACCAAACTCACATGATTACTTATAGAAAGGCTTATCCCATGTCCTCAGGAACAAACGTAATTACTCACAAGGCATATTCATGTTCATAATCAGAGGAGTATTAATAATCATTAAGGATCTGAACATATGATCTTCCACCAAGTAAACCAACTAGCATCAACTACAAGGAGTAATCAACACTACTAGCAACCCACATGTACCAATATGAGGTTTTGAGACAAAGATCGGATACAAGAGATGAACTACGGTTTGGAGAGGAGATGGTGCCGATGAAGATGTTGATGGAAATGGACTCCCTCTCGATGAGAGGATCGTTGGTTATGCAATGGATTCGACTTCCCCCTATGGGAGGGAAGTTTCCCCGGCAGAATAGCTCCGCCGGAGCCCTAGATTGGTTGTGTCGAAATTCCGCCTCGAGATGGCGGCGCGTCGTCCCAAAAGTTCTGATATGGTTTTTTCCTGGTCAAAAGCCTTCATACAGTATAAGATGGGCACCGAAGGCCTGCCAGGGGACTCACAAGCCTGCAGGGCGCGCCTAGGGGGGTAGGCCGTGCCCCTGGCTTGTGGCCACCTGGTGGGTCCCCTGATGTATTTCTTTCGCCCAATATTTTTTATATATTCCAAAATAATTCTCCATTAGTTTTCACGACTTTTGGAGTTGTGTAGAATAGTTCTCTCAGATTTGCTCCGTTTTCGGTCCAGAATTCCAGTTGGTGACATTTTCCTTCTTCATGTAAACCTTGTAAAATGAGAGAGAAAAGGCATAAGTATTGTACCATAATGTGTATTAACAGCCCATAATGCAATAAATATCGATATAAAAGCATGATGCAAAATGGACGTATCAACTTCTCCAAGCTTAGACCTCACTTGTCCTCAAGCAAAAGCTGAGATCGATAAATATGCCCACATGTTTAGAGATAGAGGCGTCGACAAAAAATAAAATACGAACATGAAGGCATCATGGTTACCTTTAGAACAACAACACATATTGACATATAATTTCTTATGCTAGGGTAACAATTCATTCAGAAGGTAAAATATGAATCAAGAACTCTATTGAGAACTAAGAAACTACGATTTCAGTCATTGAAGCAATTCCAATTTATCACAACATAGGAAAGAGTCAATATAATAGCTTGGAAAGAAAATCCACATACTCAATCATCTTATGGTCTTACATAATTGCTAACACTCATGTGGTACCTATGAGGTCAAAGCTTCAATCGGACACAGAGAAATATAGGGGCTTATAGTTTTGCCTCCAAACTATTTACCTCAAGGGTAATGTCAACAATAATAACTCATGATCACCCACATCTGAGTGGATATATTTGTCTAGATCATTCCCCAACACATTACACTTGCCAAAATATAAAGGCGAAATAAAGGAAATGGTGAAGATCACCACGACTCGTACATAAAGGTAAGTACTAGAAAGTAAAGATAACATATATGACCTTCACAAAGGGAAGCATAGGTTGTCATGCGCTTTTCTAGCTGGATGCACAACCCCTTAATGCAAAAGAACGTCACTTTGTATTGCCCCTTGTGATAAAGAACTTTATTATGCAGTGTGTCACTTTTATTTCTTCTATATCACAAGTTCGTATAAATTTTATTTTCCTCACACTAATAGATCACACACATTTAAATATCAATTTTTATTGCTTGCACCGATGACAACTTACTTGAGGGATCTTACTCCATTCATAGGTAGGTGTGGTGGACTCTCAAGGCAAAACTGGGTTAAAGGTGTTTGGATGCACAAGTAATATCTCTACTTGGTGCGGAAGTTTTTGGCTGATATGGGGTGGAAGCAAGCGACCCATTTTGAAGGATCTATAACCATATAACTTCTATTCGGAAATAAGCAAACATAACTCATTATGTTGTCTTCCTTGTCCAACATCAACTTCTTAACATATAATATTTTAATGAGTGCTCACAATCACAAAAGATGTCTAAGATAATATATTTATATGTGAACCTCTCTTTCTTTATTACTTCCTTTTAATTGCAACAATGACCAATAGCTTTGTTTGTCAACTCACAACAAATTTCAATCAACATAATTTTTATATGTGAAGTCATCACTCCCCATAAGATCATTATATATACCCTTTTGCTTTTATTCTATACTTCTTTCTATTTCTCAGGATCATAGCAAGCAAGCAAAGACCACAACTCAAAACTACTCTTTATTATATAACTCTTGGACTTGCTTACATAGGGGGAACATAAAGCAAAACTCAAAACTAGATCACACTAAAACTTTGTTCTACTAGATCAAGATATAACCAAAAGGATCGAACAAAGAAAAACGAAAAAAGTAAAAGGTGGTGATGTTGTATTCTTGGCGATGATGCCCATCACAATGCGATTCTCCTCCTCAAGCTTATTATTTTGCTGTCTGAGATCCATTATTTCCTTGCGAAGTTTTCCAGTGATGGTTATAGATCCCATAACCCATGGATGTTTCATTGACGCGGGGGAAGAAGCAACACTTTTTTTCCTTCATATTTTCATAAGTGAGAAATTTAGCATTGGGAGGGATAACCGAATTCGAAATTGCTGAGCTCTGAAGTTCTTCCAACATGGCTCAAGGTTGTAGACGAGAGGTAACTTCTTGGTCTTCGTCCATCGCATCTATATATTTCAAGTCAGCCTCCATCTATTCCTCCGTGGCCTGCCCGAAGTGGTTGGTTTTGCTGAATGCTCCGGACCCCGGTGTTAGGTGAGAGGCACGGTGATACAACTCCGTTGTATCTACTTTTCCGAACTCTTTTGCCCTTGTTTTGGACTCTAATTTGCATGATTTGAATGTAACTAACCCGGACTAACGCTGTTTTCAGCAGAATTGCCATGGTGTTGTTTTTGCGCAGAAATAAAAGTTCTCGGAATGACCTAAAAATTTACAGAGAATTTTTCTGGAATTTTTGAAAAATACTGGCGCAAGAATCAGCGGAGGGAGTGGAGCCGTGAGCCCACAAGCCCACTAGGCGCGGGCCCCCTGGCCGCGCCTGGGAGGTTTGTGTGGCCCACAAAGCTTGACCGCCTCCAATCTCAACTCTATTTAGTCCGTCTCGCTCGGAAAAAAAATCAAGGAGAAGAGTTCATCACGTTTTACGATACGGAGGCGCCGCCACCTCCTGTTCTTCATCTGGAGGGCAGATCTGGAGTCCGTTATGGGCTCCGGAGAGGGGAGATCGTCGCCATCGTCATCATCGACCTTCCTTCATCGCCAATTCCATGATGCTCTTCACCGTTCGTGAGTAATCTCATCGTAGGCTTGCTGGACGGTGATGGGTTGGATGAGATCTATCATGTAATCGAGTTAGTTATGACGGGGATTGATCCCTAGTATCCACTATGTTCTGAGATTGGTGTTGCTACTACTTTGCCATGCTTAATGCTTGTCACTAGGGCCCGAGTGTCATGATTTCAGATCTAAACCTATTATGTTGTCGCCAATATATGTGTGTTTTAGATCCTATCTTGCAAGTTGTAGTCACCTACTATGTGTTATGACCCGGCAACCCCGGAGTGACAATAGCCGGAACCACTCCCGGAGATGACCATATTATGAGGAGTTCATGTATTCACCAAGTGTTAATGCGTTGGTCCGGTTCTTTATTAAAAGGAGAACCTTAATATCCCGTAGTTTCCATTAGGACCCCGCTGCTACGGGAGGGATGGACAATGGATGACATGCAAGTTCTTTTCCCTAAGCACGTATGACTACATACGGAATACATGCCTACATTAGATTGACGAAGGGGAGCTAGTTACTTATCTCTCCGTGTTATAACTGTTACATGATGAATAGCATCCAGCATAATCATCCATCACCGATCCAATGCCTACGAGTCTTTGCCTACTGGTCCTTGCTACGTTACTTTGGCGCTACTGCTGTCACTGCTGCTACTATTACTTTGCCGCTACTGCTGTTACTTTGCTGCTACTGGTTACTATTGCTACTGCTACTATCATACTACCTTGCTAGTGATACTTTGCTGCAGATACTAAATCTTGCAGGTGTGGCTGAATTGACAACTCAACTGCTAATACTTGAGAATATTATTTCGCTTACCCTTGAGTCGAATCAATAAATTTGGGTTGAATACTCTACCCTCGAAAACTGTTGCGATCCCCTATACTTGTGGGTTATCAAGACCTTTTTCTGGTGCCGTTGCCGGGGAGGCACAACTATATTCTCTGAGTCACTTGGGATTTACGTCTGCTGGTCACTATGAGGAATCCGATAGATCCAAGAACTAAAGTCTTGCCCTGAACTACGAGGACAGGTAAGGAACCGCCATCTAGCTCTGCACTTGATTCACCTTCAGTTATGAGTAAGTTTGCGACACCACCTCCTGCTAGAAATCTTTATATGTGGCCTGTTGTTGATGATGCTACTTCTGCTGCCCATGATGCTTATGATGATGCTATGCTTGATACTGATTTGCCTGATGATGCTATGCTTGATACTGCTTTGCCACTAGGTGCATTCCTTGATGCACAAATTGCTAGAGTTGCTGCTAGATGTGATGATACTTCTGAAACTGCTGATACTATTGAAGTAGAAACTGCTATTTTGCCTGCTAGAACTAGCGCTCCTAGAAATGAATTGCCCGATATGCCTGAGCGTTATGTTATGGAGGGAGAGATAGCTGCGGACTTTCTTGCGTGTAAGGATAGCTATGATGTTGAGAAATTACTGCTTAAGTGGAAACAAAAATCTTTGAACGCTAGGATGAAATACGACCCGAAGTTTGCTACTTCGCCTATCTTTGTGACCGATAAGGATTATGAATTCTTAGTCGACCCTGAGTTAATCACTTTGGTCGAATCTGATCCTTTTTACGGTTATGAGTCTGAAATGGTTGTAGCCCATCTTACCAAACTGCACGATATAGCCACCCTATTCACTAGTGAGGAAAAGATCCACCACTACTATATCATCAAGCTGTTTCCTTTCTCGTTAAAGGATGATGCTAAGACTTGGTTCACTTCTCTTGCTCCTGGTTGTGTGCGTAGCCCCCAGGATATGGTCTACTACTTCTCTGAGGAGTATTTCCCTGCCCTTAAGAAGCAAGCTGCCTTATAGGAAATACACAACTTTGTGCAAATTGAAGAAGAGAGTCTCCCACAAGCTTGGGGGAGGCTCGTCCAGCTACTGAATGCTTTGCCTGATCACCCTCTTGAGAAGAATGAAATACTTGATATGTTCTATAATGGACTTACCGATGCTTCCAGAGACCACCTAGATAGTTGTGCCGGTTGTGTTTTTAGGGAACGAAACGTAGAACAAGCAGAGATCCTATTGAATAATATCTTGTGCAATGAGAATGCTTGGACTATTCCCGAACCACCTCCTAAGCCAACTCCGAAGAAAAGAGGTATCCTATTCCTCAATCCTGAAGATATGCAAGAAGCTAAGAAATCTATGCGAGAGAAAGGCATTAAATCTGAAGATGTAAAAATCTACCACCTATCGAAGAGATCCATGGTCTTGATAACCCGATACAGGTAGTAGAAGTAAATTCTCTGCGTAGGTGTGATGAGAGTGATATTCCTTTTGATAAGCCTGCTAGCTTATGCCTGGATGAATTTGATAACTTTGTTGCCAAACAACAGAGTTTCAATGATTATGTGAGCAGACAATTGGAGCAGAATGCTCGTATGCTTAGTCATTTAAGTGCTTGTGTGGACAGAAATGTCAATGATCTTAAGCTCGTGAGTAAAAATGCCTCTATGGTTACTACTCAAGTAGAACAAGTACTTAAGGCTCAGAATGACTTGCTCAATGAGTTGAATGAAAATTCTGTCAGGGTAGTCACTAGAGGCGGTAGAATGACCCAGGACTCTTTGTATCCTGAGGGCATCCTAAGAGGATTGAACAAGATTCTCAAGGAGTTAGCACTGATGCACCTAGTCATCATAGGAAGAAGAAGAAATATGATAGGAACTTGCACGCTAGCAACCCAGATGCTGATAGACCCGAGAGTCCAAACGATGCATCTGTTTTTGATGCTGAAACACAATCTGGTGATGAACATGAGCATAATGATAATATCAATAGTGATGCTCATGTTGATGCTCAACCTAGAAATGATAATGATGTGGAGATTGAACCTGCTTATCATGATAACCCACAGCCTAAGAATAGAAGATACGATAAGAATGACTTCACTGCTAGGAAGCATGGTGAAGAAAGGGAACCATGGGTTCAGAAACCCATGCCCTTTCCTCCCAAACCATCCAAGAAAAAGGTGATGAGGATTTTGAGCGCTTCGTTGAAATGATTAGACCTATCTTTCTGCAAATGCGTTTGACAGATATGCTCAAAATGTCTCCGTATGTTAAGTACATGAAGGATATTGTGACTAATAAGAGGAGGATACCTGAGGTTGAGATTTCCACCATGCTTTCTAACTATACCTTCAAGGGTGGAACTCCTAAGAAACTAGGTGATCCCGGTGTGCCCACTATGCCTTGCTCCATTAAAGGTAACTACGTTAGAACTGCTTTATGCGACCTTGGAGCCGGTGTTAGTGTTATGCCTCTCTCTCTTTATCGTAGACTTGAACTGGATAAGTTGACACCCTCTGAAATCTCTCTGCAAATGGCCGACAAATCAACTGCTTTCCCTATCGGCATTTGCGAGGATGTGCCTGTTGTGGTTGCGAACATCACTATCTTAACAAACTTTGTTATTCTGGATATTCCCGAGGACGATGCCATGGTGGTCATCCTCGGAAGACCCTTTTTTAACACTGCAGGGGCTGTTATAGATTGGAACAAAGGCAATGTCACTTTCCATGTCAACGGTAATGAGCATACGGTGCACTTTCTGAAGAAACAATATCGAGTACATTGCATCAATGCTATCGAAAATACTTCATCGATTCTTATTGGGAGCTTTGAATGCCCTATACCTCCTGTCAAGATGAAGTATGATTTGCTTGTTGGGGAGATACACATCCCCATTGAGGTGACCTAGTGACTATTCGAAAATTCTCCGTTCTCTTTAGCGATTCGAAAAGTTGGTCAAGGGGACTTGATCAACCTCAGTGACGGATTTCTTTTGATGACCATGAGATGGATGAATCGAGGAGTCACAAACCTCTGTTCCAAGCTTTAACCTTCGGTTGCTTAGAAGAAAAATGATAGATTTAGTTTAGTTTTCCCTGTTTTCTGTTTTAGTATCCTGTGGAAAAGTACCCCAAAAATAAAAGTTCTCCGAACACCGTGAAAATTAAGTATGATTTTTCTGGATTTTTTGAAAAATATTGAGACGAAGAGCTAGTCTGGGGGCTGCACCAGTGGGCCACAAGCCCTGGAGGCGCGGGCACCCCCTGGCCACGCCTACCAGGCTTGTGGGGCCCACATGCACCCCTCCACTCATTCTAGCTCTGATCTGCTTCTGCTACCTCCACAAAAAATCGTTTCGCAGCTCAAACCCGTGTTCTTGGTCCTCTTGCTCGGATTTTTGATCTCTTTGCTCAAAGCACCATTCTCCGAACTGTTTTGGGGAAATTACTCCTTGGTAAGTGATACGCTCCATCGTATCTACTTTTCCAAACTCTTTTGCCCTTGTTTTGGACTCTAATGTGCATGATTTGAATGGAACTAACCTGGACTAACCCTGTTTTCAGCAGAATTGCCTTGGTGTTATTTTTGTGCAGAAATCAAAGTTCTCTAAACGTCTTGAAAATTTACGGGGAGCATTTTTGGAAAATATGAAAAATATCTGCGCCAAGTTCCACTTGAGGGGGTGGGCCAGTAGGTCACAAGCCCTGGCTCCGCCACCACCCCCCTGGTGGCGGTGGGCAGGCTTGTGGGGCCCACACGGCTCTGCCTCCCCCAATTCCAGCTCTATAAGTTCCCTTTCGTCCTAGAAAAAAAGAGAAGTTTTCGTCGCGTTTGCGATACAGAGGCGCCGCCACCACCTGTTCTTCATATGGAGGGTAGATCTGGAGTCCGTCTTGGGCTTCGGAGAGGGGAAATCGTCGCCATCGTCATCATCAACCTTCTTCCCTCTCCAATTCCATGAAGCTCTTCGTCGTTTGTGAGTAATCTATTCGTAGGCTCGCTGGGCGGTGATGAGTAGGATGAGATCTATCATGTAATCGAGTTAGTTTTGATGCGGATTAATCCCTAGTATCCACTATGTTCTGAGATTGATGTTGCTACTACTTTGCCATGCTTAATGCTTGTCACTAGGGCCCGAGTGCCATGATTTCAGATCTGAAATTATTATGTTGTCACCAATATATGTGTGTTTTAGATCCGATCTTGCAAGTTGTAGTTACCTACTATGTGTTATGATCCGGCAACCCCGGAGTGACAATAACCGGAACCACTCCTGGTGATAACCATAGTGTGAGGAGTTCATGTGTTCACCAAGTGCTATTGCGTTGATCCGGTTCTTTATTAAAAGGAGCACCTTAATATCCCGTAGTTTCCTTTCGGACCCCGCTGCCATGGGAGGGATGGACAATATATGTCTTGCAAGTTCTTTTCCCTAAGCACGTATGACGACACACGGAATGCATGCCTACATCACATTGACGAACGGGACCTAGCCACATATCTCTCCGTGTTATAACTGTTGCATGATGAATATCATCCAAACAAATCACCGACCCATTCCCTACAAGTTTGTCCTACTGCTGCTGTTACTTGTCTTGCTCTGCTGCTGTTACTACTGTTGTTGCTGCTGTTACTTGTCTTGCTCTGCTGCTACTGTTGCTACTACTGTCGCTTGCTACTGTTGCTACTTGCTACTGCTGTCACTACTGTTGTTCCTTGCCACTTCTATTACTCGTTACACTGCTGCTACCTGCTACAATCTTGATCGCTGGTCGTTGACGGGAACAGACGATTTCCGTCAATGAGGCAACTTGGCATCATTGATACAATCGTTAGAAATAGTCTGCCGTGTCAACAAATCGTTTTTGACACCGTTGTTATCATACTACTTTGCTGTTACTACTTTGCTTGCAGATACTAATCTTTCAGGTGTGGTTGAATCTGACGAATTCAGCTGCTAACACTCGAGAGTATTCCCTCACCTCCTATTTTGGCGATCAACAAATTTGGGTCGAATACTCTACCCTCGAAAAACTGCTATGATCCCACGTGTTGGTGGGCCGTCAACAACATTCTTATAGTTTCGATTGCCGGAGAGTGCTAGCAGCATTCTTCTGGCGCCGTTGCAAAGGGAAGAACAGTTGACATCAAGCATTTTTTTAGCGCCGTTGCCGGGGAGGTATTGCTATATTCTCTGAGTCACTTAGGATTTATATTTGCTGATCACTATGAAGAATCTGAAGGATCCGAAGACCAAAGTCTTGCCCTCAACTACGAGGGGAGGTAAGGAATTGCCATCTAGCTCTGCACTTTATTCACCTTCCGTTATGATTAAGTTTGCGACATCACCTCCTGCTAGAAACCTTGATATGTCGCCTGTGCTTGATGATGCTTATGATGTTAGTGCTAGAGATTCTATGCTTGATACTATGCCTGATGATACTATGCTTGATACTATGCCTGATGCTATGCTTGATACTGCTAGAGATGCTATGCTTGATACTGCTTTGCCTGATGATGCTAGAGATGCTATTTTGCGTGATGATGCTATGCTTGATACTTCTAGAGATACTACTTTGCCTGATGTTCCACTAGGAGTGTTCCTTGATGCTCATATTGCTAGAGTTACTACCAATGCTCGTGATGCTTCTGATACTGCCGATACTATTGAGATAGAACCTGCGTTTGCTCCCGCTAGATCTAGCTCTCCTAGATATGAATTACCTGATATACCTGAGGGTTACGTTATGGAGGGAGAGATAGCTGAGGATTTTCTTGCGTGTAAGGATGCCTATGACGCTCAGAAATTACTTCTCAAGTGGAAGGAACAATCTCGGGAAGCTAGGATGAAATACGACCCGAAGTTTGCCACTTCACCTATCTTTATCACTGATAAGGATTATGAATTCTCCGTCGATCCTGAGATAATCTCTCTAGTCGAATCTGATCCTTTTCACGGTTATGAGTCTGAGACGGTCGTAGCCCATCTTGCCAAACTACACAATATAGCCACCCTTTTCACTAATGAGGAGAAGATCTGCCACTACTATATCCTTAAGCTGTTTCCTTTCTCTCTAAAGGATGATGCTAAAGCCTGGTTCACCTCTCTTGCTCCTGGATGTGTGAGTAGCCCCCAGGAGATGGTCTATTACTTCTGTGAGAAATATTTCCCTACCCATAAGAAGCAAGCTGCCTTGCAGGAAATATACAACTTTGCTCAACTCCAAGAAGAGATTCTTCCACAAGCTTGGGGGAGGCTCGTCCAGCTACAGAATGCTTTGCCTGATCACCCTCTTAAGAAGAACGAGATACTTGATATCCTCTAGAACGGACTTACCAATGCCTCTAGAGACCACCTAGATAGTTGTGTAGGTTGTGTTTTCAGGGAACGAACTGTAGAACAAGCTCAGACTCTACTGAATAACATCTTGATCAACAATAATGCTTGGACTATTCTCGAACCACCTCCTAAGCCAACTCCGAAGAAAAGAGGTATTCTATTCCTCAGTCCCGAAGATATGCAAGAAGCCAAGAAATCTATGCGAGAGAAAGGCATTAAATCTGAAGATGTCAAAAATGTACCACCTATCAAAGAGATTCATGGTCTCGATAACCCGATACAGGTAGTAGAAGTGAATTCTCTGCGTAGGTTTGATGAGAGTGATATTCCTTTTGACAAACCTGCTAGCCTATGCTTTGACGAATTTGACAACGTTGTTGCCAAACAACAGAGTTTAAATGATTATGTTAGGAGACATTTGGAACAAAGTACTTGTATGCTTAGCCATTTAAGTGCTTGTGTAGACAGAAATGTCAATGATCTGAAGCTTCTGAGTAAGTAGGCCTCTATGATTACTACTCAGGTAGAAGAAGTACTTAAAGCTCAGAATGACTTGCTCAATGAATTAAGTGACAACTCTGTGAGAGTCATTACTAGAGGAGGCAAAATGACTCAGGAACCTTTGTATCCTAAAGGCCACCCTAAGAGAATTGATCAAGATTCTCAAGGAATCAATGCTGATACACCCAGTCATCCTAAGGAGAAGAAGAAGGATGATAGAAACCTACATGACAGTTCACCCAATACGGTCACACCTGAAGAACCTAATGATATTTATGCGTCTCATGCAGAAACACAATCTGGTGATCAGGGCCGGGCCAGCAAAATCCGAGGCCGTGTGCGAAATTTAAAAATGGGGCCCTATCTTACAAAAAAGAACTAACGAGCTACTACTACAATGCATATATATATCTCACAGAATTAGGAATAGGAACCAAAATTAATCGAAAAGAAGGATTCGATAAGCACCTGGAGGTTGGAGGAGTCGGTCACCGATCTAATAAGACGAGACAACATTGCCGAGTTTGGAATTTGAGAGACTGGGAGGAGACGAGGAAGGAAACATTGGCTCAATCTAATGAGTAATGACGGATGGGATGGGAACCGGATGGAATCAGGTGTGGGGAGGACAAAAAGTTGTGGTCTTGATCTAGATTGACTGACTGATAGTGAAAAACGCTCAAGAAGGAATCCGTGCTTTGCACGGACGAGCCTCTCATGGACGTGCACACACGCACTCATTCTTTTGTTAGCGCAACTGATCGAAAGGAGGAGCGATCGAGGAGGATGACCAAGGAAAGGGCCGAAAATGATGGTGGCCACGGCTTTGGCCAGGGCGAACTCGGAGTGGCGACGATACGAGGCGATGGGCGACGATACGAGGCGACTATTCCTTTCCTGTAGATCCTGATCCCGATGACCCAATCCCTGTAGTTTATTTTTTAGGGAATTTCGTCCCGATCAGCGATCCCTGTAGCGATTGGACAAGGAGTGCGCTCAATCGATGGCCTTGTCGCTCGACTCCAGGTCTCCAGCCCACTCCAGCGAAACAAGGCCCAATAGCATTTAGTATTTTCTTTTTAATACTGGGCTGTTATAAAAAAATTAGGGCCCCTCAGAATTTGGGGCCCTGTGCGGGCTGCACTTTTGGCACCACTGTGGGCCCGGCCCTGCTGGTGATGAACTTGAACCTGGTGACAATATGGACAGTGATCTTCATAATAATGCTCAACCTAGCAATGATGAGGATGTGGAGATTGAACCTACGGTTAATCCTGATAACCCACAACCTAAGAAATATGATAAGAATGACTTCCCTGCTAGGAAGCATGGTAAAGAAAGGGAGCCATGGGTTCAGAGACCTATGCCCTTTCCTCCTAAGCCATCCAAGAAAAATGATGATGAAGATTTTGAGCGCTTCGTTGAGATGATAAGACCCATCTTTCTGCAGATGCGGTTAACTGATATGCTCAAGATGTCTCCGTATGCCAAGTACATGAAAGATATCGTGACTAATAAACGGAAGATACCAGATCTTGAGATCTCCACCATGCTTGCCAATTACACTTTCAAAGGTGGAACTCCTAAGAAACTTGGTGATCCCGGAGTGCCCACTATACCTTGCTCCATTAAAGGAAACTACGTAAGAACTGCCTTATGTGACCTTGGAGCCGGTGTTAGTGTTATGCCGCTCTCTCTTTGTCGTAGACTTGAATTGGATAAGTTGACACCCACTGAAATTTCTCTGCAAATGGCCGACAAATCAACTGCTTTCCCTATCAGCATTTGCGAGGATGTTCCTGTTGTGGTTGCTAACACCACTATCTTAATAGACTTTGTTATCTTGGATACTCCTGAGGACGATGCCATGGCTGTCATCCTCGGAAGACCCTTTTTAAACACTGCAGGGGCTGTTATAGATTGCAACAAAGGCAATGTCACTTTCCATGTCAACGGTAATGAGCACACTGTGCACTTTCCGAAGAAACGATATCAAGTACATTGCATCAATGCTATCGAAAAGACTTCATAGATTCTCATTGGGAGCTTTGAATGCCCTATTCCTCGTGTCAAGATGAAGTATGATTTGCTTGTTGGGGAGATACATATCCCCATGGAGGTGACTTAGTGGCTATTCGAAAATTCTCCGTTCTCTCTTGCGATTCGAGAAGGTTTTGTCATAAGGACTTGCTGAATCCCATTGACGGATTTCTTTCGATGACCATGAAACGGATGAATCAAAGGTTCACATACCTCTGTTTTAAAGCTTTCATTTTCTTTTGCTTAGAAGAAAAATGATAGAATTAGTTTAGTTTTTCCTGTTTTCTGTTTTAGCGTCCCGGAGAAAAATACCTCGAAAATAAAAGTTCTCCGATGATCCTGAAAATTTAGTATGATTTTTTCTGGAATTTTTGAAAATTACTAGGCCTGAGAGCTGGCCTGGGGGCCAGACCACTGGGCCACAAGCCCTGCCACTGCCACCTACCCCCTGGTGGCGGAGTGCAAGCTTGTGGGGCCCACAGGGACCCCCTTCACTCATTCCAGCTCCTAGCCTCATCTTCCACCTCTAGAAAAAATTGTTTCGCAGCTCAAACCCGTGTTCTTGCTCATTTGGCTGTGATTTTCGATATCCTTGCTCAAAGCACCATTCTCCGAACCATTTTGGGGAAATTACTCCTTGGTAAGTGACTCCTCCATTGGTCCAATTAGTTTTTGCTCTAGTGCTTTATCCTTCGCGTATTATTGCTACCTTGGTGACCCTGTTCTTGAGCTATAAATGTTGATTTTAGTAGGTCCCAAGTAGTTTTAGCGCGTGATACGGTCTCTCGGCACTAGTAGGAGTAGTTGCTACAAGGTATGGATGGTCTTCATTCACTTTTCTCTTAAAGTTCAAAAATTTCAGCAAAAGGAAATTATGTTGAGGAGGAAGTTTCATGGTGGTTCCTCAAGTAAGAAGGGTCCTCGTCTTTCTTTTCGGGAGCCCGAACCTTTTCAACTAAGGGACGCACCGGTACAACCATGTGAAAGGACTTCCGATGAGTTCATGATCGAAGCAGGTTTCAAGGATGAGTTTGATACACTTGTCTGCAATGCCGGGTTAGAAGAGTTCCTCTCAGGTAAATGTGAACAGTATGCTATGCTCACTGCCTCTTTCGTGCGTAGATTTAAATTTTCAGTTGGCCGTGACTCATCCATACTGTTTGATCTGTACGATAAATCCTATACCGTGGATTTGGAGGATTTCAATAGGATTTGAAAGATACCCGATGGGGGTAGTATTAATGATCCTTCTAAGTCTTCGGTCAGAGACTTTGTCTCCAGTATAAGTGTTGGAGAAACCAGAGATATCACGCAAGCCACCATAGGAAGCATCCATTTCCCTGCCTTGCACTACCTTGCCCTCTTCATAGGTAGGTGCATTAACGGTAAGGGTGCACATTGTCACCTATGCGCTTCCGACCTTAGTATCCTTAAGAGCGCAGTAACAGGTGACAGGAGCTTCAATATGGGAGCTATAATAACAAGGAGGCTGAATAAAAATGCCAGTGAGGGGGATTTCTTTGGTGGAGTTTATGCTACACGCTTAGCAAATTTTCTTGGAGTATCCATCCATCCAGAAGACCCTCCTCTCTGTACAGCCTACCTTGACCGTGTCGCTCTAACACGCTACCAGTTCCTTGAGAGAGATCATGGATCCCTACTATACCGCTTGATATTTAACCGGCAGCGTGTTTTCCATATTACCGTTCCTGCTCCTGCTTTCTTTGACTTTGAGGTAAAATGAAGATACTAGATAACCATAGGAGAGGCAGAGGAGTATGAGAGGGAGGCGACGACTGCTTGACTTCGTGAGGCAGCTATTGAGGCAGTGGCTGGAGCACTCCCGTATAACACCCATTATGATTTTGGGTTTCGCCAGGACCATCCATGGGAGTAGACCAAGCTAGGACAAAAGCCTAAGCTTGGGGGAGTAAGTGTTCTCACCGACTTTACAGTCATGCTTATGCTTTCACTTTGTTAGCCGGTGTTTACACTTTTCCACTGTATTATCCATGCTATTTTATTTTTGTTTTCTTGTTTTCTTGTTTCGTGTCCTTTTGAGAAAACCCAAAAAGATTTTTCTTTCTTCTTTTGCTTGTTGGGAGCTTTCCCGTGTAAATAGTTTTATTTTCCTTTGGGTCAAGGTAGAAGATATTGGTTACAATGTTTAGTGGTTCTTGCATGCTTACCTGTTTAGCTTTCAAAGAGCCATATTACTTTGTCTTCTCCTTTGTGTTTGCCTGCAGATTCAGCTTAGTCCAATGTGCTTATTATCGTTCACATCGTTCGATCATGCAAATGAAAGGCAATAATGATGATATATGATGAAGTGACTGAGACTGAAAAGCTGGTATGAACTCTATCTATTTTGTTTTTGTAAATATGACTAGCTTGTCGACCCTGATTTACCTTTGTTGTGAGAGAACCATGTTTGCAATGACAACTTAGATATCATAGTTTCTGATGCCATGCTTATTTAGCTGAGAGTTTATAATAGTTTGTCTTGAATGCCAACATAGATTTTGAGATGACTATGATGTAGTATGATAGGATGTTATTCTCCTTTGAATGTTTCAAGTGGCTTGACTTGGCGCATGTTCATGCATGTAGTTGAAACAAAATCAACATAGCCTCTATGATGTTTGTGTTCATGGTGATTTATATCCTGTTCATGCTTGCATTTAATGTTAGTCAAACTCATTGCATCTTGATGACTGTTGCCGCTCTCTAGTTGGTCGCTTCCCAATCTTTTGCTAGCCTTCACTTGTACTAAGCGGAATACTGCTTGTGCATCACCTTCCATGAACCCAAAAGTCTTTCCATGAGAGTCCACCATACCTACCTATTTTCGGTATCTACCTTCCGTTCCAAGTAAATTTGCATGTGCCATTCTCTAAACCTTCAAGAAATAATCTGTTTTGCATGCCCGAACCGCTCATGTGGTTACACGGGGCTATTGGTATCTTCCATGACAGGGGTGTTATCCTCGACATATGTTTATTCACTGTCATTCACGACAAAGGGGCCGGTAATTGGAATGCCCAGTTCCACGCTTAAATCGAAAACATAACTGTAAAACAAGACTCCCCTGGATTGATGTTAGTATGGACGGTACCCGAGGATTCGGCTAGCCGTGGAGTGTCATTGATTGGTGGTGGGGGAGTTAAAACTTTACTTTTCTGTTTGGGAACCTCCTATAGCATGAGTAGCATGGAAGATATTGAGAACTCTTGGTCATTGCGTTGACAATGAAAGCATGCTAGCCAAAATTATTATCTCTATTTTCAAAGCTTGAGCTCTGGCACCTCTGCAAATTAATGCTTCCCTCTGCGAAGGGCCTGTCTATTTATTTTCCTATTGAGTCATCCTTCTCTTATATAAGCACCAATTAGAGAGCACCTCTGTCATTTTTATGCTTTTCTTTTGATTGATATTGAGTATGACTATGACTGGATCTTCGTTGCTATGAATTACAATGTTTAGTCAACCCTTGATCTTTGAAAGTGCTCTGCATTTATGTTTTGCGGTCTCAGAAAGAGCTAGCGAGATACCACCTATTCATATTACTTCATGCTTGTTTTGATTGAAGTGTTGGTATTTGAAACTCATTATTATTTGCTCGTTAGCTGATTATGCCATTGATATTAGTTTACCGTGAGACCTTTGTGTCATTTGCTTATGTGGTTAACTTGTGATCTTGCTGAAATTCTGGTTATGAGTTAGACATAGTTGCAACAACAAGATCAAATAGAGTTTGTCAAAGTTTTTCTTTCTCTCTCAGTTTATCAACTGAGTTGCTTGAGGACAAGCAAGGTTTTAAGCTTGGGGGAGTTGATACGTCTCCATCGTATCTACTTTTCCTAACTCTTTTGCCCTTGTTTTGGATTCTAATTTGCATGGTTTGAATGGAACTAAACTGGACTGACGTTGTTTTCAACAGAATTGCCTTGGTGTTATTTTTGTGCAGAAATCAAAGTTCTTCAAATGTCCTGAAAATTTACGGGGAGCATTTTTGGAAAATATGAAAAATATTTGCGCCAAGTTCCACCTGAGGTGGTGGGCCAGTGGGCCACAAGCCCTGGCTGCGGCACCACCCCCCTGGTGGCGGTGGGCAAGCTTGTGGGGCCCACACGGCTCTGCCGTGCCAAATTCCAGCTCTATAAGTTCCCTTTCATCCCAGAAAAAAAGAGAAGTTTTCGTCGCGTTTGCGATACGGAGGCGCCGCCACCACCTGTTCTTCATCTGGAGGGCAGATCTGGAGTCCGTCTTGGGCTCCGGAGACGGGAAATCGTCGCCATCATCATCATCAACCTTCTTCCCTCTCCAATTCCATGAAGCTCTTCGTCGTTCGTGAGTAATCTATTCGTAGGATCATTGGGCAGTGATGAGTAGGATGAGATCTATCATGTAATCGAGTTAGTTTTTATGGGGATTGATCCCTAGTATCCACTATGTTTCGTGATTGATGTTGCTACTACTTTGCCATGCTTAATGCTTGTCACTAGGGCCCGAGTACCATGATTTCAGATCTGAAATTATTATGTTGTCACCAATATATGTGTGTTTTAGATCCGATCTTGCAAGTTCTAGTTACCTACTATGTGTTATGATCCGGCAACCCTGGAGTGACAATAACCGGAACCACTCCCAGTGATGACCATAGTTTGAGGAGTTCATGTGTTCACCAAGTGCCAATGCGTTGGTCCGGTTCTGTATTAAAAGGAGAACCTTAATATCTCGTATTTTCCTTTTGGACGCCGCTACCACGGGAGGGATGGACAATAGATGTCATGCAAGTTCTTTTCCCTAAGCACGTATGACGACACACGGAATGCATGCCTACATCACATTGACAAACGGGAGCTAGCCACATATCTCCCCGTGTTATAACTGTTGCATGATGAATATTATCCAAACAAATCACCGACCCATTGCCTACGAGTTTGTCCTACTGCTGCTGTTACTTGTCTTGCTCTGCTGCTGTTACTACTGTTGCTGCTGCTATTACTTGTCTTGCTCTGCTGCTACTTTTGCTACTACTGTCGCTTTCTACTGTTGCTACTTGCTACTGCTGTCACTACTGCTGTTCCTTGCCACTGCTATTACACGTTACACCGCTGCTACCTGCTACAATCTTGATCGCTGGTCGTTGACGGGAACAGACAATTTCCGTCAATGAGGCAACTTGGCGCCCTTGATACAATCGTTAGAAATAGTCTGTCGTGTGAACAGATCTGTAACATCCCAAAATTATAAATTTTGGAATGTTAATATAATTATTAGATTGATTGTTTGTTGGTTGCCTGAGTGATAGAAACTTGTGTGAAATTTGAAACTTTTCGAAACTTTTGAATGAGAGGGAATAAAATGACTTTCCCCTTTTTCCTGTGAATTCAAATTCATCTTTTTTTTAAATCAGCGAGAGGAGATAGCATGAATTCTTCAACTATAAAGAATTTGAATCAAGGTGGCATTGGAATTCCTTTCGATTTTGCTTTGCTTTTTGTTTCTTCCTCACTCACGGAATGCTGGAACCATATCTTGTCAAGCAAGAAAAAGACAGGAGAAACATGACCCTCCAAAACCCGGGGATATTCTTTGAAATATATTGAGCTATGAAACCCAAGATTTATTTGAGAAAATATTTGCAAAAAGAAATAAAGCATTTAGGGATTTTCTAAAAAACATTTTTTTTGAAGTATTTATTTTGGTAGTGGAAAAATGCCCATCTTTTTGGATTTATTTTACTGAAAATTTAAATATATCATACCTCTATATTCTGAGGATATTCTATTTCCTTTTAATCGTATTAATTCCTGTTTTAATAAAAAGGGAAAGAGATCTCTTATTTTAGGAATGTACTTGGGCCACGTTAGGAAACCAATCTGGCCCAATCATACCTTCTTCTTCCTCCTCACTAGCTTCCTTGTGTAGCTTCCGAGGAAGCTTCCGTCCCCCGATTCGCGGGCTACACTTCCTTCCCGAGCCTCCCACCACCCCTATAAGAACGCCCCTCCTCTCCTCGTTCCATTTTCCCCATCACCTCGCCTTCTCCCTGCTCGTAGCCACGGCGCCACCATCCTCATCTTCCTGTCAAGAACGGAGTACAGTAGGTCTCGTGGCGCTTCCCCATCACCCCTGCCGAGCCTCTCCAGCGCCCCACCCTCTGCCGTGATACTCCTCCGCCGATTCCCCACCCTGCCGGCGACCTCCCCACCTTGCCGGAGCAGCTACCTCGCCGGAGTTCTTCCTCTGTGTCACCCATGGTGAGATTCACGAAATCCCGTATTGCAGTTTTTTCAGAAAATTGCAATCTTAGAAAATTCATATCTATTAGTCTATAACTCCGAATTAGGTGATTCTTTTTGCGTTGGATCACAAATTTTATTTAGTTTCTGTAGATATATAATTTCTCTATGTTTGGATTTATAAAAATTGAGTTAGATCAGAATTGAATTAAATCTTGTTTTGCTTATTCCGGGAGTTTCAAAATAGCTTTGAATTTGATTCTTTTTGCTGCTGCTTCCTATTGACCATATCCTTCAGTAGTTTAAGTTTCAATATTTTTAAATAATTTTACTTAGGGTTTTAAGCAAAACAGATTCTGTTTTAGCCTTTTTTGTTTTCTTGCTATTTCTTTTGTATTATTTGTTCTTAATTTGTTTTTTTATAATTGTGACAAGTTATATTTCATTTTCTGATATTTACCAGTAACTTTTCAACAACAACAACAAAATTTTATTTTATTTTTTCTTATTTGTTTGCATGGAATCGATTCTAGTTTTATACTAACTTGTGAATTGATTGCATTGCTAGTTTGATTTCCTATTTTGAAAATACTTATAAAATAATATTGTTTTGTAAGTTTTACTTCTGTTATCTTAGTTATTTTATATTTTGTTTTCTGTTATTTTTTCTGTTTTAGTGTTTTATTTTCAGTTAGAACAAAAACTATATAGTGTTTGATGTAGTATAAGGCTTCCTAGCTTCTTTGAAGTTTCCTTTGGATTTTTATCCGCTCTCTCTTATTGATTTTTGATTGCATCAACTTTTATTGCTGTTTGTTAATTGATTGCTAGAATGATTGCTAGTGTGAGTGCTTATGTGAATACTATGTTTGATTATATAGATTTCATCGGAGAGTGACGAATAGTTCTATCACGTATTTCCCGAGAACGAAAATTCTTCTTCGTCAACATCACCAGGCAAGTCACTTTGATCATACTATCACCTATGTTTCATGCATCGTAGTGCTACCATCCTATGCCCAATTGCATGCTGAGTAGGTACTTGGAAATTTTAGTATAGATTGTAATATCATGTGGTAGGCACACAACAACCCCGATACTTGGCCCCGGGACGACAAATTTCATATTGCTATGCTTGAGTAGATGAGATTTCGGTTGAGTGCATAACACGAGTGATGCGAGCTTGATTAAATAATCAAGACTGGTTAAGACAAGATTTTCAAGACCTCGGACGCAATGCAACACTGGGTGAAGGACGGTTGATCGGCTCCCTGGGGAACCCAGTAGATGCCCGGGATGCTGGGGACGGCCATGATATCCTGCGGAAAGCTTCACCCAGGCTCAAAGAGACGGACGAATATTTTCAAGACCCAAGGCTTACCTGCACAGCCACAAGTCATTATGGGCTCTGGCTTGGTTGGACAACGCGGCGACTCTGGACAGGCGGTGCTAGCAGATGTAGAAGAACGGTAGGATTGGATGGGCACCGACAGGGATTCAGAGGGACCCGTTGAAAGACCATGTTTTGATCATCTGGTCTTCAAACACCCTGAAGTGTGAGGACATACACGGAGGCGATCAAATCTTGTGGGGAACGTGTGCACAACTCTGCAGAGTACTCAAACCTAATCGATTAGCCGTGTCCCCGGTCATGGACGACTTGAGCCAAAGGAACTGAAGTTATCTGGATTTCTCAACACCATTTAATATATTTGATGAGGGTAATTATTGACAACTCGGGTACGAGTACTGGTTGGCGGAACCATCTCGTTAACAACCAACTTTTGTAGTAATATTTTTGCTTTTAACCCCTCTTGTTGTAGGATAAAATTGGCTTTATGCAAAACTTATAGCCCCACTTGCCAAATATGCATGTAGAGATAGATGATATTTTACCCCTCTCATATGTGACTTGCCGGCATATTCAATATACTGACCTACACGGCTGCAACGTCTTATGTTGCAGATATTTTTCTTCGACGAGTAAGAGTACGATTCAGGGTTACGGTCTACACTCAACTTGCCGTTGGTGTTTATTGGGACTCCACTCCCTTGACCGCTTCCGCTGAGATATTTAAGGTATATATCAGTTTTACGCTATTTTACATGTGATTGCACTTTGATATATACATTGATGTACTGTGTGTGCCAGCATACTGATCCAGGGATGGCACAAAAACACAGAGGCTTGACTCGTCTTGAGTCGGGTCGCTACAGAGATGGTAACAGAGCACATGTTGACTCTAGGACGTGACCCTAGAAACTAGAAATTTCTTAGGAAAGGATCTCTCAAAATTTTTATTTTCAACAATACCTTTTACTTCTCGTCTCTTCTGATTTCATCGAGTGTTCCCTCTCACCTCAAATAGTTAGACAATCCCCTTACCCCTTCGACCTCATGAAGAATCAACGGAGTTCTACTTCAAAGTAAAGAGGATTTCATCATGCAATTGAAGCTACACAAATTGAAGACTCTCAAGACCCGAAGAACTCGAAGACCCTGAAGCGTTCGAATAATTATATGACCATTAGAAGTCCAAACCCCTGTTTTACACCCACGTTAGATATGATGATTTGTGAGCCGTCATTGGTGTGTGTTTTCCGATGGCCACAAATAAAACCTATTCTCAAAAATATTATTTGTATTATGTGTATCTCCCTCCCTCTCTTACCCGTCTCATCCCCAAAACCTCAACCCTACCAGATGGAGTATGAAGCTGGACTTGTAGTCTCTGGACCAATGACCCAACTAGAGGCTGAAATATGGATTCAGAACATGGAGAACCACTTCGGGAGCAACTTGATCTCAAGGAAGTATGAAGTGGAACATGCTCTCCAGTACTTTACCCAAAGTGCTGCTATCTGGTGGAAAATGCACCATGCCATACAAGGATTTAGTGGAGCAGAAAGTTGGGAAGAATTCAAGAAGACTTTGTTAAGATCCCGTCTCATTCGGAAGTGCTATGATAATCCAAAGGAGAAGACTTGTGCATGCAAGATCTATGGAGAAATAGGACACACCCAGGAAGAACACAAGGATGGATGCACTCATTGTGAAGGAAATCACCTAGCTGAGGAATGCCCAACTAGTCAGGTGACTTGTTTCTTGTGTGAAGGAACCACCCACTACCCAGTGGCGTGTCACATCTACCCCAAGTATGCCTGAAACCCACAGACCCCGGGACTAATAAGGATAAAGTACTATCTTTTTGGAGAAGGAAACTTTTATCAGCAAACGTTTTCTTAGGAGCAAACGAAAACCCGAGAGTTGTGAAGAAACGATAGATGTTTTCTTCAGCTTGCAGAACCAATGGTTTATCCGAACTTCGTTCGTGGACAAGAGAAACTCTGCAACACTTGTGAGGATGTCCAAGTGTTAGAATACGAGATTCACTAAGCCTTATACAAGGTAATGATTTCAGTGCGACATGGCTTGGCCACCATGACGACTTACTATTGTCATTCTCTTGCTATTCGGAATGGTAAATCTAAGAGACTTACCCATAGTGAGAGACGACGTCCTTTGAAGGTTTTGTTTGAGCCTTAGAGTGGTATAAGAAAAGCCCATGTACATGGCACTTGTTGTCACACGTAGGAAATTTTACGGTGAGGATGAAACCAAGACCCCTCTCTCTGCAGGATAACCACAAATGGTAGACCACCATGAGAATCATCGATAGGTTATTTAGAATGGTCACGAGACTTGTCAGTTAAGAAGACCAAGTGACGGAAGAATCTTATATCAACAGAAGAGCCCTCGATTTTGATGGAAACATTATGAATATAATGGAAGAACTTCACCAAAGAAGTTACCATGAAGAATGTGACGAGCGAGATGCCAAGACCCCAGAGGATTGTTAAAAATTTGAGCGACCAGTAACTCTCATTTTAAGTGTGGTAGCACCCCACTTTGCAGGAGACTATATTTGTTAGAAGAGCCCCCCAAACCCTAACCTTTTCTTTCTAGCCTCTTCAAATCTCGAGGACGAGATTCATTTTAAGTGTGGTAGTTTGTAACATCCCAAAATTATAAATTTTGGAATGTTAATATAATTATTAGATTGATTGTTTGTTGGTTGCCTGAGTGATTGAAACTTGTGTGAAATTTGGAACTTTTCGAAACTTTTGAATGAGAGGGAATAAAATGACTTTCCCCTTTTTTTCCTGTGAATTCAAATTCATCTTTTTTTTAAATCAGCGAGAGGAGATAGCATGACTTCTTCAACTATAAAGAATTTGAATCAAGGTGGCATTGGAATTCCTTTCGATTTTGCTTTGCATTTTGTTTCTTCCTCACTCACGGAATGCCGGAACCATATCTTGTCAACCAAGAAAAAGAGAGGAGAAACATGACCCTCCAAAACCCGGGGATATTCTTTGAAATATTTGAGCTATGAAACCCAAGATTTATTTGAGAAAATATTTGGAAAAAGAAATAAAGCATTTAGGGATTTTCTAAAAAACATTTTTTTTGAAGTATTTATTTTGGTAGTGGAAAAATGCCCATCTTTTTGGATTTATTTTTCTGAAAATTTAAATATATCATACCTCTATATTCCGAGGATATTCTATTTCCTTTTAATCGTATTAATTCCTGTTTTAATAAAAAGGTAAAGAGTTCTCTTATTTTAGGAATGTACTTGGGCCACGTTAGGAAACCAATCTGGCCCAATCCCACCTTCTTCTTCCTCCTCACGAGCTTCCTTGTGTGGCCATGGCAGAAGCTTCCGAGGAAGCTTCCCTCCCCTGATTTGCGGGTACACTTCCTTCCCGAGCCTCCCACCACCCCTATAAGTACGCCCCTCCCCTCCTCGTTCCATTTTCCCCATCACCTCGCCTTCTCTCTGCTCGTAGCCACGACGCCACCATCCTCATCTTCCTGTCAAGAACGGAGTACAGTAGGTCTCGTTGCGCTTCCCCATCACCCCTGCCGAGCCTCTCCAGCGCCCCACCCCCTGCCGTGCTACTCCTCTGCCGATTCCCCACCCCACCGGCGACCTCCCAACCTCGCCGGAGCAGCTACCTCGCCGGAGTTCTTCCTCTGTGTCACCCATGGTGAGATTCACGAAATCCCGTATTGCAGTTTTTTCAGAAAATTGCAATCTTAGAAAATTCATATCTATTAGTCTATAACTCCGAATTAGGTGATTCTTTTTGCGTTGGATCAAAAATTTTATGTAGTTTCTGTAGATATATAATTTCTCTATGTTTGGATTTATAAAAATTGACTTAGATCAGAATTGAATTAAATCTTGTTTTGCTTATTCCGGGAGTTTAAAAATATCTTTTAATTCGATTCTTTTTGCTGCTGCTTCCTATTGGTCATATCTTTCAGTAGTTTAAGTTTCAATTGTTTTAAGTAATTTTACTTAGGGTTTTAAGCAAAACAGATTCTGTTTTAGCCTTTTTTGTTTTCTTGCTATTTCTTTTGTATTATTTGTTCTTAATTTGTTTTTTTTGTAATTGTGACAAGTTATATTTTGTTTTCTGATATTTACCAGTAACTTTTCAACAACAAAAAAATTTTATTTTATGATTTCTTATTTGTTTGCATGGAATCGATTCTAGTTCTATACTAACTTGTGAATTGATTGCATTGCTAGTTTGATTTCCTATTTTGAAAATACTTATAAAATAATATTGTTTTGTAAGTTTTACTTCTGTTATCTTAGTTATTTTATATTTTGTTTTCTGTTATTTTTTCTGTTTTAGTGTTTTATTTTCAGTTAGAACAAAAACTATATAGTGTTTGATGTAGTAGAAGGCTTCCTAGCTTCTTTGAAGTTTCCTTTGGATTTTTATCCGCTCTCTCTTATTGATTTTTGATTGCATCAACTTTTATTGATGTTTGTTAATTGATTGCTAGAATGATTGCTAGTGTGAGTGCTTATGTGAATACTATGTTTGATTATATAGATTTCATCGGAGAGTGACGAATAGTTCTATCACGTATTTCCCGAGAACGAAAATTCTTCTTCGTCAACATCACCAGGCAAGTCACTTTGATCATACTATCACCTATGTTTCATGCATCGTAGTGCTACCATCCTATGCCCAATTGCATGCTGAGTAGGTACTTGGAAATTTTAGTATAGATTGTAGTATCATGTGGTAGGCACACAACAACCCCGATACTTGGCCCCGGGACGACAAATTTCATATTGCTATGCTTGAGTAGACGGGATTTCGGTTGAGTGCATAACACGAGTGATGCGAGGTTGATTAGATAATCAAGACCGATTAAGACAAGATTTTCAAGACCTCGGACGCAATGTAACACTGGGTGAAGGACGGTTGATCGACTCCCTGAGGAACCCAGTGGATGCCCGGGATGCTGGGGACGGCCATGACATCCTGCGGAAAGCTTCACCCAGGCTCAAAGAGACGGACGGATATTTTCAAGACCCAAGGCTTACCTGCACAGCCACAAGTCATTATGGGCTCTGGCTTGGTTGGACAACGCGGCGACTCTGGACAGGCGGTGCTAGCAGATGTAGAAGAACGGTAGGAATGGATGGGCACCGACAGGGATTTAGAGGGACCCGTTGAAATACCATGTTTTGATCATCCGGTCTTCAAACACCCTGAAGTGCGAGGACATACACGGAGGCAATCAAATCTTGTGGGGAACGTGTGCAAAACTCTGTAGAGTACTCAAACCTAATCGATTAGCCGTGTCCCCGGTCATGGACGACTTGAGCCAAAGGAACTGAAGTTATCTGGATTTCTCAACACCATTTAATATATTTGATGAGGGTAATTATTGACAACTCGGGTACGAGAACTGGTTGGCGGAACCATCTCGTTAACAACCAACTTTTGTAGTAATATTTTTGCTTTTAGCCCCTCTTGTTGTAGGATAAAATTGGCTTTATGCAAAACTTATAGCCCCACTTGCCAAATATGCATGTAGAGATAGATGATATTTTACCCCTCTCATATGTGACTTGCCGGCATATTCAATATGCTGACCTACACGACTGCAACGTCTTATGTTGCAGATATTTTTCTTCGACGAGTAAGAGTACGATTCAGGGTTACGGTCTACACTCAACTTGCCGTTGGTGTTTATTGGGACTCCACTCCCTTGACCGCTTCCGCTGAGATATTTAAGGTATATATAAGTTTTACGCTATTTTACATGTGATTGCACTTTGATATATACATTGATGTACTGTGTGTGCCAGCATACTGATCCAGGGATGGCACAGGAACACAGAGGCTTGACTCGTCTTGAGTCGGGTCGCTACAAGATCATTTCTGACACCGTTGTTATCATACTACTTTGCTGTTACTACTTTGCTTGCAGATACTAATCTTTCAGGTGTTGTTGAATCTGACGAATTCAGCTGCTAATACTCGAGAGTATTCCCGCACCTCCTATTTTGGCGATCAACAAATTTGGGTTGAATACTCTACCCTCGAAAACTGCTACGATCCCACGCGCTGGTGGGCCGTCAACAACATTCTTCTAGTTTCGATTGCCGGAGAGTGCTAGCAGCATTCTTCTGGTGCCGTTGCAAAGGGAAGAACAGTTGACATCAGTAAGTGACTCCTCCATTGGTCCAATTAGTTTTTTCTCTAGTGCCTTATACTTCGCGTATTTTTTGCTGCCTTGTTGACCAAGTTCTTGAGCTTTGAATGCTAATTTTAGCTGGTCCCAAGTAGTTTTGATGCGTAATATGGCCTCTAGGCACGTATGGGAGTAGTTGCTACGAGTTTCGTTGAGCCTTATTCACTTTTCCTTAGTGTCACTAAAAATTTCAGAAATTTTCAAAGATAGAAAATGGAAAAGATGAGGAGGTTTTTAAGAGGCTCTTCAAGCCGTGACCCCAAGGATGATGGAAGTGAGAAGAAGCCCAAGTATCCGGTCCCTCGAGTCGTAGAAGTTCGAGCGTGCGAGTGGCCAAGCGATGTGTTCTTACGCGCCACCGGACTTTACGAGGAATTTTATTACTTGGTGGAGAACGCATGCCTTACCGCCTTCGTTGAAGTTAAGTGTACGCAATACCTCCTCCTCACTAATATCTTCGTACAAAGCTTTAACTTCTATCCGAGGAAGAATCCTCCTATGGTTGAGTTCAAACTTTATGATATCCCCCAGCGCATGTCACTCCAGGATTTTTGCAATGTTTGCAAATCACCTTACGTTGGGGATATTCATGAACCTCGTCCCCGGGATTTGGAAGCTTTCATCGATACTATTGCTATAGGAGAGGAGAGAGGACTGTCTTGCGCTAGAGCTGCTAGAATTCATTTTCCCGTGCTTTCGTACTTCTCATTATTTGTGGGAAAATGTTTGATTGGCCGTGGGAAAGCTGGGTCACTTAGTTCCCCAGATCTTGCGGTCTTGTGCGAAGCCCTTTATAATGATAAAACTTATTGCTTGGGCGCTATAGTAGCTCAACGGTTGAACACGAACCATTCTAAAGGCATTGTCTATGGAGGTATCTATGCTACTCGTCTTGCTAGACACTTTGAGATACCTATTAGACTAGACGAGGAAGAAGAGATTCTTCTTCCTGAGAGATATCTAGATTATGATAGCATGGTTCGCCATGACTTTCTTGATAGAGATCTAAATAGAAGGATGATTTATAACCTGGTGTTTAGTCAGGGTACTCGTGAGACTATTACTTTGCCTGCTCCTTCTTTGTTCAATCTTCATGCAGGCAGGTACATTATTATGCCCTCGGACATCTACACATATTGGGGCTTAGCCCAACCACCGATGCCCGTGCCCGAGCCATCAGTCGAGTACGAGACGCCAGTTTATCAGTGGGAGCCGAAGGAGCTCACACAACAGTGGCATCCTCAGTCCACTTCGGAGTACCCCGGAGCTGGTTATTTCCCTCCATGGGAGTAGACCAACTTAGGCCAAAAGCCTAAGCTTGGGGGAGTACGTGTTTCTCACCGACTTTACATTCTTGCTTATGCTTTCACTTTGATAGTCGGTGTTCACACTTTGCCACTGTATCATCCATGCTAGTTATTTTCTTTTTCTCGTTTTCTTTTCGTGTGTCTGTCTAGTTTGAGAAAACCCCAAAATATTTTCTTGTTCTTCTTTTGCTTGTTCGGAGCTTTCCCGTGTAAATATTTTTCTTTTTCTTTGGGTCAAGGTAGAAGGCCATGGTTACAATGTTTAGTGGCTCTCGCATGCAGATCTGTTTATCTGTTAAAGAGCCATATTACTTTGTCTTCTCCTTTGTGTTTGCCTGCATATTCCAGCATAGTCCAATGCACGAGCACTCTTATTATTGTTCACATCATTCGATCGTGCAAGTGAAAGGCAATAATGACGATATATGATGAAGTGACTGAGCATGGAAAAGCTGGTATGAACTCGATCTATTTTGTTTATGTAAATATGACTAGCTCATTGTTCCTAGTTCGGCTTTGTTGTGAGAGAAACATGTTTGAAATGACAACTTAGAGATCATAGTTTCTGATTCCATGCTTAATTAGCTAGGAGCTTATAATGGTTTGTCTTGGATGCCCACATGAATTTTGAGATGACTGTGATGTAGTATGATAGGATGGTATTCTCCTTTGAATGTTTCAAGTGGCTTGACTTGGCGCATGTTTACGCATGTAGTTGAAACAAAATCAACATAGCCTCTACGATATTCACGTTCATGGTGATTTATGTCCTACTCATGCTGGAACTCATTATTGGTTAATCTCAATGCATTTTGATGACTATTGTCACTCTCTAGTTGCTCGCTTCCCAGTCTTTTGCTAGCCTTCACTTGTACTAAGCGGGAATACTGCTTGTGCATCGACTTCCAGAAACCCAAAGTTTTTCCACATGAGTCCACCATACCTACCTATATGCGGTATTTACCTGCTGTTCCAAGTAAATTTGCATGTGCCACTCTCTAAATCTTCAAGAAATAATCTCTTTTGCGTGCCCGAACCGCTCATGTGGTGACAGGGGGCTATCAGTATCTTCCATTCTAGGCGTGTTATCCTCGATATGTTTTTATTCACTATCATTCATGAGAAAGGGGTCGGTAATTGGAATTCCCAGTTCCATGCTCAAATCGAAAAGATAATTGCAAACAAGACTCCCCGTGGATTGGTGTTGGTATGGACGGCACCCGAGGATTCGGCTAGTCGTGGAGTGTGATTGATTGGTGGTGGGGGAGTCAAAACTTTGCTTTTCTGTTTGGGAACCGCCTATAGCATGTGTAGCGTGGAAGATGGTGAGAACTCTTAGTCATTGCGTTGACAATGAAAGCATGCCACCCAAAATTATTATCTCTGTTTTCAAAGCTTGAGCTTTGGCACCTGTGCAAATCAATGCTTCCCTCCGCGAAGGGCCTGTCTATTTATGTTCCTGTTGAGTCATCCTCTTCTTATAAAAGCACCAATTAGAGAGCACCTCTGTCATTTTTATATTTTGCTTTTAACTGTGTTTAGTATGACTGTGACTGGATCTTCTTTGCCATGAATTACAATGTTTAGTCAGCCCTTGGTCTTTGAAGGTGCTATGCATTTATGTTTCGCGGTCTCAGAAAGAGCTAGCGAGATACCATCTGTTCCTACTTAATGATTGTTTTGAATGAAGTGTTGACGTTTGAGACTTATTATTATCTGCTCGCGAGTTGATTATGCCATTGATATGAGTTTACTGTGAGACCTAGATGTCATTTGCTTATGAAATTTGCTTGTGATCTTGCTGAAATTCTGGTTATGAGTTAGACATAGTTGCAACAACAAGATCAAACAGAGTTCGTCAAAGTTTTTCTTTTGTCTCTTTCAGTTTGTCAACTGAATTGCTTGAGGACAAGCAAGGCTTTAAGCTTGGGGGAGTTGATACGTCTCCATTGTATCTACTTTTCCGAACTCTTTTGCCCTTGTTTTGGACTCTAATTTGCATGATTTGAATGGAACTAACCCGGACTAACGCTATTTTCAGTAGAATTGCCATGGTGTTGTTTTTGCGCAGAAATAAAAGTTCTCGGAATGACCTGAAAATTTACGGAGAATTTTTCTGGAATTTATGAGTAGTATTGGCGCAAGAATCAGCGGAGGGAGTGGAGCCATGAGCCCACAAGCCCACCAGGTGCGGGCCCGCCTAGCCACTCCTGTCAGGCTTGTGGGGCCCACAAAGCTCCACCGCCTGCAATCTCATCTCTATATAGTCCGTCTCGCTCGGAAAAAAAATCAAGGAGAAGAGTTCATCGTGTTTTACGATACGGAGGCGCCGCCACCTCCTATTCTTCATCTGGAGGGCAGATCTGGAGTCCGTTCTGGGCTTCGGAGAGGGGAGATAGTCGCCATCGTCATCATCGACCTTCCTTCATCGCCAATTCCATGATGCTCTTCACCGTTCGTGAGTAATCTCATCGTAGGCTTGCTGGACATTGATGGGTTGGATGAGATCTATCATGTAATCGAGTTAGTTTTGACGGGGATTGATCCCTAGCATCCACTATGTTCTGAGATTGATGTTGCTACTACTTTGCCATGCTTAATGCTTGTCACTAGGGCCCGAGTGTCATGATTTCAGATCTGAACCTATTATGTTGTCACCAATATATGTGTGTTTTAGATCCTATATTGCAAGTTGTAGTCACCTACTATGTGTTATGACCCGGCAACCTCGGAGTGACAATAGCCGGAACAACTCTCCGAGATGACCATAGTATGAGGAGTTCGTGTATTCACCAAGTGTTAATGCGTTGGTCTGGTTCTTTATTGAAAGGATAACCTTAATATCCCGTAGTTTCCATTAGGACCCCGCTGCCACGGGAGGGATGGACAATAGATGTCATGCAAGTTCTTTTCCCTAAGCACGTTTGACTACATACGGAATACATGCCTACATTAGATTGATGAACGGGAGCTAGTTACTTATCTTTCCATATTATAACTGTTACATGACGAATAGCATCCGACATAATCATCCATCACCGATCCAATGCCTACGAGTCTTTTCCTACTAGTCCATGCTATGTTACTTTGCCGCTACTGCTGTCACTGCTGCTACTGTTACTTTGCCGCTACTGCTGTTACTTTGCTGCTACTGGTTACTGTTGCTACTCCTGCTATCATACTACCTTGCTACTGATACTTTGCTGCAGATACTAAATCTTTCAGGTGTGGTTGAATTGACAACTCAACTGCAAATACTTGAGAATATTCTTTCGCTTCCCCTTGAGTCGAATCAATAAATTTGGGTTGAATACTCTACCCTCAAAAACTGTTGCGATCCCTATACTTGTGGGTTATCACACGGCTCTCCTCGACCGACTCTTGTGAAGACATCTTTCTTTAAATCTGCTGCAGAAACAACTCAAAACGAAAACAGGAGATATTGTCGTGATACAAAGGTCAAAACGTTCGGGAGATTATATAATGAATTTTTACGAACCAGAAAGAGTATACCACAAGAAAACGGAGTCCGGAGGGTACATGGGGTGGCTACAAGCCTACAAGGCGATTCTCCACCTCGTGCACTTTTCGGACTACTTTGAATTTTCTAATTTTTTAAATATTCCAAAACTGATAAAAATTGCCATTGGAAAACTTTTGGAGTCAGTTTGCTTACCATAACACATACATATTCCTTTTATGAGTCTAAAACGTTCTAATAGGCCTCCCTTTTGTACTCCTCCGGAGTTATGGTATTGATAATATTGGTTTCAACATTTATGGGAGTACCTGAGATATAATGTTTGATTCTTTGCCCATTTACCACCTTCGGATTTGTGCCTTCGGCGTTGTTGATCTTGATGGAACCGAAACAATATACTTCCTCGATTATGTAAGACCCTTCCCATTTTGAGAGAAGTTTCCTGGAAAGAATCTTAAGCGAGAGTTGTATAGCAAGACATGATCACCTACATTGAATTCATGCTTTTGTATCCTTCTATCATGCCATCTCTTAACCTTTTCTTTAAACAACTTAGCATTCTCATAGGCCCGGGTTCTCAATTCATCAAGCGAGCTAATGCCAAATAACCTCTTCTCACCACCAAGTTTGAAATCATAGTTAAGCACTTTAATTGCCCAATAAGCTTTATGTTCTAGCTCTAGAGGTAAGTGAAATGCTTTACCATAAACCATTTTATATGGAGACATACCCATAGGATTTTTGTAAGCGGTCCTATAAGCCCATAATGCATCGTCAAGTTTCTTGGACCAATTCTTTCTAGATCAATTAACGGTGTTTTGCAAGATCAATTTAATTTCTCTATTGCTCAATTCTACTTGACCACTAGACTGGGGATGATAAGGAGATGCAATTCTATGATTAACATCATACCTAGCAAGCAATTTACGGAAAGCACCATGAATAAAGTGTGAACCACCATCAATCATTAAATATCTAGGGACTCCAAATCTAGGGAAAATAACTTCTTTCAACAATTTAATAGAAGTTTTATGATTGGCATTACTAGTTGGAATAGCTTCTACCCACTTAGTAACATAATCAACAACAACTAGAATATGAGTATGCTCGTTGGACTTTGGAAAAGGTCCCATATAATCGAAACCCCAAACCCCAAATGGTTATATAACAAGAGAGTAATTCATAGGCATTTCTTGACATCTACTAATATTACCAATTCTTTGACATTCGTCACAAGATAAGACAAACTTACGAGCATCCTTGAAGAGAGTAGGCCAATAAAAACTAAATTGTAATACCTTGTGTGCAGTTCTATCTCCAGCGTGATGTCCTTCGTAGGCCCCCGAGTGACACTTGTGTAGGATCTATCCCTATTCATGCTCAGGTACACAACGTCTAATAATACCATCTATTCCTGCTTTATAAAGGTGTGGATCGTCCCAAAAGTAATGTTTTAAATCATAGAAGAACCTTTTCTTTTGTTGGTATGTGAAACTAGGAGGTATAAATTTAGCAACAATGTAGTTAGCATAACCAGCATACCAAGGAGCACTGCATGAAGCATTTATGACAGCTAATTGTTCATCACGGAAGCTATCATCAATAGGTAGTGGGTCATCAAGAACATTCTCTAATCTAGACAAGTTATCTGTTACGGGGTTATCATCACCTTTTCTATCAATAATATGCAAATTAAATTCTTGTAGCAGAAGAACCCATATAATAAGTCTAGGTTTAGCATCTTTCTTTTCCATAAGGTATTTAATAGCAGCGTGATCAGTGTGAACAGTTACTTTGGAATCAACAATATAAGGTCTAAACATATCACAAGCAAACACAACTGCTAAAATTTCCTTTTCAGTGGTAGCGTAGTTTCTTTGATCGCCGTATAGAGTTTTACAAGCGTAATGGATGACATTTAATTTCTTATCAACTCTTTTCCCTAGAAAATCACCAACAGCACAATCACTGGCATCACACATAATTTCAAAAGGTAGGTTCCAATCAGGTGGTTGAACAACAGGTGCAGTGATCAAGGCTCTCTTAAGAATTTCAAATGCTTCTACACAATCATCATAAAAAATGAATGGAACATCCTTTTGCAAAATATTAGTGAGAGGCTTAGAAATCTTAGAGAAGTCTTTAATAAACCTCATATAGGAACCATCATGGCCAAGGAAACTTCTTATACCTTTGATATCTGTTGGACACGACATTTTTTCAATAGCATCAACTTTAGCTTTATCAACTTCAATACCTCTTTCGGAGATTTTGTGTCCCAAGACAATGCCTTCATTAACCATAAAGTGAACATCTCCCAATTCAAGACAAGATTAGTTTCATCTCATCTCTGCAAAACTCGATCAAGGTTGCTCGAGCAATCATCAAAAGAAGTTCCGTAAACGGAAAAATCATCCATGAAAACCTCAACAATCTTTTCACGAAAGTCAGGGAATATAGCCATCATACATCTTTGAAAGGTAGCATGTGCATTGCATAAACTAGAAGGCATACGTCTATAAGAAAAGGTACCGAAAGGGCAAGTAAAAGTGGTCTTCTGTTGATCCTCTTTTGGCACAGGTATTTGACAGAAACCAGAATAACCATCTAGAAATCAAAAATGTGTATGTTTGGATAGACTTTCTAGCATTTGATCAATAAATGTAGCGGGTAATGATCTTTCCTAGTAGCTTTATGTAATTTCCTAAAATCAATTACCATTCTATATCTTGTATCAATTCTTTGTGGGATCAATTCATTTTTATCATTAGGAACAACGGTAATACCGCTCTTTTTAGGGACACAATGAATGGGACTAACCCATGTACTATCAGCAATAGGATAAATTATACCTGCCTCCAGAAGCTTTAGTATTTCATTTCTTACCACTTCCTTCATTTTAGGATTTAATCGTCGTTGGTGATCAACAACTGGTTTAGCATCAGGCTCCATATTGTTTTTGTGGTAACATAGAGTGGGACCAATGCCCTTAAGATCATCAAGATTATAGCCAATAGCGGCACGATGCTTCCTCAAAGTTTTCAATAATCTATTTTCTTCATGCTCTGAAACGTTAGCACTAATAATAACATGATATATCTCCTTTTCATCAAGATAAGCATACTTCAGAGTATCAGGTAATTGTTTTGAGCTCAAACACGGGTTCGCCCTTGGGTGGAGGAGGATCCCTAAGTATTTCAACAAGCAGGTTGTGTTTAAAATTAGGCTGCTGATCAAAGAAAATCTTATCTATTTCATTTCTTTCATTCATATGCATATCATTTTCATGGTCTACTAAATATTGTTCTAAGGGATCAGTAGGAGGCAGAACGATAGAAGCGAGACCAATACTTTCATCTTTACTAGGCAATTCTTTGCCATGGGGTTGTCTACGAAATTTAGAGAAATTGAACTCATGAGCCACATCCACAAAACTTACAGTAACCGTTTCTTTCTCACAATCAATCTTAGCATTAACAGTATTCAAGAAGGGTCTATCAAATACAATGGTGTCGGGACCCCGATCCTAAGCCATAGGAATCCAGCGTGTAACACACAACATCACTTTACTGTCTCACACACGGTTAACCCCACAGCTGCCACCTTACCTTGGTCGGGACCATTTGCGTATTTTAACTCACGTATGCAAATGTGTCGCTAGCATTCCGATGTCAAAAAACCCGAGTCGACGTAACTAGTTATAAACCCAAGTGGAACATCTATACAGAGATAGGAATACATAACCCAACAAAGCAGGTGTCGGTCATCAGCGTGTGTAGGCGAGTCGTAGCAAGCTACAAGGACTCCATTACACTACATGACATTTCCGCAAAGGGACAAATAACAGCTAAGAAGGTTACATGTTGGTCAACCAATGTGTCCGGAGCAGTAGAAAACTACCAGGGCTCAGTGGAATCACAAAGGGGCATTTCTTTGTAAAGAGTAGTACTAAAGGCGCACAACTAGGTGTCGAACCCCATACATATCACAACACATCACACGTACGCATGATATACTCAATATGCATAGATACAACAATGGCATCACAACATAACCATACAACATCACAACATTTATTTAGAAGGATCAGAAGAGCCTTGCATAATAAGTTCATACAGGTAGGGGTCACATGACCCGACACTCGAGTCATACACACAAGTCATACAAGCCATGCATAAGCATTAAAGCTGTTTAAGTACAGACATACGAAAGGAAAATGCATAAAGCATGACTATCCAGAGATCCCTTCCGAAGGGGCCAGATCGTAGCTGGGACACCAGCTACTCATCATCGTCGACGTCTAGGTAGAATCCACCAAATGGTTCGTGGGTATCGTCTGCAACAGTTATTAAGAAAACTTGAGTATGAAAGTACTCAACAAGACTTTAAATCAGATCTATCTACTCATGCAAACGTATCAACAAGGGGGTTGTGGGGTTTCATGCAGCAAGCCAGCTTTGACTCTTGGCTAATCTATACCAGGACTACAAGTATTTTTGAACAAGTTTTGATAAGTCGTACACGAGTCCACTATCTCCACAACAGTACACTACCATGGATCCTTTCTCGTCTCCCTACGAGAATGCCACCCATGATACTCACACTTATCTTGATACTTTTATGAGTAGCCATTAAAGCTATCTATGAACAGCATATGTTTCCAAGTAGTCCATATCCGTGGACGCGACTATTTGAATAGATCATAACCCTGCAGGGGTGTACTTCTTCACACATGCTCTCGCCACTTATCGCCATGTGCACTTCACGAACCTCAGCAACCTTCAAGCCGAAGCCCAGCACGGAGTCGGCCATGACCGTTAACCACGCGAATACCTAATCCAGGTTTATCGCCTATTTGAGACTGTACCCGCACGGAAGTCCGGCCAAAGTTTCCGCTACAGCCTCAAACGATGTGAACAGGGTTCCCAAGCCCACCATCCGGGTGCTACTTGGTACAACGTGCCACCGCCTACCATGTCACAGCCCACCTCTAAGGCCAACACTATGAACGGCCTCCAGCATAACTATAAACACCAGAAACTAATTGCAACTCCTGGACAAAGTATTAGGCGATTAATAATTCGAGCAGGGTCATATTTCAGGACCCAGCATGTGGTAGTAGATAGTCTTGGATCACATACACGAAACTCAGTTCCTAAGAACGGTTCCAATGAGACAACCACCATGTACTCGTACACATCCTCTCATCGGTACCTTTACCAAAACAGATTCAACACTTATCCTTTGTCACCAGAAAACATTTAATAACTCCAGTTCATCACCGAGATGAAATAGGCCCGACACAACTCTAAGCATAGCAAGCATAGCAGGTAAAGCACATCATGGCTCAAGCATCTATCAGGTATGATAGGATGCAAGGTTTAGCTATTTACTATGACAAAGACAGGTCATGTAGAGGAATGGGTTCAACTGCCGAGGCAAAAGCATTTGTCACGATGTGTACTAATGCAATAAATGAGAGCAGGAGCGAGAACATGGGATTTTATCAGAATCCTCAAAAGGGGTGCTTGCCTTGTGGATCAACGAAGGGATACACTCCTTCAGTTGGATACTCCTGAGTATCATGTGGAGCGGAGCCTACCGAAACAAACAATCACAATCAATACACGACAAGTGCAAAAATATGATGCATGATCATGGCATGACATGGATATGATGAATGAGGTAATGCATCTAATATTGAATTGGTTGAAGCTGGTTTGAATCAAAGATTCAAATGCCACTTCGAATAAGGTATTTTTAAATTACCTTTAATTGATTTGACCTGATGCTCAGGTAGAGCTTGGTCTATCATGCATGAAAATATCACCAATGGATTCATTGAATTCTTTTGATAATTTTTCATATATAAATTATTTTAATCTGAGTGACAGATTAATTTCTATGATTTATAGAAGTTTATAGATATTTTTGGAATTTTATTAAATCAGAATTGGAATTACTGCATCAGCATGACATGAGCATGTCAAACTGATCGTTGCAGGTCAAACTTGACCAGTGGGGTCCACTCGTCAGTGACACATGCACTAACATAATTATATTTTAAACTCTAATCCTAATTATTGGGGCTGGGCCCACTGGTCAGTGGGTGTTTAGGGTTAGATTAATTAACCTATTTTATTTAGCATAAAACTTAATTAGCCACAGGCTGGTCGCACTTGCCAGTGACTCAAGGGGTCAAACCACCTGGTGAAATCGGGTCAGCTCACCGGCGTTGAGCCGTCAGTGGCACCAGGGACGGCGGAGGGGGTTGGTGCTGCCTCTTGAGCTTGCTTTTGTTTTTCCCTTGAAGAGGAAAGGGTGATGCAGCACAGGAGCAGTAAGTATTTCCCTCAGTTTGAGAACCAAGGTATCAATCCAGTAGGAGAATCAAGCCAAGTGTCCAGAGTACCTGCGCAAACACAAACGAGCTTGCACCCAACGCTATAAAGGGGTTGTCAATCACTTCAAGATTGATTGCAAAGTGAGATCTGAAGGCGGGAAGTGCAACGAACTAAAAGTCTAATTCTGAAAATATGATGTGAAGTACACCCGGGGGACATAGTGTTCACTAGAGGCTTCTCTCAAAATAGCAAATATTACGGTGGGTGAACAAATTACTGTCGAGCAATTGATAGAACCGCGCAAAGTCATGATGATATCTAAGGCAATGATCATACATATAGACATCACGTCCGAGACAAGTACCTACCTATGACAGACATAACCCCATTGTGTCCTCGATCGGAGAAGGAACTCACGAAAGAGACAGTATCGGTTACGCACACAGTTGGCATGTTTTAATTAAGTTAACTTCAAGTTATCTAGAACCAGTGTTAAACAAAGTTTCCACGTTGACACATAACCGCGGGCACGGCTTTCCGAAAAGATTTAACCCTGCAGGGGTGCTCCAACTAGTCCATCACAAATTACCACAAGCTGCATAGAAATCCTTAATCACGAAGCTCGCGATCTCGTCGGATTCCCTAGTGGAAAACCTCAACTCTGAGATTACCCAAAGCATCACCGGAATCCCGATGCACAAGATATTTCGTCAAAGGTAAAACTAATCCAGCAAGGCCGCCCGACGTGTCGACGATCCCGATAGGAGCCGCGTATCACGTTCTTAGGACACGATGGATGGAAAAGCCTACATGCACCAAACCTCGAGTTGCCCCGTGGTGGCCCCGCAGTCTATCCATTTTGGACCAACACTCATGAGGAGCACTGGCCCGGGGGTTGATTAAATTTCCTCGGGTTAATTACTCTCTATGCGGTTCATTAGTTATTAGGCAAATGTAGAACCAAAGTTGGGCCTTGCCAGACCAGCTTTAATCTAAAACGAATTATCAAGGGGGTTCCCATAACAACCCCGATCGTGTTAGGAGCGCTCAATTATGGAACATAACACCGGTAGCCAAAACTAAGGGGGCAACGGTGGAACAAAACACCAGGCTAGAAAGGCCGAGCCTTCCAGCCTTTACCAAGTATATAGGTGCATTAAATTAAATAGCAATTAATATGGTGATAAGACAAGGAACCCATGTTATCACATGGAAGCAACTGCACCTGCAACTAGCAATGCTAACACATGGATAAGCAAGCGGTAACATAGCCAATCAGTGGTTTGCTAGATCGAACAGGTTGAAGGTTATCATGGCATTGTAGAGAGGCTGATATTTAACATGTGGTAGGCAACGAGACATAAACGGTAGAAACTAGCATGGCAATGATAGTAATGGTATCTGGGAAAATGGTCATCTTGCCTGAGATCCTGCTTGGAAGAAGAACAACTCCGTGAAGTCGGCGAACCAACGTAGTCGAACGGGTCCTCACATTCCGACACGCTTGCAGAACTCTATCGAGATGGAGCAAACCAGAAACAAACATCAACACAAATATTCACCACACGAAGCACAACATGATGCACAACCTACTATGATGCATGATCAGTACACTGATCCAAGGCATGGCATGGCAATTCACCTCACACAAACACTAAACATTAAGTGAAGCTCGATATGCAACGAGTTGCATGTCGACGAAACTTCACGTTTAATTATTTAATTCACTCCCGTTTATTTACACGCAATATTAAATTGTTGTTAACATGGCAAGGGGTGAAGCGAGTGATTCTACATGTCATCCTAGTCGGTTAACAAGCGGAACATAGATCGGAGCTACATTACAAGAGACAAGCAACACAAAATATCATGCCATGAATGCGTCATGCATGCAAGTTACAACAACACGGGCAATATGAGAAAGAAGCATGTGTCGCCACGGTGAGCGAAAGGGAACCATGGCGGCAAGACGGAAACGAAGTCACGGCAACGTTCCTATCCCGATAACTCAACGAAATATCGGTGCCAACGAATAGGAAGCGTGAGCGGGTCAAACCAAATAAAGATGGGGTGATCCCGGTTACCGGGTTCCCATGTGTCGGGGGCACAACAAAAGAGGAACACGTGCAACGGACAACATATGTAGGCACAAACATAAATTCATCTCATACATCACAAGCATTCGATACACGACACGTCCCATCGGTATACCTTCGAAGCGTGCATATCAGAGCGGTTCGGAACATTGCGGTGTGAACGTATGTCGTCGTGGTCGTAGTTGAAGTCGTGGTACTCGGTCTCGTCGACGGTAGTCGTACTCTTGGCGTCGATAGACGAGTCTTCGGCGTCGGTAGACGAACACGGTTCCGTAGATGGTTCGGGGTTGACGAGGATGTCATGGGAGTAGAGTTACTCGGGTCTCGTCGACGGGCCACGGTGGCGGGGATGGTGCACGCGGTCTTCGGCGACGGCCACCAGTGACAGCAGCAATAGCTAGCAGCTAGCAACTAACAGCAAGCTAGCATCAAACAACAGCCAACAACTAACAACATCTAGCAAGCAGGCACGACTAGCAACAGGCGGAAGCAAGCAACAGCAACCCAACAAACTACAGCGACGGCAACAAAAACAAACAACAGCTCGACAACAACAGCAGCAACTAGCTACTGCGTAGGCAAGCAGCACAAGCAGGCAACAGCTGTTGGAATTATGCCCTAGAGGCAATAATAAATATAGTTATTATTATAATTCCTGTATCAAGATAATCGTTTATTATCCATGCTATAATTGTATTGAATAAAGACTTGTATACATGTGTGGATACATAGACAAAACACTGTCCCTAGCAAGCCTCTAGTTGGCTAGCCAGTTGATCAAAGATAGTTAGGGTCTTCTGATTATGAACAAGGTGTTGTTGCTTGATAACTGGATCACATCATTAGGAGAATCACGTGATGGGCTAGACCCAAACTAATAGACGTAGCATGTTGATCGTGTCATTTTTGTTGCTACTGTTTTCTGCGTGTCAAGTATTTGTTCCTATGACCATGAGATCATATAACTCACTGACACCAGAGGAATGCTTTGTGTGTATCAAACGTCACAACGTAACTGGGTGACTATAAAGATGCTCTACAGGTATCTTCGAAGGTGTTCGTTGAGTTAGTATGGATCGATACTGGGATTTGTCACTCCGTGTGACGGAGAGGTATCTCGGGGCCCACTCGGTAATACAACATCACACACAAGCCTTGCAAGCAATGTGACTTAGTGTAAGTTGCGGGATCTTGTATTACGGAACGAGTAAAGAGACTTGCCGGTAAACGAGATTGAAATAGGTATGCGGATACTGAAGATCGAATCTCGGGCAAGTAACATACCGAAGGACAAAGGGAATGACATACGAGATTATATGAATCCTTGGCACTGAGGTTCAAACGATAAGATCTTCGTAGAATATGTAGGATCCAATATGGGCATCCAGGTCCCGCTATTGGATATTGACCGAGGAGTCTCCCGGGTCATGTCTACATAGTTCTCGAACCCGCAGGGTCTGCACACTTAAGGTTCGACGTTGTTTTATGCGTATTTGAGTTATATGGTTGGTCACCGAATGTTGTTCGGAGTCCTGGATGAGATCACAAACGTCACGAGGGTTTCCGGAATGGTCTGGAAACGAAGATTGATATATAGGATGACCTCATTTGATTACCAGAAGGTTTTCGGAGTTACCGGGAATGTACCGGGAATGACGAATGGGTCCCGGATGTTCACCGGGGGGGGGGGAACCCAACCAGGGGAAGCCCATAGGCCTTGGGGGTGGCGCACCAGCCCTTAGTGGGCTGGTGGGACAGCCCAAGAAGGCCCTATGCGCCATAGGAAGAAAATCAAAGAGAAATAAAAGGGGAGGTGGGAAAAGGGGGAAGGACTCCTCCTTCCAAACCTAGTTGGACTCGGTTTGGAAGGGGAGGGTTGCCCCCCTTGGCTCGGCCGAACCCCTTGTGGGTCCTTGGACCCCAAGGCAAGGATCCCCGTCTTCCCCCTATATATACAGAGGTTTTAGGGCTGATTTGAGACAACTTTGCCACGGCAGCCCGACCACATATCTCCACGGTTTTACCTCTAGATCGCGTTTTTGCGGAGCTCGGGTGGAGCCCTGCTGAGATTAGATCACCACCAACCTCCGGAGCGCCGTCACTCTGCCGGAGAACTCATCTACCTCTCCGTCTCTCTTGCTGGATCAAGAAGGCCGAGATCATCGTCGAGCTGTACGTGTGCTGAACGCGGAGGTGCCGTCCGTCCGGCTCTAGATCGTGGGACTGATCGCGGGACGGTTCGCGGGGCGGATCGAGGGACGTGAGGACGTTCCACTACATCAACCGCGTTCACTAACACTTCTGCTGTGCGGTCTACAAGGGTACGTAGATCGAATACCCCCTCTCGTAGATGGACATCACCATGATAGGTCTTCGTGCGCGTAGGAAATTTTTTGTTTCCCATGCGACGTTCCCCAACAGTGGCATCATGAGCTAGGTTCATGTGTAGATGTCTTCTCGAGTAGAACACAAAAGTTTTTGTGGGCGGTGATGTGCGTTTTGCTGCCCTCCTTAGTCTTTTCTTGATTCTGCGGTATTATTGGATTGAAGCGGCTTGGACCGACATTACTCGTACGCTTACGAGAGACTGGTTTCATCGCTACGAGTAACCCCGTTGCTCAAAGATGACTGGCAAGTGTCAGTTTCTCCAACTTTAGTTGAATCGGATTTGACCGAGGAGGTCCTTGTATAAGGTTAAATAGCAATTCATATATCTCCGTTGTGGTGTTTGCGTAAGTAAGAAGCGATCCTACTAGATACCCATGGTTACCACATAAAACATGCAACAACAACATTAGAGGACGTCTAACTTGTTTTTGTAGGGTATGCTTGTGATGTGATATGGCCAATGATGTGATGTGATATATTGGATGTATGAGATGATCATGTTGTAATAGATAATATCGACTTGCACGTCGATGGTACGGCAACCGGCAGGAGCCATAGGGTTGTCTTTAAACTAACGTTTGTGCTTGCAGATGCGTTTACTATTTTGCTAGGATGTAGCTTTAGTAGTAATAACATGAGTAGCACGACAACCCCGATGGCGACACGATAATGGAGATCATGGTGTGGCGCCGGTGACAAGAAGATCGTGCCGATGCATTGGTGATGGAGATCAAGGAGCACGTGAAGATGGCCATATCATGTCACTTATGAATTGCATGTGATGTTAATCCTTTTATGCACCTTATTTTGCTTAGAATGACAGTAGCATTATAAGGTGATCTCTCACTAAAATTTCAAGACGAAATTGTGTTCTCCCCGACTGTGCACCGTTGCTACAGTTCGTCGTTTCGAGACACCACGTGATGATCGGGTGTGATAGACTCAACGTTCACATACAACGGGTGCAAAACAGTTGCACACGCGGAACACTCGGGTTAAGCTTGACGAGCCTAGCATGTGCAGACATGGCCTCAGAACACATGAGACCGATAGGTCGATCATGAATCATATAGATGATATGATTAGCATAGGGATGCTTACCACTGAAACTATACTCAACTCACGTGATGATCGGACTTGAGCTAGTGTAAGTGGATCATGAACCACTCAAATGACCAGAGAGATGTACTTTTTGAGTGGGAGTTTAGCAAGTAATTTGATTAAGTTAAACTCTAATTATGTGGGCTCATATTTGTGTTGTAGAACATAGTCTAAGTCCACTTTGAATATATTTGTGTTGTAGATCATGGCTCACGCGACAGTCACCCTGAATTTTAATACGTTCCTAGAGAAAGCTAAGTTGAAAGATGATGGAAGCAACTTTGTAGACTGGGCTCGTAATCTTAAGCTAATCTTACAAGCTGGGAAGAAGGATTATGTCCTTAATGCTGCGCTAGGAGATGAACCACCCGCTACGGCTGACCAGGATGTTAAGAACGCTTGGTTAACACGTAAGGAGGACTACTCAGTAGTTCAATGTGCAGTCTTGTATGGCTTAGAACCGGGACTTCAACGTCGCTTTGAGCGTCATGGAGCATTTGAGACGTTCCAGGAGTTGAAGTTCATCTTTCAGAAGAACGCCCGGATCGAGAGGTATGAGACCTCCGATAAATTCTATGCTTGCAAGATGGAGGAGAACTCGTCTGTCAGTGAACATGTGCTCAAAATGTCTGGGTACTCAAACCGTCTAGCTGAGCTGGGGATTGAACTCCCGCAAGAGGCTATCACTGACAGAATCCTTAAATCACTGCCACCAAACTATAAAGGCTTTGTGTTGAACTACAACGTGCAAGGGATGAACAAGTCACCCGGCGAGTTGTTTGCGATGCTGAAAGTCGCAGAGTCTGAACTCCGTAAACAGCATCAAGTCTTGATGGTGAATAAGACCACTAGTTTCAAGAGAATTGGCAAAGGCAAGAAGGGTAATTCAGAGAAGAGCGGCAAGCCTGTTGCCAATCCGACGAAGAAACCCAAAGCTGGACCTAAGCCTGAAACAGAGTGTTACTATTGCAAGGGTATGGGTCACTGGAAGCGCAACTGCCCCAAGTATCTGGCTAATAAGAAGGCGGCCAAAGAAAAATCAGGTATATTTGATATACATGTTATTGATGTGTACTTAACTGGCTCTTGTAGTAGTGCCTGGGTATTCGATACCGGTTCTGTTGCTCATATTTGCAACTCGAAACAGGAACCGCGGAATAGGCGAAGGCTGGCGAAAGATGAAGTGACGATGCAGGTAGGAAATAGTTCCAAGGTTGATGCAATCGCCGTCGGCACAGTTTCACTTCAGTTACCATCAGGATTAGTTATGAACTTGAATCATTGTTATTTAGTGCCTGCGTTGAGCATGAACATTATATCTGGATCTTGTTTATTGCGAGACGATTACTCTTTTAAGTCAGAGAACAATGGTTGTTCTATTTCTATGAGTAACATCTTTTATGGTCATGCACCCAATGTGAGAGGATTGTTCATATTGAATCTTGATAGTGATACACACATACATAACATTGAGACCAAAAGAGTTAGAGTTAACAATGATAGCGCCATATTTTTATGGCACTGCCGCTTAGGTCATATTGGTGTAAAGCGCATGAAGAAACTCCATGCCGATGGACTTTTGGAGTCACTTGACTTTGATTCACTTGACACGTGCGAACCATGCCTCATGGGCAAGATGACTAAAACTCCATTCTCCGGAACAATGGAGCGTGCAAGTGACTTGTTGGAAATCATACATACCGATGTGTGCGGTCCGATGAGTGTAGAGGCACGCGGCGGATATCGTTATTTTCTCACCTTCACTGACGATTTGAGTAGATATGGTTATGTCTACTTAATGAAGCACAAGTCCGAAACACTTGAAAAGTAAAAGCAATTTTAGAGTGAAGTTGAAAATCATCGTAACAAGAAGATCAAGTTCCTACGGTCTGATCGTGGGGGTGAATATCTGAGTTTCGAGTTTGGTGCTCACTTAAGACAATGTGGAATTGTTTCACAGTTGACACCGCCTGGAACACCACAGTGTAATGGTGTGTCCGAACGTCGTAAGCGTACTTTATTAGAGATGGTGCGATCTATGATGTCTCTTACCGATTTGCCGTTATCGTTTTGGGGTTATGCATTAGAAACAGCTGCATTCACTTTAAATAGGGCACCATCAAAATCCGTTGAGATGACACCATACGAACTGTGGTATGGCAAAAGGCCAAAGTTGTCGTTTCTTAAAGTTTGGGGATGTGATGCTTATGTCAAAAAGCTTCAGCCTGAAAAGCTGGAACCCAAAGCGGAAAAGTGCATCTTCATAGGTTACCCAAAAGAGACAGTTGGGTACACCTTCCATCTCAAATCCGAGGGCAAAGTGTTTGTTGCTAAAAACGGAGCTTTTCTCAAGAAGGAGTTTCTCTCGAGAGAATTGAGTGGGAGGAAGATAGAACTTGATGAGGTTGTGGAACCTCTCATCCCTCTAGATGGTGGCGCGGGGCAAGGGGAAACCTCTGTCATTGCAACGCCGATTGAGGAGGAAGTTAATGATGATGATCATGAAACTCCGGCTCAAGTTCCTGTCGAACCACGCAGGTCGACGAGACCACGTGCTGCTCCAGAGTGGTACGGTAATCCCGTTTTGTCAATCATGTTGTTAGACAACAATGAACCTGCAAGTTATGAAGAAGCAATGGTGGGCCCAGATTCCAACAAATGGCTAGAAGCCATGAAGTCCGAGATAGGATACATGTATGAGAACAAAGTATGGACTTTGGAAGTACTTCCTGAGGGCCGCAAGGCTATTCAGAACAAATGGATCTTTAAGAGGAAGACGGACGCTGACGGCAATGTGACCGTTTATAAAGCTCGACTTGTGGCAAAGGGTTTTTCACAAGTTCAAGGAGTTGACTACGATGAGACATTCTCACCCGTAGCGATGCTTAAGTCCGTCAGAATCATTTTAGCAATAGCTGCATTTTTCGATTATAAAATCTGGCAGATGGATGTCAAAACGGCGTTCCTTAACGGTTTCCTTAAGGAAGAGTTGTATATGATGCAACCCGAAGATTTTGTCGATCCTAAGAATGCTAACAAGGTGTGCAAGCTCCAGCGATCCATTTATGGACTGGTGCAAGCATCTCGGAGTTGGAACAAACGCTTTGATGAGGTGATCAAAGCATTTGGGTTTATACAAGTGGTTGGAGAATCTTGTATTTACAAGAAAGTGAGTGGGAGCTCTGTGGCGTTTCTAATATTATATGTGGATGACATATTGCTGATTGGAAACAACGTAGAGTTTTTGGAGAGCATAAAGGATTACTTGAATACAAGTTTCTCTATGAAGGACCTAGGAGAAGCTGCTTACATTCTAGGCATTAAGATCTACATGGATAGATCAAAACGCCTGATAGGACTTTCACAAAGCACATACCTTGATAAAGTTTTGAAGATGTTCAAAATGGAACAGTCCAAGAAAGGGTTCTTGCCAGTTTTACAAGGTACGAGATTGAGTAATACTCAGTGCCCAGCAACTGATGAGGATAGAGAGCATATGAGCACCGTCCCCTATGCTTCAGCCATAGGTTCTATCATGTATGCAATGTTGTGCACTAGACCAGACGTTAGCTTGGCCATAAGTATGGCAGGCAGGTTCCAGAGTAATTCAGGAGTGGATCACTAGACGGCGGTCAAGAATATCCTGAAGTACCTGAAAAGGACTAAGGAGATGTTTCTCGTATATGGAGGTGACGAAGAGCTCGTCGTAAATGGTTACGTCGATGCAAGCTTTGACACAGATCCGGACGACTCTAAGTCATAGAACGGATACGTATTTATTCTTAATGGGGGTGCGGTAAGCTGGTGCAGTTCCAAGCAAAGCGTCGTAGCAGATTCTACATGTGAAGCAGAGTACATGGCTGCCTCGGAGGTGGCTAAGGAGGGTGTCTGGATGAAGCAGTTCATGACGGATCTTGGAGTAGTTCCAAGCGCACTGAATCCAATAACCTTGTTCTGTGACAACACGGGTGCCATTGCCCTAGCAAAGGAACCACGGTTTCACAAGAAGTCCAGACACATCAAACGACGCTTCAACCTCATCCGCGACTACGTCGAAGGGGAGCACGTAAATATATGCAAAGTGCACACGGATCTGAATGTAGCAGACCCGCTGACTAAACCTCTTCCACGGGCAAAGCATGATCAACACCAGAACTGTATGAGTGTTAGATTTATTACAATGTAATTCGCATGATGACGTGAAGGCTAGATTATTGACTCTAGTGCAAGTGGGAGACTGTTGGAATTATGCCCTAGAGGCAATAATAAATATAGTTATTATTATAATTCCTGTATCAAGATAATCGTTTATTATCCATGCTATAATTGTATTGAATAAAGACTTGTATACATGTGTGGATACATAGACAAAACATTGTCCCTAGCAAACCTCTAGTTGGCTAGCCAGTTGATCAAAGATAGTCAAGGTCTTCTGATTATGAACAAGGTGTTGTTGCTTGATAACAGGATCACGTGATGGGCTAGACCCAAACTAATAGACGTAGCATGTTGATCGTGTCATTTTTGTTGCTACTGTTTATTGCGTGTCAAGTATTTGTTCCTATGACCATGAGATCATATAACTCACTGACACCGGAGGAATGCTTTGTGTGTATCAAACGTCGCAACGTAACTGGTTGACTATAAAGATGCTCTACAGGTATCTCCGAAGGTGTTCGTTGAGTTAGTATGGATCGAGACTGGGATTTGTCACTCCGTGTGACGGAGAGGTATCTCGGGGCCCACTCGGTAATACAACATCACACACAAGCCTTGCAAGCAATGTGACTTAGTGTAAGTTGCGGGATCTTGTATTATGGAACGAGTAAAGAGACTTGTCGGTAAACGAGATTGAAATAGGTATGCGGATACTGACGATCGAACCTCGGGCAAGTAACAGACCGAAGGACAAAGGGAATGACATACAGGATTATATGAATCCTTGGCACTGAGGTTCAAACGATAAGATCTTCGTAGAATATGTCGGATCCAATATGGGCATCCAGGTCCCGCTATTGGATATTGACCGAGGAGTCTCTCGGGTCATGTCTACATAGTTCTCGAACCCGTAGGGTCTGCACACTTAAGGTTCGACGTTGTTTTATGCGTATTTGAGTTATATGGTTGGTCACCGAATGTTGTTCGGAGTCCCGGATGAGATCACAGACGTCACGAGGGTTTCCAGAATGGTCCGGAAATGAAGATTGATATATATGATGACCTCATTTGATTACCGGAAGGTTTTCGGAGTTACCGGGAATGTACCGGGAATGACGAATGGGTTCCGGATGTTCACCGGGGGGGGGGGGGGGGGCGCAACCCAACCCGGGGAAGCCCATAGGCCTTGGGGGTGGCGCACCAGCCCTTAGTGGGCTGGTGGGACAGCCCAAGAATGCCCTATGCGCCATAGGAAGAAAATCAAAGAGAAAAAAAAGGGGAGGTCGGAAAAGGGGGAAGGACTCCTCCTTCCAAACCTAGTTGGACTCGGTTTGGAAGGGGAGGGTTGCCCCCCTTGGCTCGGCCGAACCCCTTGGGGGTCCTTGGACCCCAAGGCAAGGCTCCCCCTCTTCCCCCTATATATATGGAGGTTTTAGGGCTGATTTGAGACAACTTTGCCACGGCAGCCCGACCACATATCTCCACGGTTTTACCTCTAGATCGCGTTTTTGCGGAGCTCGGGCGGAGCCCTCCTGAGATTAGATCACCACCAACCTCCGGAGCACCGTCACGCTGCCGAAGAACTCATCTACCTCTCCGTCTCTCTTGCTGGATCAAGAAGGCCGAGATCATCGTCGAGCTGTACGTGTGCTGAACGCGGAGGTGCCGTCCGTTCGGCACTAGATCGTGGGACTGATCGCGGGACGGTTCGCGGGGCGGATCGAGGGACGTGAGGACGTTCCACTACATCAACCGCGTTCACTAACGCTTCTGCTGTGCGGTCTACAAGGGTACGTAGATCGAATACCCCGTCTCGTAGATGGACATCACCATGATAGGTCTACGTGCGCTTAGGAATTTTTTTGTTTCCCTGCGTAGGCAACCAGCACAAGCAGGCAACATCGATAGGTATCGGCGGCAGCATCAACAACCGGCAGCAGCAACGACACGCAGCACGCAAGCAGCAGCAGCTAGCAGGCAACCGTCTAGCAACAAACAGCAAGCTATGCAACACAAGCAACTAGCTAGCAGCTAATAGAAACAGTAGGCAACAACATCATCTAGCAACTAACAGCAGCAAATCTGCGACAACAACGGCAGCATAGCAGCTACAGCGACAGCAACAGAACGGCAACAACACATCAGCAACATCAACACGCAAGCAGTAGCTTTGGCAGCAGCTAGCTCGGCAGGAGGGGGCCATGGGTTCCTGGAGGCTTGGCAGCGGTGCATCGGGTGCTCGGCATGGCGCATGGTGGCAGGACAAGCACGGCGGGCGCGCGGGACCTTGTGTACGACGACGGGGCTAGCAACCAGCGCAGGGGTGGCGCTGCAGGCGACCACGGCGGGGCGGCACCGACGGAGGACTGGAGCTGGCGCGTGGGGTGGCGCGAGCACGGGACAAGGGAGGCCGCGCACGGGTTGACGTGGGGAGGGGTGCGACGCGACGAGGGTCGCGGCGCAGGGGACCTGCAGGCGGGGCGTAGCGACAGGAGCTACCACGACGGGCGGCGCGGCGTGGTGCAGGGGCAAGCCGGCAGGGGAAGAGGGAGCATGGGGGAGGCGCGGTCGGCGAGGGCGTCATGCAGGCAGGGCGGCAACACAGGGCCGATGAGCTCCTGCGCGGAGAGGCTGCGGCACAGCTGAGGTCGAGAGGGGAGGGGCATCTGGCTGGAGGGTGCTGGATCGAGAGGGGATAGGGACGAAGAAGGGATCGGGAGGAAACAGAGGGAGGACGACGGTGGATGGGAGGAAAAGAGAGGGAACGAGGGGATCGGGCTCTTGGCTCGCTAGGGTTGGGGGGCTGCTTGGGCCTTGGCCGGCTGGGCCTTGGCAGGCTTGGCATCTCACTCCTCTCTCCCTCTCTTGATTTCTTTTCTTTTTAAAACCAAAAAACACACACAACCAAAAAAATAATTTAACAAAATAAAAAAAATACTTTTGACTCCTTAAAAACGTACCACAACTATAAGAAATAGTTTGGGCATTTTTTTAAGAATAAAAATAAAGCACTTTTTCTAAACAAATAAAATGGGACTCTATTTTAAAATAAAATAGAATAATAAATACAGAAAAAACCAGAGGGGTTGCCTCCACCTTTAAATAAATGATTTTTAAAAGAAGACGATTTTTTTAATAGGGGTTAAAACTGAAATCTTTAAAACAGCCACGAAATAAAACATGAGAGGAGTGAAGGGAGTTCCTATTGCACAAAGACTCGGAGTGCACTTGGAGCACACACACTCAAAAACACCACACGCAACAGATGATGCATGATGCGATGCATGATGCTATGATGCGCAAGATGAATGTAACAAAAAAAAATAACCAGACGACGGAAACAGAAATAAAGGGGAATCTTCTGGGACGTCGGCATCGGGCTGTCACAACTCTCCTACACTACAAGAGGATCTCGCCCCGAGATCCAAGAATGAAAGAGGGAGAGGATGAGAAAGAACAAGAGGTAAAAACTTAGTCGCTTCTTTGACAAACGAGAGAAACCAACGATCCTTGAAGGTTGCAAAGCGATGAGAAATGATATGAGAAACAAGAAAGAATTCACGGAAAATTTCTGCAGCACTTCGGTAGGAAAATGGGACAAAAAATTCGATAAGATGGAAGAAATAGACAATATTCATAACAAACAACTAAATAGAACAAGGAAACACCACAATCTTGACAGAGCAAGATGATAGACCCAAAAGAGCAACATCACAAAGCTTCCGGAACAAGAGAATATGAACTAGCTCAAGCGGAAGAAGAGAATGAAGAAAAGAATGACAACTATCACCGCAATAGAATTGAAGAGCCCACGGACACAGAATTGACGTAGTAGTTGGAAAACCTACAACGAAAAGAACAAGATAGTAGTGGGCTTATGAAAATCATCTCAACATTTATGAGGTGACAACCAAGCACTAAAAGAAACAGGGATAGTTGAAAGCAAAGATATCAAAACTTCTTACACCAAGAGGATACATTGAGAACTTGGGTAAACGATAATTACCATAACAACAACATCCTTAGACAAGCTTTAGGTGAAGTCTAAACCACGATAGCTCAATGAAGAAATTATGGGTTGAAGTATCTCATGATCAAAGAATTGGTGAATTTAATTATCTCATTCTTGAAAGGAAAACTCTTCGAGGCTCCTACACTAACAAGAATGCTATACTACCACCTCAAAGGATAAAGGAGAACAAACGCATTGGAAATGCAAGAGAAAGAATACTTGAGGTACTCCAACAGGAATCTTGAAGAACGCTTTGAGAAAAAAGACTTGATATCATGAGCCACTCCGGACGAAGAATGGAAACCATTTGATGAAGCAAGAATAAGAATTATGTTATGCTAATCCTTCATCAAGTTTAATTTATGACAAGCAATGGATTTAGCGTAGCACTTATTCCTCTTGAAAGAATCTTGAAGAGGAAGAGAGATAAACACCACTTGAGGCATAATTGAAGGACGCACCGGTAAGAATTCACAATAGAATGGGAACACCACGAATTAATGGAGATACCTGAGAATGAAGAGATCATAAGCCACCTGAGAGAAAACTAGAACACGGCACGGGATAACTGAGAGACAAACGAAGAGACAACAATTGAGAAGATTTTGAGAACGAAAGCTGAAAGCTGAGAACGAAGAAGTCTTCTGAAATGATGGCCTTCGGAGGATCGAGAATGAAAACAGTTCAGAAACGCACTAGATAGCAAGAAAGGGATACACATGCATGACAACAAATAAGATGATGACACCAAGCTGAAATGATGAATCCCCAATAGAATGGACCAAGATTTGAGAGAAACACCCCTCCGAATTGCAAGCTAAGAATGATGACGAGAACAACACCAAGAATTACTGAGACACTCCGGAATAATGAAGAATGAAAGGTTGAGACAAATATGAGAAATAATCCGAATAAATCTTGAAGAAGGAATACGACTGATGGAAATCATACTTACGTCATAGTTGAAAAGAATTAATGATCTCCGAGAAAAGATTAAAAGCGCCAGGAAAGATCCTGGGAAAACCTGTGGGTTATGGGCCCACTCAAAGAAACCACCATTAGAAAGGATTGCTAGAAAGATTGATATTGCACCGGTACAAATGAAGACTAGATGAGGTTTGCACCTTGAAATAATGAAATATCTGCAACAAGAAACTCTGAGATTTCTTCAACACACCGGATAGAAAAGAAAGGAATGAATAAACAACATAGGCTGATAAGAATTTCCAACATGCGAAAGAATGTACAAGGATGAAAATGATATGATGAACACAAACAACTGAATTGAATTCACCAGAAAAGATAACCAGGCTGAAGGAATGATGAACTAGAACTTCTGAGAATATTCACAATGAATCATCGGGTAAGAGAGAAAAGAACACGCAGCGGAAGCACAATGAAAAGAAAACTCTTGGATGAAAATTGAATCACCGAAGAAAAAGGGTGGGAGGGCGGGGAAAACAAAAGACAACTTGGAACAGATGAGATGAACTCCGGAAGACATGAGAGATTGATGTTGCAAAATTGGAGAGGATGGAATTCACTTCGAGAGAAACACACCGGTTGAAAAGAATTGACAAGACAATTCCGGTTGACAAGAAATGAAAAGACAAGTTGATTAAGCAAAAGGATTAGCGCTCTCATAAAAATATGAGAACACCACTTAGGAAAGATCTGAAATCACCACTTGACATCGAAGCAACTCAAATTACCAAACTCCAACAAAACAGAGAGATGAGGCTTACAATTAGCCAGAACAAACTCATGAGAAAGATTTCGTCCGATATTTTTGTGGACAGGATCGCACGGGCTCGAACCTTACAGTAGCCATCAAGTGCAAGGCAGTGCACCCGACATACGAAGCGTCCCCGAGTCGTAGCAAGCTACAAGGACTCTTTAAGACACAACGAGAACCGCTGTAAGTCGACCGTCAACAAACGAATCCACTAGATGTCGAACCCCAACCTAACATCATGCATTTGTTGGAAGATTGTCCTATAAGTAACTACTTGAATTCCCACCTAAGAATTCCTGAAATTTCTGGTCATGCAATCTGGTACACGGATACAAGGAGTAATATCACACAACTCCTATACTAACCCGTCACCTGTATCACATCCGTCAACACACGACCAGAATCTCGGACCTTCATCTACAACAGACCCTCATGATCACAACAATACCAAGTATGGCAGTACTCCCGAACAATCTGCACCAGTACTGGGGACATCGGGGTTATCTCGCCACTACTAGTATTGAAGCAATTACGAACATCTTTCGTCCTGAGATACTAAGAAATCTGAATGATAGCGATGTGCTCGAGAATCCCCTGGAGCTCAACTCCCCGGAAGAAATCAAGTCAGACACAAGGCATGAAGACAGAACTCCGTCACATCGGCATCATATAGATTCCAAAATATCCGCGTGATCCTAAATTTTTTTTGAGTGAGAAGAGGACTAGAATAAATTATTACGTCAAGATTCCTCACCAGAGCATAGAAGAGGAGAAAAAAGAATCCTACTCTCCAATATATAACTAGACTCAAAGAAGTTTTTCACTAGACTCGACTCGGCCAAGTTCGATCAATCAAGGGGGCTCCTAGGTCGGTACTGCTCTGATACCAACTTGTCACGCCCAAGATGCGACCCTATCCTCAATTTGGCACGAGGGCCTCGTCAGGGATAGAAGCGCATCTCGTCGTGTCGCAAGAATGGATATCGTTACAAGTACATGTACTGAAAAGAAGATATATATATATATATATATATATATATATATATATAGAATTGGCTTACACTCGCCACAAGCTACATCAGAGTCACAACAGTACAATACATTAACATCAAGAATAAGAGCAGGGTCCGACTATATATATATATATATATATATATATATATATATATATATAGAATTGGCTTACACTCGCCACAAGCTACATCAGAGTCACAATAGTACAATACATCAACATCAAGAATAAGAGCAGGGTCCGACTATGGACGAAAACAAACGAGAAAGAAGAACGACGTCCATCCTTGCTATCCCAGGCTGCCGGCCTGGAACCCATCCTAGCTCGATGAAGAAGAAGAAGAAGAAGCAACTCCAAATGAACAATCAACGCGCTCGCGTCGAGTAACCTTTACCTGTACCTGTAACTGGTGTTGCAGTAATCTGTGAGCCACAAGGGACTCAACAATCTCATTTCCAAAGGTATCAAGACTAGCAAAGCTTAATTGGGTGATGCATGGTTAAGTGGTGAGGTTGCAGCAGCGGCTAAGCATATATTTGGTGGCTAAGCTTACGAGTACCAGAAATAAGAGGGGGAAGATCTACGCATAGCGGACGTGAACTACTCATGATCAAATGAATGATCCTGAACACTTACCTACGACAGACATAACCCCATCGTGTCCTCGATCAGAGAAGGAACTCACGAAAAAGAAAGTCACGGTTACGCACAAAGTTGGCATGTTTTAATAAAGTTAACTTCAAGTTATCTAGAACCAGTGTTAAACAAAGTTTCCATGTTGCCACATAACCGCGGGCACGACTTTCCGAAAAGATTTAACCCTGCAGGGGTGCTCCAACTAGTCCATCACAAATTACCACAAGCCGCATAGAAATCCTCAATCACGAAGCTCGCGATCTCGTCGGATTCCCTAGTGGAAAACCTCAACTCTGATATTACCCAAAGCATCACCGGAATCCCGATGCACAAGATATTTCGTCAAAGGTAAAACTAATCCAGCAAGGCCGCCCGACGTGTCGACGATACCGATAGGAGCCGCGTATCTCGTTCTCAGGACACGACGGATGGAAAAGCCTACACGCACCAAACCTCGAGTTGCCCTGTGGTGGCCCCGCAGTCTGTCCATTTTGGACCAACCCTCATGAGGAGCACTGGGCCGGGGGTTGATTAAATTTCCTCGGGTTAATTACTCCCTATGCGGTTCATTAGTTATTAGGCAAATGTAGAACCAAAGTTGGGCCTTGCCAGACCATCTTTAATCTAAAACGAATTATCAAGGGGGTCCCCATAACAACCCTGATCTTGTTAGGAGCGATCAATTATGGAACATAATACCGGTAACCAAAACTAAGGGGGCAAAGGTGGAACAAAACACCAGGCTAGGAAGGCCGAGCGTTCCACCTTTTACCAAGTATATAGGTGCATTAAATTAAATAGCAATTAATATGGTGATAAGACAAGGAACCCATGTTATCACATTGAAGCAACTGCACCTGCAACTAGCAATGCTAACACATGGGTAAGCAAGAGGTAACATAGCCAATCAGTGGTTCGCTAGGTCGAACAGGTTGAAGGTTATCATGGCATTGTAGAGAGGCTGATATTTAACATGTGGTAGGCAACGAGACATAAACGGTAGAAACTAGCATGGCAATGATAGTAATGGTATCTGGGGAAATGGTCATATTGCCTGAGATCCCGCTTGGAAGAAGAACAACTCCGTGAAGTCGGCGAACCAACATAGTCGAACGGGTCCTCACATTCCGACATGCTTGCAGAACTCTATCGAGACGGAGCAAACAGGAAACAAACATCAACACAAATATTCACCACACGATGCACAACATGATGCACAACCTACTATGATGCATGATCAGTTCACTGATGCAAGGCATGGCATGGCAATTCACCTCACGCAAACACTACACATTAAGTGAAGCTCGATATGCAATGAGTTGCATGTCGACAAAACTTCACGTTTAATTATTTAATTCACTCCTGTTTATTTACACGCAATGTTAAATTGTTGTTAACATGGCAAGGGGTGAAGCGAGTGATTCTACATGTCATCCTAGTCGGTTAACACGCGGAACATAGATCGGAGCTACGTTACAAGAGACAAGCAACACAAAATATCATGGCCCGAATGCGTCATGCATGCGAGTTACAACAACACGGTCAAGAAGAGAAAGAAGCATGTGTCGCCACGGCGAGTGAAAGGGAACCATGGGGGAAATACGAAAACGAAGCCACGACAACGTTCCTATCCCGATAACTCAACGAGATATCGGTGCCAACGAATAGGGAGCACGTGCGGGTCAAACCAAATAAATATGGGGTGATCCCGGTTTTCGGGTTTCCATGTGTCGGGTGCTCAACAAAAGAGGAACACGTGCAACAGACAACATATCTAGGCGCAAACAGACATTCATCTCATACATCACAAGCATTCGGTACATGACACGTCCCATCAGTATACCTTCAAAGCATGCATATCGGAGCGGTTCGGAACGTTGCGGTGTGAACATATGTCGTGGTGGTCGTAGTTGAAGTCGTGGTACTCGATCTCGCCGACGGTAGTCGTACTCTTGGTGTCGATAGACGAGTCTTCGGCGTCGGTAGACGAACACGGTTCGGTAGATGGTTCGGGGTCGACGAGGACGTCGTGGGAGTAGAGGTACTCCGGTCTCGTCGTCGGGCCACGGTGGCGGGGATGGTGCACGCGTTCTTCGGCGACGGCCACCAGCGACAGCAGCAATAGCTAGCAGCTAGCAACTAACAACAAGCTAGCATCTAACAGCTAACAACATCTAGCAAGCAGGCACGACTAGCAACACATGGAAGCAAGCAACATCAACACAACAAACTACAGCTCGACAGCAACAACAAACAACAGCTCGACAGCAACAACAGCAACTAGCTACTGCGTAGGCAACCAGCACAAGCAGGCAACAACGATAGGTATCGGCGGCAGCATCAACAACCGGCAGCAGCAACGACACGCAGCAGGCAAGCAGCAGCAGCTCGCTGGCAGCGGCCTAGCAACAAACAGCAAGCCACGCAACACAAGCAACTAGCTAGCAGCTAATAGCAACAGTAGGCGGCATCATCATCTAGCAACTAGCAGCAGCAAATCGGTGACAACAACGGCAGCATAGCAGCTACAACGACAATAACAGAACGACAACAACACAGCAACAACATCAACAGGCAAGCAGCAGCGTCGGCAGCAGCTAGCTCGGAAGGAGGAGGCCGTGGTTTCCTGGAGGCTTGGCAGCGGCGCATCGGGTGCTCGGCATGAGGCACGGCGACAGGACCAGCACGGCGGGCGCGCGGGACCTTATGGCCGGCGACGGGGCGAGCAACCGGCGCAGGGGTGGCACTGCAGGCGACCACGGCGTGGCGGCGCCGGCGGAGGACCGGAGCTGGCGTGCGGGGTGGCGTGAGAACGGGACAAGGGAGGCCGTGCACGGGCTGACGTGGGGAGGGGCGCAACGCGGTGAAGGTCGCGGCGCAGGGGACCTGTAGGCGGCGCGCAGCGGCAGGAGCTACCACGGCGGGCGGCGCAGCGGAGGGGCAAGGCGGAAGGGGAAGAGGGAGCATGGGGGAGGCGCGATCGGCGAGGTCGTGGAGGGGCTCATGCAGGCGGGGCGGCGGCACAGGGCCGACGAGCTCCTGTGCGGGGAGGCTGCGGCGCAGCTGAGGTCGAGAGGGGGAGGGACATCGGGCTGGAGGGTGCTGGATCGAGAGGGGATCAGGAGGAAGAAGGGGTAGGGAGGAAACAGAGGGAGGACGACGGCGGATGGGAGGAACAGAGAGGGAACGAGGGGATCGGGCTCCTGGCTCGCTAGGGTTGGGGGGCTGCTTGGGCCTTGGCCGGCTGGGCCTTGGCAGGCTTGGCATCTCAATCCTCTCTCCCTCTCTTGATTTCTTTTCTTTTTAAAACCGGAAAACACACACAACCAAAAAAAGAATTTAACAAAATAAAAAAATACTTTTGACTCCTTAAAAACATACCCCAACTATAAGAAATAGTTTGGTCATTTTTTTAAGAATGAAAATAAAACCCTTTTTTAAACAAATAGAATGGGACTCTATTTTAAAATAACACAAAAGAATAAATAAAGAAAAAATCAGAGGGGTTGCCTCCACCTTTAAATAAATGATTTTTAAAACAAGACGATTTTTTAATAGGAGTTAAAACTGAAATCTTTGAAACAGCCACGAAATAAAACAAGAGAAGAGTGAAGGGAGTTCCTATTGCACCAAGACTCGGAGAGCACTTGAAGCACACACACTCAAAAACACCACACACAACAGATGATGCAAGATGCCATGCATGTTGCCATGATGCGCAAGATGAATGCAACAAACAAAATAACCACACGACGAAAACGGAAATAAAGGGGAATCTTCTGGGACGTCGGCATCGGGCTGTCACAAAGTAGACCAATACTGTGTGCATCTACTACTATTACTCCACACATAGACCGCTATCCAGCATGCATCTAGTGTATTGAGTTCATGACGAATAGAGTAATGCCTTAAGCAAGATGACATGATGTAGAGGGATAAACTCAAACCAATGATGTAAACCCCATCTTTTTACCCTTGATGGCAACAACACGATGCGTGCCTCGCTGCCCCTTTTGTCACTAGGAGAGGTCACCGCACGATATGAACCCAAAACCAAGCACTTCTCCCATTGCAAGAATAATAGATCAAGTTGGCCAAACAAAACCCACAACTCGAAGAGAATTACAAGGATATTAAATCATGCATATAAGAGATCAGAAGAAACTCAAATAAGATTCATAGATAATCTGATCATAAATCCACAGTTCATCGGATCTCGACAAACACACCGCAAAAGAAGATTACATCGGATAGATCTCCATGAAGATCATGGAGAACTTTGTATTGAAGATCCAAGAGAGAGAAGAAGCCATCTAGCTACTAGCTATGGACCCGTAGGTCTATGCTGAACTACTCATACATCATCGGAGAGGTCATGGTGTTGATGAAGAAGCCCTCCGTATCCGAATCCCCCTCCGGAAGGGCACCAGGACGTGCCCAGATGGGATCTTGCAGAGACAGAAGCTTGCGGTGGAAAAGTATTTTCATGGATCTCTCGCGCAGTTTTGGATTTTTCAGGAATTTATAGGCGGAAAAGGTAGGGTAGACGAGCCACAGGGGGCTCACAAGCCTGCCAGGCACGGGCCGCCTGGCCGCGTCAAGGGGGCTTGTGGAGTCCCCTGGTGGCCTGTGCCTTGGTTCTCACGTCCTGTGCGTATCTTCTGTTCCGGAAAAAATCTTTTTGGAAGTTTTATTCCGTTTTGACACCGTTTAAAATCCTCCTTTGAAAAGGGTCTAAAACACGGAAAAAACATGAACTGGCACTTGGCACTGAGTTAATAAGTTAGTCCCAAAAAATATATAAAAGGCATACAAAACATCCAAAGTTTGACAAGATAATAGCATGGAACCATCAAAAATTATAGATACTTTGGAGACGTACCAAGCATCCCCAAGCTTAACTCCTGCTCGTCCTCGAGTAGGGAAGTGATAAAGATTGAATTTTTGATGTGGAATGCTACCTAGCATAGTTGTGCTTTGTAACTTCTTTCATGTGACATGAATGTTCAGATCCGTAAGATTCAAAACAATAGTTTGCTATTGACATGAAAACAATAATACTTCAAGCAAACTAGCAAGGTAATCATGAACTTTCGAAATAACAAGGCCAAAGAAAGTTATCCCTACAAAATCATATAGTCTGGCTATGCTCCATCATCCCCACACAACTAATTTAAATCATGCACAACCCCGATATTGGCCAAGTAATTGTTTTCGCACTCTTACTTTCTCAAACCTTTTTCAACTCTCATGCAATACATGAGCGTGAGCCATGGATATAGCACTATGGTGGAATAGAGTGTGGTGGGGGTTGTGAGATAAAAAGGAGGAGATGGTCACATTGACTCGGCGTATCAAAGGACTATGGAGATGCCCATTAATAGATATCAATGTGAATGAGTAGTGATTGCCATACAACGGATGCACTAGAGCTATAAGTATGTGAAAGCTCAAAAGGAGAACTAATGGGTGTGCATCCAACTTGCTTCCTCACGAAGACCTAGGGCAATTTTGAGGAAGCCCATCATTGGAATATACAAGCCAAGTTATATAATAAAGATTCCCACTTGTATATGGTGGTGACAAAATGAGAGCTCTCAATCATAAAGAACATGGTGCTATTATGAAGGACAAGTGTGGAAAAGATAGTAGCATTGTCCCTTCTCTCTTTTTTTCTCTTTTTTTATATATTTTTTTGTTTGGGCTCTTTGGCCTCTTTCCATATCTCTCTTTTTTTTGTGGGCAACTTTGGCATCCTTTTTTTATTTCCTCACATCGGACAATGCTCTAATAATGATGATCATCACACTTTTATTTACTCACAACAGAAAGCATAGAACGATGATGACTCTATAGGAAATGCCTCTGGCAGTGTACCGGGATGTGCAATGATCTAGCTTGGAGTATGACGTTGAAACATCTCGCTAGCTATCTTACGATCATGCAATGGCAATATGAGATTGACGGCACAAGTCATGAGACGGAACGGTGGGAGTTGCATGGCAATATATCTCGGAATGGCTATGAAAGTGTCATAGTAGGTAGGTATGGTGGCTGTTTTGAGGAAGGCATATGGTAGGTTTGTGCATCGGCGAAAATTGCGCGGTACTAGAGAAGCTAGCAATGGTGGAAGGTGAAAGTGCATCTATACCATGGACTCACATTAGTCATGAAGAACTCACATACTTATTGCGAAAGTTTTTATTAGTAATCGAAACAAAGTGCTAAACGCATACTCCTAGGGGAATGGTTGGTAGGTGTAAACCATCGCGCGATCCCGACCGCAGCACAAAAGATGACAATCAATAGATCAATTATGCTTCGACTTCCTAACATAGCGGTTCACCACAAGTGCATGTTACGGGAATCACTAACTTCAACACAAGTATTTCTAGATTCACAACACCCTACTAACATAACTCTTAATATTAGCAAATCCACGTCTCAAAACTAATTGAGAGGAATCAAACTTCTCTTTCTACTCAATGCACATGAAGATGGAAGTTTTATTGTATCCTCTTTGGGTACCTATCACCTTTGGAACTTTTTTCATAGCACAAGCCAACTACCAAGTTACGCACCGCCGTGCTCTAAAAGATCTAAGTGAAGCACATAGAGCAAAATGGTCTAGCTCAAAAGATATAAGTGAAGCGCAATGAGTATTCTAGCAAATTCACGATGAGTGCATGTCTCTCTCAAAAGGTGTGCAGCAAGGATGATTGTGACACAACAAAAATAAAAGACTCCTACGATTCAAGATGCTCCAAGCAAAACACATATCATGTGATGAATAAAAATATAGATCCAAGTAATGTTACCGATGGATTGAAGATGAAAGAGGGGATGCCTTCCCGGGGCATCCCCAAGCTTAGGCTTTTTTGGTGTCCTTGAATTTGGATTGGGATGCCTTGGGAATCCCCAAGCTTTTGCTCTTTCCACTCTTTATCCCTTTGTCCAGGAGAACATCACCCAAAACTTGAAAACTTCACAACAGAAAACTTAAACAGAAACTCTTGATATCATTAGCACAAGAAAACAAACGACCACCTTTTAGGTACTGTAGCAATCTTGATTTCTATTTAGATTGGTGTTAGATTACTGTATTCTCAGTTTTCCATGACTAGTACCCCCAGATACTATCCATGGTTTCATCAAAACAAGCAACCAACACAACAAAAAAAGAGTCTGCCAGAAATAGACCAGTCTGTAGCAATCTGTATACTTCGTATACTTCTGGTATCTCAAAAATTCTGAAAAATTACGACTACCTGGGAAAAAGGCATATCAACCAGCAGTAAAAAGAATAAACTCAAAATCAGTTTCTTAATAAAAATGAAAAATAATTTCGTGAGCGAAAAGTTTCCGTCTTTTTCCAGCAGGATCAAACCACCAACACCAAACCAATCATAAAGGTTTTGCTTGGCTCAAACAAAAAAAGAAACACAAAAAACACAATCATAACAGAATTATGATGGTGTGGATACAACAAAACAGAAAGAAAAAGATAAATTCATTGGGTTGCCTCCCAACAAGCGCTATTGTTTAACGCCCGTAGCTAGGCATAAAGCGATAGAATCACGTATCGTCGTCTTTGGTGCTCAAACCATAAGTAGCCCTCATCATGGATTCATAAGGCAATCTTATTTTATTTCTAGGAAAATTCTCCATGCCCTTCTTTAAAGGAAATTGAAACCTAATATTCCCTTCCTTCATATCGATGATAGCACCAATACTCCTTAGAAAAGGTCTACCAAGAATGATAGGGCATGTAGGATTGCAATCAATATCTAGCACAATGAAATCCATGGGTACATAGTTCCTATTTGCAATAATAAGAACATCATCGATCCTTCCCATGGGTTTCTTGACAGTAGAATCCGCAAGATGCAAATTAAGAGAACACTCCTCAATCTCATTAAAGCCTAGAACATCACATAAAGACTTTGGAATCGCGGAAACACTAGCACCCAAATCACACAAAGCATTGCATTCATAGTTTTTGATTTTGATTTTGATAGTAGGTTCCCACTCATCATGAAGATTTCTAGGAATATAAACTTCCTACTCAAGTTTCTCTTCAAGAGATTTTATCATAGCTTCGATGATATGATCGGTAAAGGCCTTGTTTTGGATATAAGCGTGTGGAGAGTTTAGCATGGATTGCGTCAAGGAAATGCATTCAATCAAGGAGCAACTATCATAATTGAATTCCTTGAAATCCAAAGTAGTAGTTTCATTACTACTCAAAGTTTTGATATCTTCTACTCCACTTTCAATGCTTTTAGCATCAAGATAGATGGACTCCGAATCATTGGGGCATTTTTCAACCAAAGTGGATACATATACAACCCCATAATCATTAGGTTTGACACTAGAAAACAAGGATTCAATGGGAGTCACACCAAGAACTTTAAGATCTTCGTGATTCTTATCACGAGAACACGCCTTTTTAAGCCATTCATGTCTATCACAAATTTGGGCGGTTCTTTCTTTGCTCTCACTCATGGAAACACGCATAGCTTTCAAAGTTTATCCATATTGATCTTGGGAGGAGCACATCTAACTTTCAAAGCATCAATATCACTAGACATTCTATCAACGCTCCTAGCCAAATCATGAATTTTGAGTAGTTTTTCCTCTATGGACGCATTGAAAATCTTTTGCGAGTTGATGAACTCTTTGATATTACTCTCTAGATCAGAGGGTAATTTAATGTAATTTCCATGAGTATTGTTGTAGGAGTTGCCAAAGTTATTAGAAAGGGTTACTAGGAAAAGGCCTAGGAACATAGTTTCCTCTAAAAGCATTGTTGTTGCAAAAATTATTCCTACCAACAAAATTAACGTCCAAGCTCGCATTACTACTCTCAATCAAGGAAGACAAGGACATATCATTAGGATCTAAAGGAGCACCTTTACTCGCGACCAATTTCATTAACTCATCCATCTTAGCACTCAATGAGTTAATTTCTTTTATGGTGTGTACCTTCTTACTAGTAGGTGACCTTCCAGTGTGCCACTGAGAGTAGTTTGTCATGATGTTGTCTAGGAGTTTTGTGGATTCTCCTAATGTGATTTCCATGAACGTTCCACCTGAGGCGGAGTCCAAGATATTTCAAGAAGCGAAATTCAAACCAGCGTAGAAGATTTGTATAATCATCCAAAGACTCAAGCTATGAGCGGGACAATTTCTAATCATCAATTTCATTCTCTCCCAAGATTGTGAAACATGTTCATGATCAAGTTGCTTAAAATTCAAGATATCATTATGGAGAGAGATAATCTTAGATGACGGAAAATACTTGGATATATAAGCATCTTTGCAAATGTTCCAAGAATCAATACTATTTTTGGGCAAAGACGAAAACCAAGTTTTTGCTCGATCTCGCAACGAGAACGGAAAAAGCTTCAATTTAATCACATCTTTATCCACATCTTTCTTCTTTTGCATATTGCAAAGCTCAATGAAGGTATTAAGAAGGGATGCATCATCTTCACTAGGAAGGCCGGAGAATTGCTCTTTCATAGTAAGATTCAGCAAAGCAGCATTGATTTCGTATGATTCCGCACTAGTGACGGGAGCAATCGGAGTACTAATAAAATCATTATTATTAGTATTCGAGAAGTCACAAAGTTTGGTGTTTTCAGTCATGGTGACTTCGGCAAGCAAACAAGCACACAAGAGAACAGAAAGCAAGCGAGAGAAAAGGGCGAGCGAAAAAGGCAAATATTTTTGTAAATTTTTGTTTTTCAGAAGTGGGGGAGAGGAAAACAAGAGGCAAAAAATTAAATGCAAGAGATGAGTTTGAAACACTTACTTGGATGAGCTTCACCTAGAACTTGATTCTCCCCGGCAACGGCGCCACAAATCCTTCTGCTGCCTCTTGAGCTTGCGTTGGTTTTTCCCTTGAAGAGGAAAGGGTGATGCAGCACATGAGTAGTAAGTATTTCCCTCAGACTGAGAACCAAGGTATCAATCCAGTAGGAGAATCAAGCCAAGTGTCCAGAGTACGTGCGCAAACACAAACGAGTTTGCACCCAACGCTATAAAGGGGTTGTCAATCCCTTCAAGATTGATTGCAAAGTGAGATCTGAAGGCGGAAAGTGCAAAGAAGTAAAAGTGTAAGGCTGAAAATATGATGTGAAGTAGACCCGGGGGCCATAGTGTTCACTAGAGGCTTCTCTCAAAATAGCAAATATTACGGTGGGTGAACAAATTACTGTCGAGCAATTGATAGAACCGCGCAAAGTCATGACCATAACTAAGGCAATGATCATACATATAGGCACCACGTCCGAGACAAGTAGACCGATACTGTCTGCATCTACTACTATTACTGCACACATCAACCGCTATCCAGCATGCATCTAGTGTATTGAGTTCATGACGAACAGAGTAATGCCTTAAGCAAGATGACATGATGTAGAGGGATAAACTCAAACCAATGATATAAACCCCATCTTTTTACCCTTGATGGCAACAACATGATGCGTGCCTCGCTACCCCTTATGTCACTGGGAGAGGTCACCGCACGGTATGAACCCAAAACCAAGCACTTCTCCCATTGCAAGAATAATAGCCAAACAAAACCCACAAGTCGAAGAGAATTAAAAGGATATGAAATCATGCATATAAGAGATCAGAAGAAACTCAAATAAGATTCATAGATAATCTAATCATAAATCCATAATTCATCGGATCTCGACAAACACACCGCAAAAGAAGATTACATCGGATAGATCTCCATGAAGATCATGGAGAACTTTGTATTGAAGATCCAAGAGAGAGAAGAAGCCATCTAGCTACTAGCTATGGACCCGTAGGTCTATGGTGAACTACTCATACATCATTGGAGAGGTCATGGTGTTGATGAAGAAGCCCTCCCTATCGGAATCCCCCTCCGGCAGGGCACCAGAACATGCCCCAGATGGGATCTTGCGGAGATAGAAGCTTGCGGCGGTGGAAAAGTATTTTCGTGGATCTCTCGCGCAGTTTTGGATTTTTTAGGAATTTATAGGCGGAAGAGGTAGGGCAGACGAGCTACACAGGGCCCACAAGCCTGCTAGGCGCGCCCCCCTGGCCGCGCCTAGGGGGCTTGTGGAGTCCCCTGGTGGCCTGTGCCTTGGTTCTCACGTCCCGTGCGTATCTTCTGTTCTGGGAAAAATATTTTGGAAGTTTTATTCCATTTGGACACCGTTTAAAATCCTCCTCTGAAAAGGCTCAAAAATACGGAAAAACAAGAACTGGCACTTGGCACTGAGTTAATAAGTTAGTCCCAAAAAGGATATAAAAGGCATACAAAATATCCAATGTTTGACAAGATAATAGCATGGAACCATCAAAAATTATAGATACGTTGGAGACGTATCAGTTGGAAACCCACCTTCGACGACCATTCGGCCAGCGAAGACCACCTAGAGAACGGCCTCTCGTTGGCGCATCCATTGGAGCAAGCCACAGGGGCTGGGGTGGCCGGATACGGCACCGACGATGACCTAGGCGGTCACCGGAGCTCGATCATCATCGCGATCGACGATACAAAGCGCGATAGAACCGAAGCTAAGCACCTACTACACCTACGCATCATCGCCAATCCGTTGGTGCCCTAGGTTGGGCTCGCGAATGAAGGGGGAAAACGGATCCTGCGACTCACGAGCATTGCAGTGGCGTCGAGAGCGGGCTCGGAGACATCTTGTTGATGGAGAATTCGACAGTTGCGGTTTCGGTGGACGGACGAGGAAGACGATGGCGCGGCGGCGATTGGACGCGCCTGGCTTCGGTTCCTATGGCGTGGAGCTATGTGGCGTCGGGGCAAAGCTTTTGAGCACCTCGGGGACGAGAGAGAACAACATGGTCGACCTAGCGACGGCGAGCCGAAGGTGCGGCCATGGCAGCACAGAGGGGAGAAGAGAGGAGAGAGCGAATGGAGAGGGGGAGTGGCTAGCCACGGCGAAGGGGATGCTTATCCCACTCGCCAGCACGACGAGCAGGCAGGCTGCTGCGTGCCACGGCCAGCTCCTCCTCTTCCTACTCGGAGAGGTAGAAGACGGCAGGGAGGAGGCCAGGTGGGTTGGGCCAGTGCCAGGTAAGTTACTTGTTTCGTTTTTTATTCTTTTGTGTTTACTCTTACTCACATTTGTTTTTATTTTGTTTGGGCTGAAAACCTATACCAAAAACCCTGGAATTAAATATGGAGCATATCTGAATTATTTCCAAACTCCACAAATGATTTTTGCATTTTTGAAATAACTAGCATATTTGTAGATATTATTTTTGACATTTTCAGTGGCTCTTGTGGATTATTTAAAATGCCAAAAGTGGTTGTAAAATAAAGTTCATCCCTGCAATGTTGTTGCCTACATTTAACAGAAAAGATGAACATTTTTCAAGGCCATTTTGGGTTCATTGAAAAACACGCCATTTGAATTATTTTATTTAGGGTGAGGTGCTAGGGTTTTCTTAATCCCCAATTCAACTTTACAAAAATTAAATATGATGCACACACTAGCTAGGCAGAAAGCAAAATGAAACTAGGCTTTTGACAACTCACCCCCACTCAAAGGAATCTCATCCCAAGATTTAGGAGTTGTCGGGAAGAGCGCATGTACTCTAAGCGGACACGGTCCTCCCTTTCCCACGTTGCGTCTTTTTCAGAATAATTTGACCACTGAACCTTGAGAAACTTGAGGTTTCAACGTCGAGTGTTACGCTCAGCTATGTCAAGAATACGAACAGGGTATTCTCGATATGAAAGGTTATCCTGGAGATCAAGCATTTCGTGGTCCACTTCACGGATGGGATCCGAGAATCAACGCCTGAGTTGCGAGACGTGGAAAACATCATGGACCTTGGAAAGATGGATAGGAAGTTCCAATTGGTAGGCAACCTATCCTCATTTGGCAAGAATGCGAAAGCGACCAATGTAACGAGGAGCCAATTTACCTTTGATACCGAATCGATGGGTACCCTTCAGAGGTGTAACCCGAAGGTAAGCCTTCTCGTCAACTTCAAAAGTCACAACCTTATGATGGCGATCATGTTGGCTCTTTTGACGAGATTGAACCGTTTTCAACTTTTCACGAATAATGCAATCTTGCTCTTCTGCCTCCTGGATCATATCCGGACCAAAGAGTTGCCTCTCTCCGGTTTCTGACCAATTAAGAGGTGTTCGATACCTTCGTCCATAAGAACTTCGAAAGGAGCTTTGCCCAAGCTTGATTGATAACTATTGTTATAAGAAACTTCAGCGAATGGAAGACATTTCTCCCAATTCTTGTCAAAAGATATAACACAAGCTCTAAGCATGTATTCTAGGATTTGATTTACTCGTTCTACTTGACCAGTTGACTGAGGATGGAAAGCAGTGCTAAAGGAGAGATGAGTCCCCATGGCATTTTGAAAGCTTTCCCAGAAACGAGAAGTAAAGATACTTCCACGGTCTGAATTAATCTCCAAAGGAACACCTTGAAGAGATACTATTAGGGAAATATATAACTCCGCTAGCTAACTAGCCGTTATACTTTCACGAACGGGAAGAAAATGAGCCACCTTGCAAATACGGTCAATGACCACAAAGATAACATTGTTCCCTCTCTTGGTCCTGGGAAATCCGGTGATGAAATCCATACCGACTTTATTCCATTTCCACTCAGGAATAGCTAAGGGTTGAAGGGTGCCAGTAGGCCTTTGATGTTCTGCTTTAACTCGACGAAAAATGTCGCAATTTGCAACCAACTGAGCAATTTCTCTTTTCATCCTAGTCCACCAGAACCTCTGGTGTAGGTCCTGATACATCTTGTTACTACCAGGATGAATCGTGAGAGGATATTCACGAGCCTCCTTAAGGATCAACTGCCACAGATATTGGCTCTTAGGAACCACTAAACGGTTCTGAAAGAACACAACACCTTGATCATTCATAGACAAATCTTTAGCGTTTCTGCTAGCAATAATCTCTATGATCCAGGATATACCCTTATCATGCTTTTGACCAACTATGATTTGATCCCTAAGAGTAGGTTTTGCCACCAAGGTAGAAAGAAATCCTTGAGGAACAATGTAGAGGTTTAACTTCCGAAATTCGTCATGGAGAAGCGGTTGACCTTGTTGTAACAACAGATTGTTACAATAAGACTTACGACTTAGTGCATGAGCCATGACATTGGATTTCCCCGGGGTGTAAGTTATCCCTAAGTCGTAATCTATGAGAAACTTGACCCATCGTCTTTGCCTGAGATTCAAATTTGGCTGGGTGAAGATGTATTTCAGACTTTGGTGATTATTGTAAATTTCGCAATGATTACCCAGAAGGTAATGTCGCGAGGTTTTTAGTGCATGGACTACAACTGCAAGCTCAAGATCATGTGTGGGATAATTATCCTCATGTGGCTGCAACTATCGAGATGCGTATGCAATCACATGACGATCCTGCATGAGAATGCAACCTAATCCTTGTCACTGGGTGTCGCAATAGATAATAAAGTCCTTGGAGAAATCTGGTGGTACCAACACGGGTGCAGAAGTCAGGCGTCTTTTCAGTTCCTGAAAACTATGCTCGCATTGTGGGGTCCACTCGAACTTTTATCTTTCTTGAGGAGTTCAGTTAGAGGCTTTGCAACCTTGGAGAAGTTCTCGACAAAGCGGCGACAATAGCTCGCTAGACCATGAAAACTCCTAACTTGCTTAACCGATTCAGGTTGAGTCCAATCAAGGACAACTTGAACTCTCTCGGGATTAACAACAATACCTTTACCAGAGATTACGTGGCCTGGATAGGTTCCTTTTGGCAACCAGAATTCACATTTGGAGAACTTTTCATAAAGGCAATGCTCTCAAAGTTTTATCAATACCAGCCTTAGATGCTCGGCATGTTCCTGTTTGTTCTTTGAGTAAATGAGTATATCATCGAGATAATCCACGATGAATTTATCCAAGTACACCATGAAGATCGAATTCATCAAGCGAGAGAAAGTGGCTGGATCATTGGTTAAATCGAAGGACATGGCGGTGTACTTGTATTGGCCATAACGAGTGACAAAGGCCATTTTTTGAATGTCCCCATTCTAGATCTGGGTTTGATGGTAGCCCAACCTCAAATTCATCTTGGAGAAGACTGAGGATCCAACGAGCTGATCATACAGGTCATTGATCCTGGGGAGCGGATACTTGTTCTTTATGGTAACCAAATTAACTGGTTGATAATTGATAACCCACAAGTATAGGGGATCGCAACAGTTGTCGAGAGTAGAGTATTCAACCCAAATTTATTGATTCGACTCAAGGGGAAGCCAAAGAATATTCTCAAGTATTAGAAGTTGAGTTTTCAATTCAACCACACCTGAAAAATTTAGTATCTGCAGCAAAGTATCAGTAGAAAAGTAATATGATAGCAATAGTAGCAACGGTAACCAGTAGCGGGAAAGTGACAGCAGTAGCAGCAAAGTAACAACAGTAGCAACAGAGTAACAGTAGCAGCATCGACAACAATAGCGGCAAAGTAACATAGCAAGGACCAGTAGTAAAAGACTCATAGGCATTGGATCGGTGATGGATGATTATGTCGGATGCTATTCATCATGCAACAGTTATAACACGGAGAGATATGTAACTAGCTCCAGTTCGTCAATGTAATGTAGGCATGTATTCCGTATGTAGTCATACGTGCTTAGGGAAAAGAACTTGCATGACATCTATTGTCCATCCCTCCCGTGGCAGCAGGATCCTAATGGATACTACGGGATATTAAGGTTCTCCTTTTAATAAAGAACCGGACCAACACATTAACACTTGGTGAATACATGAACTCCTCATACTATGGTCATCTCCGGGAGTGGTTTCGGCTATTGTCACTCCGGGGTTGCCGGGTCATAACACATAGTAGGTGACTACAACTTGCAAGATAGGATCAAGAACACATATATTGGCGACAACATAATAGGTTCAGATCTGAAATCATAGCACTCGGGCCCTAGTGACAAGCATTAAGCATGGCAAAGTAGTAGCGACATCAATCTCAGAACATAGTGGATACTAGGGATCAATCCCTGTCAAAACTAACTCGATTACATGATAGATCTCATCCAACCCATCACCATCCGGCAAGCATACGATGAGATTACTCACGAACGGTGAAGAGCATCATGGAATTGGCGATGAAGGAAGGTTGGTGATGACGATGGCGACGATCTCCCCTCTCCGGAGCCCAGAACGGACTCCAGATCTGCTCTCGAGATGAAGAACAGGAGGTGGTGGCGCCTCTGTATCGTAAAACGCGATGAACTCTTTGCCTTGATTTTTTTTCGGACGGAACGGACTAAATAGAGCTGGATTTGGAGGCGGTGGAGCTTTGTGGGCCCCACAAGCCTGCCAGGCGCGACCAGGGGGGCTCGCGCCTGGTGGGCTTGTGGGCTCACAACTCCACTTCCTCCGATGATTCTTGCGCCAGTATTTCTCATAAATTCCAGAAAAAATCTCCATAAATTTTGTTGAAAACAACACCATGGCAATTTTGTTGAAAACATCGTTAGTCCGGGTTAGTTCCTTTCAAATCATGCAAATTGGAGTCCAAAGCAAGGGCAAAAGAGTTCGGAAAAGTAGATACGACGGAGACGTATCAACTCCCCCAAGCTTAAAGCCTTGCTTGTCCTCAAGCAATTCAGTTGACAAACTGAAAGAGACAAAAGAAAAACTTTTACGAACTCTGTTTGATCTTGTTGTTGCAACTATGTCTAACTCATAACCAGAATTTCAGCAAGATCACAAGCAAACCACAAAAGCAAATAACATATAGGTGTCACGGTAAACTCATATCAATGGCATAATCAACTAGCGAGCAAATAATAATAAGTCTCAAACGTCAACACTTCAATCAGAACAACATGAAGCAGTACGAACAGATGGTATCTCGCTAGCTCTTTGCGAGACTGCAAAACATAAATGTAGAGCACCTTCAAAGACCAAGGGCTGACTAAACATTATAATTCATGGCAAAGAAGATCCAGTCATAGTCATACTCAACACAGTTAAAAGCAAAGCATAAAAATGACAGAGGTGCTCTCTAATTGGTGCTTTTATAAGAGGAGGATGACTCAACAGGAACATAACACTACTGGAATTCAGTTATTTGCCGTCTGCCACATCTTTGCCGTCAGCCAGCAGACGGGAAAGAACATCTATGCCGTCAGCTTTGAGAAAACAAACGGTAAAGATATGGCTGATGGCAAAAAACCTATTTTCCATAAGCCACCTCTTTGCCGTCTGTCAACCGATGGCAAAGGTAGTGAAGGCAGACGGCAAATATCTGAGGATAACGTCCCACCCCACCCGCCCCACCCCACCCCTTTGCCGTCTGCCTAACTACCTTTGCCGTCCACTGTAGACGGCAAAGGGGATGGACCCCTAACGTTCGTCATGCCCACCCGCTCCCCCACTCTCTCTCCCACTATCTCGCCCCTCTCTCTCCACCGCAACCGCCACCCCACCCCAGCGCCGCCGCCACCACCCCACCCCAGCGCCGCCGCCCCACCCCAGCGCCGCCACCCCACCCCACCCCGCCCCGGTCCAACCCAGCACGGCCGCCACACTGCCGGAGCCCACCCCACCCCACCCTCGCCGGCCCTCTCCTACCTACGCCGCTCCCCCAGTCCACACCTTACCGGCCCTCTCCTCCCTATGTCGCTCCCGCACCTCACCCCACTCCACCCCTCGCCGTCACTCCGCCCTGCACCGCTCCCCCACCCCACCCACCCCACCCCACCCGTGCCCCTCATCCCCCACGTCGGCGCCCCTGCCATGCCAGGCGCCCCATCGCCCCTAGTGCCCCAGCCGCCCCTCGGTGCCACTACCGCCCCACCGCCCCCGCCGGTGAGTACCACCGTCGGTCGCCCCTTTTTCCATTTTTTATGTTTTTTGTTTCGGTTAATTTGGTTAGTTTATAATTAGGTCAGTTTTATTTTTCATTAGGTTAGTTTATTAGTTTATTAAGTTAGTTTATTAGGTCAATTAGGTTAGTTAGTTAGTTTAGAAGAAAAAAGAAGAAGAAAGAAGGGAAAAATGAAAAAGAAAAAATGAGAAAAAGAAAAGAAGAAGAAGAAGAAGGAAAAGAAGAAGAAGAACAAGAAGAAGAGGAGGAGGAGGAGGAGGACAAAGAAGAAGAATAAGAAGAAGAAGAAGAAGAAAGAGGAGAGAGGAGAAGAAGAAAGAAGAGGAAAAAGGAAAAGAAGGAAGAAGAAGAAGAAGAAGAATAAGAAGAGGAAAAAGGAAAAGAAGGAAGAAGAAGAAGAAGAAGAATAAGAAGAGGAAAAAGGAAAAGAAGGAAGAAGAAGAAGAAGAAGAAGAGAAGAAGAGAAGAAGAGAAGAAGAGACGAGAAGAAGAGAAGAAGACATAATAAGTCCAAAATGGCATAAATAGCCCATTTAGCTCCAAAATGACATAATAAGTCCAAAATAGCATAATTAACCTAGTTATTCTAGAGGCCCCCAACGCCCGACGCCACCAACCCCCGACCCCCGACGCCACTGACACCCGACTCCCGACCCCCGAGGCCCAATACCACTGACCCCCGACCCCCGACTCCCGACCCCCGACTCCACTAACCGCCGACCCCCGATGCCCGACGCCACTGACCCTCGACTCCTGACACCACTGACCCTCGACCCCCGACCCCCGATGCCCGACGCCACTAACCCTCGACTCCCGACACCACTGACCCTCGACCCCCGACCACCGACACCACTGACCCTCGACCCCCGACCCCGACGCCACTGACCCTCGACCCCCGACCCCCGACACCACTGACCCTCGACCGCCGACCCCGACGCCACTGACCCTCGACCCCGACCCCCGACGCCACTAACCCCCAACCCCGGACTGCCGACACCTCTTTGGCCTCTTGTTGATCGAAAAGATCCGAACCCCCAACGCTAGTGACCCTCGACCCCGACTACACTGACCCCCGACCATTGACGCATTTAACCCGACTCTCGACCACCGACACCCGACATCACCAACCCTCGATGCCACTAAGCCCCGACCCCGACACCTCTTCTATTTACTGTTGAACGAGAAGGTGCTTTTCGGCCTTCTAGAGGCCCACGGGGTCATAGTTTTGAAAATTATGAGTTAGGTCACATATTTTTCGATTATGTTAATTATAAAAACATCATATTTGTGTTGATCGTGTGAATTTCAATGTGCAGTTGTTCGACGACCTCCATGTGCGTTGGACGAGCTCCGCCCTTGCGTTTGTTGGTGAGCACAAATGACTTCTCCTCCTACCCCCTTAATTTGCTCTGTCCCGGTCTTCGTGCCGATGAAACTTGCTAGCTATAGGTTTGTTCAATCATGAGTATGCGTGACCAGTATGCGTGTCCTGTTAGAAAGGGCGACATCTATAAATATGCATTTGTTTGCATATTTATAACCGCCATCCTTTTGAATTGTCCAACATTATCCATGGACTGCCCGAGTATGTGTAGATTGGGTTCGTTTTCTCGTATGTTGTGACTGGATCCGGCAGAATTTCGTCAGTGCCTCCCTGTTGTTCTCCGGGTACACATCCTCTCTGCTTATTGTCGAGACGTGTATCAGGAGAATAGCGGGGAGGTGCTGCCGAAATTCTGCGTCGCATCTGGAGCAGAGCATGGGAAAACGAACCCAATCTACACATACTCGGGTGGGATTAGGACCTATCTTTACCTATTAGCGTGTAGGTTGCATGGACGTAATAAAACTGACAAACTTGATTAGCGTATGAATATAGATGATGAATTATATATTTATTTCTTGTGCGCCCATATGTAGCTAGGCAACATGAGTGATCGTGCTTGGATGTACACTGGTCACCCTAGTCAGAAATACATGACCCATAAATGGTTAACAAAAACCAAGGGGTTTGTGAGAGCCGCATTTGCAAATGGCCACCAAAAAACATGGTGCCCCTGTCCCAACTGCGACAACTAGAAAAAGCAGACATAGTTTGAAATGGGTAAACACCTGCAGAAGTGGGGATTGATGCCTAATTATACGGTGTGGACTTTTCATGGTGAGTCTGACCAACGTGCCAGAGCTGAGGTGATTCGTCGTTGCACCGGCGAGCATGGTACCGGGATTGAAGCATGGTGCAAGACTTTAATGATGCTCGAGATTCAGACGATGAGATGGAGGAATCTGCAAAGGCCTTCTATGAAATGTTGGAGTCTTCAAAACGTCCTCTCCATGAGCAGACTGAGCTTTGTCAGCTGGATGCCATTGCGCAAGTAATGGCTCTGAAGGCTCAATTCAACCTAGGCAGAGAATGCTACGACGCGATGATGACGATATTTGGACGCTTTCTACCCAAAGGCCATGGACTGCCTGCATACCTGTACCAGTCAAAGAAAATCCTCCGTGTACTTAAGATGCCCTATGAGAAGATACATGCGTGTGAGAACGGATGTGCCTTATTTAGGCTTGAGTATGCGGCCTTGAACTATTGCCCCATTTGCAATTCTTCCAGGTATATTGTGGTAGACAACGGTATGGGTGAGAAGAATCAAACCAAAATCCCCATTAGTGTTCTTCGGTATCTGCCAGTCGTACCAAGACTTCAACGTCTTTTCATGGTCGAAGAGACGGCCAGACAGATGACATGGCACAAATTGGGCAAAAGAACCAAACTAGATGCGGATGGGAACAAGATGCTGGTACACACTTCAGATGGTTTTGCGTGAAGGCACTTCGATGCATTACATAAGGATAAATCGGAAGATCCAAGGCAACCTAGAGTTGCCATCAGCACGGATGGTTCAATGTGTATGGTATGATGGCAACACAATACATTTGTTGGCCTGTATTTGTCATTCCACTCAATCTGCCACCCGGAGAGATTATGAAAAGAAAGAACATTTTCCTGACGTTGATAATTCCAGGGCCCAACTATCCGGGGAAGAATATGAATGTGTACATGCAGCCGCTTAAGGATGAGTTGCAAGAAGCTTGGGATAATGGGATCAAGACCTAAGACGCGGCTACGAAAACAAATTTCAAAATGCATGTGTGGTACATATATTCGACGCATGATTATCTGGCGTTTGCGCTATTCCCTGGCTGGTGTGTGCATGGAAGGTTCTCGTGCACCACATGCAAGGCAGCTCTTCAGTTCTGTTGGCTGCAGGCTGGTCGCAAGTTTTCTTGCTTTGACATGCATAGATAATTCCTGGATCCTCACCATAACTTCAGAAAAGACAAGAAGAATTTCATCAAAGGTAGAGTTGTCAAAAACACTGCACCAGCTGCTATGACAGGCCAACAGACCCTTGATCAGTTAAAATGCTCTCGAGCCTGATCCTTTGCGTCCAGGATACTTCAAAAGGTATAATACAGAAGACGCCTGGACTCACAAGTCATGCTTATGGGATCTGCCTTACTTCAAAGACCTCCTTTGCCCACACAACATCGACGTGATGCACACTGAAAAGAATATTGTGTAGGCCATTTTTGGTACATTGTTCGGCATACAGGGGAAGTCAAAAGATAATCCTAAGGCTAGAATTGACCTGGAGGCTCTATGTGATAGACCGTTGCAAAACTTGCGACAAAGGAAAGGAAAGCAAAGCATAGCGAAGCCAAAGGCATAGTTCAATCTTGAAAGGCCAGCTATGAGGGAAATGCTATTGTGGGTGAAAATGCGGTTGATGTTCCCCGATGGGTATGCTCCGAATCTAAAGGGGGGAGCGAGTCTTGAGAAATTGAAAATATTTGGTCTCAAGAGTCATGATTTGCACATATGGATTGAGCGGGTAATGCCGGTGATGTTGCGTGGCTTTATCCCTGAGGATGAATGGCTAGTACTGGCAAAGCTGAGCTATTTCTTCCATTCTCTTTGTGCGAAAGAACTATCGCCTGACGTGCTAGATGAAATGGAAGAGTTGGCGGCGGAGTTGATCTGCAAATTAGAAAAGATCTTTCAACTGGGCTTCTTTAATCCAATGCAACATTTGATTTTGCATCTCCCGACCGAGGCAAGAATGGGGGGGGCGTTCAAAATCGATGGTGCTACTCAACTGAGAGGATGCAGAAGACGTTTCGAGCTAAGTGTAAAAATAAACGTAGAATTGAAGCATCGATGGCAGAGGCATTCATTACTGAGGAGGCGACGAACTTCATGACAGCACACTACGAAGCCAAAAATCATCATTTGCATAACCCGAAGCCTCGGTACAATGAGGGCGGTCCAAAAAAAGTTCGATCCAACCTCATCCTATTCAAAGGTAAGCTCGCACCATCCGGTGCTTCGAAAGGGAAATCGTTGGATGTCGAAGAATGGCGGACCATTTCATTGTATATCTTCACCAACCTAACAAAAGTGCGGCCGTACATCGAGTAAGTTCTCGGTAAATTATTGTTCCGCAACTTATAATTGCTTTGAACTACTCTTATTCCTGGATATTTGGTATAGTTGACACATCGCCGAATTCTCGGATGGAGCGGTCATCGAAAAGGATTCCGTCGAAGAGTATGAGCTTCTCGCAAAGCATGGAGGCGACTATCCCGGTTTCATCTCTTGGTTCAAACAAAGGATAATTAATTACCATTAAGGGCCCATTTGATTTCTTGGTCTAATTTGCGGCTAATGCATCCATTCTTTCGTATTAAACTTGTAGGCTGATGCAGAGTCTAGGGACGCCGAGTTGAGACAAGTCGCTAATGGTTTTGACTATAAGGTCCGTTCATTTGACAAATACAACATCAACGAGTATCACTTTCGTACCTTTGGCAAAGAGCTATCTATGCCCGACCTAAATACTACAAATTGTTCTGTCTCTGCTATCGGTGAAGGAGGCACCGAGTATTATGGAAGAGTTGAAGCAATTTATGAACTTCTATTCTATGGTGAAAACCCACCGACCGTCGTAGTCTTCAAATGTTATTGGTTTGAGCCAAGGGAGACTAGAAGTACTCATGAACATATAGGACTAGTCAAAATCAACCAAAACACCCACATAGATGTTCCCGATGTCTATATTACGGCTCAACAGGTGACACAAGTTTTCTATCTACCGTGGGCCTACCAAACTGATCCAAATCTCAAAGGTTGGGATGTCGTTTATGAAGTGCCACCACATTTTAGACCACCTACCCTCAATGAAGAGGATTACGAACCTCACATTAACCCAGAGACATATGAAGGAGAATTCTTTCAAGAAACACGTATGTCCAAGAAACGTTTCAAGAACCGCTCTACTTCACCCCAGAACATTGAAGTAGACAACGACAGTGAATCCATCTTAACCCCTGAGCCCGAACAGGAAGAGCTGGAAGAAGAAGAGGTTACTACTGCGGATGACCTGTCACTTCTTGACCGATTACATAATGGTGGCCTTCCACATGTTCCTCCTGATAGTGATGATGCATTTATTGACCCTGAAGCATATATAGACGAGCACGATTGTTATTAGTTCATGTCAGGTATTCAACTATTATACTATATATAAATTTTGAGTTCATGTTAGGTATTCAATTTTTATTAGTCATGTTGGTATTTATGATGATGATACACTTAAATTATAGACATTCTATTAGTCATGTTGGTATTTATGTTGTACTAATTTTATTTACTCTTTGTCATGACAGGTTTTTGAAAGATGGTGGGAAAGGATCGAAAGCACTCCGCGGCTCCTTCTTCGTCGGCGAGTGGTGACATGGGTACTTCCATTCCTGCCTTGCCTCTTCGGAGAGCGTTGCTCTCTACTCTGCAAGAAGCGCCCCCCGTGAGAGGAGGTCGACCCCCTGCGAAGCCGAGAGGTACTAAAGGTACACATTGTATTCATGTTGGTATTTATGTTGTTCTCATGTTGTATGCATATTAGTATTTATATACATTTTATTACTCATGTTGGTATTTATGTTGTACTTAAGGTACACGTGGCCGTGGGAGAGGTAGGGCGGTGGCTGCCATGCCTTCTGAGCTGGAGGCTACACGGTCTCCGCCACCACCCCAAGATGATTCACCTGAGCACATGACTTCTAGGGTGGATTCGTCTGAGGTGGAGGCTACACGGTCTCCGGTTCACGAGCCTCAGGTCGACGAGCCTTCGACCCATGAGACCCATGTCCTAGAGGCTTTGTTCCAGGCGACTCCGGAGCAAAGCAGGGATGATGGTACGTCTCCAAAGACCCAGTGGGATACCTGTGCTGAGACAAGTGGCCATGTTGGTAGCGACGAGGAGCTAGGTGAGGGGGCTACCGTCTACCAGCGTGGTAGTTCGAGGCTCCGGCTCGTGCCGGCGACCCCCGAGCAGAGGTGGTCGATTAGGTCAAATGGGGACAAGTAAGTTAATTTACTCTTATTTAACCATTTGCCTTCACGTTTTCTCAAATATCTAATGTTTTGGCTTTAATTTGTCATATCGTAGGGGTTGGATTGTTGCCAAGGGTGTCCGCAAGCCCAACAGCGTCCTTGGTGTGCTTTGCCGTAAAAACTTCCCAGGGTTTGTTACGTTGCCCGGTCAAGAGCGAGAGGTAGGAATGACCTGGGAGCACTACTTGGGTGCCCCGGCCCTGCCGGAGGTGGAGATCGACGGTGTTTTGTGCCACATGAGGGCCGACATGGAGATTCGACAGTTCTGGGTAATTTCTCATTCACAATTATAAATCAACCATAGCTAGTTATTGTACTAATCGGTGTTGTCTCGTTTGCAGACCTACTACAGGTGTGAGGAGGGATACGAGGAGGACGCGACAAAGGTTATCGAATCCGAATGTCGCCGCCTACTTCAAAACTTTTGGCATGTGGCTCGGGTGCAGGCTATTCAAGACTACTATGCCACGCAGCGTATTAGGAAGGACAAGGCGAAGTGCCATGATTCTAAGATGGAGAAGGAGCATTACATGAAGATAATTACATATTATTAAGGCTTTGTAGTTAGTTTCCTTGATTTGGTTCTTACGCGCTCAAATTTCTCTTTATTAACTTAGGTGCCCCCGAGATGGTGTGTGGATAAGATGGATTGTTGGGAGGCCTTGGTGGATCAGTGGTGCTTCGAAACGTGGGAGGCCAGCCACAACAACGCCAAGGAGAGGCGTGGGAAAATGGTTGGTGTGCCACACCATCGAGGGATTTGGCGAGAACTGGGTATGTGGTTTGCTTCATGCCTCATGCAATTCATTCTTAATGCTATCTTGAGCCCTTTACTAATACTATTTTCCTCTCTCTCTCTCTTTTAGGCGCGTCACAATAAGACGGAGGTGCCACAGATGTACGACCTGTATGCGATGGCCCATACCGCCTCGTACAAGAAGGTCAAGGCATTCTCTGAGTCTGACCTCGAGCATCCAGAAAACTTCACCAACATCTCCTCCCACCACAAGCTCGTGAAGTACATAGATCACGGGAAGGCGAGGAAAGGGGATGACTTTAACCCGAGCGAGGGGCCTACGATCCAGAGCTGGTGATGATAGCTGGCAATAGGAGGCCTCATGGCTCGATCGCCATTGGAGACGGCCTTATACGTTGTCCTAGCACTCTCGAGCAGATAAAGGCACGCCAAACGAGCTCTTGTCCGGAGATAACACCTCGTCCACGGCCAGTCGAGCTCGCCATCGAGGTTAGTTTAATGGACTCAACTATCTTTCCACATTATGTTGTGCGTTGGAACCAATATGATTACAATGGTAATAATGATTTGTGTTGCATGCTGCTATTCTGAAAGAGAGAGAGGCAATGCAGGCGGTTATGGCGGAGAAGGATAAGGAGATGAGGGAGCTGGAGGAGAGGACGACTGCATTGGTGGAGGCGGAGAGGGCACGGAATGATGCATCTAATAGGGCCAAATATGAGCTCTTCGTGTTAAGTTTCTTCTTCATATTATTTCAAATCTTGCATTTTAATGTCCGTTTCATTAATAACTAAAAAGTTTGACTTGTTGAAACCAAATGTACAGTCTATGTGCGAGAAGACCGACCAAGTCCCTCCGGCGATGCCAGTCCTTAACATGGCGGGGACGGTGAGTTTCATTTCAGTGCAGTGATCTTAAGAGTGTCCTCATGCTAACGACACATTGCAAATGATGTTTGGTGCACAATATCTCCCGAAACGCATTGCACGACCCTTCTACAGTGGAGCCTTTTCGAGGGCAGCCTTCTCCAGGTGAAACAAGTCAGAGCCACCGTGCTTCACCGCCGTGATGACGATAATGGTATGTTATTTCTAGTATTTCAATAAAAATTACATATACTTAGCTAATTTCTCTCCTAAATGACATAATAAGGCTTAGGTAGCTCCAAGATCGCCTATTCCCCCTAACTTAGGTATTAAATGGCCTATAATTAGCTTAGCTAGATCCAAAATGGCTTAATAAGCATAGTTTGCTCCGGAATCACTTAGTTTACCAAAGTTAGCTCCGAAATGACCTATAGTTAGCTAGGCTTCCACCTAAATAACATAATTAGCTTAGTTAGCTCCAAAATGGTCTATTTAATAAAACATGACCTATACTTAGCTAATTATCCTAGAAATGACATAATTAGCTCCAAAAAGGCACTCTTAGCTAATTTAGCCCGAAGAAGGAGACAAAGAGGAGAAGAAAGAGGAAAAATGAAAATAAGGAAGAAGAAGAAGAAGAGAAGAAGAAGAAGATAAGAAGGACCAGAAGAAGGAGAAGGAGGAGAAGAAGGAGAAGGAGCTCCTCCTTCTCCTTCTTCTCCTTCTTCTTCCTCCTTCTCCTTCTCCTTCTTCTTTTCTTCTCCTCTTCCTTCTCCTTCTCCTCCTCCTCCTCCTCCTCCTTCTTTTACTTCTTCTTCTCTTTCTCTTCTTCTACGTAGCTTAGACTCATCCAAGAAAGCCTAAATTGGCTAATTATCCATCTAAATGACATAATTAACTTAGTTAGCTCCTAAATGACCTATTTAATAAAAAATGACATATACTTAGCTAATTATCCTCGAAATGACATAATTAGCTCCAAAAAGGCATTCTTAGGTAATTTAGCCCGAAGAAGGGGACAAGAGGAGAAGAAAGAGGAAAAATGAAAAGAAGGAAGAAGAAGAAGAAGCGAAGAAGAAAAAGAGAAGAAGAAGGACAAGAAGAAGGAGAAGAAGGAGGAGAAGAAGGAGAAGGAGCTCCTCCTTCTCATTATTCTTCCTCCTTCTCCTTCTCCTTCTTATTTTCTTCTTCTTCTCCTCTTCCTTCTCCTTCTCCTCCTCCTCCTCCTCCTTCTTCTTCTTTTACTTCTTCTACTCTTCTTGCTTCTTCTCTTTCTCTTCTTCTACGTAGCTTAGACTCATCCAACAAAGACTAAATTGTCTAATTATCCTACAAAATGAAATAATTAGCTTAGTTAGGTGAAAACATCATAAGAACCTTGATTAGCTCATTAAAATGACCAATTTAGCTAAAAAATGAAATAATAAGCTCAAAATGGCATAAGAACCTTGGTTAGCTCATGAATATTATATACTTAGCTTGGCTTCCACCTAAATGATATAACTAGCCAATTTAGCTCCAATATGGCTTAATAAGCATAGTTAGCTCCAAAATGACATATTTAACCCAAGTGAGCTCCGAAACGACCTATAGTTAGCTAGGCTTCCACCTAAATGACATAATTAGCTTAGTTAACTCCAAAATGACCTATTTAATAAAAAATGACCTATAGTTAGCTAAGTTCTCTCCTAAATGACATAATAAGGCTTACGTAGCTCCAAGATGACCTATTCCCCCTAACTTAGGTATTAAATGGCCTATAATTAGCTTAGCTAGATCTAAAATGGCTTAATAAGCATAGTTTGCTCCGGAATCACCTATTTTACCAAAGTTAGCTCCGAAATGACCTATAGTTAGCTAGGCTTCCACCTAAATGACATAATTAGCTTAGTTAGCTCCAAAATGGTCTATTTAATAAAACATGACCTATACTTAGCTAATTATCCTAGAAATGACATAATTAGCTCCAAAAAGGCAGTCTTAGCTAATTTAGCCCGAAGAAGGAGACAAAGAGGAGAAGAAAGAGGAAAAATGAAAATAAGGAAGAAGAAGAAGAAGAGACGAAGAAGAAGATAAGAAGGACCAGAAGAAGGAGAAGAAGGAGGAGAACAGGAGAAGGAGCTCCTCCTTCTCCTTCTATTCCTTCTTCTTCCTCCTTCTCCTTCTCCTTCTTCTTTTCTTCTCCTCTTCCTTCTCCTTCTCCTCCTCCTCCTCCTCCTACTTTTACTTCTTCTTCTCTTTATCTTCTTCTACATAGCTTAGACTCATCCAAGAAAGCCTAAATTGGCTAATTATCCATATAAATGACATAATTAACTTAGTTAGCTCCTAAATGACCTATTTAATAAAAAATGACCTATACTTAGCTAATTATCCTCGAAATGACATAATTAGCTCCTAAAAGGCATTCTTAGGTAATTTAGCCCGAAGAAGGGGACAAGAGGAGAAGAAAGAGGAAAAATGAAAAGAAGGAAGAAGAAGAAGAAGAGAAGAAGAGAAAGACAAGAAGAAGGACAAGAAGAAGGAGAAGAAGGAGGAGAAGAAGGAGAAGGAGCTCCTCCTTCTCGTTCTTCTTCCTCCTTCTCCTTCTCCTTCTTATTTTCTTCTTCTTCTCCTCTTCCTTCTCCTTCTCCTCCTCCTCCTCCTCCTCCTTCTTCTTTTACTTCTTCTACTCTTCTTGCTTCTTCTCTTTCTCTTCTTCTACGTAGCTTAGACTCATCCAACAAAGACTAAATTGTCTAATTATCCTACAAAATGAAATAATTAGCTTAGTTAGGTGAAAGCATCATAAGAACCTTGATTAGCTCATTAAAATGACCAATTTAGCTAAAAAATGAAATAATAAGCTCAAAATGGCATAAGAACCTTGGTTAGCTCATGAATATTATATACTTAGCTTGGCTTCCACCTAAATGATATAATTAGCCAATTTGGCTCCAATATGGCTTAATAAGAATAGTTAGCTCCAAAATGACATATTTAACCCAAGTGAGCTCCGAAACGACCTATAGTTAGCTAGGCTTCCACCTAAATGACATAATTAGGTTAGTTAACTCCAAAATGACCTATTTAATGAAAAATGACCTATAGTTAGCTAAGTTCTCTCCTAAATGACACAATAAGGCTTATGTAGCTCCAAGATGACCTATTCCCCCTAACTTAGGTATTAAATGGCCTATAATTAGCTTAGCTAGATCCAAAATGGCTTAATAAGCATAGTTTGGTCCGGAATCACCTATTTTACCAAAGTTAGCTCCGAAATGACCTATAGTTAGCTAGGCTTCCACAAAATGACATAATTAGCTTAGTTAGCTCCAAAATGGTCTATTTAATAAAACATGACCTATACTTAGCTAATTATCCTAGAAATGACATAATTAGCTCCAAAAAGGAACTCTTAGCTAATTTAGCCCGAAGAAGGAGACAAAGAGGAGAAGAAAGAGGAAAAATGAAAATAAGGAAGAAGAAGAACAAGAGAAGAAGAAGAAGATAAGAAGGACCAGAAGAAGGAGAAGAAGGAGGAGAACAGGAGAAGGAGCTCCTCCTTCTCCTTCTTCTCCTTCTTCTTCCTCCTTCTCCTTCTCCTTCTTCTTTTCTTCTCCTCTTCCTTCTCCTTCTCCTCCTCCTCCTCCTCCTTCTTTTACTTCTTCTTCTCTTTCTCTTCTTCTACGTAGCTTAGACTCATCCAAGAAAGCCTAAATTGGCTAATTATCCATATAAATGACATAATTAACTTAGTTAGCTCCTAAATGACCTATTTAATAAAAAATGACCTATACTTAGCTAATTATCCTCGAAATGACATAATTAGCTCCTAAAAGGCATTCTTAGGTAATTTAGCCCGAAGAAGGGGACAAGAGGAGAAGAAAGAGGAAAAATGAAAAGAAGGAAGAAGAAGAAGAAGAGAAGAAGAAAAAGAGAAGAAGAAGGACAAGAAGAAGGAGAAGAAGGAGGAGAAGAAGGAGAAGGAGCTCCTCCTTCTCGTTCTTCTTCCTCCTTCTCCTTCTCCTTCTTATTTTCTTCTTCTTCTCCTCTTCCTTCTCCTTCTCCTCCTCCTCCTCCTCCTCCTCCTTATTCTTCTTTTACTTCTTCTACTCTTCTTGCTTCTTCTCTTTCTCTTCTTCTACGTAGCTTAGACTCATCCAACAAAGACTAAATTGTCTAATTATCCTACAAAATGAAATAATTAGCTTAGTTAGGTGAAAGCATCATAAGAACCTTCATTAGCTCATTAAAATGACCAATTTAGCTAAAAAATGAAGTAATAAGCTCAAAATGGCATAAGAACCTTGGTTAGCTCATGAATATTATATACTTAGCTTGGCTTCCACCTAAATGATATAATTAGCCAATTTAGCTCCAATATGGCTTAATAAGCATAGTTAGCTCCAAAATGACATATTTAACCCAAGTGAGCTCCGAAACGACCTATAGTTAGCTAGGCTTCCACCTAAATGACATAATTAGCTTAGTTAACTCCAAAATGACCTATTTAATGAAAAATGACCTATAGTTAGCTAAGTTCTCTCCTAAAAGACATAATAAGGCTTACGTAGCTCCAAGATGACCTATTCCCCCTAACTTAGGTATTAAATGGCCTATAATTAGCTTAGCTAGATCCAAAATTGCTTAATAAGCATAGTTTGCTCCGGAATCACCTATTTTACCAAAGTTAGCTCCGAAATGACCTATAATTAGCTAGGCTTCCACCTAAATGACATAATTAGCTTAGTTAGCTCCAAAATGGTCTATTTAATAAAACATGACCTATACTTAGCTAATTATCCTGGAAATGACATAATTAGCTCCAAAAAGGCATTCTTAGCTAATTTAGGCCGAAGGAGACAAAGAGGAGAAGAAAGAGGAAAAATGAAAATAAGGAAGAAGAACAAGAAGAGAAGAAGGAGGAGAACAGGAGAAGGAGCTCCTCCTTCTCCTTCTTCTCCTTCTTCTTCCTCCTTCTCCTTCTCCTTCTTCTTTTCTTCTCCTCTTCCTTCTCCTTCTCGTCCTCCTCCTCCTCCTCCTTCTTTTACTTCTTCTTCTCTTTCTCTTCTTCTACGTAGCTTAGACTCATCCAAGAAAGCCTAAATTGGCTAATTATCCATCTAAATGACATAATTAACTTAGTTAGCTCCTAAATGACCTATTTAATAAAAAATGACCTATACTTAGCTAATTATCCTCGAAATGACATAATTAGCTGCTAAAAGGCATTCTTAGGTAATTTAGCCCGAAGAAGGGGACAAGAGGAGAAGAAAGAGGAAAAATGAAAAGAAGGAAGAAGAAGAAGAAGAGAAGAAGAAAAAGAGAAGAAGAAGGACAAGAAGAAGGAGAAGAAGGAGGAGAAGAAGGAGAAGGAGCTCCTCCTTCTCATTCTTCTTCCTCCTTCTCCTTCTCCTTCTTATTTTCTTCTTCTTCTCCTCTTCCTTCTCCTTCTCCTCCTCCTCCTCCTTCTTCTTCTTCTTTTACTTCTTCTACTCTTCTTGCTTCTTCTCTTTCTCTTCTTCTACGTAGCTTAGACTCATCCAACAAAGACTAAATTGTCTAATTATCCTACAAAATGAAATAATTAGCTTAGTTAGGTGAAAGCATCATAAGAACCTTCATTAGCTCATTAAAATGACCAATTTAGCTAAAAATGAAATAATAAGCTCAAAATGGCATAACAACCTTGGTTAGCTCATGAATATTATATACTTAGCTTGGCTTCCACCTAAATAATATAATTAGCCAATTTAGCTCCAATATGGCTTAATAAGCATAGTTAGCTCCAAAATGACATATTTAACCCAAGTGAGCTCCGAAACGACCTATAGTTAGCTCGACTTCCACCTAAATGACATAATTAGCTTAGTTAACTCCAAAATGACCTATTTAATGAAAAATGACCTATAGTTAGCTAAATTCTCTCCTAAATGACATAATAAGGCTTACGTAGCTCCAAGATGACCTATTCCCCCTAACTTAGGTATTAAATGGCCTATAATTAGCTTAGCTAGATCCAAAATGGCTTAATAAGCATAGTTTGGTCCGGAATCACCTATTTTACCAAACTTAGCTCCGAAATGACCTATAGTTAGCTAGGCTTCCACCTAAATGACATAATTAGCTTAGTTAGCTCCAAAATGGTCTATTTAATAAAACATGACCTATACTTAGCTAATTATCCTAGAAATGACATAATTAGCTCCAAAAAGGCAGTCTTAGCTAATTTAGCCCGAAGAAGGAGACAAAGAGGAGAAGAAAGAGGAAAAATGAAAATAAGGAAGAAGAAGAAGAAGAGAAGAAGAAGAAGATAAGAAGGACCAGAAGAAGGAGAAGAAGGAGGAGAACAGGAGAAGGAGCTCCTCCTTCTCCGTCTTCTCCTTCTTCTTCCTCCTTCTCCTTCTCCTTCTTCTTTTCTTCTCCTCTTCCTTCTCCTTCTCCTCCTCCTCCTCCTCCTTCTTTTACTTCTTCTTCTCTTTCTCTTCTTCTACGTAGCTTAGACTCATCCAAGAAAGCCTAAATTGGCTAATTATCCATATAAATGACATAATTAACTTAGTTAGCTCCTAAATGACCTATTTAATAAAAAATGACCTATACTTAGCTAATTATTCTCGAAATGACATAATTAGCTCCTAAAAGGCATTCTTAGGTAATTTAGCCCGAAGAAGGGGACAAGAGGAGAAGAAAGAGGAAAAATGAAAAGAAGGAAGAAGAAGAAGAAGAGAAGAAGAAAAAGAGAAGAAGAAGGACAAGAAGAAGGAGAAGAAGGAGGAGAAGAAGGAGAAGGAGCTCCTCCTTCTCATTCTTCTTCCTCCTTCTCCTTCTCCTTCTTATTTTCTTCTTCTTCTCCTCTTCCTTCTCCTTCTCCTCCTCCTCCTCCTCCTTCTTCTTCTTTTACTTCTTCTACTCTTCTTGCTTCTTCTCTTTCCCTTCTTCTACGTAGCTTAGACTCATCCAACAAAGACTAAATTGTCTAATTATCCTACAAAATGAAATAATTAGCTTAGTTAGGTGAAAGCATCATAAGAACCTTGATTAGCTCATTAAAATGACCAATTTAGCTAAAAAATGAAATAATAAGCTCAAAATGGCATAAGAACCTTGGTTAGCTCATGAATATTATATACTTAGCTTGGCTTCCACCTAAATGATATAATTAGCCAATTTAGCTCCAATATGGCTTAATAAGAATAGTTAGCTCCAAAATGACATATTTAACCCAAGTGAGCTCCGAAACGACCTATAGTTAGCTAGGCTTCCACCTAAATGACATAATTAGCTTAGTTAACTCCAAAATGACCTATTTAATGAAAAATGACCTATAGTTAGCTAAGTTCTCTCCTAAATGACATAATAAGGCTTACGTAGCTCCAAGATGACCTATTCCCCCTAACTTAGGTATTAAATGGCCTATAATTAGCTTAGCTAGATCCAAAATGGATTAATAAGCATAGTTTGCTCCGGAATCACCTATTTTACCAAAGTTAGCTCCGAAATGACCTATAGTTAGCTAGGCTTCCACCTAAATGACATAATTAGCTTAGTTAGCTCCAAAATGGTCTATTTAATAAAACATGACCTATACTTAGCTAATTATCCTAGAAATGACATAATTAGCTCCAAAAAGGCATTCTTAGCTAATTTAGCCCGAAGAAGGAGACAAAGAGGAGAAGAAAGAGGAAAAACGAAAATAAGGAAGAAGAAGAAGAAGAGAAGAAGAAGAAGATAAGAAGGACCAGAAGAAGGAGAAGAAGGAGAAGAAGGAGGAGAAGAAGGAGAAGGAGCTCCTCCTTCTCCTTATTCTCCTTCTGCTTCCTCCTTCTCCTTCTCCTTCTTCTTTTCTTCTCCTCTTCCTTCTCCTTCTCCTCCTCCTCCTCCTCCTTCTTTTACTTCTTCTTCTCTTTCTCTTCTTCTACGTAGCTTAGACTCATCCAAGAAAGCCTAAATTGGCTAATTATCCATCTAAATGACATAATGAACTTAGTTAGCTCCTAAATGACCTATTTAATAAAAAATGACCTATACTTAGCTAATTATCCTCGAAATGACATAATTAGCTCCAAAAAGGCATTCTTAGGTAATTTAGCCCGAAGAAGGGGACAAGAGAAGAAGAAAGAGGAAAAATGAAAAGAAGGAAGAAGAAGAAGAAGAGAAGAAGAAAAAGAGAAGAAGAAGGACAAGAAGAAGGAGAAGAAGGAGGAGAAGAAGGAGAAGGAGCTCCTCCTTCTCATTCTTCTTCCTCCTTCTCCTTCTCCTTCTTCTTTTCTTCTTCTTCTCCTCTTCCTTCTCCTTCTCCTCCTCCTCCTCCTCCTCCTTCTTCTTTTACTTCTTCTACTCTTCTTGCTTCTTCTCTTTCTCTTCTTCTACGTAGCTTAGACTCATCCAACAAAGACTAAATTGTCTAATTATCCTACAAAATGACATAATTAGCTTAGTTAGGTGAAAACATCATAAGAACCTTGATTAGCTCATTAAAATGACCAATTTAGCTAAAAAATGAAATAATAAGCTCAAAATGGCATAAGAACCTTGGTTAGCTCATGAATATTATATACTTAGCTTGGCTTCCACCTAAATGATATAATTAGCCAATTTAGCTCCAATATGGCTTAATAAGCATAGTTAGCTCCAAAATGACATATTTAACCCAAGTGAGCTCCGAAACGACCTATAGTTAGCTAGGCTTCCACCTAAATGACATAATTAGCTTAGTTAACTCCAAAATGACCTATTTAATGAAAAATGTCCTATAGTTAGCTAAGTTCTCTCCTAAATGACATAATAAGGCTTACGTTGCTCCAAGATTACCTATTCCCCCTAACTTAGGTATTAAATGGCCTATAATTAGCTTAGCTAGATCCAAAATGGCTTAATAAGAATAGTTTGCTCCGGAATCACCTATTTTACCCAAGTTAGCTCCGAAATGACCTATAGTTAGCTAGGCTTCCACCTACATGACATAATTAGCTTAGTTAGCTCCAAAATGGTCTATTTAATAAAACATGACCTATACTTAGCTAATTATCCTAGAAATGACATAATTAGCTCCAAAAAGGCATTCTTAGCTAATTTATAACGAAGAAGGAGACAAAGAGGAGAAGAAAGAGGAAAAATGAAAATAGGGAAGAAGAAGAACAAGAGAAGAAGAAGAAGATAAGAAGGACCGGAAGAAGGAGAAGAAGGAGGAGAAGAAGGAGAAGGAGCTCCTCCTTCTCCTTCTTCTCCTTCTTCTTCCTCCTTCTCCTTCTCCTTCTTCTTTTCTTCTCCTCTTCCTTCTCCATCTCCTCCTCCTCCTCCTCCTTGTTTTACTTCTTCTCCTCTTGCTTCTTCTCTTTCTCTTCTTCTACGTAGCTTAGACTCATCCAACAAATACTAAATTGTATAATTATCCTACAAAATGACATAATTAGCTTAGTTAGGTGAAAACATCATAAGAACCTTGGTTAGCTCATTAAAATGACCAATTTAGCTAAAAAATGAAATAATAAGCTCAAAATGGCATAAGAACCTTGGTTATATCATGAATATTATATAGTTAGCTTGGCTTCCACCTAAATGATATAATTAGCCAATTTAGCTCCAATATGGCTTAATAAGCATAGTTAGCTCCAAAATGACATATTTAACCCAAGTGAGCTCCGAAACGACCTATAGTTAGCTAGGCTTCAACCTAAATGACATAATTAGCTTAGTTAGCTCCAAAATGACCTATTTAATAAAAAATGATCTATAGTTAGCTAAGTTCTCTCCTAAATGACATAATAAGGCTTACGTAGCTCCAAGATGACCTATTCCCCCTAACTTAGGTATTAAATGGCCTATAATTAGCTTAGCTAGATCCAAAATGGCTAAATAAGCATAGTTTGCTCCGGAATGACATATTTTACCCAAGTAGGTCCGAAATGACCTATAGTTTGCTAGGCTTCCACCTAAATGACATAATTAGCTTACTTAGCTCCAAAATGGTCTTTTTAATAAAACATGAACTATACTTAGCTAATTATCCTCGAAATGACATAATTAGCTCCAAAAAGGCAGTCTTAGCTAATTTAGCCCGAAGAAGGGGACAAGAGGAGAAGAAAGAGGAAAAATGAAAAGAAGGAAGAAGAACAAGAAGAGAAGAAGAAGGACAAGAAGAAGGAGAAGAAGGAGGAGAAGAAGGAGAAGGAGCTCCTCCTCCTCCTGCTTCTCCTTCTTCTTCCTCCTTCTCCTTCTACTTCTTCTTTTCTTCTTCTTCTCCTCTTCCTTCTCCTTCTCCTCCTCCTCCTCCTCCTCCTCCTTCTTATTTTACTTCTTCTTCTTCTCTTCTTGCTTCTTCTCTTTCTTCTTCTACGCAGGTTATTTTCCCCAACAAAGACATACTTAGCTAATTATCCTCCAAAATGACATAATTAGCATAGTTAGGTAAAAACATCATAAGAACCTTGGTTAGCTCATTAAAATGACTAATTTAGCTCCAAAATGACATAATAAGGTGAAAATGGATTAATAATCATAGTTGGCTACAAAATGATATATTTTATCCAAGTTAGCTCTAGAATGACCTATACTTAGCTAAGTTCTCCCCTAAATGACATAATAAGGCTATGTAGCTCCAAGATGACCTATTCCACCTATCTTAGCTATTAAATGGCATATACTTAGCTAAGTTCTCTCCGAAATAACCTATATATACTTCTTCATCTAGTATTATTCTTCTAACTTTCTTATTTGTCATTTTGCAGATTACATTCACTTCACGGGAAGCTTGGATTATATTGATGGAATGCTTGAAGATGATTTCTTGTACCTTGGCTTCACGGAAGCTTGTATTGAAACTATTGTAGTATGTGGAGATATATGAAACTTTGTATGCATGTGGATGAAACTAGTGTAATATATGGTTTGGTACGGATGCAACTTGCATAATATGTATGTACTATGGATGAAAGTTATTTTAATATGGTTATGAGTACGGAAACTACTTTATTTTTGTCAAATATATATATATATATATAAATATCCTGATTATTGTGAAAATTGCTGGATATAATAAGAAATAAAATAAAAAGGGGCTGGTTCCCCCCTTTGCCGTCTGCCCCCACATGGCAAAGGGGGGAGGACATACGACAAAGAGGGGAGACAGAGGGGCTGGTTCTCCCCTTTGCCGTCTGCCCCCACATGGCAAAGGGGGGATGGCAGACGGCAAAGAGGGGAGAGAGAGGGGCTTAGTTCCCCCCTTTGCCGTCAGCCCCCTCATGGCAAAGGGGGGAGGGTAGACGGCAAAGAGGGTAGAGAGAGGGGCTTAGTTCCCCCCTTTGTTGCCAGCCCCCTCATGGCAAAGGGGGGGAGGGCAGACGGCAAAGAGGGGAGAGAGAGGGGCTTAGTTCCCCCCTTGGCTGTCAGCCCCCTCATGGCAAAGGGGGAGGGCAGACGACAAAGAGAGGAGGCCTGTCGTTAACACTCAACGGGACCATCGGTGTATCTGCCGTCCCATTTAATTTGCCGTCTGCCCCCTCATGGCAAAGATTCTTTGCCGTCCGCTTTAAAAAAGCAGACGGCAAAGAACCTCTTCACCGGAAAAAAATTTCCGTCTACTTTGTCGTTTGCTGACCGACGGCAAAGCCTTTGCCGTCCGTGGTTCCCCCCTTTGCCGTCAGCCATGGCAGACGACAAAATTATAAATTCCAGTTGTATAAATAGACAGGCCCTTCGCAAAGGGAAGTATAGATTTGTAGAGGTGCCAGAGCTCAAGCTTTGAAAACAGAGATAATAATTTTGGGTGGCATCCTTTCATTGTCAATGCAATGACTAAGAGTTCTCACCATCTTCCGTGCTACACATGCTATAGGAGGTTCCCAAACAGAAAAGTAAAGTTTTGACTCCCCCACCACCGATCAATCACACTCCATGACTAGCCGAATACTCGGGTGCTGTCCATACCAACATCAATCCAGGGGGAGTTTTGTTTGCAATTATCTTTTCGATTTGAGCATGGAACTGGGCATTCCAATTACGGGCCCCTTTCTCATGAATGATAGTGAATAAACACGTATCGAGGATAACACGCCTAGCATGGAAGATACTGATAGCCCCCTGTCACCCCATGAGTGGTTCGGGCATGCAAAACAGATTATTTCTTGAAGATCTAGAGAGTGGCACATGCAAATTTACTTGGAACGGCAGGTAGATACCGCATATAGGTAGGTATGGTGGACTCATATGGAACAACTTTGGGTTTATGGAAGTGGATGCACAAGCAGTATTCTCGCTTAGTACAAGTGAAGGCTAGCAAAAGACTAGGAAGCGACCCACTAGAGAGCGACAACAGTCATCAAAATGCATTGAGATTAACTAACATTGAGTGCAAGCATGAGTAGGACATAAATCACCATGAACATGAATATCATAGAGGCTATGTTGATTTTGTTTCAACTACATGCGTGAACATGTGCCAAGTCAAGCCACTTGAATCATTCAAAGGAGGATACCATCCTATCATACTACATCATAGTCATCTCAAGATTCATGTTGGCATCCAAGACAAACCATTATAAGCTCCTAGCTAATTAAGCATGGCATCAAAAACTATGATCTCTAAGTTGTCATTGCAAACATGTTTCTCTCACAACAAAGCTGAATCAGGAACGATGATCTAGTCATATTTACACAAACAAAATAGATCGAGTTCGTACCAGCTTTTCCAGGCTCAGTCACTTCATCATATATTGTCATTATTGCCTTTCACTTGCACGACCGAACGATGTGAACAATAATAAGAGTGCTCGTGCATTGGACTAAGCTGGAATCTGCAGGCAAACACAAAGAAGAAGACAAAGTAATATGGCTCTTCAACAGATAAACAGATATGCATGCGAGAGCCACTAAACATTGTAACCATGGTGTTCTACCTTGACCCAAAGAAAAATAAAACTATTTACACGGGAAAGCTCCCAACAAGCAAAAGAAGAAAAGGAAAATATTTTTGGGTTTTCTCAAACTAGATGGACACACGAAAAGAAAACGAGAAAAAGAAAATAAATTAGCATGGATGATACAGTGGCAAAGTGTGAACACCGACTAACAAAGTGAAAGGATAAGAAAGAATGTAAAGTCGGTGAGAAACACGTACTCCCCCAAGCTTAGGATTTTGTCCTAAGTTGGTCTACTCCCATGGATGGTTTGGGCGACACCCAAAATCATAATGGGGGTTGTAAGGGAGCGCTGCAGCCACTGCCTGAATAGCTGCCTCACGGAGACGAGCAACCCTTGCCTCCCTCTCATACTCCTCTGCCTCTCCTTTGGTTATGTAATATCTCCATTTTACCTGAAAGTCAAAGAAGGCAGGAGCAGGAAGGGTAATATGGAAAACACGATGCCGGTTAAATATTAAACGGTATAGGAGGGATTCATCATCCCTCTCAAGGAACTGGTAGTGTGTCAAAGCGACGCGGTCAAGGAAAGCTGTATGGAGCGAGGGATCTCCTTCGCGGATGGGTACTCCAAGAAAATTTGCTATGCGAGTGGCACAGATCCCACCAAATAAATCCCCTTCATTAGCATTATTATTCAGCCTCCTTGCTATTATAGCTCCCATGTTAAAACTTCTATCACCCGTTACTGCGCTCTTAAGAATTCTAAGGTCTGGTGCGCAGAGGTGACAATGCTCAATCTTTCCATTAATGCATCTGCCTATGAAGAGGGCAAAGTAATGCAAGGTAGGAAAATGAATGCTCCCCATGGTAGCCTGCGTAATATTTCTAGTTTCTCCAACAGTTATACCAGAGAAAAAATCTCTAACCGAGGATTTAGGAGGATCATTGAGACTACCCCAAATAGGTATCTTGCAAATCTTATTGAAATCCTCTAAATCCATTGTATATGATTTGTCATAGAGATCAAACAGTACAGATGTATCACGGCCAACTGAAAATTTGAATCTACGAACAAAAGAGGCAGTGAGAGCAACATACTGTTCACATTTATCGGAGATGAATTCTTCGAGTCCGAGGTTGTGAACAAGTGTATCAAACTCGTCTTTGAAACCTGCCTCAATCATCAATTCATCAGAAGGCCATTCACATGGCCGTACCTGTGAGTTCCTTGGTTGGTAAGGATCGGGCTCCCGAATAGCGAGACGGGGACCTGTCTTGCTTGAGGAACCACCATGATAGTTCCTCCTGAACATCTTCCTTTTCTGAAATTTTCAGCGACTCTAAGGAAAAGTGAACAAGGCCCAACGAAACTCGTAGAAACTACTCCCACAAGTGCCTAGAGGCCATATTACGCATCCAAACTACTCGGGACCAGCTAAAATTAGCATGCAAAGCTCAGGAACATGGTCACCAAGGCAGCAAAAATACGCGAAGTATAAGACACTAGAGCAAAAACTAATTGGACCAATGGAGGAGTCACTTACCAAGGAGTAATTTCCCCAAAACAGTTTGGTGAATGGTGCTTTGAGCAAGGAGATCGAAAATCCCAGCAACAAGAGCAAGAACACGGGATTGAGCTGCGAAACGATTTTTTCTGGAGGTAGGAGAAACAGATGAGAGCTAGAATGAGTGGAGGGGGTGCATGTGGGCCCCACAAGCCTGGTAGGCACGACCAGGGGGGTGCCCGCGCCTCCAAGGCTTGTGGCCCACTAGTGCAGCCCCCAGACTAGCTCCTCGTCTCAGTATTTTTCAAAAATTCCAGAAAAAATCATACTTGATTTTCACGGCATTCGGAGAACTTTTATTTTCGGGGTACTTTTCCAAGGGACGGTAAAACAGAAAACAGGGAAAACTAAACTAAATATATCATTTTTCTTCTAAGCAACCGAAGGTGAAAACTTGGAACAGAGGTTTGTGACTTCTCGATTCATCCATCTCATGGTCATCGAAAGAAATCCGTAAATGAGGTTGATCAAGTCTCCTTGACAAACTTTTCCGAATCGCAAAAGAAAACGAAGAATTTTCGAATAGTCACTAGGTCACCTCAATGGGGATGTGTATCTCCCCAACAAGCAAATCATACTTCATCTTAATGGGAGGTATAGGGCATTTAAAGCTCCCAATAAGAATCGATGAAGTCTTTTCGATATCATTGATGCAATGTACTCGATATTGTTTCTTCGGAAAGTGCACCGTGTGCTCATTACCGTTGACATGGAAAGTGACATTGCCTTTGTTGCAATCTATAACAGCCCATGCAGTGTTTAAAAAGGGTCTTCCGAGGATGACCTCCATGGCATCGTCCTCGGGAATATCCAGGATAACAAAGGATGTTAAGATAGTAACGTTCGCAACCACAATAGGCACATCCACGCAAATGCCGATAGGGAAAGCAGTTGATTTGTCGGCCATTTGCAGAGAGATTTTAGTGGGTGTCAACTTATCTAGTTCAAGTCTACAATAAAGAGAGAGAGAGGCATAACACTAATACCGGCTACAAGGTCGCATAAAGCAGTTCCAACGTAGTTACCTTTAATGGAGCAAGATATAGTGGGCACACCGGGATCACCTAGTTTCTTGGGAGTTCCACCCTTGAAGGTATAGTTGGCAAGCATTGTGGAAATCTCAACCTCAGGTATCCTCCTCTTATTACTCACAATATCCTTCATGTACTTAGCATACGGAGACATTTTGAGCATATCTGTCAAACGCATTTTCAGAAAGACAGGTCTAATCATTTCATCAAAGCGCTCAAAATCCTCATCATCCTTTTTCTTGGATGGTTTGGGAGGAAAGGGCATGGGCTTCTGAACCCATGGTTCCCTTTTTTTACCATGCTTCCTAGCAGTGAAGTCGTTCTTATCGTATCTTCTATTCTAAGGCCGTGGGTTATCAAGATCAACAGGTTCAATCTCCACATCCCTATCATTGCTAGGTAGAGCATCAACATGAACATCACTATTGATATTACCATTAGGCTCATGTTCATCACAAGATTGTGTCTCGGCATCAGAAACAGAGACATCGTTTGGACTCTCAGGTGTATCAGCATCTGGGTTGCTAGCGTGCAGGTTCCTATCATATTTCTTCTTCTTTCTAGGATGACTAGGTGCATCAGTGCTAACTCCTTGAGAATCTTGTTCAATTCTCCTAGGATGGCCCTGAGGATACAAAGGTTCCTGAGTCATTCTACCGCCTCTAGTAACGACTCTGACATAAATGTCATTCAACTCATTGAGCAAGTCGTTCTGAGCCTTAAGTACTTGTTCTACGTGAGTAGTAACCATATAGGCATGTTTACTCAACAACTTAAGATCATTGACATTTCTGTCTAGACAAGCACTTAAATGACTAAGCATACAAGCATTCTGTTCCAATTGTCTGCTAACATAATCATTGAAAATATGTTGTTTGGCAACAAAGTTATCAAATTCATCCAGGCATAAGCTAGCAGGTTTATCAAAAGGAATGTTACTCTCATCAAACCTACGCAGAGAATTTACTTCTACTACCTGTATCGAGTTATCAAGACCATGGATCTCTTCGATATGTGGTAGATTTTTGACATCTTCAGATTTAATGCCTTTCTCTTTCATAGATTTCTTAGCTTCTTTCTTATCTTGAGGACTGAAGAATAGAATACCTCTTTTCTTCGGACTTGGCTTAGGTGGTGGTTTGGGAATAGTCCAATCATTCTCATTGCACAAGATGTTATTCAATAGGATCTCAGCTTGGTCTACTGTTCGTTCCCTAAAAACACAACCAGCGCAACTATCTAGGTGGTCTTTAGAAGCATCGGTAAGTCCATTATAGAAGATATCAAGTATTTCATTCTTCTCAAGAGGGTTATCAGGCAAAGCATTCAGCAGCTGGACGAGCCTCCCCCAACCTTGTGGGAGACTCTCTTCTTCAACTTGCACAAAGTTGTATATTTCCTGCAAGGCAGCTTGCTTCTTATGGGCAGGGAAATATTTTTTAGAGAAGTAGTAGACCATATCCTGGGGGCTACGCACACAACCAGGAGCAAGAGAAGTGAACCAAGTCTTAGCATCATCCTTTAGCGAGAAAGAAAACAGGTTGAGGATATAGTAGTGGCAGATCTTTTCCTCACTAGTGAATAGGGTGGCTATGTCGTGCAGTTTGGTAAGATGTGCTACGACCATTTCAGACTCATACCCGTGGAAAGGATCAGATTCGACCAGAGTGATTAACTCAGGGTCGACAGAGAAGTCATAATCCTTATCGGTCACAAAGATAGGCGAAGTAGCAAACTTTGGGTCATATTTCATCCTAGCGTTCAAAGATTTTTCTTTCCACTTGAGCAGTAATTTCTCAACATCATAGCTATCCTTACAAGCAAGAAAGTCCTCAGCTATCTCTCCCTCCATAACATAACGCTCAGGCATATCAGGAAATTCATGTCTAGGAGAGCTAGTTCTAACAGGCAAAATAGTAGGTTCTACTTCAATAGTATCAACAGTTTCAGAAGTATCATCACATCTAGTAGCAGCTCTAGCAATTTGTGCATCAAGGAATGCACCTAGTGGCAAAGCAGTATCAAGCATAGCATCATCAGGCAAAGAAGTATCAAGCATAGCATCATCATAAGCATCATGGGCAGCAGAAGTAGCATCATCAAGCACAGGCGACATATAAGGATTTCTAGTAGGAGGTGGTGTCGCAAACTTACTGATAACTGAAGGTGACTCAAGTGCAGAGCTAGATGGCAGTTCCTTACCTGTCATCGTAGTTCAGGGCAAGACTTTAGTTCTTGGATCTATCGGATTCCTCATAGTGACCAGCAGACGTAAATCCCAAGTGACTCAGAGAATATAGCTGTGCTTCCCCGACAACGGCGCCAGAAAAAGGTCTTGATAACCCACAAGTATAGGCGATTGCAACAGTTTTAGAGGGTAGAGTATTCAACCCAAATTTATTGATTCTACTCAAGGGGAAGCCAAATAATATTCTCAAGTATTAGCAGTTGAGTTGTCAATTCAACCACACCTGAAAGATTTAGTATCTGCAGCAAATTCCTCGTAGTGACCAGCAGACGTAAATCCCAAGTGACTCAGAGAATATAGCTGTGCTTCCCCGGCAATGGCGCCAGAAAAAGGTCTTGATAACCCACAAGTATAGGGGATCGCAACAGTTTTTGAGGGTAGAGTATTCAACCCAAATTTATTGATTCGACTCAAGGGGAAGCCAAAGAATATTCTCAAGTATTAGCAGTTGAGTTGTCAATTCAACCACACCTGAAAGATTTAGTATCTGCAGCAAAGTATCAGTAGCAAAGTAGTATGATAGAAACGGTAGCAACGGTAACCAGTAGTAGCAAAGTGACAGCAGTAGCAGCAAAGTAACAACAGTAGCAAGAGAGTAACAATAGCAGCAACGACAACAGTAATGGCAAAGTAACGTAGCAAGGACCAGTAGTAAAAGACTCGTAGGCATTGGATCGGTGATGGATAATTATGCCGGATGTTATTCATCATGCAACAGTTATAACACGAAGAGATATGTAACTAGCTCCAGTTCGTCAATGTAATGTAGGCATGTATTCCGTATGTAGTCATACATGCTTAGGGAAAAGAACTTGCATGACATCTATTGTCCATCCCTCCCGTGGCAGCGGGGTCCTAATGGAAACTAAGGGATATTAAGGTTCTCCTTTTAATAAAGAACCGGACCAACGCATTAACACTTGGTGAATACATGAACTCCTCATACTATGGTCATCTCTAGGAGTTGTTCTTGGTATTGTCACTCCGGGGTTGCTGGGTCATAACACATAGTAGGTGACTACAACTTGCAAGATAGGATCAAGAACACACATATATTGGCAACAACATAATAGGTTCAGATCTGAAATCATGGCACTCGAGCCCTAGTGACAAGCATTAAACATGGCAAAGTAGTAGCAACATCAATTTCAGAACATAGTGGATACTAGGGATCATTCCCCGTCAAAACTAACACGATTAAATGATAGATCTCATCCAACCCATCACCGTCCAGCAAGCCTACGATGAGATTGCTCACGAACGGTGAAGAGCATAATGGAATTGGCGATGAAGGAAGGTTGGTGATGACGATGGCGATGATCTCCCCTCTCTGGAGCCCAGAACGGACTCGAGACCTGCCCTCGAGATGAAGAACAGGAGGTGGCGGCACCTCAGTTTCGTAAAACGCGATGAACTCTTCTCCTTGATTTTTTTTCGGACGAAATAGACTAAATAGAGCTGGATTTGGAGGCGGTGGAGCTTTGTGGGCCCCACAAGCCAGCCAGGCGCGGCTAGAGGGGGCCTGCGCCTGGTGGGCTTGTGGGCTCACAGCTCCACTTCCTCCGCTAATTCTTTCGCCAGTATTTTTCATAAATTCCAAAAAAATTCTCCGTAAAGTTTCAGGTCATTTCGAGAACTTTTATTTCTGCGCAAAAACAACACCATGGGAATTCTGCTGAAAACAGCGTTAGTCTGGGTTAGTTCCATTCAAATCATGCAAATTAGAGTCCAAAACAAGGGCAAAAGAGTTCGGAAAAGTAGATACGATGGAGACGTATCAATAATCTACAACCATCTGATCCGCTCCATCCTTCTTCTTTACAAAGAGGATAGGACAAGCCCAAGGAGAAGAACTTGGACGAATGAAACCTTTATGCAAGGCCTCATCTAGTTGTTTCTTAAGTCCAGCTGGTTCTAAGGGTGCCACCTTATAGGGTCTTCTGGCTATTGGGATGGTTCCTGGGACAAGACCTATCACAAACTCTACATCCATGTCAGGTGGAATGCATGGCAGTTCTTCTGGAAAGACATCCGGAAAGTCACGGACTACCGAAATATCTTCTAGCTTTGGAAGAGGGCTAGCATTGAGGGAATAGAGTTGCCATTTGGCAACTCGAGTCGAGACATTAACTATCTCACCCGATGGATGTGTAAGCTGAACATTCCTAGTATGAGTATCAATCTTGGCGTAATGAGCTGACATCCAGTCCATGCCCAAAATGATATTGATATATGAAGAATTAAGAGCTATCAAGGATGCTAAGAAGACTAGCCTGTACAGAAGAATTTCATTGTCATGGCTTATCCTAGAGGTTTGGCATTTGCAACCAGGAGTTTGAACCACTAATGGAATGGGCATAGCACAAAATGACATGAATGAAAATATGAGATGACCCAGTATCAAAAAGAACAGACGCTGCGTGACGATTCACAAGGAGCGTACCCAAAATGATGTCGAGATCCTCTACAGCTTCTTCTGCTGAAACATAGTTCACACCTCCACACGCACGGGTTGGCTTCACATAGAATGCTTTGCCTCGGTTGCCACGTCCAACAAACTTTCCAGGTTGATTTGTGGCATTATTCTAAGGACACTCACGTGAATAGTGACCTGGTTCTCCACACTTGTAGCAGACCACTTGATTGGCACGTGGAGCAGCATTGGCAGCTGGACCACCATAAGTCTTGGCTGGAGGGTTGGTCTGATTTGCACGAGGCGCCACATAGGATGTCCTCGCAGTGTATCTTGGCGGCAGAGAACTATTCGGCACCCACACCCGGCGCTTCTGAAATGTTGAGCCGGATGAGGAGCCAGAATCACGGAAGTGCTTCCTTGTTGATTCATAATCAGTATGTCCAGTTTCAGCACTGATCGCCTTATTGACAAGAGCTTGGAAGCTCACACATTCTTGAAGGCGCAGATCACGACGAAGTTCGGGGCTCAGTCCCTTACGGAACCTTGCTTGCTTCTTGGCGTCAGTTGACACCTCTTCAGTTGCATAGCGGGCGAGGTTTCCAAACTCATGGCTATATGCATCCAGTGTCAACTTCCCTTGAGTAAATGCACATAACTCCTCTCTCTTGCGGTCCATTAACCCTTCTGTAATGTGATGTAGACGGAAATCTACGCTGAAATCGGCCAAAGTGGCTACTGGTCTAGCAGGACGCACAGCTTCATAATTCTCCCACCACAGATTTTTGGGGCCTTCCCGAAAGTAAGCAACAAATGTCACCTTATCAACGTCAGCGACATTAGCAGAAGGTATCTTGTGTGAAATGCTACACAACCAATCATCTGCGTTGAGGGGGTCGACGAAATGATGGAACTTGGGGCACATTAAGCTTCACGAAGTGATTTAGGGTCACTGAGTCATTTCACTGCTGACGAGCCATATTCTGCTCAATATTCTTTAACAGACGACTGGTTTCTCTCTTGTTCCTTTCTGCCGCTAGCATGACCTCCGCCAAGGATGGCAGTTGAGGCAGGTTTTCCTCAACTACTTGACTACCTTCTCCCTGCTCATGGGAAGGAGCACAGTTGAGCCTGGTGAACACCATCCTGACAAACAAACTCATAGCATAGACTAGATCGACATCAACTCTAGCAAAAGAGTTAAAGAATGCACTGAACAATATGGAATGCGGAGATGAACATACGAATATCATGATAGAAAGCAAACTACCATATATACACCATGGTTCATACCCACCATAACATAGTTCAGTACAAAGTCAAACCAAAGAGCAAACTACTGAAAAGATGACAGTACTCATCAGAGGCTTTTCAAGCTTCCTATACATTATTTATCTAGACCTCCAGAACTCATCTCACAACTCAGTCATATTCCACAAGACACACAGGGTTGTGGAAAATATAACTGCTACAATACTACTTCAACACTTACGAACTCAAGCATCCGTGTAGAACATCTCATACAGGTTTCCTTCGTGACATGGGTGCTGAACCTAAGGGTCAGGAAGCACCCTAGCCCGAGATCCCTGGAAACCATAAGGACACAAATGTGGCCTCGGTCCCCTGACTCGCGGCAATGGAGGGCCACGAAGAGGGGTGACACGTCCAATAGCATGCCAATCTAAGTGAGCTGGCAAATGAATCCGTATTGGGTTCAACACCTCCATGTCTCCACAGCCTGTCTGAACGACAGGTGCGAGCTGCATCAAAGCTGTCTACAGACGGGCACGAGTAGCATAAAGCTCCATGCGAAGAGCACGAGCATCTCGGTCTCTCTTCTCTAACATTTGGGTGGTAACGTGCAGCAATGGTTCCTCCAAGGAAGAATCATAATAAGCTCCACTGAGGTAGCCTTCCTCTCGTGGCTAAGAAGCTGGGATATAATAGAACTCTGAATTCTACAGGAATTCTGCAGAAGTGCATGATTTGCTCTCATGATGGTCAACATTGAATATACGGCATCTTGGACCGCCATGTCAACGGTAACCCCAACCCATAAGACTAATGGATTGCCTCCTCAGCTCCAGGGTAATCTGGATATACCCTAACAGTACACATATATTGGTTCTGGTTAAAGTCCCGATACTTCTCCTCCACTATATACTCTGGGTACCAGTGGTAGCCGGCTACTGACATCATCCTGACCAACATGGCCGTGTGACCCGATACATCAATGCACCTAGTCAAATGGACCACCTGCCGAGAAGGCATCTCAAAATAGAGAATAATGCACACGCATTAGAGCTTTACAAAAAAAACAGGCAACATAATGGATGAAATTGCCCAAAAACAATTTTGAGACATCCTGCAAAAGATTGGATAGCATATCTGCTCAACTTTCAAGTTCAGGGTTACATAGTCAACAATTTTTCTCAAAAGGAAACTTGAAAACACAGATTGACTCTCAAACCAATTTCCCTACAAGTCTACGGAGTAGTAACACATGATCCTGCAAGATAGATAAAAAACATAGTTCTTAATCCCCGAAGAAAAGATGAGAGTGACCACAATAGAATGACTTGAGAAGAGAAGCAAAAAGAGCCTTACGTTCCCTTCCACAATGAATTCCCACTACTGGAATTGAGAAATTTGCCATCTGCCATGCCTTTGCCGTCTGCTGACGCATGGCAAAGATCCTCTTTGCCGTCAGCTGGCACAAAGCAGACGACAAAGAGGTTGCTGATGGCAAAGGTTTTATTTGCCGTCGGCCACCTCTTTGCCGTCTGCTGACGCATGGCAAAGGCCCCAGAGGCGGACGGAAAAGAGAACCCAGACGGCAAAGGGGCGCCACCCTAACGGCCGAAGCCCGCCCCACCCACCCACCCCTTTGCCGTCCGCCTCCCAGCTTCTGCACACGGCAAAGGGGGGCTCCCCCTAACGACACCCAGCCCCCACCCCCGCTCCCCTAACGGCATGCTGCACCCCCGCTCCCCTCGATCTCCCGCCTCTCTCGCGCGCGCTCCTGCCCACTACAGCGCCGCCGCCACCACCCCCTTCACTGCTCTGGCCCACCGCCGCCGCCCACGACCGGAGCTCCCCGCTCCCCTCCCCCCGGCATCCCTCCTCCCCGCGGCCCTCCTCCCCGCCACCCATGACCGGAGCTCCCCGCTCCCCTCCTCCCCGCAAAGGGGCCCCACCCCCACGGTCGGAGCTCGCCCTCCCCTCCTCCCCGCGCACGTCCTCCCCACGCCCCTCCTCCCCGCCGCCCAGGGCCGGAGCTCGCCCTCCCCTCCTCCCACTGCAGGTAAGTTTTTTTTCTTTTTTTCTTTATTTCCTATTTTTTATTTTAAACTAGTAGATAGTATATACTATAGACATATAGTGTGTAGAAGAAGAGGAGGACATATAGTGTATATAGTATAGAAATTTAGTGTATATAGTATATAGTATAGAAGAAAGTAAGAGAATAGTATAGACATATATCGTATGTAGTATATAGTATAGAAGAAAATAAGAGAATAGTATAGACATCTAGTATATAGACATATAGTGTATATAGTATAGACACAGGGCCGGGCCGACAAAATTCAAGGCCCTGTGCAAACTCTAAAAGGAGGCCTATCTTCCGCTGACCGAGCTACACTTTTCTTTAGCGGAGTAATCTAAAGAAGATCACATAAAAGGTGTAAATTCCAAACCATATGTAGTAGTGTTTTAGTGAAAATAATACACACTTGATACATTTTGTTCCCATTGATTATTATATCGGCAAGTTCATCCTTGAAACTATAAGGCCAGCTCGTGCGGGCCGAGGAAAAAAAAGAACTGAGGGTTATATCCAACTCTTGTGCACTTAAATAAAAGGCGACAAAACATTTGATAAATGGCAGGCAAATAGCAGAGGAAGTACACATAAATTTAGACAATGTATAAAATAAAACTTAGAGAGCCTATACAGTGAATATTGGACAACACCAACACTGAATTTTGTACAACAAAATACTGAAATTGGGACATCACATACACTGAAATTTACATATAGCAAGATGAATGAAATTCTGACAGAAAATAAAAGGGATTATGGACAACATCACATCAACAAGACTTTATCAGTGTCAAGAATGAGCTCACCGGGAGGAGGGGATCCAAGTGGCCTGGCGTTTGGCTTCCAGGACTTAAGCTGCGCCATGTAGATCGAGCTTGACGATGTCCTAGACTCATGGGCGGCACCACCAGCCCCAGAGGAAAGACAACCCGGTGAATCAGGCTAGGTCCCCGACGTTCCCCGTGGCTTCGCACAACAGGTCCTCCTCGGATGGAGCGACGCGTGTGGCGGGGGATCATACTTGTGTGCTGGACATGTAGCGTGTGCGCGGCGGCAGCGGCATGTATGCCGGTGCCCACACACTACACTTCTTGGACCAGCACCAGATTGATCTGTTGTGGGCTAGAGAGAGGAGCCAGCGATGGATCCATTTGATGGGCTGCGTGGTACCAAGTTGGGCCTTCTACAAATAAATGGGCTATAAGCCAATACTTTGTTTAAAAAATCTGGGGCCCCAAAACTGGGGGCCCTGTGCGGATGCACAGGTTGCAAACCCATGGGCCCGGGCCTATATAGACATATAATATATATTATAGACATATAGTATATGGTATGGAAGAAAATAAGAGAATAATAAACTAGAAGAAAAAGGAAGAAGAAGAAGAAGAAGAAGAAGAAGAAAGAGGAAAGGAGGAGAAAGATAAAATAAAGAAGAAGAAGAGGAGGAGGAGGAGGAGGAGGAGAAAGAAGAAGAAGAATAATAATATGATGATCAAGAAGAAGAAGAAGAGGAGGAGGAGAGAGGAGAAGAAGAAAGAAAAGGACCCCGACCCCCGACCCCCGGCCCACGACCCCTGACGCCCGACGCCACCAACCCCCGACCCTCGACCCCCGACCTCCGACGCCACTCAGACCCGACTCCCGACCCCCGACGCCCGACACCACTGACCCCCGACCCCCGACTCCCGACCCCCGACTCCACTAACCCCCGACCCCCGATGCTCGACGCCATTGACCCTCGACTACTGAAGCCACTGACCCTCGACCCTCGACCCCCGACGCCCGACGCCACTGACCCTCGACCTTTGGCAAAGAGCTATCTATGCCCGACCTAAAGACTACAAATTGTTCTGTCTCTGCTGTCGGCGAAGGAGACACCGATTATTATGGAAGAGTTGAAGCAATTTATGAACTTCTATTCTATGGTGAAAACCCACCGACCGTCGTAGTCTTCAAATGTTATTGGTTTGAGCCGAGGGAGACTAGAAGGACTCATGAACATATAGGACTAGTCGAAATCAACCAAAACACCCACTTAGATGTTCCCGATGTCTATATTACGGCTCAACAGGCGACACAAGTTTTCTATCTACCGTGGGCCTGCCAAACTGATCCAAATCTCAAAGGTTGGGATGTCGTTTATGAAGTGCCACCACATTTTCGACCACCTACCCTCAATGAAGAGGATTACGAACCTCACATTAACCCAGACACATATGAAGGAGAATTCTTCCAAGAAACACGTATGTCCAAGAAACTTTTCAAGAACCGCTCTACTTCACCCCAGAACAATGAAGTAGACAGCGACAGCGAATCCGTCTTAACCCTTGAGCCCGAACAGGAAGAGCTGGAAGAAGAAGAGGTTACTGCTGCGGATGACCTGTCACTTCTTGACCGATTACATAATAGTGGCCTTCCACATGTTCTTCGTGATAGTGATGATGATGATGCATTTATTGATGATAGTGATGATCATGATGCATTTATTGACCCCGAAGCATATATAGACGAGGACGATTGTTATTAGTTCATGTCAGGTATTCAACTATTATACTATATACAAATTTTGAGTTCATGTTAGGTATTCAATTTTTATTAGTCATGTTGTTATTTATGACGATGATACACTTAAATTATATACATTTTATTACCCCTGTTGGTATTTATGTTGTACTAATTTCATTTACTCTTTGTCATGACAGGTGTTGAAAGATGGTGGGAAAGGGTCGAAAGCACTCCGCGGCTGCTTCTTCGTCGGCGGGTGATGGGATGGGTACTTCCATTCCTGCCTCGCCTCTTCGAAGAGTGTTGCTCTCTACTTTTCAAGGAGCGCCCCCCGTGAGAGGAGGTCGACCCCCCGCGAAGCCGAGAGGCACTAAAGGTACACGTTGTATTCATGTTGGTATTTATGTTGTACTCATGTTGTATGCATATTGGTATTTATATACATTTTATTACTCATGTTGGTATTTATGTTGTACTAAAGGTACACGTGGCCGCGGGAGAGGTAGGGCTACACGGTCTCCGCCACCACCCCAAGCTGATTCACCTGAGCACAAGACTTCTAGGGTGGATTCGTCTGAGGTGGAGGCTACACAGTCTCCGGTTCACGAGCCTCGGGTTGACGAGCCTAAGGTCGACGAGCCTTCGACCCACGAGACTCGTGTCCCAGAGGCTTCCTTCCAGGCGACTCCGGAGCAAAGCAGGGATGAGGGTACGTCCCAAGAGACCCAGTGGGATACCTGGCCTGAGGCAAGTGGCCATGCTGGTAGCGACGAGGAGCTGGGTGAGGGGGCTACCGTCTACCAGCGTGGTAGTTCGGGGCTCCCGCTCGTGCCAGCGACCCCCGAGCAGAGGTGGTCGATTAGGCCAAATGGGGACAAGTAAGTTAATTTACTCTTATTTAACCTTTTGCCTTCGCGTTTTCTCAAATATCTAATGTTTTGGCTTTAATTTGTCATACTATAGGGGTTGGATTGTTGCCAAGGGTGTCCGCAAGCCCAACAGCGTCCTTGGTGTTCTTTGCCGTCAAAACTTCCCAGGGTTTGTTACGTTGCCCGGTCGGGAGCGAGAGGTAGGAATGACCTGGGAGCACTACTTGGGTGCCCCGGCCCCGCCGGAGGTGGAGATCAACGATGTTTTGTGTGACACGAGGGCGGACATGGTGATCCGAATGTTCTGGGTAATTTCTCTTTCACACAATTATAAATCAACCATAGCTATTTATTGTACTAATCGGTGTTGTCTCGTTTGCAGACCTACTACAGGTGTGAGGAGGGATACGAGGAAGACACGGCAAAGGTTATCGAAACCGAATGTCGCCGCCTACTTCAAAACTTTCGGCACGAGTCTCGGGTGCAGGCTGTTCGAGACTACTATGCCACGAGGCGTATTAGGCTTGACAAGGCGAAGTGTCGTGATGCTAAGATGGAGAAGGAGCATTACATGAAGGTAATTACATATTATTAAGGCTTTGTAGTTAGTTTCCTTAATTTGTTCTTACGCGCTCAAATTTCTCTTTATTAACTTAGGTGCCCCCGAGATGGTGTGTGGATAAGATGGATTGTTGGGAGGCCTTGGTGGATCAGTGGTGCTCCGAAACGTGGGAGGCCAGCCACAACAACGCCAAGGAGAGGCGTGGCAAAATGGTTGGCGTGCCACACCATTAAGGGAGCGTCAACTTAATCCAATTTGGCGAGAACTAGCTATGTGGTTTGCTTCATGCCTCATGCAATTCATTCTTAATGCTATTTTGAGCACTTTACCAATACAATTTTCCTCTCTCTCTCTTTTAGGCGCGTCACAATAAGACGGAGGCGCCACAGATGTACGACCTCTATGCGATGGCCCATACTGCCTCGTACAAGAAGGTCAAGGCATTCTGTGAGTCTGACCTCGAGCATCCAGAAAACTTCACCAACATCTCCTCCCACGACAAGCTCGTGAAGTACAGAGATCACGAGAAGGTGAGGAAAGGGGAGGACTTTAACCCGAGCGAGGGGCCTATTGATCCAGAGCTGGTGATGATAGCTGGCAACGGGAGGCCCCTTGGCTCGATCGCCATTGGAGACGGCCTTATCGTTGTCCTAGCTCTCTCCGACAGATAAAGGCACGCCAAACGAGCTCTTGTCTGGAGATAACACGTCGTCCACGGCCAGTCGAGCTCGCCATCGAGGTTAGTTTAATGGACTCAACTATCTTTCCACATTATGTTGTGCGTTGGAACCAATATGATTACATTGCTAACAATGAGTTGTGTTGTAGGCTGCTATTCAGAAAGAGAGAGAGGCAATGCAGGCGGCTATGGCGGAGAAGGATAAGGAAATTAGGGAGCTGGAGGAGAGGACGATTGCATTGGTGGAGGTGGAGAGGGCACGGAATGATGCGTCTACCAGGGCCATATACGAGCTCTTCGTGGTAAGTTTCTTCTTCATGTTATTTCAAATCTTGCATTTGAATGTCCGTTTCATTAATAAATAAAAAGTTTGACTTGTGGAAACCAAATGTACAGTCTATGTGCGAGAAGAACGTCCAAGTCCCTCCGCCGATGCCAGTCATTAACGTGGCGGGGACGGTGAGATTCATTTCAGTGGAGTGATCTTAAGAGTGTCCTCATGCTAACTACACATTGCAAACGATGTTTGGTGCAGAATATGTCCCGAAACGCATCGCACGACCCTTCTACAGTCGAGCCTTCTCTAGGGCAGCCTTCTCCAGGTGAAACAAGCCAGAGCCACCGTGCTTGACCCTAACTTAGGTATGTTATTTCTAGTGTTTTAATAAAAGATAGCTAGATGACATAATTAGCTTAGTTAGCTCCAAAATGACCTATTTAATAAAAAATGACCTATACTTAGCTAATTATCCTCTAAATGACATAATTAGCTCCAAAAGGGCATTCTTAGCCAATTTAGCCCGAAGAAGGGGATGAGAGGAGAAGAAAGAGGAAAAATGAAAGGAAGGAAGAAGAAGAAGAGGATAAGAAGAAGAAGGAGAGGGAGGAGGATAAGAAGAAGGAGAAGAAGGAGCAGAAGAAGGAGAAGGAGCTCATCCTTCTCCTTCTTCTTCCTCCTTCTTCCTCCTTCTCCTTCTCCTTCTTCTTTTCTTCTTATTCTCCTCTTCCTTCTACTTCTCCTCCTCCTGCTCCTCCTCCTCCTCCTTCTTTTACTTCTTCTTCTCTTTCTCTTCTTCTATGTAGCATAGGCTCATGCAAGAAAGCCTAAATTGGCTAATTATCCATCTAAATGACATAATTAGCTTAGTTAGCTCCTAAATGACCTATTTAATAAAAAATGACCAATACTTAGCTAATGATCCTCGAAATGACATAATTAGCTCCAAAAAGGCATTCTTAGCCAATTTAGCCCGAAGAAGGGGACAAGAGGAGAAGAAAGAGGAAAAATGAAAGGAAGGAAGAAGAAGAAGAGGAGAAGAAGTAGAAGGAGAGGGAGGAGGATAAGAAGAAGGAGAAGAAGGAGGAGAAGAAGGAGAAGGAGCTCCTCCTTTTCCTCCTGCTCCTTCTTCTTCCTCCTTCTCCTTCTCCTTCTTCTTTTCTTCTTCTTCTCCTCTTCCTTCTCCTTCTCCTCCTCCTCCTCCTCTTTCTTTTACTTCTTCTTCTCTTTCTCTTCTTCTACGTAGCTTAGACTCATCCAACAAAGCCTAAATTGGCTAATTATCCATCTAAATGACATAATTAGCTTAGTTAGCTCCTAAATGGTCTATTTAATAAAACATGACCTATACTTAGCTAAGTTCTCTCCTAAATGACATAATAAGGCTTATGTAGCTGCAACATGACCTATTCCCCCTAACTTAGGTATTAAATGGCCTATAATTACCCTAGCTAGATCAAAAATGGCTTAATAAGCATAGTTTGCTCCGGAATGACCTATTTTACCCAAGTTAGCTCCGAAACGACCTATAGTTAGCTAGGGTTCCTCCTAAATGACATAATTAGCTTAGTTAGCTCCTAAATGGTCTATACTTATCTAATTCCTCTCCGAAATAACCTATATATACACTACTTCATCTAGTATTATTCTTCTAACTTTCTTATTTGTGATTTTGCAGATTACCTTCACTTCACGGGAAGCTTGGAAAATATTGATGGAATGCTTGAAGATGATTTCTTGTACCATGGGTTCTATTGAAACTAGTGTAGTATATGAATATATGAAACTTTGTATGCACGTGGATGAAACTGGTGTAATATATGAAACTTTGTATGCACGTGGATGCAACTTGAAAGCTGGATATAAGAGGTTATTTTAATATGGTTATGAGTACGGAAGGAAATTTATTTATGTCAAGTATATATATATATATATCCTGATTATTGTTAAAAATGCTGGATATAACAAAAAATAAATAAAAAAGGGGCTGGTTCCCCTCTTTGCCGTCTGCCCCCACATGGCAAAGGGGGGGAGGCAGACGGCACAGGGGGGAATCTGCCCCCTCTCTCTCCCCTCTTTGTCGTCTGCTCCCACATGGCAAAGGGGGGGAGGCAGACGGCAAAGGGGGGAATCTGCCCCCTCTCTCTCCCCTCTTTGCCGTCTGCCCCCACATGGCAAAGGGGGGGAGGCAGACGGCAAAGGGGGGAATCTGCCCCCTCTTTCTCCCCTCTTTGCCGTCTGCCCCCACATGGCAAAGGGGGGGAGGCAGACGGCAAAGGGAGGAGGCCTGCCATTAACACTTAACGGGGACGTTGCAATATATGTCGTCCCAGTTAATTTGCCGTCTGCCCCCTCATGGCAAAGTTTCTTTGCCGTCCGCTTTGGGAAAGCAGACGGCAAATAACCTCTTCACCGGATTTTTTTTACCGTCTACTTTGCCGTATGCTGACCGACGGCAAAGCCTTTGCCGTCCGTGGTTGCACCCTTTGCCGTTCGCTTTGGCAGACGGAAAATGTATGAATTTCAGTAGTGTCCCTTATATATAACTAAAGCATTTCTAGACTCGACTTTGAACAGTTTGGCTTGGTAATCCTACAGTCAGTCAGACTCTAATACCAACGCTGTCGAGACCCCATGCTAAGCCATAGGAATCCACCCTCTAACACACAACATCACTTTTGCGGTCTCACACACGGTTAACCTGACGGCTGCCACCTTACCTTGTCCGGGACCGTTTGCCGCTTTTGACTCACGTATGCAAATGTGTCGCTAGCATTCCAATGTCAAAGAACCCGAGTCGACATAACTAGTTATAAACCCAACTAGCACATCCGTACAGAGACATGCATACATAACCCAGCAAAGTAGGTGTCGTTCATCACCATGTGTAGACGAGTCGTAGCAAGCTTCAAGGACTCCATTACACTACGAGACATTTCCCCAAAGGGACAAACACAACAACTAAGAAGGATACATGCGGGTCAACCAATGTGTCCGAAGCAATAGCAAGCTACTAGGGCTCTGTGGAATCACAAAGGGGAATTTGTTTGTAAAGAGTGCTACTAAAGGCGCACAACTAGGTGTCGAACCCCATACATATCACATCACATCACATGTATGCATGACAAACTCAGTATGCATAGATACAACAAGGGCATCACAACATAACCATACAACATCACAACATTTATTTAGAAGGCTGAGAAGAGCCTTGCATAATAAGTTCATACAGGTAGGGGTCACATGACCCGACACTCAAGTCATACACACAAGTCATACAAGTCATGCAGAAACATCAAAGGTGTCTGAGTACAGATAGATGAAAGGAAAAGGCATAAATCCTGACTATCTACAGATCCCTTCCGAAGGGCCAGGTCGTAGCTGGGACACCAGCTACTCGTCATCATCGACGTCTAGGTAGAATCCACCACATGGTTCGTGGGTATCTTCTGCAATAGTTATTAAGAAAACATGAGTACCAAAGTACTCAAGAAGACTTTAAGTCAGATATATCTACTCATGCATAGGTATCAACAAGGGGGTTGTGGGGTTTCATGCAGCAAGCTAGCTTTGACTCTTGCCTAATCTATACCACGACTACAAGTATTTTTGAACAAGTTTTGATAAGTCGTACACGAGTCCACTATCTCCACAACAATACATATGATGGATCCTTTCTCGTCTCCCTACGAGAATGCCACCCATGATACTCACACTTATCTTGATACATTTATGAGTAGTCATTAACGTTATCTATGAACAACATATGTTTCGAAGTAGTCCATATCCGCGGACGCTGCTATTTGAATAGATCATAACCCTGTAGGGGGTACTTCTTCACACACGCTCTCGCCACTTATCGCCATGTGCACTTCACGCACCTCGGCAACCTTCAAGCGGAAGCCTAGCAAGGGAGTCGACCACGACCGTTAACCGCGCTAATACCTAATCCAGGTTTATCGGCTATTTGAGGCTGAACCCGCATGGAAGTCCGGCCAAAGTTTCCGCTACGACATCAAACGATCTGCCCAGGGTTCCCAAGCCCACCATCCAGGTGATACTTGGTACATCGTGTCACTGCCTACCGCGTCACAGCCCACCTCTAAGGTCAGCACTATGCACGGCCTCCAACATAACTATAAACACCATAAACTACTTGCAAATCCTCGATAGAGTATTAGGCGACTAATAAGTCGAGTGGGGACATATTTCAGGGCCCAACATGTGGTAGTAGCTAGTCTTGGATCACATACACGGAACTCAGTTCCTAAGAATGGTTCCAATGAGACAACCCACCATGTACTCATACACAACGTCTCATCGGTACATTTACCAAAACAGATTCAATACTTATCCGGTGTCACCAGAACACATTTAATCACTCCAGTTCAACACCGAGAAGAAAGATGCCTGACACAACTCTAAGCATAGCAAGCTTAGTAGGTAAAGCACATCATGGCTCAAGAATTTACCAGGTATGATAGGTTGGAAGGTTTAGTTATTTACTATGACAAAGACAGGTCATGTAGAGGAATGGGTTCAACTACCGAGGCAAAAACATTTGTCATGATGTGTCCTAATGCAATAAATGAGAGCAGGAGCGAGAACATGGGATTTTATCGGAATCCTCAAAAGGGGTGCTTGCCTTGTGGATAAACGGAGGGATACACTCCTTCAGTTGGATACTCCTGAGTATCCTGTGGAGCAGAGCCTACTAAAACAAACAATCACAATCAATACACGACAAGTGCAACAATATGGTGCATGATCATGGCATGACATGGATATGATGGATGCCCTAATGCATCTAATATTGAATTGGTTGTAGCTGGTTTGAATCAAATATCCAAATGCCACTTCAAATAAGGTATTTTTAAATTACCTTTAGTTTATTTGACCTTATGCTTAGGTATAGCTTGTTCTATAATGCTTGAAAATAGCACCAATGGATTCATTGATTTTTGCTGATAAATTTTCATATAAAAATTATTCTAATGTGAGTTATAAATTAATTTCCAATATTTTTAGAAGTTTATAGCTATTTCTAGAATTTTCTTAAATCAGGATTCGAATTACTGCATCAACATGACATCAGCAGGTCAATCTGACCATTGCAGGTTAAACCTGACTAGTGGGGTCCGGTGGTGAGTGACATAGGCACTAACAGAATTATATTTTAAACTTAAATCCTAATTATTGGGGTTGGGCCCACTGGTCAGTGGGTGTTTAGGGTTAGATTAATTAACCTATTTTCTTTAGCATAAAACTTATTTAGCGAGAGGTTGGTCCCACTTGCGAGTGGCTCACGGGGTCAAACGACCTGGTCAAACCGGGTCAGCTCACCGGCGTTGAGCCGCCGATGGCACCAGGGACGGCGGAGGGGGTCGAAAACCCGCCTCCGGCGACCATTCGGCCGGCGGAGACTACCTACAGAACGGCCTTGATACGTCTCAAACGAATCGATAATTTTTGATGGTTTCATGATGTTATCTTGTTATCTTTGGATGTTTCATGTACCTTTTATATCTTTTTTGGGACTAACTTATTAATTCAGTGTCAAGTGCCAGTTCCTGTTTTTTCTGTGTTTTTGGCTCTTTTCATATCTGATTTTGGAACGGAGTCCAAACAGAATAAAATCCCCAAAATGATTTTTTCCCGAACGGAAGAAGATCAGGGGGCTTGTGGGCCAAGCCAGGAGGGCTACAGGGAGCCCACAAGCCCCCACTCCGCCACCAGGGGCCGGTGGTGGGCAAGCTTGTGGCCTCCCTGGCGCCCCCTGACCTAAATCTTGCGCCTATATATTCCCTAAAAATCAGAAAAAATCAGGGGATCCACGAAAATACTTTTCGGCCGCCGCAAGCTTCCGTTTCCGCGAGATCTCATCTGGAGACCCTTCCCGGAGCCCTGCCGTAGGGATTTTGGAGTTGGAGGGCTTCTTCATCATCATCATCGCCCCTCCAATGACTCGTGAGTACTTCACTTCAGACCTACGGGTCCGTAGTTAGTAGCTAGTTGGCTTCTTCTCTCTCTTGGATCTTCAATACAAAGTTCTCCATGATCTTCATGGAGATCTATCCGATGTAATCTTCTTTGGCGGTGTGTTTGTCGAGATCCGATGAATTGTGGATTTGTGATCAGATTACCTACGATATATATTTGAGTCTTTGCTGATTTCTTATATGCATGATTTGATATCCTTGTAAGTCTCTCCGAGTCTTTGGTTTTGTTTGGCCAACTAGATCTATGACTCTTGCAATGTGAGAAGTGCTTGGTTTTGGGTTCTTACCGTGTGGTGACCTTTCCCAGTGACAGTAGGGGAAGCAAGGCACACATCGTGTAGTTCCCATCAAGGGTAACAAGGTGGGCTCTGTCGTAGATATGAGATTGTCCATCTACATCATGTCATCTTGCTTAAGGCGTTACTCTGTTCTTTCGGGCTTAATACACTAGATGCATGCTGGATAGCGGTCGACGTGTGGAGTAATAGTAGTAGATGGAGAAAGTATCGGTCTACTTATTTTGGACGTGATGCCTATAGATATAATCATTACCATAGATGACGTTAGGACTTTGCACGGTTCTATCAATTGATCGACAGTAATTTGTTCACCCACCGTCTACTTGCTTTCATGAGAGAAGCCACTAGTAAACACTAGGGCCCCCGGGTCTATTCACACCTATCGTTTCCACTTTTGCTTTTACTTTGCTTTGATACCTTTTTGCTTTCAGTTCTCACTTGGCAAACAATCTATAAGGGATTGACAACCCCTTCATAGCGTTGGGGGCAAGCTTTTGTGTTTGTGCAGGCTCTTGTGATACTCCTTCGCTGGATCGATACCTTGGTTCTCAAAACTGAGGGAAATACTTACCACCGCTGCGCTACATCACCCTTTCTGCTTCGAGGGAACACCAGCGTAAGGCTCCAAGGCCACGGGCTTTGCATATTTGCCTAGGAAGTCCCTTAAGGCGTAGCCGTAGCAGAAGGATTCCTGGTGCCGTGAACACATCTATTTCTCGCACCGTTGGAAGGTCTTTTGTTGCAGTAGCAGAAGTATTTCTGGCGCCGTTGCCGGGGAAGGAGATATCTATCCAAGTAGGTCTCACAAACTTATCTCCTGCATTTACTTTTTTTGCCAGTTGCCTCTCATTTTCCTCTCCCCCACTTCACATTTGTCGTTTTCTTTGCCTTTCTCCTTTGCCGTTTTCATTTGCCTTTTTTCCTTTGCCGTTTTCTTTTCCTTTGCCGTTTTCTTTTGCCTTTTACCGGTTTTCTTGCTTGCTTGTGTGCTTGTTTGTTTGTTGAAGTCATCATGGCTGAAAACACCGAACTTTGTGACTTCTCGAGTACCAATAATAATGATTTTATTAGTACTCCGATTGCTCCCGCCACTAGTGCGGAATCGTATGAAATCAACGCTGCTTTGCTGAATCTTGTTATGAAAGAGCAATTCTCTGGCCTTCCTAGTGAAGATGCCGCATCCCATCTCAATACCTTCATTGAGCTTTGTGATATGCAAAAGAAAAGAGATGTGGATAATGACATGATTAAGTTGAAACTTTTTTCCTTTATCGTTGCGAGATCGCGCAAAAACTTGGTTTTCTTCTTTGCCTAAAAATAGTATAGATTCTTGGGATAAGTGCAAAGATGCTTATATATCCAAGTATTTTCCGTCGGCTAAGATCATCTCCTTATGTAACGATATCATGAATTTCAAGCAACTTGATCATGAACACGTTGCACAATCTTGGGAGAGAATGAAGCTTATGATTAGAAATTGTCCCGCTCATGGCTTGAGTTTGTGGATGATTATACAAATCTTTTACGCTGGCTTGAATTTCTCTTCTCGCAATATCTTGGACTCCGCCTCAGGTGGAACGTTCATGGAAATCACGTTAGGAGATGCTACAAAACTCCTAGACAATATCATGACCAACTACTCTCAGTGGCACACTGAAAGGTCACCTGCTAGCAAAAAGGTGCATGCTATAGAAGAAATTAACTCGCTTAGTGCTAAGATGGACGAGTTGATGAATTTGGTTGCTAGTAGAAACGCTATTGTAGGTCCTAATGACATGCCACTGTCTTCTTTGATTGCGAGTAGCAACGCTAGTTTGGACGTGAATTTTGGTTGTAGGAACAATTTTGGCAACAACAATGCTTTTAGAGGAAACTATGTTCCCAGGCCTTTTCCTAGTAACTCCTCTAACAATTATGGCAATTCCTACAACAACACTTATGGAAATCACAACAAATTACCCTCTGATTTAGAGAGTAATATCAAAGAGTTCATCAACTCTCAAAAGATTTTCAATGCGTCCATAGAGGAAAAACTACTCAAAATAGACGATTTGGCTAAGAGCGTTGATAGGATGTCTTGTGATATTGATGCTTTGAAAGTTAGATGCGCTACTCCCAAGGTCAACTTGGATGAAACTTTAAAAGTTATGCGTCTCTCCATTCATGAGAACAAAGAAAGAACTGCCCAAATTCGCGCTAGGCATGAATGGTTTAAAAGGGTGCGTTCTAGTGATGCAAATCACGAAGATCTTAAAGTGCTTGGTGTGTCTCCTCTTGAATATTTGTGTTCGCGTGTCAAACCTATTGATGAAGGGGCTGGATATGAATCCACTTTGGTTGAAAAACGCCCCAATGATTCGGAGTCCACCCATCTTGATGATAAAGGTGTGGAGAGTGGAGTAGAAGAAATCAAAATTTTGGATAGTAATGAAACTCCCACTTTGGATTTCAAGGAATTCAATTATGATAATTTCTCCTTGTTTGAATGCATTTCTTTGATGCAATCCATTGCAAACTCTCCACATGCTTATAGCCAAAGCAAAGCCTTTACCGCGCATATCGTAGATGCTATGATGAAATCTCTTGAAGAGAAGCTCGAACTAGAAGTCTCTATACCTGGAAAACTTCATGATGAGTGGGAACCTACTATCAAAATCAAGATAAAAAAACTATGAGTGTAATGCTTTGTGTGATTTGGGTGCTAGTGTTTCCGCGATTCCAAAGTATTTATGTGATATTCTTGGTTTTCATGAGATTGAAGAGTGTTCTCTTAATTTGCATCTTGCGGATTCAAATTTCAAGACACCCACGGGAAGGATCGATGATGTTCTTATTGTTGCAAATAAGAACTATGTACCCGTGGATTTCATTGTGCTTGACATAGATTGCAATCCTTCATGTCCCATTATTCTTGGTAGACCTTTCCTAAGGACTATTGGTGCTATCATCGATATGAAGGAAGGGGATATTAGATTTCAATTTCCTTTAAAGAAGGGCATGGAGAACTTTCCTAGAAAGAAAATAAGATTGCCTTATGAATCTATGATGAGGGCTACTTATGGTTTGAGCACCAAAGATGACTATACATGATTCCATCACCTTTCGCCTATCCAAGGGCATTAAACAAAAGCGCTTGTTGGGAGGCAACCCAACGAATCTACCCTTTTTCTTTCTGTTTTGTATTTTCCACACTTCCATAATTCTGTTATGATTGTGCTTTTTGTGTTTGTTTTTGCGTTTGTGCCAAGCAAAACCGTTATGATTAGTCTTGGGGATGATCATTTTGTCATGCCGGAAAAGACACAAACTTTCTGCTCACGAAAAGAATTTTCATTTTTTCTGTAAGAGCTTTTGAGTTGATTCTTTTTGCTGCTGATTGCTATGCAAATTCTTCAGACTGTCGTAATTGTTCAGAAGTTTTGAAGTACCAGAAGTATATGAAATATATAGATTGCTACAGACTGGTCTGCTGTTAACAGATTCTGTTTTTGTTGTGTTGGTTGCTTATTTTGATGAAACTATGGATAGTATCGGGGGTATTAGGCATGGAAGATTGAAAATACAGTAACCCAACATCAACATAAGTAGAATTTAAGTTTTCTACAGTACCTAAGGATGTGGTGGTTTGCTTTCTCATACTAATGTTATCACGAGTTTCTGTTTAAGTTTCGTGTTGTGAAGTTTTCATGTTTTGGGTGAAGTTCTTATGGACAAAGAGATAAAGAGTGGCAAGAGCTCAAGCTTCGGGATGCCCAAGGCACCCCAAGAGATTCAAGGTTGTCGTAAAAGCCTAAGCTTGGGGATGCCCCGGGAAGGCATCCCCTCTCTCGTCTTCAATCCATCGGTAACGTTACTTGGGCCGATATTTTTATTCACCACGTGTTATGTGTTTTTGCTTGGAGCGTCTTGTATCGTAGGAGTCTTTTATTTTTGTTGTGTCACAATCATCCTTGCTGCACACCTAGAGAGAGAGACATGCACACACCGTGATTTTGTCGAGCTTCACTTAGATCTTTTGGTAGACAATTCAGCTCACATGTGCTTCACTTATACCTTTTGAGCTAGATACTTTTGCTCTATGTGCTTCACTTATATGTTTTAGAGCACAACGGTGCGTGGCTTGGTAGTTGATCTATGCTTTGAAAGTAGTCTCAAAAGGGGTAGTTATCCAAAGGGATACGAAAACTTCCACCTTCATGTGCATTGAATAGTTAGAGAAGTTTGATTCATCTCAATTAGTTTTGAGTTGTGGCTATATTAATATTGAAGTCATGCTAGTAAGGTGTTGTGGATCTAGAAATACTTGTGTTGAAGTTAGTGATTCCCGTAGTGTGCATGTATGGTGAACCGCTATGTGATGAAATATGAGCATGATTAGTCTATTGATTGTCATCCTTTGCGTGGCGGTCGGGATCGCGCGATGGTTTATACCTACCAACCCTTCCCCTAGGAGTATACATTGAATGCTTTGTTTAGTAAAACTTTTGCAACAAGTATATGAGTTCTTCATGACTAATGTTGAGCCATGGTTTAGATGCACTTTCACCTTCCACCATCACTATCTTCTTATTGCCGTGCAAATTTCGCCGGTGCACAAAACCCACCATTAGCCTCCCTCAAAACAGCCACCATACGTACCTACTATGGCTTTTTCAAAGTCATTTCGAGATATATTGCCATGCAACTACCACCATGACATGTGCCACCACGTCCACATTGCCATTGCATGATCGTAAGATAGCTAGCATGATGTTTCCATTAATGTCTATGCCATGCTAGATCATTGTCATGGTACACTACCGAAGGCATTCCATATAGAGTCATCGTTTCTCTAAGTTTTGAGTTGAAAGTGCGATGATCATCATTGATGGAGCATTGTCCCATGTGAGAAAAAAAGAGGCCAAAGAATCCCACCAAAATAAAAAAATAAAAATAAAAAAAAGAGGCCAAAGAGCCCACCAAAAAAATAAAAATAAATGAGAGAAAAAGAGAGAAGGGACAATGCTACCACCTTTCCACACTTGTGCATATTAAGCACCATGATCTTCATGATTGAGAGTCTCTCGTTTTGTCACCACCATATATATAGCTAGTGGGAAATTTTCATTATATAACTTGGCTTGTATATTCCAACGATAGGCTTCCTCAAAATTGCCTTAGGTCTTTGTGAGCAAGCAAGTTGGATGCACACCCACTAGTTTTATTTAAGAGCTTTCACATACTCTTAGCTCTAGTGCATCATTTGTATGGAAATCCCTACTCATTCACATTGATATCTATTGATGAGCATCTCCACAACTCATTGATATGCCTAGTTAATGTGAGCATCTTATCCTTGTTTTTTTTGTCTTGCAACCTCCACCACACTCCACACCACTTATAGTGCTAAAACCATGGCTCACGCTCATGTATTGCGTGAGACTTGAAAAGTTTTGAGAAAGTAAAGGTGTGAAACAATTACTTGGCCAATACCGGGGTTGTGCATGATTTAAATTCGTTGTGCAATGATGATAGAGCATAGGCAGACTATATGCTTTTGTAGGGATAACTTTCTTTTGGCCTTGTTATTTTGAAAGTTCATGATTACCTTGCTAGTTTGCTTGAATTATTATTGTTTCCACGTCAATAGAAAACTATTGTTTTGAATCTAATGGATCTGAACATTCACGTCACATAAGAGGAGTTACAAAGTACATCTATGCTAGGTAGCATGAAAGCATCAAAAATTCATTCTTTATCACTTCCCTACTCGAGGACGAGCAGGAGTTAAGCTTGGGGATGCTTGATACGTCTCAAACGTATCTATAATTTTTGATGGTTTCATGGTGTTATCTTGTTATCTTTGGATGTTTTATGTACCTTTTATATCTTTTTTGGGACTAACTTATTAATTCAGTGCCAAGTGACAATTCCTGTTTTTTCTGTGTTTTTGGCTCTTTTTAGATCTGATTTTGGAACGGAGTCCAAACGGAATAAAATCCCCGAAATGATTTTTTCCCGAATGGAAGAAGATCAGGGGGCTTGTGGGCCAAGCCAGAAGGGCTACAGGGAGCCCACAAGCCCCCACTCCGCCACCAGGGGGGCGGCGGTGGGCAGGCTTGTGGCCTCCCTGGCGACCCCCTGACCTAAATCTTGTGCCTATATATTCCCTAAAAATCATAAAAAAAATTAGGGGATCCACGAAAATACTTTTCCGCCGCCGCAAGCTTTTGTTTCCGCGAGATCTCATCTGGAGACCCTTCCCGGTGCCCTGCCGGAGGGGACTTTGGAGTTGGAGGGCTTCTTCATCATCATCATCGCCACTCCAATGCCTCGTGAGTAGTTCACTTCAGACCTACGGGTCCGTAGTTAGTAGCTAGATGGCTTCTTCTCTCTCTTGGATCTTCAATACAAAGTTCTCCATCTTCATGGAGATCTATTCGATGTAATCTTCTTTGGCGGTGTGTTTGTCAAGATCCGATGAATTGTGGATTTGTGATCAGATTATCTATGATATATATTTGAGTCTTTGCTGATTTCTTATATGCATGATTTGATATCCTTGTAAGTCTCTCCGAGTCTTTGGTTTTGTTTGGCCAACTAGATCTATGATTCTTGCAATGTGAGAAGTGCTTGGTTTTGGGTTCTTACCGTGTGGTGACCTTTCCCAGTGACAGTAGGGGAAGCAAGGCACACATCGTGTAGTTCCCATCAAGGGTAACAAGGTGGGCTCTGTCGTAGATATGAGATTGTCCATCTACATCATGTCATCTTGCTTAAGGCGTTACTCTGTTCTTTCGGGCTTAATACACTAGATGCATGCTGGATAGCGGTCGACGTGTGGAGTAATAGTAGTAGATGGAGAAAGTATCGGTCTACTTATTTTGGACGTGATGCCTATAGATATAATCATTACCATAGATGACGTTAGGACTTTGCACGGTTCTATCAATTGATCGACAGTAATTTGTTCACCCACCGTCTACTTGCTTTCATGAGAGAAGCCACTAGTAAACACTAGGGCCCCCGGGTCTATTCACACCTATCGTTTCCACTTTTGCTTTTACTTTGCTTTGATACCTTTTTGCTTTCAGTTCTCACTTGGCAAACAATCTATAAGGGATTGACAACCCCTTCATAGCGTTGGGGGCAAGCTTTTGTGTTTGTGCAGGCTCTTGTGATACTCCTTCACTGGATCGATACCTTGGTTCTCAAAACTGAGGGAAATACTTACCACCGCTACGCTACATCACCCTTTCTGCTTCGAGGGAACACCAGCGCAAGGCTCCAAGGCCACGGGCGAAATCCTTTGCATATTTGCCTAGGAAGTCCCTTAAGGTGTAGCCGTAGCAGAAGGATTCCTGGTGCCGTGAACACATCTATTTCTCGCACCATTGGAAGGTCTTTTGTTGCAGTAGTAGGCCTCTCGTCGGCGCATCCATTTGAGCAAGCCACAAGGGCTGGGGTGGCCCGAGACGTCGCTGGCGACGACCTAGGCGATCACCGGAGCTCGGCCATCGTCGATATCGATGATACAAAGCGCAATAGAACCAGAGCTAAGCACCTACAACACATACGCGTGATCACGAAGCCGTTGGTGGCCTTGGTTTGGCTCGAGGACCACTGGAACCTCACCGGTGATGAGCTCCCGCGGTAGAGCTCTTCGGCCGTCGGTGGAAACGGCAGCTACGGTCGCGAATGAAGGGAAAAAACGGATCCCGAGGCTCATGAGGATTGCAGCGGCATTGACAGCGAGCTCGGAGACGTCTTGTTGATGGAGAATTCGACAGTGGCGGCTTCGGTGGCCAGAGGAGGAAGACGATGGAGCGAGGGCGATTGGAGGCGCCTGGCTTCCATTCCTGTGGCATGAAGCTACGTGGCATCAAGGTGAAGCTTCTGAGCACCTCGGGGACGAGAGAGAACGACGGGGTCGACCTACTGATGGTGAGCGGAAGGTGCGGCCATGGTGGGAGAGATGGGAGAGGAGAGGAGAGAGCGAATGGAGAGGGGGAGTGGCTAGCCACGACGAAGGGGATGCTTATCCCACTCGCGAACACGTTGAGCAGGCAGGCTGCTACGTGCCACGGCCACAGCAAGCGGCGGCCAGCTCCTCCTGTGCCTACTGGTAGAGGTATAAGACGACAGGGAGGAGGCCAGGTGGGCTGGGCCAGCGCCAGGTAAGTTACTTCTTTCCTTTTTTATTCTGTTGTGTTTCCTATTACTCACATTTCTTTTTATTTTGTTTGGGCTCAAAACCTATACCAAAATCCCAGGAATTCCAAACTCCACAAATGATTTCAGCATTTTTGAAATAAGTAAAATATTTATAGTTATTATTTTTGACAATTTGAGTGGCTCTTGTGAATTATTTAAAATGCCAAAAGGGATTGTAAAATAAAGTTCATCCCTCTAATGTTGTTGCCAACATTTAACAGAAAAGATGAACATTTTTAAGGCCATTTTGGGTTCACTGAAAAACATACCATTTGAATTATTTTATTTAGGGTGAGGTGCTAGGGTTTTCTTAATCCCCAATTCAACTTTACAGAAAGTAAATATGATGTACACACTAGCTAGGCACAAAGCAAAATTAAACCAGGGATGTGACAAATGGGACAAAAGGGGAACCAAGAACAAGAAAATCAGTAGGATATCATTCATAATTTCCCACACAAGTCTTGTATTTTCCCACACAAGACTTCAACATCTCTAACAATCCCAATTGGTGCAATAGTATCTCCATTAGCAAGTTTGATGGTAACAACAATTTCTTCTAATTCAGCTGGTGCATATCATTCATAATTTCTTGGTATAAGATAAAGGGAATTGCAATCACACTAGCACCCACATCACATAAGCCATGATAACAATGATCTCCTATTTTAACAGAAACAACAGGCACACCAACAATATGTGTATGTTTACCTTTAGTATCTAGTCTAGCAATTCTAGCAGTTTCACCACAGAAATGAATGACATGCCCATCAATATAATGAACCAAGAGATGTTTAACCATAGGAATAGTAGGTTCATATTTAATTTGTTCAGGAGGTATAGGTGTCCTAGTACAACTCTTACGAACCACGGTTGAAGCTTTAGCATGCCCCTTTATCCTAACAGGAAAGGATGGTTTCTCAATATAAGAAGTAGGAATAACATGATCAACATTATAAATAATAGTTTATTCTTCAACTTTAATAGGTTCAACCACTTTAACTTCAATGGGAGGATGATATTTAAACCACTTCTCCTTGGGGAGATCAACATGAGTAGCAAAAGATTCACAGAATGAAGCTACTACCTTAGAGTCAAGTCCATATTTAGTGCTAAAATCACGAAAAGCATCAGCATCTATAAAGGTTTTAAGACAATCAAACTTAAGGCTTATACCTGACTCATTACCTTCTCAAGTTCCCAATCTTCAGAGTTGCCTTTAGTTCTTTCCAATAAGTCCCATTTGAATTCCGTATCCTTCTTCATAAAGGAACCACCACAAGAAATATCGAGCATGGATTGATCATTACGAGAGAGCCAAGCATAAAAATTCTAAATAATTATTTCTCTCGGGAGATCATGATTGGGGCATGAATATAAAATTGACTTAAGCCTCCCCCGAGCTTGAGCGATTCTTTCTCCTTCACGAGGCCAAAAAATATAAATATAATACCGATCACAATGAACCAGATGCATAGGATAAAACTTCTGATGAAGTTCCAATTTCAGTCGGTTGTAGTTCCATGATCCAATATCATCACATAGCCTATACCACATCAACGCCTTCTCCTTCAAAGATAAAGGAAAGACCTACTTCTTGACATCATCCTTGGGCAGACCTGCAAGCTTAAATAATCAACAAACTTCATCCACATAGATTAGATGCAAATCATGATGTAGCGTTCCATCTCCTGCATAAGGATTAGCTAGCATTTTTTCTATCATACCTAAAGGAATTTTATAATAAATATTTTCAGTAGGTGCAACAGGTTGAGGAGCATCTCTTTGTTCTTTCGGTCGGGGTGCAGATACCCCAAACAAGTCCTCAAAGGATTATTTTCCATAGTGACAAGTGAGAGTAAATTTGAGCACAATATATAATTTTTTTCCTTACCAAGTTCCACTCACCAAAGGCACTTCACTCCCCGGCAACGGTGCTAGAAAAGAGTCTTGATGACCCACAAGTATAGGGGATCTATCATAGTCCTTTTGATAAGTAAGAGTGTCGAACCCAATGAGGAACATAAGGAAATGACAAGCGGTTTTCAGTAAGGTATTCTGTGCAAGCACTGAAATTATCGGTAATAGATAGTTTTGTGATAAGGTAATTCACAACGAGTAGCAAGTAACAAATGTAACAAAGGTGCAGCAAGGTGGCCCAATCCTTTTTCTATCAAAGGACAAGCTTGGACAAACTCTTATATAAAGAAAAGCGCTCCCGAGGACAGATGGGAATTTCCGTCAAGCTCGTTTTCATCATGCTCATATGATTCACGTTCGTTACTTGGACAAACCTCCCACTTATGATTAACCTCTATCGCAAACATCCACAACTACGAAAGAAGAATTAAGATAAATATAACCATAGCATGAAACATATGGATCCAGATCAGCCCTTACGAAGCAGCACATAAACTAGGGTTTAAGGTTCTGGTACTTTAGCAACCCATCATCTACTTATTACTTCCCAATGCCTTCCCCTAGGCCCAAATAATGGTGAAGTGTCATGTAGTCGACATTCACATGACACCACTAGAGGAGAGACAACATACATCTCATCAAAATATCAAACGAATACCAAATTCACATGATTACTTATAGCAAGACTTATCCCATGTCCCCAGGAACAAACATAACTACTCACAAAGCATATTCATTTTCATAATCAGAGAAGTATTAATAATCATTAAGGATTTGAACATATGATCTTCCACCAAGTAAACCAACCAGCATCAACTACAAGGAGTAATCAACACTACTAGCAACCCAAACGTACCAATTCTGAGGTTCTGAGACAAAGATCGGATACAAGTGATGAACTAGGGTTTGGAGAGGAGATCCACCAAGTAAACCCTTCATATAGCACAAGATGGGCAACGGAGGCTTGACAGGGGGCCCAGAAGCCTACAAGGGCGCCTAGGGGGTGGGGGGTAGGCTGCGCCCCCTGGCTTGTGGCCACCTGATGGGTCCCCTCATGTATTTCTTTCGCACAATATTTTTTATATATTACAAAATAATTCTTCATAAGTTTTCAGGACATCTGGAGATGTGTGCAGAATAGGTCTCTCAGATTTGCTCCTTTCCCGGACCAGAATTCTAGTTGCTGGCATTTTCCTTCTTTGCGTAAACCTTGTAAAATAGGAGATAAAAGGCATAAGTATTGTACCATAATGTGTATTAACAGCCCATAATGCAAGAAATATCGATATAAAAGCATGATGCAGAATGAATGTATTATCCAGCCGACACTCTTCTTCGAGGGCTTGATCGAGGCGCTGAGGACGTATGAGGATGACAGGGCTGCCTGCTTTGCCAACGAAACTCAGATGCTGGATCGCGACGCCCTATTCATGGTCCTGAGCAACCTCGCCTTCTTCTACCCGGAGCTCGACCTCTCCGATAGTTTCAAGAAGCTGCCGCCGGGGGCTGATGTCTCTGCCGCCGCGTACAAGGCGTGCCCTCTTGCTGATAGGGTCCTTGCAGTCCCAAGGGTCCAGAGAAGCCGCCGGAGTTAGCTTTGACCCACTCCTGCTGTCGGGTCGTCCTGTACTTAAGACACAATATGTATCTTGTTTTAGTCCATGCACTATGTTTGCTCTGTGTAGAACTAACGTCTTTATGTAATCACACGCCACCCCCCTTTGCTTTCTTTCCGATATTCGTAAGGCTGTTTTCTTTGTGTGCTCTGGTTACCCGCCATCAACGTGCTCTCGCGATTGCCCCGAGGAATGGGTCCTTATCATTCTGCAGGCGATGACACGCTGGCAGCGAGTTTTTCATCATCGGTGTTTGATGCTGCCACGGGTTTCGTTGAGCAGGCTCGAAACAAAACAGGGGCGTGATCAGGAAGACAACGAGGTTCCGTTATGCACTAGAGTCACCATACAAAACCTTGGTCGCAAGGGGAATATGCAAAATGTAAGCTTTTAATAAAAACCGACGGTCGCGTCGACTTATCTTTCGTTAAGGCTTCTTCCTTGTCTTGGTGCATGTCTGCCCACATTCACCGCTCCCTCCTTCTTCCATCGGTGTTTCTTCTCTCCACATTCCCCAGCGTGCACATGGTGTAAACCGTTGCGGTTCTGGGAGGAAGAGAAGAACGAATAGAGGAAACGGTGGTACTTGGGGAAATGTTAGTTATGAGTGTGCCCTCGGCAAGAGCTTGCCGGGCCAATGCAGGTGCCCATAACGTAGTTGGAAGGGAAGGAATAGTAAATATGCTCAATCGATCCTTCCTTCCTCTCCCTCTTGACGAATGATCCTGTAATGACCATGCATTGGAATAACTGGGGGAACGGGACCTTGCTGTAGCTTGTTCATTGGGGTCGCCGACCAACGGATTCGCTCTAGCGTTTGGCCTGGGATTTACCAACATGGGGTAAATGTAGGACCTAGACGCACACGAGCTTATCAATGTCGGCGGCTCCGCCGTGACGCGGAACTAACCACTGGTGGGAAAGAAGAAGAGAGGAAGGGTATCGTCGTGTACCTTTCCTCCATCCTTGCCCATTCAACCGTAGCCGCACCTCCCTAGGGGTTAGGTGGGTTAGCTCGATGATTGTGATAGAGATTGCGTCGTCGCCTAGTCCGCCTCTTCCCCTGCCGAGATCATCACTGTGGCTACACCATCCGCGTTGGATGCAGTAGCCATGGCGCTGACGTTCCTCGTCGCCGTCGATGCAACCACAATGGCAGCGCGTAGTGGGGCTCGGAGAGGAAAAAGCTTGTACGATGACGATGTTCTTCTTCCTCGACGCCCCAGGTGGGGGGATGGTGATGAAGATTGATGAAGCACTCACAATCTCGGGTTTGCACGAATGAAACCCTCTACCTGGCGTGCCAAAGATGTCGGTTCAGGTGTGCACTCAATCACCTATGGGATCCTTGGCCCCTTTGTGGTTCGGCGGGGAGGTCGTGTGGCACAAAGACAAGAAACTACGAGACAACATGATGATGAGACTCGGGGAGTTTCACCCATGTTTGGGCCGCTGTGAAGTGTAAAACCCTACTCCTTCTTTGGTGGATTGATTGAGGAATACGAAGTTCGCATGTATGTCTGCCCCAGCAAGGGTTGTCGCGGAGAGCTATCACGTACGTACAAATATTCTTGGTCCTAATCTCGTGGGGGTCAGGATCTACCAAATGTCGAATCCTTTGCTAGGTTGCCTTGGGCCTCCTTTTATACCTCAAGGGGCGTCTAGAGTAGCAAACTGACATGATTAGATAGCCAACAGTGCTATCATACCTAACTGTGGCACTTAACACAAAGCCCCATAAATGCGGCCTTAGCTGGCGAGCGGGAGTGCGTTCCCGGCAAGCTCCTGCCACCTATTAGCTCGCCGTGGCTTGGTGTCTTGACACACCTCTGGATAGGTGTCAACTGGTTGTAATCTATCTTCTAGCACGCCGCCACTTATCTAGCGAGAGACACTTAGCCATCTGGGAGCTCAACACCTCCTCAATAAGTGACTTGTACGGCGATGAGGTGGAGCGGTGGCATATTGGCTCGCGCTTGCTGGGGAGGCGACTTGTCGGGGCCTTGTCGAGGATGCCTATGCCTTCATCCCCGGCACGTCTTGGGCTGCTTATGTAGGTATTGTCGGTGTCGTTGGCCATCGGGGGCCGCGTCTACCGGAGTCTTGGTATTCTTGATGCGCTCCTTGACCTCTCATAGAACGGCTTCTCTGGCCTGGGCCAGGCCTTGATGGAGTGGTAGCATCCCGACAACCTCAGGTCATTGGGTCAGAAGCTTATCGTCCGTGCACAAGTCAGGAGGAAATAAACACCGATGTTTGTGTACCCCGACAATCATGTATATAGACATCATATCCACAAACAAGTAGACCGACTCATGCGTGCATCTATTACTATTACTCCATTCATCGACAACTATCCAACATCCATCTAGAGTATTAAGTATGAAACAGAGTAATTCTTGGGGAAATGACATGTTGTAGACAATGTAAACTCAAGCAATATAAATAAACTCGGTTGCTTTATCCTTAGTAGGAGCAATATAAAATACATGTCATGTCCCTTTTTTCAGTGAGATTGAGCACCGCAACATTGAACCCATAACAACGTACCACCCCCGGTGAAGATAAATGAATCTAGTTGGCCAAACCAAACCGATAGATATGAGAGAAATACAAAGCTATAATAATCATACATAAAATATTTTAGAGAAGACTAAATTAATATTCATGAATAATCTGATCATAAACCCACAATTCATCAGATTCCAGAAAACGCACCATAAAGTAGATTACATCGAATAGATCACCATGGGAATCACGGTGAACTTTGTATTGAAGATCAAAGAGATAGAGAGAGAAAAGAAGCCATCTAGGTACTAGGTATTGACCTGTAGGTATGTGCTGGACTACTCACACAACATGATGGAGGCAACAAGGTTGATGTAAATGGCCTCCGTGATCGATTCTCCCTCCGACAAGGCATTGGAAAAGGTCTCCAGATGGCCTCCCATCGGAACAAAGACTTGAAGCAGCAAAATAAGTGTTTCGGGTGGCTCTATGATGTTTCCCCTATATCCAAGAATTTATAGAGGTGGAATTAGGTTAGATAGAACAATGAGAGACCCACAAGGAAATAGGGCATGCCTACCCACCTGGGCGAGCCATGTTGCTTTGTTGTCTCCTCTAGTGTTGTCTCGTCTCCCTCCGAAGCTTCCATGTATTATTTTGGTATAGAAAAAATCATCAAAAAGTTTTGTAATGTTTGGACTCCATTTGGTACTGGTTTCCTGAAAAGCCAAAAACACGCAGAAAATAGGAATTGGCACTTGGCACTAGGTTAATAGGTTAGCTCCCAAAAATAATATAAAACATCATATAAATGCATACAAAGCATCCAAGATTGATAATATAATAGCATGGAACAATAAAAAAATATAGATACGTTGGATACATATCACCATGCACAAGCTTAATTCCTGCTAGTCCTCGAGTAGGCAAATGATAGAAACAAAAATTTGATGCGACATGCTACCCAACGTGCAATCTCTTTTAGGTAAGATCTTGAGAAACGATGAACTAATTGATATCAACATAATAATATCCATAAACATAAACATCAAAATCATTCATATCCAAATTATATGATCCTTAAAGAATGTTATTCCCTACTCATTTTATCATATAAGCATGTCATGACTCCGTCCTTGCGGAGTAAGTATAAATCATGAGCACCTCAGTGTCAGTCGAGGTAACTGGATCATACTTCTAACGTGCTTCACCATTTTCAACCTAACTCAATACATGAACGTGAACCATGGATATGGCATATGGGTGGAATATAATATGGTGGTAGGGATCAAAATGAGTTAAAGTACAAAGACAATTTTACATCAACTAGGGGACCAATGGGCTATGGAGATTCCCATCAATCGATATCGAGGAGTAGGGATTGCCATGCAACGGATGCACTAGAGCTACAAGTTTATAAAAGCCCAACGAAAGCTAAGTGAGTGTGCATCCAACTTGCTTTCTCATGAAGACCTCGGGCATTTGAGGAAGTCCATCATCGTAATATACAAGCCAAGTTATATAATGAAAAAAAATCCCATTAGCATATGAAAATGACAACCCATGAGACTCTCTATGTGAAGAACATGGTGCTCCCTCTAAGAACAAGCGTGGATAAAAAAGATAGTAACACCGCCCCTTATCTCTTTTCTATCATTTTCCTTTTCCTTTTTATTTTTTTCCTTTTTATTTTTTTCCTTTTCTGTTTTTTATTTCATTTTCTTTCTTTCTTCCTTTTTCTTTGTTTTTGACTTTTCTCTTTTTTTCATTCGGAGTCTCATCCCGACTTGTGGGGGAATCATAGTCTCCATCATCCTTTCCTCAATGGAACGGTTCTCTAATCATGATGATCACCACACTTTTATTTACTTACAACTCGATATGATAAACTACTATACAGGATGACTCTATATGAATGCCTGTGGCAGTGTACCATGATGTGCAATGAGCTAGCGTAACATGTATGTAATGATGAATGGTGGATTTTCCACAAATACTATGCGAGCTACATGATCATGCAAAGCAATATGATGATGAGCACACAAGTCATTAGACGGAACGATGGAAGTTGCATGGTGATATATCTCGGAATGGCTATGGAAATTCCATGATAGGTAGGTGTTGTGGCTGTTTTGAGGAATGTATAAGGTGGCTTATGTGTGATAGAGTGTATCATATCACAGTGTTTGGATGCACTGGCAAAAGTTGCATTGATCCTCGTGGTGAGAATGGGCAATGCACGGTACCGAAGAGGCTAGCAAATACAGAAAGGTGAGAGTGCGCATATCCATGGATTCACATTATTCATAAAGAACTTATATACTTATTGCAAAGTCTATTACCTTTCATGAAGCAAAGTACTGCCGCATACCCCTAGGGAGAAGGTTAGTAGGAGTTAACCATAACTCGCCTCCAACCCAAACAACACATAGAATTTCATAGAACGCTAACTTTTTTATGGTTTTTCTGGACCAAAAGAAGACCTTGAAGCTTCAAGAGAAGACCAAAGGCTGCAAAAGGGTCCGACAAGCTAACAGGGCACGTCGAGGGGGTGGTTGTCGGTGTCAAAACCGACAGATCTCGAGTAGTGTGTCCGAACTGTGGATCTAGGGCCGATGGGTAACAAGGGACGAAGAAGATGATGTTTTACTCAGATTCGGGCCCTCTTGATGGAGGTAAAACCGTACATCATGCTTTTGTTGGTATTGATGGAGTAGTACACATAACAGATTTGATCTACTATGAGATCGGATGTTGTGGTCTAAACCCTAATCGTCATGAGCTTAATGTATCCCACTATGAGATTGTCTATCGACTGGCCTGACCTCGATTTATATAATGCACCATATGCCTAGTATAAGAAGAGTTCTAGTCGTCTACGTCGGTGTAGAGGAGTCCTTGTCTTGATCACCAAGTCTTGTGGAATCTTCCTCGTATATGTCATCGGCTGCCCGGAGTAGCCCAGGAGTCCAGCCCGTAGAGATAGGTCGGCTGCCCGATGACACCTTAGTCCCGGACTCCCTGAGTAGCCCCCAAACTAGCCACCAATGTCGTAGTCTTGATCCTCATTCCTCCAAACTCTTTGGCTTGCGAGGCGAGCTCTTCTCCCCATTTATGTTCGGCCAACACCAGTTAGGCCGCCGATGACTTCCCCATTTCCGAGCATAGGTATTTAAGTTGGGGACGCTCCTCTATTGTTCCGAACTATTCTTCATCTCAGGTTGTCGGTCGTGAAAACTGGTTCAACAAGTCTTCCCATCACTGATCTTGAGGGTCGCCAAGGTGTATCTGAAGAGTTCACACATCGGGCATCCAAGGAGCCCCTTTAAGTTATCAGCCTTTATTAATGTCTTGTATTTTTTTCACGCTGCACCCCAGGTTTGAAATGTTTTCAATGCGGTGGTGTCCTCTTGCGTCCGAGCTCCAATGCCAAACTACATCCGAGGTGTCCTTTTGCATCCGATCTCCAATGCCGAACTGCACCTAAGGTATCTTTTTTTGCATCCGATATCCAATGCCATATTTGCCCTCTATGGAGCCAGGCACTCGGATCCGGGCTTTATGCCGAACTTCTTCACTCGGATCCGGGCTTTATGTCGGTATATTCCATGTTAAATAGGTTATTTTCAAGATGAGTGTTTATTCTCTTGTCATTGCACCAGAATTTGGCCATAATAGGGATGACCAGTCCCGAAATGCAAACAAAATTTGTTTTATGTTGTGAAATAATAAATTCCTTGGAAAGTGTTGGTATGGACAGTACCCATGGATGCGGCTTGCACTGGAGTGTGAAAGAATGGTGGAAAAAGTAATAGAATGTATTTTCAGTTTGGGAACGGCCTATGATTTGTTTAGCATGGAAGATAGTGGGAACTCTTAGTCGTTTTCGTTGACAAGAAAAGCATGCCACCCAATATATTTTATCTCTCAATTTTTTCGCTTTGATCTCTCGCACTGCTACAAATCTCTGCTTCCCTCTGCGAAGGGCCTATCTATTTACTTTTATGCAATTTTTGTTTCTTTTGGAGTCTCCATCTTCTCTTATAAAGCACCAACTACGGGACACTATTATCATACTTGAGTATTGATGTAGCTAATATTTGGGTGTGTTGCATGAATGGATTAATGATTGAGCATGATGGGCTAAGGATATAGTTCTTTAGTATTGATATTTTGGAAGACTTTGTTGCTTTTTGCTATGCTTGAGTTTTTGAGTTTTCATGTCAAATTATAGACTATTTATTTGAATCATTCAAGTCCAAATGTCCATGCTACAAAGAAAAGAGTATTTGATGAATATGATAGGTAATAATACACATCAAAAATTTCGTTTCAATTGCTACTTTATCATGATGAGTTTTATAGGAAAGAGTTGATGTTTTGATGCTAGGAAAAGTGATTGAAATTATCATTGATCAAACTTATGCACTATCCTAGCATTCACACTTTGTACAGTATTTCTATTTATCATTTACCTAGTCGAGGACAAGTAGGAATTAAGCTTTGGGATGCTGATACGTCTCCAATGTATCTATAATTTATGAAGTATTCATACCATGTTTACATCAATTTTATATGGTTTTGGTATGATTTGCATGGAACTAACCCAGACTAACGCTGTTTTTAGCAGAACTAACGTGGTGTTTTTTGTGCAGAAATAAAAGTTCTTAGAATTTGACGATTTTTTTTGGAAGAAGAGAGAAATACTGGAGCAAAGAACCACTAGAGGGCCCCCCTGGTGCCAACTAGGCATCAGGGCGCGCCAGCCCCCAAGAACCGCCCTAGTACCTAGTGGCCCCCTAGAGGCCCATCTTGACGTGAGACCAACGCCAAAAATTCCTATAAATACAGAAACCTCCAGAATTAACCCTAGATTAGAAGTTTCACCCCGACAAGCCTTTGTAGCCATGAAAAACCAATCGAGAGCCCATTCCGACACCCTATCGGAGCGGGAGATCATCTTCGATGGCCATCTTCATCATCCCGGCTGCCACCATGATGAGGAGGGAGTAGTCCACCCTCAAGGCCGAGGGTTTGTACCAATAGCTATGTGTTTAATCACTCTCTCTCTCTATCGTCTTCTTGAGATGGCACAACCTTGATGTATCGTGGGCTTTGTTAATATAGTCGGATCTTCCGGTGTTATTCCCTTGGTACCTTGTTGTTATGAATTACGTTTTGCCTCTGAGATTTTGTTTTATTGGATTGAATACTTTTATGGATTTTAGAGCACTTGATTCATGTCTTGTTATGAATACCCGGTGACAATAGGGTATCATACTGATTCACTTGATATATGTTTTGGCACTCAACTCGCGGATTCCCAAGGTGACCTTGGGGTAATCTATGCATAGGGGTTGATGCATGTTCTCATCTTTGTTTCTGGGTAGAAATCTCGGGGCACTCTTTGAGGTTCTTTGTGTTGGATTGAGTATTATGAATCTAAATTTGTTTTGGTGTTATTTTAGTATGAACTCTTGGATAGATCGATCGGAAAGGACAACTTGTTATTTTATTACGAACTCTTGGAAAGATTGATCGGAAAGAATAACTTTAAGGTGGTTTCATACCCTACAAAGAATTTCTTCTTATGTTCTCCACTAGATAGGAACTTTGGAGTGATTCTTTATCGCACATTGAGGGATTGTTATGTGATCCAATTATATTAGCATTGTTGAGAGATTGCACTAGCGAAAGTACAAACCCTAGGCCTCATTTTCAAGCATTGCAATACCATTTGTGCTACATTTTATGAATTGCTACCTTGCTGTTTTCATTTATTCAGATTATAAAAATATATTTCTACCATATATATCACCATCTCTTCGCCGAACTAGTGTACCTATACAATTTACCATCGTACTGGGTGTGTTGGGGACACAAGAGACTCTTTGTTATTTGGTTGCACGATTGTTTGAGAGAGACCATCTTCATCCCATGGATTGATAAGACTTAGGCCATCTACTTGAGGTAAAATTGCTACTGTCCTACAAAACTCTACGCCTGAAGGCCCAACATAGTCTACAAGAATAAAGTTGCATACTAAATATGAAGCTCTTTTCTCGTGCCGTTTCCGGGGAGGTGAATGCTTGAAGGCATATCTTTAGGTCTTGCAATTAAATCTTTTAGTTTCTTGTTTTTTTCTCTAATTTGGCTTTATAAAAGAAAACTATAAACAATGGAATTTAGGTTGCCTCATTTGCTTCGTCTCTATAATTTCTTTCGTGAAAATGATGGTTCGAAAAATTGTGCTCAATTGTTAGAGGAAGAATTTATGAAAATGCTGAATGTGAAATCCTTCAATGATGAGCATGATATCAATATTGTTAGTATGAATTCTCTCAATATCCATGATGCTAATGATATGCAAAGCCACAAGCTTGGGTATGTTATGTTTGATGATGATATCTTTAGTCCCCCTACTTGTGATGAGGATATTTACTATGATTATTGTCGGGACCCCGATCCTAAGCCATACGAATCCAGCCTGTAACACATCGCATCTCTTTGCGGTCTCACGCACGGTTATCCCCACGGTTGCAGCCTTACCTTAGCCGGGACCGTTTGCGCCTTTTGACTCGCATATGTAATTGTGTCGCTAGCAATCCAATGTCAAAGAACCCGGATCGACATGTCTAGTCATAAACTCAAGCGACAGTTCCATACAGGAACAAGCATACATGACCCAGCAAAGTAGGTGTCGGTCATCAGCGAATGTAGACGAGTCGTAGCAAGCTACAAGGACTCCATTACATACGCGTGATATTTCCCAAAGGGACAGACACTACAGCTAAGAAGGACACATGCCGGTCAACCAATGTGTCCGGAGCAGTAGCGAACTACCATGGCTCGAAGGAATCACAAAGGGGCATTTCCCTATAAGGAGTGTTACTAAGGCATACGACTAGGTATTCGAACCCCATACATATCAAGTACAACACACGTACGCATGGCCTACCGATATGTATAGATACATCGATTGCATCACAACATAACCAAACATACAAACTTTATTTAGAAGGCTCGGAAGAGCCTCACTCATAATATTACACAGATAGGGGTCTCACGACCCATCATCACAAGTCATACACACAAGTTTTACAAGCCAGCGGAAGATTAAAACTGTCTGAGTACAGACAGATGGAAAGATAAAGGCACATGGCCTAACTATCTACAGACCCAACCTAGATCCAGATCGTAGCTGGGACACCAGCTACTCGTCGTCGTCAAGGTCTAGATAGAAGCCTCCATTAGGGTCATTAACAACCTCCGCAACAATTTATTAAGCAAACGTGAGTACAAAAGTACTCAGCAAGACTTTAAGATGATCTATCTACTCATGCAATGTATCAACAAGGAGTTGTGGGGTTTCATGTAGAAAGCCAGCATTTGACTCTTGGCTAGACAACTTGCATTTTTAAATAGTTTTGACAACTATGTATCTCGCACACGAGTCCAGTAACACCACAACAATACTCCATCGTGGAATCATTCCGTCTCCCTATGGAAATGCCGTCCACGACACTCACACTTACCTTGACAATTTTATGAGTAGCCATTATAGTTATCTATGAACAACATATGTTTCCAAGTAGTCCATATCCGCTGACGCGGCTATTTGAATGGATCATAACCCCGCAGGGGTGTACTTCTTCACACACGCTCTCTCCACTTATCGCCATGTGCACGTCATGCACCTCGGCAATCTTCAAGCGGAAGCCCGGCGAGGGAGCCGGCCACGACCGTTAACCATGCTAATACTTAGTCCAGGTTTATCGCCTATCTGAGGGTAACCCGCACGGAAGTCCGGCCGAGGTTTCCGTCACGGCCCCAAACGATGTGCGGAGGGTTGCCAAGCCCACCATCCGAGTGCCACTTGGTACACCGTGCCATTGCCTACCGCATCATAGCCCACCTCTAAGGTCAGCACTACGCACGACCTCTAGCATGACTATAAATACCAGAAACTACTTGCAACTCTTGGACCGAGTACTAAGAGATTAATAAGTCGAGAGGGTCAATTAAGTATCCCAACGTGTGGTAGTATCTAGTCTTGGACTACATACACGGAACTCAGTTCCTAAAGACGGTTCCAATGAAACAACCCGCCATGTACTCCTACATAGCCTTTCACCGGTACCTTTACCAAAACAGGTTCAACACACAACCTTTACTAACTGAACACATTCTCACAATCCTGTTCATCACCCAGATGACAGACCATACACAACTCTAAGCATAGCATGCATAGCAGGATAAGGCACATCACGGCTCAGGCATCTACGAGGTATGCTAGGTTGCAAGGTTCAACTATTTAATATGACAAGGACAGGTCATGCAAAGGAAGTGTGTTCACCTAATGTGGTAAAAGCATTGAAAGAATTTTGACCTAATACAAAAAATAAGAGCAGGAGCGAGAACATGGGATTTATCGGGATGATCAAAATGGTTGCTTGCCTTGTTGCTCAGCAGAGGGGTGATATCCGCTAGTCGGATAATCAGTCGTATCCGAAGGGGCGGAGCCTACCGGAATAACAACAATCAATCAATACCAAACATATGCAACAAAATGATGCATGAAATGCAATGTGGCATGGTTTGAGATGACTAACAGAACCTTCTGGGTGATCTTGATTTGAAATCATAATTCAAATATCATTTGAATTATAATTTAGCAAATTCTTTTAATTGATTTGACCTGATTATGTTTCATAATTTTGTTTTTCATGCATGAAAATAGCACCATTGGATTCCTTGAATTTTTCTGATCCTTTTACATATATTATTTGTCAAATTTGGAGTTATATTCAATTTTCTTTGAATTTCCAAAGTTTTGAACTTATTCTGGAATATTTTTTAAACAGAAAAGGCTTTATTGCATCAGCATGACATCAGCATGTCCAACTGGCCGTTGAAAGTCAAACCTGACCAGTGGGACCCACTGGTCAGTGACTCTGGCCAGTTTTAGTTTAAATTTAACTTAATTAGCTAATTATCAGGGTTGGACCCACATGTCAGCGTTTGTTTAAGTTTTTATTTAATTAATTATTTTTATTAGACTAATCCTAATAAGCCTGGGGGCTGGCCCCTCATGCCAGTGACTCACGGGAGTCAGATCCACCGGCGGCGAGGTCAATCTCGTCGGCGGTGAGCCTCCGGCAGCACCAGAGACGGCGGAGGGGCTCGGAAATGCATCTCAGCACTCAGCGGAGGGCACCAGATGAACCAGCACTCAGCCGGAGTTCCATTTTTGCATGGAACCGAGGCTAAGATGGCCAGAGATGACGCCGGTGACGAGCTTGGCAGCGGCCGAAGCTCGGGCTATGTCGGGATCATCAAAACACTAAAGCATCTACGCGACGCACTAAAGCCATTGGTGGCCTCGGAATGACCAGCCGATCACCGGAGAGCTACCGGCGATGAGGTCCCGCGGCGGATCTCGTCGGGCTCCGGTGGAATCGGGGCCTAGAGGAAGGGATTGAGGGGGAAAACTTGGGGCAAAGAACCCTGAGCTCACGGGGAGTGCAGAGGCATCGAGAGTGGGCTCGGGAATGGCCTGAGGAGGGAGAACGACAACGGCGAGCTCCGGTGACCCGAGGACGAATTAGATGGCGTCACGACGTTTCAGAGCTTCTCGGCGTCGAGAGACTAGCTGGAGAGCTTCAAGGGATCACGATGAAGCTAACGCGCAGCTCAGGTGAGAGGGAGACGGGCTGGAGCGATGGCGACCTCGAGCTCAAGCTTGTGGTCATGGCGGCCGAGAGGGGAAGAGTGCAAGGGCGAATGGCAAGGTGATGAGCACGGGGAGGCCTTCGGGGGGCTTATCCCCTTCGCGGCAGCGCGACGCGGTGGCGAGGCAGACGCACGGGTGCATGGCCGCGCCGGAACGAGCGGCGGCCACCTCCTGCTGCTCGCTGGCAAGGAGGAAGACGACATGAGCTAAGTGTGCTGGGCCTCAGGTGAGCGACAGGTAAGGTTTTTGCATTTCTTTTCTCTTTTGTTTTTGTTTTATTCTTTCTGATATTTGTTCCATTTGTTTTTGGCTCCAAACTATTCCTAAAAATAGTTCGAAAAAGACCAGGGTGTTAGTTGGAATATTTCCGACCACATATAAAGTTTTCAATATTTTTGGAAACTTTAAAACATTTGAAACCAAATATATATACTTGATGTCATTAGCTTTTAAAATAGGTTTCATCTTTGATATCTTGTTTTCAACATTTATCAGGAAAGGTGAACTTTTATAATGGCCATTTTGGGTTCATTGATTTTGACAAAGGTTGAATTTCTTTTGAAAAAGGAGTGGCTAGGGTTTTGCTTTGGATTTCACCACTTCTTTTGAGTTTATTTCCATTTCTTGAATGCAATGAAAGAAGACATGAGCACAAGTTGTTAAACCCTAACAGGGAATCCAGGGATGTGACAACTCACCCCCACTCAAAAGAATCTCGTCCCGAGATTTGGAAGTCATCGGGAATAGCACGGGATACTCAAGTCGGAGACGATCCTATCTTTCCCATGTTGCTTTATTTTTAGAATGATTTGACCATTGAAATTTAAGAAACTTGAGGTTTCGACGTCGAGTGGTACGCTCAGCTTGATCAAGAATACGCACAGGGTATTCTCGGTATGAAAGGTTATCTTGGAGATCAAGTGTTTTGTGGTCCACTTCACGGATAGGATCCGAAAAGCAACGCCAGAGTTGCGAGACGTGGAATACATCATGAACCTTGGAAAGATGCGGAGGAAGTTCCAATTGGTAGGCAACTTCTCCTTGTTTGGCAAGAATGCGGAAAGGACCAATGTAACGAGGAGCCAACTTGCCCTTAATACCGAATAAATGGGTACCCTTCAAAGGTGTAGCCCGAAGGTAAGCCTTCTCGTCAACTTCAAGGGTCACAGCCTTATGATGACGATCATATTGTCTCTTTTGACGAGACTGGGCTGTTTTCAACTTTCCACGAATAATGCGAACTTGCTCTTCTGCATCCTGGATCATATCCGGACCAAAGAGTTGCCTCTCTCCGGTTTCTCACCAATTAAGAGGTGTTGGACATCTTCGTCCATAGAGAACTTCCAAAGGAGCTTTGCCCAAGCTTGATTGATAATTGTTGTTATAAGCGAATTCGGCGAATGGAAGGCACTTTTCCCAATTCATACCGAACGACATAACACAAGCTCGGAGCATATCTTCTAGGACTTGATTCACTCTTTCTACTTGATCACTTGATTGGGGATGGAAAGCAGTGCTAAAAGATAAGTGAGTCCCCATGGCATTCTGAAAATTCTCCCAGAAGCGAGAAGTAAAGATACTTCCATGGTCTGAGTTAATTTTCAGAGGCATACCATGAAGAGACACTATTCGAGAGACATATAACTCTGCTAGCTCGCTAGCTGTTATACTCTCATGAACTGGAAGAAAATGAGCTACTTTGGAAAGACGGTCAATGACCACAAAGATAGCATTACTTCCTTTCTTGGTCTTGGGAAATCCGGTGATGAAATCCATATTGACTTTATTTGATTTCCATTCAGGAATAGCTAAAGGTTGAAGGGTGCCAGCAGGCCTTTGATGTTCTGCCTTAACTCGACGACAAACGTCGCAGTTAGCAACGAACTCAGCAATTTCTCTCTTCATCCTAGTCCTTCAAAACCTCTGGCGTAGGTCGTGATACATCTTAGTACTACCAGGATGATTGGTGAGAGGAGAATCATGAGCCTACTTAAGGATCAATTGCCGCAGACGTTTTCTCTTAGGGACCACTAGACGGTTCTGAAAGAACACCACACCTTGCTCATTGATAGAGAAATCCCTAGCGTTTCCGCTAGCAATATTCTCCTTGCTCCGGGATATACCCTTATCATATGCCTGTATGACTATGATTTGATCCCTAAGAGTAGGCTTCGCCACCAGGGTAGAAAGGAATCCTTGAGGAACAATGTGAAGATTTAACTTCCGAAATTCCTCATACAGATGTGGTTGACCTCGTTGTAGCATCAGGTTGTTACAATAAGACTTACGACTTAGTGCATCAGCCATAACATTGGCGTTCCCCGGGGTGTAAGTTATCCCTAAGTCGTAATCCGTGATCAACTCAACCCACCGTCTTTTCCTGAGATTCAAATCCGGCTGGGTAAAGATATATTTCAGACTTTGGTGATTAGTGAATATTTCGCAACGATTACCAAGAAGGTAATGTCGCTAGGTTTTAAGTGCATGGACTACTACTGCAAGCTCAAGATCATGTGTGGGATAATTATCCTTAAGTGGACGCAACTGTCGAGACGCGTTTGCAATCACATGACGATCTTGCATGAGAATGCAACCTAATCCTTGTCGCGAGGCATCGCAGTAGATAACAAAGTCGTTAGAGAAATCTGGTGGTAACAACAGAGGTGCGGAAGTCAGGCGTCTTTTCAGTTCCTGAAAACTATGCTCACACTGTGGTATCTACTCGAACTTTTTATCTTTCTTGAGGAATTCAGTTAGAGGCTTTGCAACGTTGGAGAAATTCTCGACAAAGCGGCGACAATAACTCGCTAGACCAAGAAAACTCCTAACTTGCTTAACCGATTCAGGTTGAGTCCAATCAAGGACAGCTTGAACTCTCTCGGGATTGACAGCAATACCCTTACCAGAGATTACGTGACCTAGATAGGTCACTTTTGGTTACCAAAATTCACATATTGAAAACTTGGCATACAGGCAGTGCTCTCGAAGTTTCATCAATACCAGCCTTAGATGCTCGACATGTTCTTGTTCGTTCTTCGAGTAGATGAGAATATCATCGAGGTATACTACGACGAATTTATCCAAATACTCCATGAAAATTGAATTCATCAAGCGAGAGAAGGTGGCTGGGGTATTGGCCATAACGAGTGACAAAAGCCGTTTTTGGAATGTCCCAGTTCTTGGTCTTGATTTGATGGTAACCCAACCTCAAACCCATTTTGGAAAAGATTGAGGATCTAGCGAGGTGATCATACAGGTCATTGATCCTGGGAAGCGGATACTTGTTCTTTATGGTGACGAGGTTAACTGGTCGGTAATCTACAACCATCCGATCCGTTCCGTCTTTCTTCTTAACGAAGAGGACGGGATAAGCCCAAGGGGAAGAGCTAGGACGAATGAAACCTTTATTCAAGGCCTCATCTAATTGCTTCTTAAGTTCGGCTAGCTCCAGGGGTGCCATCTTATAAGGTCTTCTGGCTATTGGGACAATTCCCGGAACAAGGTCTATCACAAACTCTACATCTCTGTCAGGTGGAATTCCTGGTAGTTCCTCTGGAAAAACATCCGGGAAGTCACGGACTACCGGAATGTCTTCAAGTTCCGGAAGAGGGTTGGCATTGAGGGGATAGAGTTGACATTTGGCAACTCGAATAGAGACATTGAGTATCTCACCCGAGGGATGGGTAAGCTGAACATTTCTAGAATGAGTATCAATCTTGGCATAATGAGCTGACATCTAGTCCATACCCAAGATGATATTGATATCCGAAGATTTCAGGGCTATCAAAGATGCTAGAAAAACTAGCCTGTCTACTAGAATTTCATTTTCATAGGTTATCCTTGAGGTTTGCCACTTACTACCAGGGGTTTGGACAACCAATGGGATTGGCATATCACAGAAAGACATGTTATGCAATTGTGCATAACTTTCTGAAATGAAGGAATGAGATGACCCAGTGTCAAAAAGAAAAGACGTTGGGTGATGATTAACAAGGAGCGTACCCAATCTGATGTCGGGATCCTCTGCAGCTTCTTCTGCTGAAACATAGTTCGCACAGCCATGTGCAGGAGTTGGCTTCACATAGTAAGCTTTACCCGACTTGCCTTGCCCAAGGGACTTTCCAGATTGCTTGGCACCCATATTCTGAGGACACTCTCGAGAATAGTGCCCTGGTTCTCCACACTTGTAACAGATCACCTAATTGGAACGTGGTGCAGCATTGCTAGTTGGGCCACCATAGGTTTTTGCTGGAGGGTTAGTCTGATTCGTCTGAGGCGCCACATAGGATGGCCTCGGGGTATATCTTGGTGGCATAGAACTATTTGGAACCCACACCCTGCGTTTCGGGAACGCGGAACCAGATGACAAGCCAGAGTCACGGGAGTGCTTCTTTGTGGCTTCATAGTCGGTATGACCAGTCTCGGCACTGATCGCCTTGTTGACAAGAGCTTGAAAGCTTGTACATTCGTGGAGGCGCAAATCACGACGAAGTTCAGGACTCAGACCCTTACGGAATGTTGCTTGCTTCTTGGCATTAGTTGACACCTCCTCAGTTGCATAGCGGGCGAGGTTACCGAACCCTCGGTTATACGCATGCACGGTCAATTTCCCTGGGTGAATGCACAGAACTTCTCTCTCTTTCTGTCCATCAAACCCTCTGGAATATGGTGCAGACAGAAGGCTGCACTAAAATCTGCCCATGTGGCTACTGGTCCTGCAGGACGCATAGCTTCAAAGTTCTCCCACCACAGATTGGCGGGTCCTTCGAGAAAGTATGCCGCAAAGGTCACCTTGTCGGCCTCAGAAACATTTGTAGAGCGAATCTTGCGTGATATACTGCACAACCAATCATCAGCATCGAGGGGATCGACGGAGTGATGGAACATCGAGGGATTCAGCTTCACGAAGTCATTGAGGGACACTGCATCATTCCTAGGCTGACGAGCCGTATTTTGCTCAATACGCTCTAACAGACGGTTGGTCTCCCTTTTGTTTCTTTCCGCCTCAAGCATAACTTCCGCCAGAGAGGGCGGGTGAGGCAGTTCCTCCTGTGATGCTTGACTACCCTCTCCTTGCTCATGAGCAGGGGCACGGTTCAACCTGGTGAACACCATCTTGACAAACAAACTCACAGCTTAGACCAAAATCAACATCAATACTAACTATGGATTAAGAATGCACTCAACACATGGAATGCAGAAATGAACATCCGAACAACATGGTAACAAGCAACTGCTATATATACACCATGGTTCAGACACACCATTACATAGTTCAGTACAACCTTAACCGAAGAGCAAACTACTGAAAAGATGACACTACTCATCAGAGGCTTTCCAAGCTTCCTATACATTATTTATCTATGCCTCCGGAATTCATCTTTCGACATAAGCATACTCCACAAGACACACATGACTGTGGAAGTATAACTACTACCATACTATCCTTCCACTCACGGGTTCAGGCATACGCATAGAACATCTCATAAAGATTGCCTCCATGACCTAGGAGCTCAACCTGCGGATCAGGAAATACTCGAGCCTGAGACCCCTGGGATCCGTAAGGACACGGGTGTGGCGTTGGTCCCCTGACTGGTGGTAGTAGAGGTCCCCGAAGAGGGGTGACTCCTCCTATAGCAGGCCAGTCAACATGAGTCGGAAGATGGGTCCTAACAGGGTTCAACATCTCCATATCTCCATACCCTGTCTGGACTATAGGTGCCAGCTGTGTCAAAGCCGTCCACAGACGGGCACGTGTAGCATAGAGCTCCATACGAAGGGCACGAGCATCCCTGTCTCTATTCTCTAGCATCTCAGCAGTGGACTACAGCAGCGGATCCTCCATAGAGGAATCAAAGTAGACCCCACTGAGGTATCCTTCTTCTCCTGGCTGAGAGGCAGGAACATAGCAGAACTCTGAATTCTGGATCAGTGCATGTCTAGCCCTCATGATGGTCAGCATTGAATAGGCAACATCTTGTACTGCCATGTCAACAGTGACCCCCAATCCATAAGACCAATGGCTCGGCTCCTCAGCTGCAGGATAATCTGGGAATACCCTAACAGTGCAAAGATACTAACTCTGGTTAAAATCCCGGTACTGCTCCTCCACTGTGTACTCTAAATACCAACGGTAACCGGCTACTGACATCATCCTGAATAGCATGGCCGTATGACCCGGCACATCAATGCACCTAGTCAGACGGACCACCTAACGAGATGGACGGCCAGGCATCTGAAAATAGAGAGTAATGCAAAAAGCACTAGAGCTCTGAAGACAATTTTGAGACAACCCACAAAGATAGGATAGCATAACCACTCAACTATCAAGTTCAATTCCATGGTCATCAAAACTTACTTTCTTTTCCTTGAAATAAGAGAAACTCGAAGTAACTCTCAACTCATTGTCCTATAATCTACCGATCAGAAAAACACGAGCCTAAGAGAAAGATAAGTAACCTAGTCCTTAATCCCCGCAGAAAAGACGAGGATGACCAGAATAGAATAACTTGAGAAGAGAAGAAAGAGTCTTACGTTCCCTTCCACAAACAATTCCCTTATATATAACTAAAGCAATTCTAGACTCAACATCGACCAGTTTGGCTTAGTAATCCTACAGTCAGGCACGCTCTGATACCAATGATGTCCGGACCCCAATCCTAAGCCATAGGAATCCAACCTGTAACACATCGCATCTGTTTGCGGTCTCACGCATGGTTATCCCCACGGCTGCAGCCTTACCTTAGCTGGGACCGTTTGCACCTTTTGACTCGCGTATGCAATTGTGTCGCTAGCAATCCATTGTCAAAGAACCCGGATCAACATGTCTAGTCATAAACTCAACCGGCAGTTCCGTACAGGAACATGCATACATGACCCAGCAAAGCAGGTGTCGGTCATCAGCGAATGTAGATGAGTCGTAGCAAGCTACAAGGACTCCGTTACATACGTGTGACATTTCCCAAAGGGACAGACACAACATCTAAGAAGGACACATGCCGGTCAACCAATGTGTCCGGAGGAGTAGCGAACTACCATGGCTCGATGGAATCAGAAATGGGCATTTCCCTGTAAGGAGTGCTACTAAGGCATACGACTAGGTATTTGAACCCCATACATATCAAGTACAACACACGTACGCATGGCATACCGATATGTATAGATACATCGATGGCATCACAACATAACCACAAACATACAAACTTTATTTAGAAGGATCGGAAGAGCCTCACTCATAATATTACACAGATAGGGGTCTCACGACCCATCATCACAAGTCATACACACAAGTTTTACATGCCAGCGGAAGATTAAAACTGTCTAAGTACAGACAGATGCAAAGATAAAGGCACATGGCCTGACTATCTACAGACCCAACCTAGAGCCAGATCGTAGCTAGGACACCAGCTACTCGTCGTCCTCAACGTCTAGATAGAACCCTCCATTAGGGCCATTAACAACCTCTGCAACAATTTATTAAGCAAACGTGAGTACAAAAGTACTCAGCAAGACTTCAGGATGATCTATCTACTCATGCAATGTATCAACAAGAAGTTGTGGGGTTTCATGCAGAAAGTCAGTATTTGACTCTTGGCTAGACAACTTGCATTTTTAAATAGTTTTGACAACTATGTATCTCGCACACGAGTCCACTAACACCACAACAATACTCCATCGTGGAATCATTCCGTCTCCCTACGGAAATACCGTCCACGACACTCACACTTATCTTGACAATTTTATGAGTAGCCATTATAGTTATCTATGAACAACATTGTAACATCCCAAATTTCCTAGTTTGGAACGTTTTACAAATGTAGCTAAGCATCTATGCATTTTGTTTGCAATAAAATTTTGCATTTGAATTCTCTCAAATTTTTGCTTTTGCATTTCTATGTTTTTTTTTCTTCACACGAGAAGTGCCGGGAAATAATTCCTTGCACGCAAGAAAGAGCGGAGGAAAATGACCCTCCAAAATGTGAGGTATTTCTGAAATATTTTGAGCCAAGAAAACCAAAGTTTTATTGTGAAAATAATTGCAGACAGAAAATAAAGCTTTTAGGGTTTTTCTGAAAAAAACATTTTTTAAAAGTTTTTATTTTTTTTCTTGGAAAAATGTTAAATGGATAGAGAATTTTTTTTTGAAAATTTTGGTATACAATACCCCTATTTTTGGATTTTATTTTCTTGCCTTTTATTTGTTTTAATCTCTGCTTTTGAAAAAAATAGGAAAAAGCGCTATATATGGAAAACGCCCGAGCGTCATATACCAGATCTGGGCCGATCCCCTTTAGCCGAGATCCGGATTCACTCTGGATCGGCCATCGACCCACGGCCTCACCTCTCAATCTCTCTGCTAGGCGGGCCCCCCTGGCCGAACCGCCACCCTCCACGGTCACCCCCTTCCTCTCGCTCTCCCCTTTCCTTCCTAGTCCCGAGCCTTCCAAGTTCACCGGATTCTCGCCGGATCTCCCCCGATCTCCTCCACCTTTCCCTCCCGGACCCCCTAGCCCCTCTATAAAAACCCCTCTCATCCACCGCACCCCGTTCCCCTCCTCACCTCAAGCTCCTCGACCCCCCACGCCCCCTGACACCCTCGCCGGACTCCCAGCCCCGGTCGAAGCTCCGGCCGACCCCCTGCTCTCCCGTGCACTCCCTCACCTCGCCTTCGTCACTAGAGGCACCCGGAGGAACACCGCCACCGCATGGCCCCCTTCACAACCACCCCGACCTCTGCAGCGACGCCCCCGAGCACGCCACCTTCCTGCTCGCCGGAGTGAGCTCCGGCAGACCCCCCTCCTGTGAGTTCATCTGCAACCACCCCTTTGAGCCGTTAGATCTAGAACCAACGATGTAGATGAGAAGCTAGGTACCCTTTCGGTTTTCAGACAAAAAACCGAACCGGTTTTCTCCACGTATTATTTTAGCCGATTGGTTTTGTCTAAATAACGACCGTTCGCCAGTTAGCACCGCAGCGCACGACCCTAGAGCAAATCAGGAGCTGCCACCTAACCCCCTTGTTAGTTAGATCCAATTTTCCTTTTTATCTGTTTTAGTGAAGAAACAGAGAAAGGTTTAATTTTGTTTCCCCTATAACTTTTGATTCAGAATTCCAATGAGGTTGATTCTTTTTCCAGTAGATCAAATTTTTCTGTAGTTTTTAAAAACATATAATTTGCCTATGTTTGAAATTTTCAAATTTGAATTAGATCAGATTTAGTTTAAACCTTGTTTTCCTTATTACAGGAGTTTAAAAAATGATTTTTATTTGATTATTTTTGCTACTGCTTCCTAGTGATTATATCTTACTGTGGTATAAGTTTCAATTTTTTTTAAATATTGTTACTTGGGGTTTTAACAGAAACAATTTCTGCCTTAGTGAGGTGAAGTAAATTCTTTCACTTAGGCCATAACTACTTTATACTTGTGATGTTATTTTACTTGTGATGATTGTAGTGCTTATGGTGTGTATTTGTTTGTATCGGTAGATCACCCGGAGTGCGAAGCTTGTTACTTAGAAGCGCTCGATCAAGACAACTATCATCAAGGCAAGTCATTTTGATCATACTATCTCCTATCTTTTTCTATGCATGGTAGTTTCACCTTTCTTTGCCCAAATTGCATGCTGCGTAGGTACTTGGAAATTTTAGTATAGGTTGTAGTATCATGTGGTAGGCACACAACAACCCCGATACTTGGCTCGGGACGACAATTGTTGGGAATTTGCCCTAGAGGCAATAATAAAATGGTTATTATCATATTTCCTTGTTCATGATAATCGTCTATTGTTCATCCTATAATTGTATTAACAGGAAACAGTAATACATGTGTGAATAAATAGATCGCAATGTGTCCCTAGGAAGCCTCTAGTTGGCTACCTCGTTAATCAATAGATGATCATGGTTTCCTGATCATGGGCGTTAGATGTCATTGATAACGGGATCACATCATTAGGAGAATGATGTGATGGACAAGACCCAATCCTAAGCATAGCACTAGATCGTATTGTTCGTATGCTAAAGCTTTTCTAATGTCAAGTATCTTTTCATTCGACCGTGAGATTGTGCAACTCCCGGATACCGTAGGAGTGCTTTGGGTGTATCAAACGTCACAACGTAACTGGGTGACTATAAAGGTGCACTACGGGTACCTCCGAAAGTGTCTGTTGGGTTGGTACGAATCGAGATCGGGATTTGTCACTCCGTGTGACGGAGAGGTATCTCTAGGCCCACTCGGTAGAACATGATCATGAGCTCAATGTGACTAAGGAGTTAGTCACACGATGACATGCTATGGAACGAGTAAAGAGACTTACCGGTAACGAGATTGAAAAAGGTATTGGTATACCGACGACCGAATCTCGGGCAAGTTCTATACCAACAGACAAAGGGAATCGTATACGGCATTGATTAAATCCTTGACATCATGGTTCATTCGATGAGATCATCGTGGAGCAAGTGGGAGCCACCATGGGTATCCAGACCCCGCTGATGGTTACTGGCCAGAGAGGTGTCTCGGTCATGTCTGCCTGTCTTCCGAACCCGTAGGGTCTACACACTTAAGGTTCAATGACGCTAGGGTTATAGGGAATTGTTATACGAGGTTACCGAAAGTTGTTCGGAGTCCCGGATGAGATCCCGGACGTCACGAGGAGCTCCGGAATGGTCCGGAGGTAAAGATTGATATATAGGACGGATGGTTTCGGCCACCGGAAGGGGCAACGACCCCAGGAGGCTAGATGGACGAAGTGGGGAAGGGAACCAGCCCCTAGGTGGGCTGGTGCGCCCCCCACCCAGCCCATGCGCACCAGAGAAGGGGGAGGGGGGAAACCCTAGGCGCACGTGAGGCCCATGGCCCACCTAGGGTGCGCTCCCCCTTTCCTTGCCCTGGCCGTCGCCCCCTCCCATCTGGTGGCTGCCGCACCACCTAGGGGGAAACCGTAGGGGTGGCGCACCCCCCTCCCCTCCTCCTATAAATAGAGAGGGGTTTTGGCCATTGAGACACACGGTTTTCTCTCTATCTCGGCGCAGCCCTACCCCTCTTCCTCCTCCTCTGTGCCGGTGCTTGGCGAAGCCCTGCCGGGAGACCTCGTCTCTCCATCGACACCACGCCGTCGTGCTGCTGGAGTTCTTCCCCAACCTCTCCCTCCTCCTTGCTAGATCAAGGTGCGGGAGACGTCACCGGGCTGCACGTGTGTTGAACGCGGAGGTGCCGTAGTTCGGCACTAGATCGGAATCGCTGCGAGTACGACTCCATCAACCGCGTTCTAGCAACGCTTCCGCTTAGCGATCTTCAAAGGTATGAATATGCTCTTACCCCTCTCTCGTTTCTGGTCTCTCCATAGGAAGATCTGAATATGCGTAGGAAAATTTTGAATTTATGCTACGTTTCCCAACAGTGGCATCCGAGCCAGGTTTTCTATGCGTAGATTCTATGCACGAGTGGAACACAAAAGTTGTGGGCGATGATTTCTCAATTTGCTTGCCGCTACTAGTCTTATTCTTTTCTGGCGGTATTGTGGGATGAAGCGTCCATGACCGACTTTACACGTACGCTTACGTGAGACTGGTTCCACCGACAGACATGCACACCGTGCATAAAGGTGGCTAGCGGGTGTCTGTCTCTCCTACTCTAGTCGGATTGGATTTGATGAAAAGGGTCCTTATGAAGGGTAAATAGCTTTGGCATATCATCGTTGTGGCTGTCACGTAGGTAAGAAGGCGTTCTTGCTAGAAACCCAAATCAGCCACGTAAAACTTGCAACAACAATTAGAGGACGTCTCACTTGTTTTTGCAGGGTTTGACATGTGATGTGATATGGCCAAAGTTGTGATGTTGCATGTATGATGTATGAGATGATCATGTTATTGTAATAGGTTTCACGACTTGCATGTCGATGAGTATGACAACCGACAGGAGCCATAGGAGTTGTCTTAATTTATTGTATGAGATGCAACGCCATGTGCTTACTACTTTTACTTCATTGCTAACGGTTAGCTATAGTAGTAGTGATAGTAGTAGTTGGCGTGACGACTTCACGGAGACACGATGATGGAGATCATGATGATGGAGATCATGGTGTCACGCCGGTGACGATGATGATCATGCGATGCCTGAAGATGGAGATCGAAAGAGCAAAGATGATAATGGGCATATCATGTCACTATATGATTGCATTGTGATGTTTATCATGTTTTACATCTTATTGCTTAGAACAACGGTAGCATAATAAGATGATCCCTCTTAAAATTTTGAGAACGTATTCTCCTAAGTGTGCACCGTTGCAAAGGTTCGTTGTCTCAAAGCACCACGTGATGATCGGGTGTGATAGATTCTAACGTTCGCATACAATGGGTGTAAGCCAGATTTACACACGCAAAACACCTAGGTTGACTCGACGAGCTTAGCATGTACAGACATGACCTCAAATACAAGAGACCAAAAGGTCGAACATGAGTCGTATGGTTGAATACGATCAGCATGCAGTTGCTCACCATGGTGACTAGTCCGTCTCACGTGATGATCGGACACGGGTTAGTCAACATGGATCATGTATCACTTAGATGACTGGAGGGATGTCGATTTAAGTGGGAGTTCATACTTAATTTGATTAAATGAACTTAATTGTCATGAACTTAGTCTAAAAGTTGTCTTTATAAATATTGTAGATGGCCAACGTCAACATCAATTTCAACGCATTCCTAGAGAAAAACAAGCTGAAAGATGATGGTAGCAACTATGCGGACTGGGTTCGCAACTTGAAGCTCATCCTTGAAGCAGCTAAAAAGGCTTATGTCCTTGATGCGCCGCTAGGTGACCCTCCCACTCCCGCAGCAGCTCAGGACATTCTGAACGTCTGGCAAACGCGGAGTGATGACTACTCTGTGGTTAGGTGTGGCATGTTATACAGTTTAGAAACGGGGCTCCAAAGGCGTTTTGAGCAACACGGGGCATATGAGATGTTCCAGGAGCTGAAGCTAGTTTTTCAAGCTGATGCCCTTGTCGAGAGATATGAAGTCTCTGACAAGTTCTTTAGGTGTAAGATGGAGGAGAACAGTTCTGTCAGTGAGCACATACTCAAAATGTCTCGGTTACACGGTCGTCTGACTTCACTTGGAGTCGAACTTCCGGATGATGCTATAATTGACAGAATCCTCCAGTCTCTCCCACCAAGCTACAAAGGCTTTGTGCTTAACTACAACATGAAAGGGATGGAGAAGACCATTCCTGAGTTGTACTCGATGCTCAAGTGTGCAGAAGTAGAAATCAAGAAAGAGCATCAAGTGTTGATGGTCAACAAGACCACTAGTTTCAAGAAAGGCAAGGGTAAGAAGAACTTCAAGAAAGATGGCAAAGTTGTTGCCGCGCCCGGTAAGCCAGATGCCGGGAAGAAGAAAAAGAATGGACCCAAGCCTGAGACTGAGTGCTTCTATTGCAAGGGAAAAGGTCAGTGGAAGCGGAACTGCCCCAAATACTTAGCGGACAAGAAGGCCGACAACGTTAAAGGTATATGTGATATACATGTTATTGATGTGTACCTTACCAGCGCTCGTATTAGCTCCTGGGTATTTGATACCGGTGTTGTTGCTCACGTTTGCAACTCAAAGCAGGAACTGCGGAATAAGCGAAGACTGGCCAAGGACGAGGTGACGATGCGCGTCGGGAATGGTTCAAAGGTCGATGTGATCGCCGTCGGCACGCTACCTCTACATCTATCATCGGGATTAGTTTTGAACCTTAATAATTGTTATTTAGTACCAGCTTTAAGCATGAACATTGTATCAGGGTCTTGCTTAATGCGAGACGGCTACTCATTTAAGTCAGAGAATAATAGTTGTTCTATTTATATCAGTGATATGTTTTATGGTCATGCTTCGCTGGCGAATGGTTTATTCTTGATGAATCTCGATCGTGATGTTACACATATTCATAGTGTGAGTACCAAAATATGTAAAGTTGATAATGATAGTCCCACATACTTGTGGCACTTCCGCCTTGGTCATATCGGCGTTAAGCGCATGAAGAAGCTCCATACTGATGGACTATTAGAGTCTCTTGACTTTGAATCATTTGACACATGCGAACCGTGCCTCATGGGCAAGATGACTAAGACTCCATTCTCAGGAATAATGGAGAGAGCAACCGACTTATTGGAAATAATACATACTGATGTGTGTGGTCCAATGAACGTTGAAGCTCGCGGTGGTTATCGTTATGTTCTCACTCTCACCGATGATTTGAGTAGGTATGGGTATATCTACTTGATGAAGCACAAATCTGAGACGTTTGAAAAGTTCAAGGAATTTCAGAGTGAGGTTGAGAATCAATGTGACAGAAAAATCAAATGTCTACGATCTGATCGTGGAGGAGAATATTTGAGTCACGAGTTTGGCACACACCTAAGGAAGTGTGGAATCGTTTCACAACTGACGCCGCCTGGCACACCGCAACGCAACGGAGTGTCTGAACGTCGTAATCGCACTTTATTATATATGGTACGATATATGATGTCTCTTACCGACTTACCGCTATCATTTTGGGCATACGCATTAGAAACTGCAGCATTCACTTTAAATAGGGCACCGTCTAAATCCGTTGAGACGACACCGTATGAACTATGGTTTGGCAAGAAACCTAAGTTGTCGTTTCTTAAAGTTTGGGGCTGCGATGCTTATGTGAAGAAACTTCAACCAGAAAAGCTCGAACCCAAAGCGGAGAAATGCGTATTCATAGGATACCCTAAGGAAACTATTGGGTATACCTTCTATCTTAGATCCGAAGGTAAAACCTTTGTTGCCAAGAACGGATCCTTTCTAGAGAAAGAGTTTCTCTCGAAAGAAGTAAGTGGGAGGAAGGTAGAACTTGATGAGGTAATTACACCCCCTCTCGAACAGGATAGTAGCGCAGCGCGGGAAGTTGTTCCTGTGGCGCCTACACCAACTAAAGAGGAAGTTAATGATGATGATCATGAAGCTTCGGATCAAGTTACTACTGAACCGCGAAGGTCCACAAGGGCACGCTCCGCACCAGAGTGGTATGGCAACCCTGTGATGGAAATCATGTTGTTAGACAACGGTGAACCTTCGAACTATGAAGAAGCGATGGCAGGCCCAGATTCCAACAAATGGTTGAGGCTATGAAATCCGAGATAGGATCCATGTATGAGAACAAAGTATGGACTTTGGTGGACTTGCCCGATGACCGGCGAGCCATAGAAAATAAATGGATCTTGAAGAAGAAGACTGATGCAAAAGGTAATGTAACCGTTTACAAAGCTCGACTTGTCGCAAAGGGTTTTCGACAAATTCAAGGAGTTGACTACGAAGAGACTTTCTCTCCCGTAGCGAAGCTGAAATCAGTCCGAATCATGTTAGCAATTGCCGCCTTTTATGATTATGAAATTTGGCAAATGGACGTCAAAACAGCGTTCCTTAACGGGAAACTTTAGGAAGAGTTGTATATGATGCAACCAGAAGGTTTTGTTGACCCTAAGGGTGCTAACAAAGTGTGCAAGCTCCAGCGCTCCATCTATGGGCTGGTGCAAGCATCTCGGAGTTGGAACATTCGCTTTAATGAGGTGATTAAAGCGTTTGGGTTCATACAGGTTTACGGAGAAGCCTGTCTGTACAAGAAAGTGAGTGGGAGCTCTGTAGCTTTTCTCATACTCTATGTGGATGACATATTATTGATGGGGAATAATATAGAGATGTTGGAGAGCATAAAGGCCTATTTGAACAAGAGTTTTTGAATGAAGGACCTTGGAGAAGCTGCATACATATTAGGCATCAAGATCTATAGAGATAGATCAAGACGCCTCATAGGTCTTTCCCAAAGTACATACCTTGACAAGATATTGAAGAAGTTCAATATGGAAAACTCAAAGAAAGGGTTCTTGCCAGTTTTGCAAGGTATGAGATTGAGTAAGACTCAGTCACCGACCACGGTAGCAGATAGAGAGAAGATGAGTTCTGTCCCCTACGCTTCAGCCGTGGGCTCTCTAATGTATGCCATGCTGTGTACCAGACCTGATATAAACCTTGCCATAAGTTTGGTAGGGAGGTACCAAAGTGATCCAGGTATGGAACACTGGACAACGGTCAAGAATATCCTTAAGTACCTGAAAAGGACTAAGGAAATGTTTCTCGTTTATGCAGGTGACGAAGAGCTCATCATAAAGGGTTACGTCGATGCTAGCTTCGACACAGATCCAGATGACTCTAAGTCACAGACCGGATACGTATATGTGTTGAATGGTGGGGCAGTGAGCTGGTGCAGGAGCAAGCAAGAAGTCGTGGCAGCATCTACATGTGAAGTGGAGTACATGGCTGCTTCAGAAGCAGCTGATGAAGGAATTTGGATGAAGGAGCTCATCACCAACCTTGGAGTGGTTCCAAGCGCGTCGGGTCCAATGACACTCTTCTGTGATAACACTGGGGCCATTGCCATAGCCAAGGATCCCAGGTTTCACCAGAAGGAGAAGCACATCAAACGCCGCTACAACTCCATCCAGGACCATGTCCAGAGTGGAGTGATAGATATTTGTAAAGTACACACGGATCTGAATATTGCAGACCCATTGACTAAACCTCTTCCATGAGCAAAAACATGATCAACACCACAATGCTATGGGTGTTCGATACATCACAATGTAACTAGATTGTTGACTCTAGTGCAAGTGGGAGACTGTTGGAAATATGCCCTAGAGGCAATAATAAAATGGTTATTATCATATTTCCTTGTTCATGATAATCGTCTATTGTTCATGCTATAATTGTTTTAATAGGAAATAGTAATACATGTGTAAATAAATAGATCACAATGTGTCCCTAGCAATCCTCTAGTTGGCTAGCTCGTTAGTCAATAGATGATCATGGTTTCCTGATCATGGGCACTAGATGTCATTGATAACGGGATCACATCATTAGGAGAATGATGTGATGGAGAAGACCCAATCCTAAGCATAGCACTAGATCGTATTGTTCGTATGCTAAAGCTTTTCTAATGTCAAGTATCTTTTCCTTCGACCGTGAGATTGTGCAACTCCCGGATACCGCAGGAGTGCTTTGGGTGTATGAAACGTCACAATGTAACTGGGTGACTATAAAGGTGCACTACGGGTACCTCCGAAAGTGTCTGTTGGGTTGGTACGAATCGAGATCGGGATTTGTCACTCCGTGTGACGGAGAGGTATCTCTGGGCCCACTCGGTAGAACATCATCATGAGCTCAATGTGACTAAGGATTTAGTCACACGATGACATGCTACGGAACGAGTAAAGAGACTTACCGGTAACGAGATTGAACAAGGTATTGGTATACCGACGATCGAATCTCGGGCAAGTTCTATAGCAACACACAAAGGGAATCGTATACGGGATTGATTGAATCCTTGACATTGTGGTTCATCCGATGAGATCATCGTGGAGCAAGTGGGAGCCACCATGGGTATCCAGACCCCGGTGATGGTTATTGGCCAGAGAGGTGTCTCGGTCATGTCTGCGTGTCTCCCGAACCCGTAGGGTCTACACACTTAAGGTTCGATGACGCTAGGGTTATAGGGAATTGTTATACGAGGTTACCAAAAGTTGTTTGGACTCCCGGATGAGATCCCGGGGGTCACGAAGAGCTCCGGAATGGTCCGGAGGTAAAGATTGATATATAGGACGGATGGTTTCGGACACCGGAAGTGTTTCGGGCGTCACCGGTAACGTACCGGGACCACCGGTACCACCGAAGGTGGCCCCGGGGGACCACCGAAGGGGGGCAATGACCCCGGGAGGCTAGATGGGCTAAGTGGGTAAGGGTACCAGCCCCTAGGTAGGCTGGTGCGCCCCCCACCCAGCCCATGCACACCAGAGAAGGGGGGAGGGGGGAACCCTAGGCGCAGGTGAGGCCTAAGGCCCACCTAGCGTGCGCCCCCCCTTTCCATGCCCTGGCCGCCGCCCCCCTCCCATCTGGTGGCTGCCGCACCACCTAGGGGGAAACCCTAGGGGTGGCGCACCCGCTCCCCTCCTCCTATAAATAGAGAGGGGTTTTGGCCATTGAGACACATGGTTTTCTCCCTCTCTCGGCGCAGCCCTGGCCCTCTTCCTCCTCCTCTCTCCCGGTGCTTGGCGAAGCCCTACCGGGAGACCTCGTCTCTCCATCGACACCACGTCGTCGTGCTGCTGGAGTTCTTCCCCAACCTCTCCCTCCTCCTTGCTGGATCAAGGTGCGGGAGACGTCACCGGGCTGCACGTGTGTTGAACGCGGAGGTGCTGTAGTTCGGCACTAGATCGGAATCGCTGCGATTACGACTCCATCAACCGCGTTCTAGCAACGCTTCCGCTTAGCGATCTTCAAAGGTATGAAGATGCTCTTACCCCTCTCTCATTGCTGGTCTCTCCATAGGAAGATCTGAATATGCGTAGGAAAATTTTGAATTTATGCTACGTTTCCCAACAACAATTTCATATGGCTATGCTTGAGTAGATGGGATTTTGGTTGAGTGCATAACACGAGTGATGCGAGGATGATTAAATAACCAAGACCGATTAAGACAAGATTTTCAAGACCCCGTGAAGAAATGCAACTCTGGGTGAAAGACGGTTTGACGGGCTCCCGGGAGAAACCAGTGGACGACCCCGGGATGATGGAGACGGCCATGACATCTTGCGGAAAGCTTCACCCAGGCTCAAAGAGATGGACGGAGGCTTCAAGACCCAAGGCTAAACTGCACAGCCACAAGTCATTATGGACTCTGGCTTGGTTGGACAACGCGGCGACTCTGGACAGGCGGTGCTAGCAAATGTACAAGAACGGTAGGAACGGATGGGCACCGACAGGGATTCAGAGGGACCCGTTGAAAGACCATGTTTTGATCATCCGGTCTTCAAACACCCTCAAGTGCGAGGACATACTCGGAGGCGATCAAATCTTGTGGGGAATGTGTGCAGAACTCTGCACAGTGCCCAAACCTAATCGATTAGCCGTGCCCATGGTCATGGACAACTTGAGCCGAAGGCATTGAAATTTCCCTGAACTCTCGACACAACTTAATAATGATGTGGGAATTAACAACAACTCGGGTTCGAGAATTGGTTGGCGGAACCATCTTGTTAACAACAAACAATGTAGTAATATTTTTCTTTCAGCCCCTCTTGTTGTAGGAGAAAATTGGCTTTATGCAAAACTTATAGCCCCACCTGCCAAATATGCATGTAGAGATAGTTGGTTATTATTTTACCCCTCTCTTTGATGACTTCCCGGCATATTCCATATGCTGACCTACACAGCTGCAACGTATCATGTTGCAGAGTACTTTTCCGACCAGGAGTGAGGCTACGATCTACGCTCAACGACATGCCCTGGAGTCGGATGGACTCGTCTACCCGATGCTTCCGCTAGTCTTCGTTAGATATCTCATGAGATGGCCTTCAGCCACTTTACTGTAATTCATTATTGTAATAAAGTACTTGTTATGAGATTCCGATTAATAAAGCTCTGTGATTGAACTCTTGATATATACATTGATGTACTGAGTGTGTACCAGCATGATCTTGGGGTAGTACGGAAACACCAGAGGCTTGACTCGTATTGAGTCGGGTCGCTACAGAAATGGAATTCAGAGCACACGCTGACCGTATGACGTAACCTCTAGGAATGGAAAAGACTTAAGAAGAAAACTATTTTCTTATGTCTATAAATCCTCTATTTCCTCTTCTGATCATTTGTGACTTCTCTCCAATTTTCCAATATTTCAGATGGCCACCTTCATCCCCGTTAAGTTCGCTGAGTTTTGCCAGCCCGACGCCACTATGCCTTTCGGAAAGGAGCTGATACAGATCACCAAGGACTTGAGGATTGCTCTGCCGACTATCACAGGGAAGCCTACTTCGTCTTACCCGGAGGATTCGCGCTACAGGATTGAGGTGCACGTTCTCGGAAGGACATTCGAGCCGCGCACTGAGCCTGTGGACTTCAAGTTCATCGCACCCAACTGGATTCTCGGAAGGGACATGGCGGTCCATTGTGCACTCGGACGTATGAAGGAAGTGTACAGAGGCTGCCCTATTTCACCGGACCTATTCACGGTATCTCGGAGAGGAGAAGATGGAGAAATCATCTCAAGCAAGACCAAGGACGCTCTCCTGTCCTATGCCCAGACCTTGGAGAAGCACAGCTGGACTCTGGAGCATCGTGTGATCAAGGATGGCAGGAAGATCAAGCAACTGCCGCTCCGCGAACTCGAACTCGAAGAAGCAGCCCGGGAAGCCCACTATGAGCACGAATTGGAGGCGAAGGACTTCCTGGAGAGGATCGAGAAGCTGAAGACTTGAGTTGCATACCTGGAGGAGGAACTGGACATGGGCGAGAACCTTCATCCCGAAGGAGACGTAGCCCCCTTGATCAGCAATGACGAGGACTATGAAGAAAGCTCCACCGAAGGACCCACCACCATGCTTTTCTGACGAGGACACTTAGACTAGACCACCAAATTTATCTTATCGTTAAACGTTTAGGCCGATGTTTAGGTTATCGAATTTTGTATCCCCGTGTGTGAACCTTTTGTGATGGTATTGAATAAAATGTGTGGTGTGATACTTGTTTGTTGCATTTCATATGGGTAGTGTAATTACTCTTTAGACCATTGTTCTATGCTAATCTCACCCCTCTACAAACATCAGATGCCTCCGAGACGTGCCCCTGCTTCCAACTTTCCACCGGAACTCACCCAGTTGATTCAGCAACAGAATACCCTGATGCAGCTGATCATCCAGAACCAGAACAATAACAACAACCATCATCCACCCCAGGCCGACAATCTCACCCGTTTCCTGAGGTTGAACCCTCCGACTTTCTCCAGCAGCATTGAGCCCATTGTGGCAGATGATTGGCTCCGCAAGATAGAGCGGGAACTTATCACTGCTGGTTGTACTGAAGCTGAGAAGGTGCGCTTTGCCGCGCATCAACTTGAAGGCCCTGCAGCTGCATGGTGGGAGAACTACACCACCACATACCCCATTGCTGCAGTCACTTGGGAGCAGTTCAAGCAAGCCTTCCGCACTGCACATGTCTCAGCTGGTGCAATGAGTCCGAAGAAGCGTGAGTTTCGCAACTTACGCTAGGGAAATCGCTCTGTGGCTCAGTATGTCGATGAATTCAGCATGCTCGCCCGTTATGCACCTGGAGATGTGGCCGATGATGGGGCCAAGAAGGAAAAGTTCTTGGAGGGATTCAATGATGAGCTGAGCATTCAGTTGACCGTAGCCTACTTCAACAACTACCAGGAGCTGGTAGATAAGGCCCTCATCTTGGAGGGGAAACATCAGCAGATGGAGAACCGCAAGCGGAAGTATGGCAATGGAAAGTTCAACTCCGGCACTCAGCAGAAGCCTTGCTACACCCCCTATTCAGGGAATACCAGGACTGAAAATTTTGGAGGACACGTCCAGCATAACCACCCAGTGCACAACCATGGAGGCCACAACCATGGAGGAAATGGGAACCACCGCAACAACAACAACTTCAAGAATGGCGGGACTGGCACTCAGCATCATTCAGCTCCAGCTCAGAAGGATCTGAATCACATCACCTTCTTCAAGTGTCAGAAGACGGGACACTATGCCACTGAATGACCCGAGAACAAGCAGGGAAATGGAAACGGCAACGACAACTCTGCAGCAAAGAAGCCCAATCCTTTTCCTCGAGCTCAGGTGAATCACATTGATGTTGAAGAGGTCTATGATCACCGCGATACTGTGGTTGGTAAGTTTTTGCTAAATTCACGTCCAGTATTGGTACTTTTTGATTCCGGTGCAACGCATTCATTCATATCAAGGGTAGTTGTGGAAAAGTATAGTTTGCCAACTAGAACCCTCAGCCAGCCTATAAAGGTCAGTTCCCCAGGAGGCATGATGACAGCCGGGATAGGATGCCATGCTTTGAGTCTCAACATCGGGAACCATAATTTTCCCACCGACCTCATCGTATTAGAGTCCCAGGGATTGGATGTAATCCTAGGCATGGATTGGTTGACCAAGTACGAAGGGAATATTGATTGTGCCCTTAAGTCTATTTTGCTCACCACCCCCGAGCAAAAGCGGATTAAGTACGTGTCTCAGCACCCGACACGGAGTAAACGAGTAAACTCTCTCACGGGACTAGTCCAGGAGGAAGTACCGATTGTACAAGAATACCCAGATGTATTCCCGGAGGAATTGTCGGGCATGCCACCTGATAGAGAGATTGAGTTCCTGATTGAGCTATTACCCGGAACAGCCCCGATATCCAAGAGACCCTATCGGATGCCCGCAAATGACTTGGTAGAAATCAAGAAGCAAATTAAGGAGTTGTTGGACAAATGGTATATTCGCCCACGTTCTTCACCTTGGGGAGCCCCAGTGCTCTTGGTTGAAAAGAAGGATAAGTCCTTGAGAATGGTAGTCCACTATCGTGCATTGAATGAGGTGACCATCAAGAACAAGTAACCCTTGCATATGATCAATGATCTGTTTGACCAGTTAGTTGGAGCCCGAATATTCTCCAAGATCGATCTTCGATCCAGGTATCATCAGCTGAAGATTCGTGAACAGGATATACCCAAGACAGCCTTCACCACTCGGTACGGCTTGTATGAGTACACGGTCATGTCATTTGGACTGACTAATGCTCCGGCATATTTTATGAGTCTGATGAACAAGGTATTTATGGAATACTTGGACAAGTTTGTCGTGGTGTTCATCGATGACATACTGATATTCTCCAAGAATGAGGAGGAACAAAAGGAACATCTGCGTCTAGTTCTGGAGAAAATTCGAGAGCATAAGCTTTATGCAAAGTTTAGCAAATGTGAGTTTTGGTTGAAGGAAGTCGGATTCCTCGGACACGTCATCTCAGGAGAAGGAATAGCAGTGGACCCTGCCAAGGTCGCAGTAGTCACCGAATGGGTAGCACCCACGTCAGTCAAGGAGATCCGCAGTTTCCTCAGACTTGCCGGATATTACCGGAGGTTCATTGAGAATTTCTCAAAGATCGCCAAGCCCATGACAGAGTTGTTGAAGAAGGAGTCCAAGTATGTTTAGACTGAGGAATGTGAAACCAGTTTTCAAGAGTTGAAGAAACGTTTGGTTAGAGCCCCAGTGCTGATATTGCCGAACATTCGGAAGGATTTCCAGGTTTACTGTGACGCTTCTCGTCGAGGACTCGGAGGAGTGCTCATGCAAGAAGGTAAAGTTGTAGCCTATGCATCCCGACAGCTCAGACTCCATGAGTTGAATTATGCCATGCATGACTTGGAGCTAGCAGCCGTAGTGCACGCTCTCAAGACCTGGAGACATTTCCTGATCGGAAATAGTTGTGATGTTTACACTGATCACAAGAGCCTGAAATATATCTTCACGCAAAAGGAGTTGAACCTCAGACAGAGGCGATGGCTAGAATTGATCAAGGACTATGACACGAGATTGCATTATCACCCAGGCAAGGCAAATGTTGTAGCCTATGCGTTGAGCCGCAAGAGTTATGGGAACACACTCATAGCAGTAGGGTTACCCCAGGAGTTAGCCGATGACCTCCGAGAGCTCAAATTGGAAATAGTTCCAAGAGGATTTGTTGCCACACTAGAAATTCAATCCACTTTGACAGAAAAGATCCGCGAAGCACAGAAATCAGACAAGGAGATAGTTGAGATTAAGCAGAAAATGAAAGACGGGAAGGCTAAAGGTTTTCGTGAGGATGAACACGGAACTTTATGGTTTGAGGATCGCATTTCTGTGCCCAATGATCCCGAACTCAGGAAGTTGATACTTCAGGAGGCCCATGATTCCCCGTACTCGATACACCCCGGCAACACCCAGATGTATCTAGATCTGAAAGAAAGTTTCTGGTGGACAGGAATGAAGAAAGACATTGCCGAGTTTGTAGCAATATGCGATGTCTGTCAGCGAGTAAAAGCCGAGCATCAGAAGCCAGCAGGTTTGCTTCAACCTCTGCCGATACCCGAGTGGAAATGGGAAAAGCTTGGTATGGACTTCATCACAGGATTACCCAGGACCCGTTCTGGCTATGATTCTATTTGGGTTGTGGTCGATCGTTTGACCAAGGTAGCTCAGTTCATTCCTGTGAAGACTACTTACACGAGTGCCAAGCTGGCCAAGATATATATGACCAGGATCATATGTCTGCATGGAGTACCAAAGAGTATTGTGTCAGATAGAGGGACTCAGTTCACATCAAAATTTTGGCACCAACTGCATGAAACCTTGGGAACGAGATTGGAGTTCAGTACAACTTTTCACCCACAGACAGATGGACAGACCGAGAGAGTCAATTAGATTCTGGAGGACATGTTGAGAGCTTGCGCACTAGACTATGGGTGTAATTGGGATGACAATTTGCCTTATGCTGAGTTCTCATAGAACAACAGCTATCAGACCAGTCTGAAGATGGCCCCTTTCGAAGCTCTATACGGAAGGAGGTGCAGAACACCGTTGATGTGGGATGGAGTTGGAGACCGACAACTTTTTGGTCCCGACCTTATACGAGATTCTAAAGAGAAGGTCAAGCTGATTCGTGACCGACTCAAGATAGCTCAGTCCAGGCAGAAAAGTTATGCCGACAGCAAACGCAAGGAAGTAACATATGAAGTGGGAGACCGAGCATATCTTGGGGTGTCTCCGCTTCGAGGAATCAAGAGATTTGGTGTGAAAGGAAACTTAGCACCCCGATTCATTGGCCCCTACAAAACTCTAGAACGTAGAGGCGAAGTTGCGTATAAGCTGGAACTTCCGGAAGGATTGTCCGGAGTTCATGATGTCTTCCATGTTTCCTAGTTGAAGAAATGCTACGCTGAGATGGTTGTTGTTCCGTTGAGAGATACAGTGCCCCTAGAGGCCATACAGCTTGACAGTGATCTGACGTATGAGGAGAAACCCGTCAGAATTCTCGAGATTGCAAATAGAGTTACCCGTAGCAAGATCATCAAGTTCTGCAAGGTGTTGTGGAGCCACCACACCGAGGAAGAAGCCACCTGGGAGCGGGAAGAAGATCTTCGTGGAGACCACCCGCACCTATTTTCTAGCCAACCTGAATCTCGAGGGCGAGATTCATCTTAAGGTGGGTAGGTTTGTAACATCCCAAATTTCCTAATTTGGAATGTTTTACAAATGTAGCTAAGCATCTATGCATTTTGTTTGCAATAAAATTTTTCATTTGAATTCTCTCAAATTTTTGCGTTTGCATTTCTATGTTTTTTTTCTTCACACGAGAAGTGCCGGGAAATAATTTCTTGCACGCAAGAAAGAGCGGAGGAAAACGACCCTCCAAAATGTGAGACATTTCTGAAATATTTTGAGCCAAGAAAAACAAAGTTTTGTTGTGAAAATAATTGCAAACAGAAAATAAAGCTTTTAGGGTTTTTTCTGAAAAAAAACATTTTTTAAAAGTTTTTATTTTTTTCTTGGAAAAATGTTAAATGGATAGAGAATCTTTTGTGAAAATTTTGGTATATAATACCCCTATTTTTGGATTTTATTTTCTTGCCTTTTATTTGTTTTAATCCCTGTTTTTGAAAAAAATAGGAAAAAGCGCTATATATGGAGAACGCCCGAGCGTCATATACCAGATCTGGGCCGATCCCCTTTAGCCGGGATCCGGATTCACTCCGGATCGGCCACCGACCCACGGCGTCACCTCTCAATCTCTCTTCCAGGCGGGCCCCCCTGGCCGAACCGCCACCCCCTTCCTCTCGCTCTCCCCTTTCCTTCCTAGTCCCGAGCCTTCCAAGTTCGCCGGATTCTCGCTGGATCTCCCCGGATCTCCTCCACCTTTCCCTCCCGGACCCCCTAGCCCCTCTATAAAAACCCCTCTCCTCCACCGCACCCCGTTCCCCTCCTCACCTCAAGCTCCTCGACCCCCCCACGGCCCCTGACACCCTCGCCGGACGCCAGCCCCGGTTGAAGCTCCGGCCGACCCCCCTGCTCTCCCGGGCACTCCCTCGCCTCGCCTTCGTCACCAGAGGCACCCGGAGGAACACCGCCACCGCCTGGGCCCCTTCACAGCCGCCCCGACCTCTGCAGCGACGCCCCCGAGCACGCCACCTTCCTGCTCGCCGGAGTGAGCTCTGGCAGACCCCCCCCCTGTGAGTTCATCTCCCACCACCCCTCTGAGCCGTTAGATCTAGAACCAACGATGTAGATTAGAAGCTAGGTACCCTTTCAGTTTTCAGAAAAAAAACCGAACCGGTTTTCTCCACGTATTATTTTAGCCGATAAGTTTTGTCTAAATAACAGCCGTTCGCCAGTTACCACCGCAACGCACGACCCCAGAGCCAATTAGGAGCTCCCACCTAACCCCCTTGTTAGTTAGATCCAATTTTCCTTTTTATCTGTTTTAGTTTAGAAATAGAGAAAGTTTTAATTTTGTTTCCCCTATTACTTTTGATTCAGAGTTCCAATGAGGTTGATTCTTCTTCCAGTGGATCAAAAAATTTCTGTAGTTCTTAAAAACATATAATTTGCCTATGTTTGAAATTCTAAAATTTGAATTAGATCAGATTTAGTTGAAACCTTGTTTTGCTTATTACATGAGTTTAAAAAATGATTTGTATTTGATTATTTTTGATACTGCTTCCTAGTGATTATATCTTACTGTGGTATAAGTTTCAATTTTTTTTAAATATTGTTACTTGTGGTTTTAACAGAAACAATTTCTTCCTTAGTGAGGTGAAGTAAATTCTTTCACTTAGGCCATAGCTACTTTATACTTGTGATGTTATTTTACTTGTGATGTTATTTTACTTGTGATGATTGTAGTGCTTATGGTGTGTATCTTTTTGTATCGGTAGATCACCCGAAGTGCGAAGCTTGTTATTTAGAAGTGCTCGATCAAGACAACTATCATCAAGGCAAGTCATTTTGATCATACTATCTCCTATGTTTTTCTATGCATAGTAGTTTCACCTTTCTTTGCCCAAATTGCATGCTGCGTAGGGACTTGGAAATTTTAGTATAGGTTATAGTATCATGTGGTAGGCACACAAAAACCCCGATACTTGGCCCGGGACGACAATTTCGTATGGCTATGCTTGAGTAGACGGGATTTTGGTTGAGTGCATAACACGAGTGATGCAAGTATGATTAAATAACCAAGACCGGTTAAGACAAGATTTTCAAGACCCCGTGAAGAAATGCAACTCCGGGTGAAGGACGATTTGACGAGCTCCCTGGAGAAACCAGTGGACGACCCGGGATGCTGGAGACAGCCATGACATCTTGTGGAAAGCTTCACCCAGGCTCGAAGAGACGGACGGAGGCTTCAAGACCCAAGGCTTACCTGCACAGCCAAAAGTCATTATGGGCTCTGGCTTGGTTGGAGAACGCGGTGACTCTGGACAGGCGGTGCTAGCAGATGTAGAAGAACGGTAGGAATGGATGGGCACCAACAGGGATTCACAGGGACCCGTTGAAAGACCATGTTTTGATCATCCGGTCTTCAAACCCCCTGAAGTGCGAGGACATACTCGGAGGTGATCAAATCTTGTGGGGAACATGTGCAAAACTCTGCAGAGTGTCCAAACCTAATCGATTAGCCGTGTCCACGGTCATGGACAACTTGAGCCGAAGGCATTGAAATTTACCTGAACACTCGACACAACTTAATAATGATGTGGGAATTAACAACAACTCGGGTACGAGAATTGGTTGGCGGAACCATCTCGTTAACAACAAACAATGTAGTAATATTTTTCTTTCAGTCCCTCTTGTTGTAGGAGAAAATTGGCTTTATACAAAACTTATAGCCCCACCTGCCAAATATGCATGTAGAGATAGTTTGTTATTATTTTACCCCTCTCTTTGATGACTTGCCGGCATATTCCATATGCTGACCTACACGGCTGCAACGTATCATGTTGCAGAGTACTTTTCCGACCAGGAGTGAGGCTACGATCTACGCTCAACGACATGCCCTGGAGTCAGATGGACTCGTCTACCTGATGCTTCCGCTAGTCTTCGTTAGATATCTCATGAGATGGCCTTCAGCCACTTTATTGTAATTCATTATTGTAATAAAGTGCTCGTTATGAGATTCCGATTAATAAAGCTGTGTGATTGAAGTCTTGATATATACATTGATGTACTGAGTGTGTACCAGTATGATCTTGGGATGGTACGGAAACACCAGAGGCTTGACTCGTATTGAGTCAGGTCGCTACAAACATATCTTTCCAAGTAGTCCATATCCGTGGACGCGGCTATTCGAATAGATCATAACCCTGCAAGGGTGTACTTCTTCACACACACTCTCGCCACTTATCGCCATGTGCACGTCATACACCTCGGCAACCTTCAAGCGGAATCCCAGCGAGGGAGTCGGCCACGACCGTTAACCAAGCTAATACTTAGTCCAGGATTATCGCCTATCTTAGGGTAACCCACACGGAAGTCCGGCCGAGGTTTCCGTCACGGCCCCAAACGATGTGCGCAGGGTTCCCAAGCCCACCATCCGGGTGCCACTTGGTACACCGTGCCACTTCCTACCGCATCATAGCCCACCTCTAAGGTCAGCGCTACGCACGGCCTCCAGCGTGACTATAAACACCAAAAACTACTTGCAACTCCTGGACCGAGTACTAAGCGATTAATAAGTCAAGAGGGTCAATTAAGTATCCCAACGTGTCGTAGTATCTAGTCTTGGATTACATACACGGAACTCAGTTCCTAAAGACGGTTCCAATGAAACAACCCGCCATGTACTCCTACATAGCCTTTCACCGGTACCTTTACCAAAATAGGTTCCACACACAACCTTTAATAACTGAACACATTCTCACGATCCCAGATGACAGACCATACACAACTCTAAGCATAGCATGCATAGCACGATAAGGCACATCATGGCTCAAGCATCTACCAGGTATGCTAGGTTGCAAGGTTCAGCTATTTACTGTGACAAGGACATGTCATGTAAAGGAAGTGGGTTCAACTAGCGTGGTAAAAGCATTGAAAGCATTTTGACCTAATACCATAAATAAGAGCAGGAGCGAGAACATGGGATTTATCGGGATGATCAAAATGGTTGCTTGCCTTGTTTCTTAGCAGAGGGGTGATATCTGTCAGTCGGATAATCAGTCGTATCCGAAGGGGCGGAGCCTACCGGAATAACAACAATCAATCAATATCAAACATATGCAACAAAATGATGCATGAAATGCAATGTGGCATGGTTTGAGATGACTAACAGAACCTTTTGGGTGATCTTGATTTGAAATCATAATTCAAATATCATTTGAATTATAATTTAGCAAATTGTTTTAATTTATTTGACCTGATGTTGCTTCATAATTTTTTTTTTCATGCATGAAAATAGCACCATTGGATTCATTGAATTTTTCTCATTCTTTTACATATATTATTTGTCAAATTTGTAGTTATATTCAATTTTCTATGAATTTCCAAAGTTTTGAACTTATTCTGGAATTATTTTTAAACAGAAAAGGCTTTATTGCATCAGCATAACATCAGCAGGACCAACTGGCTGTTGAAAGTCAAACCTGACCAGTGGGACCCACTGGTCAGTGACTCTGGCTAGTTTTAGTTTAAATTTAACTTAATTAGCTAATTATCAGGGTTGGACCCACATGTGAGTGTCTGTTTAAGTTTTTATTTAATTAATTATTTTTATTAGACTCATCCTAATTAGCCTGGTGCTGGCCCCACATGCCAGTGACTCAGGGGAGTCAGATCCACCGGCGACATGGTCGATCTCACCGGCGGTGAGCCTCCGGCAGCACCAGAGACGGCGGAGCGGCTCGGAAATGCATCTCCGATGACCAGAAGCACGGCGGAGGGCACCAAACGAACCAGCACTCAGCCGCAGTTCCATTTTTGCATGGAACCGAGGCTAAGATGGCCGGAGATGACGCCGGCAACGAGCTTGGCGGCGGTCGAAGCTCGGGTTTTCGCGCGGGGCTGGGCACCTAGAGCATCTACGCGACGCACTAAAGCCATTGGTGGCCTCAGAATGAACCGGCGACGAGGTCCCGCGGCGGATCTCGTCGGGCTCCGGTGGAATCGGGGCCTAGAGGAAGGGATCGAGGGGGAAAACTTGGGGGAAAGAACCCTGAGCTCACCGGGAGTGCAGAGACGTCGAGAGTGGGCTCAGGAATGGCCTAAGGAGGGAGAACGACGGCGCCGAGCTCCGGTGACCCAAGGCGGAAGACTATGGCGTCACGGCATTTCAGAGCTTCTCAGCATCGAGCGACTGGCTGGAGAGCTTCAGGGGATCACGGCGAAGCTAACACGCAGCTCAGGTGAGAGGGAGAGGGGCTGGAGCGATGGCGAGCTCGAGCTCAAGGTTGCGGTCATGGCGGCCGAGAGGGGGAGAGAGCAGGGGAGAATGGCGAGGGGATGAGAACGGGGAGGCCTTCGGGGGGCTTATCCCCTTCGCGCCAGTGCGACGCGGTGGCCAGGCAGACACACAGGTGCGTGGCCGCGCCGGAACGAGCGGCGGCCACCTCCTGTTGCTCGTTGGGAAGGAGGAAGACGACATGCGCTAAGTGGGCTGGGCCTTAGGTGAGTGACCGGTAAGAATTTGCATTTCTTTTCTTTTTTGTTTCTGTTTTATTCTTTCTGATATTTGATTCATTTGTTTTTGGCTCCAAACTATTCCTAGAAATAGTTTGAAAAATACCAGAGTGTTAGTTGGAATATTTCCAACCACATATAAAGTTTTCAATATTTTTGGAAACTTTAAAACATTTGAAACCAAATATATATATTTGATTTCAGTAGCTTTTAACTTAAATTTAAAATGCCAAAAGTATTTTGAAAATAGGTTTCATCTCTGATATCTTGTTTTCAACATTTATCATGAAAGGTGAACTTTTATAATGGCCATTTTGGGTTCATTGATTTTGACAAAGGTTGAATTTCTTTTGAAAAAGGAGTGGCTAGGGTTTTGCTTTGGATTTCACCACTTCTTTTGAGTTCATTTCCATTTCTTGAATGCAATGAAAGAAGACATAAGCACAAGTTGTTAAACCCTAACAGGGAATCCACGGATGTGACAGTTATAGCATACCTCTTATGTATGACAATTATTGTGATGACATTTATGGTATAAATATTAAGTATAACCATGAAACTTGTCATCATGATTTTAATTTTCATTTGGATTATGCCAATCAAGTGTTTCACGATAGTTATTTTGTTGAGTTTTCTCCCACTTCTATGAATGATAAGAATTTTGCTTGTGTGGGTAGTAATAAAAATTCTATGCTTGTGCATCATGAACAGAATGCTTTATGTGACAGTTATATTGTTGAATTCCTTCATGATGCTACTGAATATTATTATGAGGGAGGAATATATGCTTGTAGGAGTTGCAATAATATCATGTTTCTTGTCTATGTGTTCAAAGTTTTGATGTTGTGCTTGTTTTGCCTTCCTATGCAAGATGATTCTTGATACAATAAATTGTTTGCTTGCCAAATCCCTATGCATAGAAATTGAGTTAGACTTAAATGTGCTTGTCATGTGCCTCATGATGCTCTCTTGCATATTTCAATTACTATTCTTATATGAGCATCATTGAAACCATCATGCCTAGCTAAAAAGGCATTAAAGAAAAACGCTTGTTGGGAGGTAACCCAATACTTCTACCTACTGTTTTTATGTATTCACATTATTAATATACTATAGTAATCATGTTTTATAGCTTTTATTTCAATAAAGTACCAAGTAAAGCCTTTGGTATAGTGTGGATACTTGTTTGTTCGATTCTGTGCAAAAAATAGGAAATTTTGCATCGAGTGTATAATTTCTATGGTTTTACTAGAGACTAAAAAATGATGAAATTTTAATAAAGATTTGGAATGCAAATTATCTCCTTTTTACTAAATTTTCAGAATTTTAAGAGTCACAGAAGTATGGTTTTATTTTATATTTTCATTGACGGTTCTGTTTTTGACAGATTTTGTTTTGCGTGCATAGTTTGCTTGTTTTAGTGCTTCCATAGCTTATACCGACTGATGTAAATTAAGGGAATGATATAATATAGTATATATTATGTGAGAACAATTAGTAATCTTGTCTAGCCAGTATCTAAGTGACTGTCTATATTTATCATACTATCCTATCTCACGAAGTTTCATTAAGTTTTGTGTGATTGAAGTTTTCAAGTTTCGGGTGAGATACCAATATGAGGAGAATAAGGAGCAGCAAAAACCTAAGCTTGGGGATTCCCAAGGCACCCCAAGGTAATATCCAAGGAACACCAAACGTCTAAGCTTGGGGATGCCCCGGAAGGCATCCCCTCTTTCATCTGCAACATTATCGATATATCTTACTTGGAGCTTATTATTATTCTTTACATGATATGTGTTTTGCTTGCAGCATCAATTTATTTTGTTTTTCTCTGTTATATTTCATTTATAATCTTGTTTTTCAATAAAAAATATATGAATTGCTTTTAGAATGCTTGAATTACATGTGTGATGTGTGCTGCACAAAAACATAAACTTTTGTTGTAGTATTTAAATTATCAGATTTTACTAGAACATGGAAAGAAAAACAAAAACAAATGATTTATCATGTCCTAAATGTTCAGAATTTTGTGAGATACATAAGTACAAGTTTTAAGTAGATTGGTACAGACTGTCCTGCTTAGACAGACTGCTGTCATAGTTTTGTTATCTACTTATCCTATAGTTTCCATAGCCTATATTGTTAGATATAAATTATGGAAATGATAGTATAAAGTACCCAATGTTTGGAAATTATTATGCAACTTGTCCTTGTAGTACATAAAGAGTTGATTTATGCTTATGTGCACTAACCTATCTCACGAGTTCTTTTCAAGTATTGTGTGGATGAAGTTTTTGAGACTTAGGTGAAACCTGGATATGAGAGGATTGAATGAGATACAAAATCTCAAGCTTGGGTATGCCCAAGGCACCCCAAGTAAATATTTCAAGAAGTCTCAAGCATCTAAGCTCGGGGATTCTACGCATCCCACCTTTCTTCATCAACATCTATCGGTTAACCTATGTTGAGCCTAATTTTTTATTTGTCCACATGATATGTGCTATTCTTGGAGTGTCTTTTGTTTTATTTGCTATTTGAAATAAAATATCGGATATGAAAATCTTTATTGAGAGAGATTCCTCACATAGCTACCTAATTGTTTGACTACTCATTGATCTTGACTTATATCTTTTGAGAGTAGTTTGACTGAATTGCTCTAGTACTTCACTTATATCTTTTTGAGCACGGTAGTGTTGTTATTTTAAAGAAACTTGTGCTTTCGTTCTTTACTTATATTTTTTTGAGAGCTTGTTATCAGCAATGTCAATTTTCTTTAAATGAAATTGGTCCCAAAGTGATAGTTATCCATGGGAGATATAAGAAACATTTCATGAAGATCAATGGATGTTAAACTTGATTATTTGTAATACTTTTGATATATCAAGATAGTGATATGTGAGTTGTGTTGATGAGTAATTATGCTTTAGTAAGAATATTGGTGTTAAGGTTTGTGATTCCCTATGCATGCACATGAAGTCAATAATTATGCTATGAAATTACATCCTACTTGTGTTGCATTATTCAGAGTTAGTTATGTTTAATGTTGGCTTATGATGGTTTTCGTTCCTTGGTTGGGGGCTCCTCAATCTATGTACTAAACTTCACCTTTACTAAGCGTGAATGCTGCTTGTGCATCCAAATACTAAAACCCAAAGTTGTGCCCATTGAGTCCACCATTCCTACCTATATGCGGTATTTTAGTGCCGTTCTAAGTAAATTTGTATGTGCCAACTCTAATGTTCAAAATAAACTTCTGTTTTTTGTTCCCGTACCGCTCATGAACCAACGAGGGGTGGTCGTATCTTCCATGTTAAATAGGTTATTCTCAAGATGAGTGTTTATTCACTGGTCATTGCATGAGAGTATGGCGGTAATACGGATGCCGAGTCCCGAAATGCAAAGAAAATTTATTTTATGTTGACAAATAGTAAACTCCTTGCAAAGTGTTGGTATGGACGGTACCCATGGATGCGGCTAGCGGTGGAGTGTGAAAGAATGGTGGAAAAAGGAATGAACTTTATATTCAGTTTGGCAACCGCCTATGATTTGTTTAGCATGGAAGATATTGGGAACTCTTAGTCATTTTGGTTGATAGGAAAAGCATGCCACCCAAAATATTTTATCTCTCAATTTTTTCGCTTTGAGCTCACGCACCGCTAGAAATCTCTGCTTCCCTCTGTGAAGGGCCTATCTATTTACTTTTATGCAATTTTTATTTTTATTTGAGTCTCCATGATCTCTTATAAAGCATGAACTACGGAACAACGTTATCATACTTGAGCATTAGATGTAGCTAATATTTGGGTGTGTTGCATGAATGGATCAATGAGTGAGCATGATGGCCTAGGGATAGTGTTCTTTAGCATTGATATTTTGAAAGACATTGTTGCTTGTTGATATGCTTGAGTATTAATATTTTCATGTCAAATTATTGACTATTGCTTTGAATCATTCAAGTCCAAATGTCCATGCTACAAAAGAAAAGAGTATATGATGAATATGATAGGTAATATTACACATCAAAAAATCCTTTTCAATTGCTACTTTATCATGATGAGTTCTATAAGAAAGAGTTGATGTTGTGATGCTAGGAAAAGTGATTGAAATTATCATTGATCAAACTTATGCACTATGCTAGCATTCACACTTCATAAATTATTTCTTTTATCATTTAACTACTCGAGGGCGAGTAGGAATTAAGCTTGGGGATGCTCATACGTCTCCAACGTATCTATAATTTTTGAAGTGTTCATGTTGTGTTTACATCAATTTTATATGGTTTCGGTATGATTTGCATGGAACTAACCCGTAATGACATTGTTTTCAGCAGAACTACCGTGGTGTTGTTTTTTTTTGCAGAAATAAAAGTTTTAAGAATTGGACAAAACTTTTCAACATTTTTTGGAAGAAGAGAGAAATATTGGGGCAAAGAACCACTAGAGCCCCCCTGGTGCACACAAGCCATCGATCCTTCGACGATCTCACAACAGAACTCTCAATGAAAGCACCATTGTCGGTGTCAAAACCGACTAATATCGAGTAGGGGTCCGAACTATGGATCTAGGGTCGATGGGTAACAAGGGACGAAGAAGACGGTGTTTTACCAGGTTCAGGACCTCTTGATAGAGGTAAAACCCTACGTCCTGCTTTTGTTGGTATTGATGGAGTAGTAGAGAGTACAGAGTTGATCTACTTTGAGATAGAATGTTGTGGTCTAAACCATAATCGTAATGAGCTTAATGTATCCCAATATGAGATTGTCTATCGATTAGCCCAGCCTCAGTTTATATAATGCACCATAGGCCTATGATAACAAGAGTCCTAGTTGGCTACGTCGGTGTAGAGGAATCCTTGTCTTGATCACCAAGTCTTCTAGAATCTTCCTTGTATATGTTATCCGCTGCCCGAAGTAGCCCAAGAGTCTGGCCCGTAGAGATAGGTCGGCTGACCGAGGACCCCTTAGTCCGGGACTCCCTCACTGGCCGTGCCCTGTTAGCTTGTGCCCCCTCGGCTCTTCCGACCTTGATCCATGGCTTATAAATTCTCATATATTCTAAGAACCTTAGGGGAGATCCCAAAACACTTTTTTCGTCCAAGTGAATGGATCGATACGGTTGACTAGGGGGGTGAATAGGAAACTAACAAATTTTAAACTTTTCTTTAAACAAATTAGGTTTAGCAACAAATAGGTTATCTAGATATGCAACTAGGTGAGAAACCTATATGATGGTAACAACAACAATAATAAGCAAGAAGTAAATACAAGTAAAGGTAAGAAATAACTACAAGTGGAACCGATTAAGACGAGGATGTGTTTATGAAGTTCCTTCCCTTTGAGGGGAAGTACGTCTCGATTGGAGCGGTGTGGAGGCACAGTGCTCCCCAAGATGCCACTAAGGCCACCGTATTCTCCTCACGCCCTCATAGAATGCAAGGTGTTGTGATTCCACTAAGTGGTGCCCTTGAAGGTGGCAATCGGACCTTTGCAAACAAGGTTGGGGCTCTCTCCACAACTTAATTGGAGGCTCCCAACAAAAACACGAAGCTTTCACCACAATGGAATGTGGCTCCGAGGTGACCTCTTCCGTCTAGGGTGCTCAAACACCGAAGAGTCACAAAATCCACACAAGAAACTTTGGGGCAATCAATTTTCCTTTCGTGGAAGTGTAGATCTAGATCTCCTCCTTCAATCCCTAGCAAGATAACAAGTTTGGGTGGCTAGGGAGAGAGATTGGGAAAGAAATCTTGGAGTGCGTCAATGGTGGAGAGAGAGGTAGAGATAAGAGGGAGGAGGAAGAAACCCCCCCCCCTTATATAGGCCCCCACTTTCTAACAGTTACATCCATTTTTACACGACAACGGTTCAACCATTTTCTAGGATGGTACAACTCGGCTGCCTATTTTAGCGGTACAACCACCGAGTCACCGCCCAATTACCGGACCACAACAGAAGGTTGGCTAGAGGTTCCACCTGCCATGGATGCTGAGCACTGCTACTGCAACAAAAGACCTTCCAACGGTGCCAGAAATAGGTGTGTCGACGGCACTAGGAATCCTTTTGCTACGGCTACGCCTTAAGGGACTTCCTAGGAAAATATGCAAAGATTTCCCCCGTGGCCTTGGAGCCTTGCATTGGTGTTCCCTCGAAGCGGAAAGGGTGATGTAGCGCAGCGGTGGTAAGTATTTCCCTCAGTTTGAGAACCAAGGTATCGATCCAGTGAAGGAGTATCACAAGAGCCTGCACAAACACAAAAAGCTTGCTCCCAACGCTATGAAGGGGTTGTCAATCCCTTATAAATTGTTTGCTAACTAAGAACTGAAAGCAACAAAGTAACAAAGCAAAGTAAAAGCGAAAGTGGAAACGATAAGTGTGAATAGACCCAGGGGTCGTAGTGTTTACTAGTGGCTTCTCTCATGAAAGCAAGTAGACGGTGGGTGAACAAATTATTGTCGAGCAATTGATAGAACCGCGCAAAGTCGAGACGTCATCTATGGCAATGATTATATCTATAGGCATCACATCCAAAACAAGTAGACCGATACTTTCTGCATCTACTACTATTACTCCACACGTCGACCGCTATCCAGCATGCATCTAGTGTATTAAGTCCAAAAGAACAGAGTAACGCCTTAAGCAAGATGACATGATGTAGATGGACAATCTCATATCTACGATAGAGCCCACCTTGTTACCCTTGATGGCAACTACATGTTGTGTGCCTTACTGCCCCTACTGTCACTGGGAAAGGTCACCACACGGTAAGAACCCAAAACCAAGCACTTCTCCCATTGCAAGAATCATAGATCTAGTTGGCCAGAAAAAACCCAAGACTCGGAGAGACTTACAAGGATATCAAATCATGCATATAAGAAATCTGCAAAGACTCAAATATATATCATAGATAATCTGATCACAAATCCACAATTCATCGAATCTCGACAAACACACCGCCAAAGAAGATTACATCGGATAGATCTCCATGAAGATCATGGAGAACTTTGTATTGAAGATCCAAGAGAGAGAAGAAGCCATCTAGCCACTAACTATGGACCCGTAGGTTCGAGTCATTGGAGGGGCGATGATGATGATGAAGAAGCCCTCCAACTCCAAAGTCCCATCCGGCAGGACACCGGGAAGGGTCTCCAAATGAGATCTCGCGGAAACGGAAGCTTGCGGCGGCGGAAAAGTATTTTCCGTGGATCCCTCGGTTTTTTCTGATTTTTGGGGAATATATAGGCGCAAGATCTAGGTCAGGGGGGCGCCAAGGAGGCCACAAGCCTGCCCACCGCCGCCCCCCTGGTGGCGGAGTGGGGGCTTGTGGGCTCCGTGTAGCCCTCATGGCTTGGCCCACAAGCCCCCTGATCTTCTTTCGTTCAGGAAAAAAACATTTTGTGGATTTTATTCCGTTTGGACTCCATTCCAAAATCAGATCGGAAAAGAGCCAAAAACACAGAAAAAACAGGAACTCGCACTTGGCACTGAATTAATAAGTTAGTCCCAAAAAAGATATAAAAGGTACATAAAACATCCAAAGATGACAAGATAACAGGATGAAACCATCAAAAATTATAGATACGTTTGAGACATATCAAGCATCCCCAAGCTTAACTCCTGCTCGTCCTCGAGTAGGGAAGTGATAAAGAATGAATTTTTGATACTTTCACGCTACCTAGCATAGATGTCCTTTGTAACTCCTCTTATGTGACGTGAATGTTCAGATCCATTAGATTCAAAACAATAGTTTGCTATTGACGTGGAAACAATAATAATTCAAGCAAACTAGCGAGGTAATCATGAACTTTCAAAATAACAAGGCCAAAAGAAAGTTATCCCTACAAAGGCATATAGTCTGGCTATGCTCTATCATCTTTGCACAACGAATTTAAATCATGCACAACCCCGGTATTGGCCAAGTAATTTTTTCACACCTTTACTTTCTCAAACCTTTTCAACTCTCACGCAATACATGAGCGTGAGCCATGGTTTTAACACTATAGATGGTGTGGAGTGTGATGGAGGTTGTAAGACAAAACAAGGAGAAGATGGTCACATTAACTATGCATATCAATGAGCTGTGGAGATGCTCATCAATAGATATCAATATGAATGAGTAGGGATTGCCATACAAATGATGCACTAGAGCTAAGAGTATGTGAAAGCTCTTAAAGAAAACTAGTGGGTGTGCATCCAACTTGCTTGCTCACGAAGACCTAAGGCAATTTTGAGGAAGCCTATCATTGGAATATACAAGCCAAGTTATATAATGAAAATTTCCCACTAGCTATATGGTGGTGACAAAACGAGAGACTCTCAATCATGAAGATCATGGTGCTTAATATGCACAAGTGTGGAAAAGTGGTAACATTTTCCCTTTTCTCTTTTTCTCTCATTTTTTTAATTATTTTTTGGTGGGCTCTTTGGCCTCTTTTTTTTGGTGGGCTTCTTTGGCCTCTTTTATTTCCTCACATGGTACAATGCTCCATCAATGATGATGATCACACTTTGAACTCAAAACTTAGAGCAACTATGACTCTATATGGAATGCCTTCGGTAGTGAACCGTGGCAATGATCTAGCATGGCATAGACATCAATGGAAACATCATGCTAGCTATCTTACGATCATGCAATGGCAATTTAGACGTGGTGGCACATGTCATGGTGGTAGTTGCATGGCAATATATCTCATAATGACTTTGAAAAAGCCATAGTAGGTAGGTATGGTGGCTGTTTTGAGGGAGGCTAATGGTGGGTTTTGTGCACCGGCGAAAGTTGCACGACACTAAGAAGATAGGGATGGTGGAGGTGAAAGTGCATCTAAACCATGGACTCAACATTACTCATGAAGAACTCATATACTTGTTGCAAAAGTTTTGTTAGTAATCCAAACAAAGCATTCAACGCATACTCCTAGGGGAAGGGTTGGTAGGTATAAACCATCGCGCGATCCCGACCGCCACACAAAGGATGACAATGAATAGACTAATCATGCTCAGACTTTATCACATAGCGGTTCACCATATGTGCATGCTACAGAAATCACTAACTTCAACACAAGTATTTCTAGATCGACAACACCTTACTAGCATGACTTCAATATTACCATAACCACAACTCAAAACTAATTGAGATGAATCAAACTTCTATAACTATTCAATGCACATGAAGGTGGAAGTTTTCGTATCCCTTTGGATAACTACCCATTTTGAGACTACTTTCAAAGCATATATCAACTACCAAGCCACGCACCGCTGTGCTCTAAAAGATATAAGTGAAGCACATAGAGCAAAAGTAACTAGCTCAAAAAATATAAGTGAAGCACATGTGAGCTGAATTGTCTACCAAAAAATATAAGTGAAGCTCAACAAAATCACGGTGAGTGTATGCCTCTCTCTCTAGGTGTGCAGCAAGGACGATTGTGACACAACAAAAATAAAAGACTCCTACGAAACAAGACGCTCCAAGCAAAACACATAACATGTGGTGAATAAAAATATAGCCCCAAGTAACGTTACCGATGGATTGAAGACGAGAGAGGGGATGCCTTCCCGGGGCATCCCCAAGCTTAGGCTTTTACGGCATCCTTGAATCTCTTGGGGTGCCTTGGGAATCCCCAAGCTTGAGCTCTTGCCACTCTTTATCTCTTTGTCCATAAGAACTTCACCCAAAACTTGAAAACTTCACAACACGAAACTTAAACAGAAACTCGTGATAACATTAGTATGAGAAAGCAAGCCACCACTTCCTTAGGTACTGTAGCAAATTTAAGTTCTACTTATGCTGATGTTGGGTTACTGTATTTTCAATCTTCCATGGCTAATACCCCCCGATACTATCCATAGTTTCATCAAAATAAGCAACCAACACAACAAAAAACAGAATCTGTTAACACAAGACCAGTCTGTAGCAATCTATATATTTCGTTTACTTCTGGTACTTCAAAAATTCTGAAAAATTACGAAAGTCTGAAGAATTGGCGTAGCAAGTGGAAGCAAAAAGAATCAACTCAAAAGCTCTTACAGAAAACAAATGAAAATTCTTTTTGTGAGCAGAAAGTTTCTGTCTTTTCTAGCATGACCAAACGATCATCCCCAAGACTAATCATAACGGTTTTGCTTGGCACAAATGTAAAAATAAACACAAAAAACACAATCATAACATAATTATGAAAGTGTGGAAAACACAAAACAGAAATAAAAAGGATAGATTCGTTGGGTTGCCTCCCAACAAGCGCTTTTGTTTAACGCCCTTAGCTAGGTGAAAGGTGATGGAATCACGTATAGTCATCTTTGGTGCTCAAACCATAAGTATCCCTCATCATAGATTCATAAGGCAATCTTATTTTCTTTCTAGGAAAGTGCTCCATGCCCTTCTTTAAAGGAAATTGAAATCTAATATTCCCTTCCTTCATATCGATGATAGCACCAATAGTCCTTAGGAAAGGTCTACCAAGAATAATGGGACATGAAGGATTGCAATCTATGTCAAGTACAATGAAATCCACGGGTACATAGTTCTTATTTGAAACAATAAGAACATCATAGATCCTCCCCATGGGTTTCTTGGTAGTAGAATCCGCAAGATGCAAATTAAGAGAACACTCTTCAATCTCATGAAAACCAAGAATATCACATAAAGACTTTGGAATCGCGGAAACACTAGCACCCAAATCACACAAAGCATTGCACTCATAGTTTTTGATCTTTATTTTGATAGTAGGTTCCCACTCATCATGAAGTTTTCTAGGTATATAGACTTCTAGTTCGAGCTTCTCTTCAAGAGATTTCATCATAGCATCTACGATATGCGCGGTAAAGGCTTTGCTTTGGCTATAAGTGTGTGGAGAGTTTGCAATGGATTGCATCAATGAAATGCATTCAAACAAGGACCAATTATCATAATTGAATTCCTTGAAATCCAAAGTGGGAGTTTCATTACTACCCAAAATTTTGATTTCTTCTACTCCACTCTCCACACCTTTATCATCAAGATGGGTGGACTCCGAATCATCGCTACGTTTTTCAACCAAAGTGGATTCATATCCAGCCCCTCCATAAATAGGTTTTAAACGCGAAAACAAAGATTCAAGAGGAGACACACCAAGCACTTTAAGATCTTCGTAATTTGCAACACTAGAACGCACCCTTTTAAACCATTCATGCCTAGAGCGAATTTGGGCGGTTCTTTCTTTGCTCTCATTCATGGAGACACGCATAGCTTTCAAAGTTTCATCCAAGTTGACCTTGGAAGGAACACATCTAACTTTCAAAGCATCAATATCACAAGACATCCTATCAACGCTCTTAGCCAAATCATCTATTTTGAGTAGTTTTTCCTCTATGGACGCATTGAAAATCTTTTGAGAGTTGATGAACTGTTTGATATTACTCTCTAAATCATAGGGTAATTTGTTGTGATTTCCATAAGTTTTGTTGTAGGAATTGCCATAGTTGTTAGAGGAGTTACTAGGAAAAGGCCTAGGAACATAGTTTCCTCTAAAAGCATTGTTGTTGCCAAAATTTTACCTACCAACAAAATTCACGTCCAAACTATCGTTGCTACTCTCAATCTAGGAAGATAGTGGCATGTCATTAGGATCTACAGTAGCGTTTCTACTAGCAACCAAATTCATCAAATCGTCCATCTTAGCACTAAGCGAGTTAATCTCTTCTATAGCGTGTACCTTTTTGCTAGTAGGTGACCTTTCAGTGTGCCGCTGAGAGTAGGTGGTCATGATATTGTCTAGGAGTTTTGTAGCGTCTCCTAACGTGATTTCCATGAACGTTCTACCTGAGGCGGAGTCCAAAATATTGTGAGAAGCGAAATTCAAGCCAACATAAAAGATTTGTATAATCATCCACAAATTCAAGCCATGAGCGGGATAATTTCTAATCATAAGCTTCATCCTCTAACAAGATTGTGCAACGTGTTCATGATCAAGTTGCTTGAAATTCATGATATCGTTACGTAAGGAGATGATCTTAGCCGGCGGAAAATACTTGGATATGTAAGCATCTTTGAACATATCCCAAGAATCGATACTATTTTTAGGCAAAGAAGAAAACCAAGTTTTTGCGCGATCTCGCAACGAGAAAGGAAAAAGTTTCAACTTAATCACATCATTATCCACATCTCTTTTCTTTTGCATATCACAAAGCTCAATGAAGGTAATGAGATGGGATGCGGCATCTTCACTAGGAAGGCCCGAGAATTGCTCTTTCGTAACAAGATTCAACAAATCTGCGTTGATTTCATACGATTCTGCACTAGTGGCGGGAGCAATCAGAGTACAAATAAAATCATTATTATTAGTGCTCGAGAAGTTGCAAAGTTTGGTGTTTTCAACCATGATGACTTCAACAAACAAACAAACAAGAAAACCGGCAAAGGAAAACGGCAAAAAGGCAAAACAAAACGGCAAAGGAGAAAGGCAAATGAAAACGGCAAATGTGAAGTGGGGGAGAGGAAAACGAGAGGCAACTGGCAAAAAAAAGTAAATGCAAGAGATGAGTTTGTGAGGCCTACTTGGATAGATTTCTCCTTCCCTGGCAGCGGCGCAATAAATACTTCTGCTACTGCAACAAAAGACCTTCCAACGGTGCCAGAAATAGGTGTGTCGACGGCACCAGGAATCCTTGTGCTACGGCTACGCCTTAAGGGACTTCCTAGGAAAATATGCAAAGGATTTCCCCCGTGGCCTTGGAGCCTTGCGTTGGTGTTCCCTCGAAGCGGAAAGGGTGATGTAGCACAGCGGTGGTAAGTATTTCCCTCAGTTTGAGAACCAAGGTATCGATCCAGTGAAGGAGTATCACAAGAGCCTGCACAAACACCAAAAGCTTGCTCCCAATGCTATGAAGGGGTTGTCAATCCCTTATAGATTGTTAGCCAAGTGAGCACTGAAAGGAACAAAGTAACAAAGCAAAGTAAAAGCGAAAGTGGGAAACGATAGGTGTGAATAGACCCCGGGGCCGTAGTGTTTACTAGTGGCTTCTCTCATGAAAGCAAGTAAACGGTGGGTGAACAAATTACTGTCGAGCAATTGATAGAACCACGCAAAGTCGTGACATCATCTATGGCAATGATTATATCTATAGGCATCACGTCCAAAACAAGTAGACCGATACTTTCTGCATCTACTACTATTACTCCACACGTCGACCGCTATCCAGCATGCATCTAGTGTATTAAGTCCAAAAGAACAGAGTAACGCCTTAAGCAAGATGACATGATGTAGATGGACAATCTCATATCAATGACAGAGCCCACCTTGTTACCCTTGATGGGAACTACATGATGTGTGCCTTGCTGCCCCTACTGTCACTGGGAAAGGTCACCACACAGTAAGAACCCAAAACCAAGCACTTCTCCCATTGCAAGAATCATAGATCTAGTTGTCCAGAAAAAACCCAAGACTCAGAGAAACTTACAAGGATATCAAATCATGCATATAAGAAATCAGCAAAGACTCAAATATATATCGTAGATAATCTGATCACAAATCCACAATTCATCGAATCTCGACAAACACACCGCCAAAGAAGATTACATCGGATAGATCTCCATGAAGATCATGGAGAACTTTGTATTGAAGATCCAAGAGAGAGAAGAAGCCATCTAGCTACTAACTACGGACCCGTAGGTCTGAAGAGAACTAATCACGAGTCATTGGAGGGGCGATGATGATGATGAAGAAGCCCTCCAACTCCAAAGTCCCCTCCGGCAGGGCACCGGGAAGGGTCTCCAGATGAGATCTCGCGGAAACGGAAGCTTGCGGTGGCGGATAAGTATTTTCGTGGATCCCTCGGTTTTTGCAGATTTCTGTGGAATATATAGGCGAAATATCTAGGTGAGGGGGCGCCAGGGAGGCCACAAGCCTACCCACCGCCGCCCCCCATGTGACGGAGTGGGGGGTTGTGGGCTCCGTGTAGCCCCCCTCGCTTGGCCCACAAGCCCCCTGATCTTCTTTCGTTCAGGAAAAAATCATTTCCGGGATTTTATTCCGTTTCGACTCCGTTCCAAAATCAGATCTGAAAAGAGCCAAAAACACAGAAAAAACAGGAACTGGCACTGCACTGAATTAATAAGTTAGTCCCAAAAAAGATATAAAAGGTACATAAAACATCCAAAGATGACAAGATAACAACGCGAAACCATCAAAAATTATAGATACGTTTGAGGCGTATCAAGCATGATTAAGCCCCAAGCAATACAACTGCTAAGAACAGCGGTAGTACCGGCTATACTAATATAGCGGTACATCCGGGCCACCACCGCCCAACCACCGTAACACAACAGACCCGTGTCCGGCTGTGGACCGGTGTTGGGACGATTCAAATGCCCACAGGGTGAGCGGTACAGCCGCCCTACGCAGCGGTACAACCGGTCAGTCAGGAAGGAGGAGCCTCTCTCTCAATGATGCGATGGAACCAGATGGGTACAAAAGAGTGTGTGAGAGAGTTGATTTACTCATAGACTTCCAATGTGGATTCCCTGCTAATAGTATGGGATCCCTACGACCAAAGAGAATAAATACGTAGGGAACACGTCTTTGATCTTTTCCGTTTGGAGGGAATACGTAACCGTCGTGTGTTTTACATATGATACCTGCACACTTGATACCTGGTTAGATAACATAGTGAGTTGTCATCATCACCAAAACACTTAAGGTAGGAGAATGCCCTTACATTCTCCCCTTTTTGGTGGATGATGACAACAACAGGGTTTGCATAGATGGTCTCTAAAGTTAAAAAGCGGAGATTCCTGATACGTCTCCAACGTATCTATAATTGATGAAGTATTCATGTCATGATTATGATACGTCTCCAACGTATCTATATTTTTTGATGGTTTCATGCTATTATCTTGTCAAACTTTGGATGTTTTGCATGCCTTTTATATATTTTCTGGGACTAACTTATTAACTCAGTGCCAAGTGCCAGTTCCTGTTTTTCCATGTTTTTGACCCCTTTCAGAAGAGGATTTTGAACGGAGTCCAAACGGAATGAAACTGCCATAAAGATTTTTCCGGAACAGAAAAAGATCGGAGAGCCGAAGAGTCAGGGCAGGGGGCACCAAGGACCCCACAAGCCCTCATGGCGCGGCCAGGGGGCCCACAGCCCCCTGGCTTGTGGGCTCCCCAAGGCTCCATTGCCCTAGGTTTTGCGCCTATGTATTCCCTAAAAATCCAGAAAAATCAGGAGATCATCGAAAGTACTTTTCCGCCGCCGCAAGCTTCTGTCTCCGCAAGATCCCATCTGGGGCACGTTTGGGTGCCCTGCCGGAGGGGGATTCGGATACGGAGGGCTTCTTCATCAATACCATGACCTCTCCGATGATGCGTGAGTAGTTCACCATAGACCTACGGGTCCATAGCTAGTAACTAGATGGCTTCTTCTCTCTCTTGGATCTTCAATACAAAGTTCTCCATGATCTTCACAAAGATCTATCCGATGTAATCTTGTTTTGCGGTGTGTTTGTCGAGATCCGATGAATTGTGGATTTATGATCAGATTATCTATGAATCTTGTTTGAGTTTCTTCTGATCACTCTTATGCATGATTTCATATCTTTGTAATCCTCTTCGAGTTGTGGGTTTTGCTTGGCCAACTAGATCTATGATTCTTGCAATGGGAGAAGTGCTTGGTTTTGGGTTCATACCGTGCGGTGACCTCACCAAGTGACAGAAGGGGTAGCGAGGCACGCATCGTGTTGTTGCCATCAAGGGTAAAAAGATGGGGTTTTCATCATTGGTTTGAGATTACCCCTCTACATCATGTCATCTTGCTTAAGGCGTTACTCTGTTCGTCATGAACTCAATACACTAGACGTATGCTGGATAGCGGTCGATGTGTGGAGTAATACTAGTAGATGCAGAAAGTATCGGTCTACTTGTCTCAGACGTGATATGCCTATTTGTATGATCATTGCCTTAGATATCGTCATGCCTTTGCGCGGTTCTATCAATTGATCGACAGTAATTTGTTCACCCACCGTGATATTTGCTATTTTGAGAGAAGCCTCTAGTGAACACTATGGCCCCCGGGTCTACTCCACACCATATTTTCAGCCTTACACTTTTTACTTCGTTGCACTTTCCGCCTTCAGGTCTCAGTTTGCAAACAATCTTGAAGGGATTGACAACCCCTTTATAGCGTTGGGTGCAAGCTCGTTTGTGTTTGCGCAGGTACTCTGGACTTGACGAGATTCTCCTACCGGATTGGTACCTTGGTTCTCAAACTGAGGGAAATACTTACTGCTCATGTGCTGCATCACCCTTTCCTCTTCAAGGGAAAAAGCAACGCAAGCAAGTCTCCGTCAACGTGTCAATTTCTGGCGCTGTTGTTTGAGAAGTAGCAGTTTACAATAATTTTATACGAATTTGGTACGATTTGATTAGAACTACCGTGGTGTTGTTTTTTCCACAGGAATAAAAGTTTTTGAATTAGTTGAAAATTTACGGAGAATATTTTTGGAAAATATCAACAAATACGGGAAAAAGAATCAACCTGAGGGGTCCACCACCTGGCCACAAGCCAAGGGCGCCCCCTAGGGCGCTCCCCCTCTCTTGTGGGCCCCTCGGGCACCACCTTGATGTGAGACCGACGCCAAAAATCCCTATAAATCAAGAAACCTCGAGAAAGAAACCTAGATCGGGAGTTACGCTACCGCAAGCCTCCAGAGCCACGAAAAAACCAATCGGGAGCCTGTTCCGGCACCCTGCCGGAGGGGGAAACCATCACCACGGGCCATCTTCATCATCCCGGCGGTCTCCATGACGAGGAGGGAGCATTTCACCCTCGGGGATGAGGGTATGTACTCGTAGCTATGTGTTTGATCTCTCTCTCTCTCTCTCTCGTGTTCTTGAGATGGCACGATCTTGATGTATCACGAGCTTTATTAATATACATGAATCATATGGAGTTTCCCCCTCTCTATCTTCTTGTGATGAATTGAGTTTTCCTTTTGAAGTTTTCTTATCGGATTGAGTCTTTAAGGATTTGAGAACACTTGATGTATGTCTTGCGATGGGATATCCATGGTGACAATGGGGTGTTCTATTGATCCACTTGATGTATGTTTAGGTGGTAAACTTGCGGGTTCCGTGACCTTGGTAATCTATGCATAGGGGTTGGCACATGTTGTCGTCTTGACTCTCCGGTAGAAACTTTGGGGCACTCTTTGAAGTTCTTGGTGTTGGATTGAACATGATGAATCTGAAATTGTTTGATACACATCGTATAATCAAGCCCATGGGTACTTGTGGTGACATTGGAGTATCTAGGTGACATTAGGGTCTTGGTTGATGTTTATCTTAAGGTGTTATTTTAGTACGAACTCTAGGGCTGTTTGTGCCACTTATAGGGATAGCTCGTAAGATTGATCAGAAAAAACTTTGAGGTTGTTTCGTCCCCTACAATAATTGCTTCGTTAGTTCTCCGCTATTTGTGACTTTGGAGTGAACTATTTGTCTGAACTTTTTATATTTTCAGATTACAAAAACTTATATCTACCATCCATATTACACTTGTATCACCATCTCTTCGCCGAACTAGTGCACCTATACAATTTATCATTGTATTGGGTGTGTTGGGGACACAAGAGACTCTGTGTTATTTGATTGTAGGGTTGCTTGAGATACACCATCTTCATCCCACGCCTCCCATGGATTAATAAACCTTAGGTCATCCACTTGAGGGAAACTTGGTATTGTCCTACAAAACTCTGCGCTTGGAGGCCCAACACGAGTCTACAAGAATAAGGTTGTGTAGTAGACATCCAGCTCTTTTCTGTACCTTTGAGGTCAAAGCTTCTACCAGACAAAGAGAAAGATAGGGGCTTATATTCTTCCTCCCATTATTTACCTCAAGGTAAATGTTAACAATAATAACTCACGATCACCCACATCCGAGTGGATATATTTGTCTAGATCATTCCCCAACACATGAAACTTGCCAAAGGATAAAGGCGAAATAAAGGAAATGGTGAATATCACCATGCCTCTTACATAAAGGTAAGTACTAGAAAGTAAAGGTAACAGATAGGTCCTTCGCAGAGGGAAGCAGAGGTTGTCATGCGCTTCTATAGTTGGATGCGCAATCCCTTAATGCAAAAGAACGACACTTTATATTGCCCCTTTGTGATAAAGAACTTTATTGTGCAGTCTGTCGCTTTTATTTCTTCCATATCACAAGTTCATATAAAGTTTATTTTCCTCACACTAATAGATCACACATATCCAGAGAGCAATTTTTATTACTTGCACCGATGACAACTTACTTGAAGGATCTTACTCAATCCATATGTAGGTATGGTGGACTCTCAAGGAAAAACTGGGTTAAAGGTGTTTGGATGCACAAATAGCATCTCTACTTGGTGTGGAAGTTTTTGGCTAATATGGGGTGGAAGCAAGTGACACATGTTGAAGGATCTATAAACATAGAACTTCTATTCGGAAATAAGCAAACATAACTCATTATGTTGTCGTCCTTATCCAATATCAACTTCTTAACATATAATATTTTAATGAGTGCTCACAATCATAAAAGATGTCCAAGATAATACATTTTTATGTCAACCTCTCTTTCTTTATTACTTCCTTTTAATTGCAGAAATGGCCAATAGCTTTGTTTGTCAACTCATAACAAATTTCGATCAACATACCTTTTATATGTGAAGTCATCACTCCGCATAAGATCATCATATATACTCTTTTGCTTTTATTCTATACTTCTTTCTACTTCTATTTCTCAAGATCATAGCAAGCAAGCGAAGCCCTCAACACAAAACAACACTTTATCATATAACTCTTGGACTTGCTTACATAGGGGGAACATAAAGAAAACTCAAAACTAGATCACACTAAAACTTTATTCTACTAGATCAAGGTATTACAAAAAAAATCGAGCGGAGAAAAACGAAGAAAGTAAAAGATGTGATGGTGATACGATACCGGGGCAACTCCCCCAAGCTTGGCACAAGCCAAGGGAAGTGCCCTATACCCATGTCTTTAGTTGACCTTCTTCGGAGGTGGTGATGTTGGAGTTGTTGGTGAGGTTGGAAGCTTGTCCCCCATCTTCCAAGGTGTGGGCTCACCATTGTAAAAATATGAACGAGTCTCCGGGATCCTCAAATCTGCAGCCAAACTCATTCTCTTAAATGTGTATTCATACTCACAGTTTTGGTTTTGCACGTCATAGATCTGGGCTTGGAGATGCTTGATTTTCTTGTAAAGCTTGTAGACGTGATCCCAGATGTCCTTGGCATCTAGCTTGTGCTTATGGGTAAACTCCACGATCATCATGTAATTGGCATTGTGTCCTTGTTCCACCATCCCTTGGCACTTGAAGACTTGTTGCTCCATTGCTTCGAGCCTTGTCTCCATGCTTCCGGTCTTTTATGGCCCCTCAACATCACAGATGTGCAGCACCCCCTCATACATCTCAATGGTTTGAAGGTGTTGCAGCACCTCCACAAGGTAGGGGTTGATGACCCACTCGAAGAACTTATCTTTCAAAGTGCTTGAAGACGTCATGTTGATCTAAATCTGCTGCTGAAATAGCTCAAAACGAAAACATTAGACATTGTCATGATACAAAGGTCAAAACTTTTGGGAAATTATATAATGAATTTTTACCGACCCGAAGGGGTATTCTACAAGAAAACGGAGTCCAGAGGGTACACGGGTGGCCACAAGCCTGCAGGGCGCGCCCAGGGAGTAGGGCACGCCCCCTGGCTTGTCGCCTCCTTGTGCACTTTTCGGGCTGCTTTGAATTTTCTTTTTTTTGAATATTCTAAAACTGATAAAAATTGCCATTGGAAAAGTTTTGGAGTCGGTTTGCTTACCGTAACACATACCTATTACTTTTTGGAGTCTGAGACGTTCTTATAGGCCTCCCTAATGTACTCTTCCGGAGTTATGGTATTGACAATATTGGTTTCAACATTTATGGGAGTACCTGAGATATAATGTTTGATTCTTTGCCCATTTACCACCTTCGGATTTGTGCCTTCGACGTTGTTGATCTTGATGGCTCTGGAAGGATATACTTCCTCGATAATGTAAGGCCCTTCCCATTTAGAGAGAAGTTTTCCTGCAAAAAATCTTAAACGAGAGTTGTATAGCAAGACATGATCACCTACATTGAATTCTCGCTTTTGTATCCTTCTATCATGCCATCTCTTAACATTTTCTATAAACAACTTAGCATTCTCATAGGCTTGGGTTCTCCATTCATCAAGCGAGCTAATGTAAAATAACCTCTTCTCACCAGCAAGTTTGAAATCGTAGTTAAGCTCTTTAATTGCCCAATAAGATTTATGTTCTAGCTCTAGAGGTAAGTGACATGCTTTACCATAAACCATTTTATACGGAGACATACCCATAGGATTTTTTGTAAGCAGTTCTATAAGACCATAATGCATCGTCAAGTTTCTTGGACCAATTCTTTATAGATCTATTAAATGCCTTTTTCAAGATCAATTTAATTTCTCTATTGCTCAATTCTACTTGACCATTAGACTGAGGATGATAAGGAGATGCAATTATATCATTAACATCATACGTAGCAAGCAATTTACGGAAAGCACCATGAATGAAGTGTGAACCACCATCAATCATTAAATATCTAGGGACTCCAAATCTAGGGAAAATAACTTCTTTCAGCATTTTAATAGAAGTGTTATGATCAACACTACTAGTTAGAATAGCTTCTACCCACTTAGTAACATAATCAATAGCAACTAGAATATGAGTATACCCATTGGACGTTGGAAAAGGTCCCATATAATCAAAACCCCAAACATCAAATGGTTCAATAACAAGAGAGTAATTCATAGGCATTTCCTGACGTCTACTAATATTACCAATTATTTGAAATTCATCACAAGACAAGACAAACTTACGAGCATCCCTGAAGAGAGTAGGCCAATAAAAACCAGATTGTAATACCTTGTGTGCAGTTCTATCTCCAGCATGGTGTCCTCCATAGGCCTCGGAGTGACACTTGTGTAGGATCTGTCCCTGTTCATGCTCAGGTACACAACGTCTAATAATACCATTGATGACCCACAAGCATATGGGATCGCAGCAGTTTCGAGGGTACAGTATTCGACCCAAATTTGTTGATTCGCCAAGACGGGAAGCGAAAGAATATTTTCAAGTATTAGCAGCTGAATGTGTCAGATTCAACCACACCTGAAACATTAGTGTCTGCAAACAAAGTATCAGTAGCAAAGTAGTATGATAGCAACGGTGCTAGAAACGATCTGTTGACGACAGACTGTTCCTAACTGTTGTATCAATGGTGCCAGTAGAGAGCACGTGGATGGGGAACTATTCTTCCCAGGCAACGGCTCCAGAAAAGTCTTGCAACAAGTAACAGCGAAGTAGCAAGGAACGGCAGTAGCAGAAGCAGCAGAGTAACAACTGTAGCAAGAGTAGCAGCAAAGTGGCCCAATCCCTTTTGTAGCAAGGGACAAGCCTAGACAAAGTAATGTAGCGAGGACCAGTAGTAAAAGACTCGTAGGTAGTGGATCGGTGATGGATGAGTATGACGGATGTGATTCATCATGTAACAACAATAACACGGAGAGATAAGTGACTAGCTCCCGTTCGTGAATCTAATGTAGCCATGTATTCCGTATGTAGTCATACGTGCTTAGGGAAAAAAACTTGCATGACATCTATTGTCCATCCCTCCCGTGGCAGTGGGGTCCTAATGGAAACTACGGGATATTAAGGTTCTCCTTTTAATAAAGAACCATACCAACACATTAACACGCGGTGAATACATGAACTCCTCATACTATGGTCATCTCCAGGAGTGGTTCCGGCTATTGTCACTTGATACGTCTCAAACGTATCTATAATTTTTGATGGTTTCATGTTGTTATCTTGTCAACATTGGATGTTTTATACACCTTTTATATATTTTTTGGACTAACTTATTAATTCAGTGCCAAGTGCGAGTTCCTATTATTTTTGTGTTTTTGACTCTTTTCAGATCTGATTTTGGAACGGAGTCCAAACGGAATAAAATCCCCGAAATAAATTTTTCCAGAACAGAAGAAGATCAGGGGACATGAGAGCCAAGGCAGGAGGCCCACAGGGAGCCCACAAGCCCTATCGTCGCGGCCAGGGGGCGCGGCCACCAGGCTTGTGGCCTCCCTGGCGCTCCCCTGCCCTAGCTCTTTGGCCTATATATTCCCTAAAATCCCAGAAAAAATCAGGGCGTCCACGAAACCACTTTTCCGCCGCCGCAAGCTTCCGTTTCCGCGAGATCTCATCTGGAGACCCTTTCCAATGCCCGGCCGGTGGGGACTTTGGAGCTGGAGGGCTTCTACATCAACATCATTGCCTCTCCAATGACTCGTGAGTAGTCTACTTCAGACCTACGGGTCCATCATTAGTAGCTAGATGGCTTCTTCTCTCTCTTGGATCTTCAATACAAAGTTCTCCATGATCTTCATGGAGATCTATCCAATGTAATCCTCTTTGGCGGTGTGTTTGTTGAGATCCGATGAATTGTGGATTTGTGATCAGATTATCTATGAATTATATTTGAGTCTTTGCTGATTTCTTATTTGCATGATTTGGTATCCTTGTAAGTCTCTCCGAGTCTTGAGTTTTGTTTGGCCCACTAGATCTATGATTCTTGCCATGGGAGAAGTGCTTGGTTTTGGGTTCATATCGTGCGGTGACCTTTCCCAGTGACAGAAGGGGCAGCAAGGCACGCATCGTGTTGTTGCCATCAAGGGTAACAAGACGGGCTTTCATCAATGATTTGAGATTGTCCATCTACATCATGTCATCTTGCTTAAGGCGTTACTCTGTTCTTATGAACTCAATACACTAGATGCATGCTGGATAACGGTCGACGTGTGGAGTAATAGTAGTAGATGCAGAAAGTATCGGTCTACTTGTTTTGGATGTGATGCCTATACATATGATCATTGCCATAGATAACGTCATGACTTTGCGCCGTTCTATCAATTGCTCGACAGTAATTCGTTCACCCACCGTCTAGTTGCTTTCATGAGAGAAGCCACTAGTCAGCACTACAGCCCCCGGATCTATTCACAACTATCATCTCAGCTTTTACTTTTACTTTTCTTTGTTTACTTTTTGCTTTCAGTTCTCACTTTGCAAACAATCTATAAGGGATTGACAACCCCTTCATAGCGTTGGGTGCAAGCTCTTTGTGTTTGTGCGGGTACTTGTGACTTGACGCGATCCTCCTACTGGATTGATACCTTGGTTCTCAAACTGAGGGAAATACTTACCGCCGTAGTGCTACATCACCCTTTCCTCTTCAAGGGAACACCAACGCAAGGCTCCAAGGCCGCTGGGGAATCCTTTGCATATTTGCCAAGGAAATCCCTGTAGGCGTAGCCAGCAGCAGAAGAATTTCTGGCACCGTTGCCGGGGAAGGTCTTTTGTTGCCGTAGCAGAAGGATTTCTGGCGCCCTTGCCGGGGATAGATCAAGTCAAGATCTATCCAAGTAAGTGTCACAAACTCATCTCTTGCATTTACCTTTTTTGCCAGTTGCCTCTCGTTTTCCTCTCCCCCACTTCACATTTGTCGTTTTCATTTGCCTTTCTCCTTTGCCCTTTTCTTCGTTTGCCTTTTTCGTTTGCCTTTCATTTGCTTGTGTGCTATGTGCCTTCAATATGCTTGCAACTTTTCTTGCCGAAAATCTAGTGATATGGATCCTCACCCACTTGCTAATCTGTTTAAGAGATCTACTTATGTGGAACCAATTGCTAGTGAGTTGAGTGCACTTGACATTCTCTTTGGAGTTTTGCTTGAGATGCGTGAATCTGAAAATCGTGATGAAGAAATTTATGAAATGATTCAGGAGGGCTCCTTGAATGAAAAGCATGATTGCAATGATTTCATTATAAATTCTATTAATGACAATCATGCTAAAAATATGCAAAACCCTAAGCTTGGGGATGCTAGTTTTGCTATGTCCACTACTTGTTGCAATGATATTTGCAATAATATTGAAAGTGGGTTTGGAGAATTCATGACTTTAATTGATGATAATCCCTTTTTTTGAAGAGAGTCAACTTTGGATGCATGTGGATCATGAAAAGAATATCCTATGGGATAGCTATATTGTTGAATTTGAATATGATCCCACATGTAATTGCTATGAGAGAGGAAAATATTGTGGTAGAAACTTTCATGTTACCAAATCACCTCACGCTATGTTGAGATTGCTCTTGTCTCTTTCTTCTTCCTTGCATTTGGTAACTATTGGTTGTCTTGCCAATTTGTTATCCTATAAAATGCCTATGCATAGGAAGTATGTTAGACTTAGATGTGATTTTCACATGCTTTATGATGCTCTCGTTGTGCTTCGATTCTTGTCTTTTATGTGAGCATCATTGAAATCCTTATGCCTAGCTGAGGGCGTTAAACAATAGCTCTTGTTGGGAGGCAACCCAATGAATTTATATTTTTCTTTCTGTTTTTTGTTTTCCACACTTTCATAATTCTGTTATGATTGTGTTTTTTGTGTTTCTTTTGTGTTTGTGCCAAGTAAAACCATTATGATTAGTCTTGGGGATGATCGTTTGATCATGCTGGAAAAGACTGAAACTTTCTGCTCATGAAAGGAATTTTCATTTTTTTTCTGTGAGATCTTTTGAGTTGATTATTTTTGCTGCTGATTGCTACGCAAATTCTTCAGAGTGTCGTAACTTTTTAGAATTTGTGAAGTACCAGAAGTATACGAAGTATACAGATTGCTACAGACTGGTCTGCTTTTAACATATTCTGTTTTTGTTGAGTTGGTTGCCTGTTTTGATGAAACTATGGATAGTATCGGGGGGGTATTAGCCATGGAAGATTGAAAATAAAGTAACCCAACATCAACATAAGTAGAATTTATGTTTGCTACAGTACCTAAGGAAGTGGTGGTTGATGACCCACAAGTATAGGGGATCAATCGTAGTTCTTTCGATAAGTAAGAGTGTCAAACCCAGCGAGGAGCAGAAGGCTCTGATAAGCGGTTTTCAGCAAGGTAATAACTGCAAGCACTGAAAGTGGCGGTAACAAGTGATTGTGTAGCGAGGTAAAACGTAGCAAGCAAAGAGTAACAAGTAACAAGTAGTAGCAATGGTGCAGCAAGTGGCCCAATCCCTTTTGTAGCAAGGGACAAGCCTGAACAAAGTCTTATAGGAGGAAAAATGCTCCCGAGGACACACGGGAATTTCTCTCATGCTAGTTTCATCATGTTCATGTGATTCGCGTTCGTTACTTTGATAGTTTGATATGTGGGTGGACCGGCGCTTGGGTACTGCCCTTACTTGGACAAGCATCCCACTTATGATTAACCTCTATCGCAAGCATCTGCAACTACAAAATAAGAATTAAGACAAAGTCTAACCATAGCATTAAACTAGTGGATCCAAATCAGCCCCTCACGAAGCAACGTATAGACTGGGGTTTAAGCTTCTGTCACTCTAGCAACCCATCGTCTACTTACTACTTCCCAATGCCTTCCTCTAGGCCCAAATATGGTGAAGTGTTATGTAGTCGACGTTCACATAACACCACTAGAGGAAAAACAACATACAACATATCAAAATACCGAATGAATATCAAATTCACATGACTATTATCGGCATGACTTATCCCATGTCCTCAGGAACAAAAGTAACTACTCATGAGACATAATCATAATCATGACCAGAGGTGTAACGAATAGCATCAAGGATCTGAACATAAACTCTTCCACCAAATAATCCAACTAGCATCAACTACAAAGAGTAATCAACACTACTAGCAACCTTACAAGTACCAATCGGAGTTGCGAGACGAAGATTGGTTACACGAGATGAACTAGGGATTGGAGAGGAGATGGTGCTGATGAAGATGTTGATGAAGATGCCTCCCCTCCGACGAGAGGAGTGCTCGTGATGACGGTGGCGACGATTTCCCCCTCCCGGAGGGAAATTTCCCCGGCAGCATCGTCCTGCCGGAGCTCTAGATTGGATCTGCTCTAGTTCCACCTCGTGGTGGCGGCGAAACCACGAAAAAGCTCCCGATTGATTTTTTTCCAGACCAGGACGCTTCATATAGCAAAAGAGGGGGGCTAGTGGGCCTTCAGGCAGCCCACAAGCCTGTCTTGCGCCACCAGGGGGGTGGTGGCGGTGGGCAAGCTTGTGGGGCCCTGGTGGCCCCCCTCCAGTAGTTCTTTCGCACAGTATTTTTCATATATTCCAGAAAAAATCCACGTAAATTTTCAGGGCATTTGGAGATGTGTAGAATAGTGGACTAGGATTTGCTCCTTTTCCAGTCCAGAATTCCAGCTGCCTGAATTTTCCCTCTTCAAATAAACCTTGCAAAATAAGAGAGAACAGACATAAATATGGTACCACAAGTAATATAACAGCCAAAAAAGCAATAAATATCAACATGAAAGCATGATGCAAAATGGACGTATCAACTCCCCCAAGCTTAGACCTCGCTTGTCCTCAAGCGAAAACCAAGTTCCATAAACATGTCCACATGTTGAGGGACGAAGGTGTCGATAAAACATAATACGGACATGAGGGCATCATGATCACACATAGAATAGCAATACATCATAAAGATTCTTATGGGAAATTAACAATTCCTTCACAAAGCAAAGCATGAAGCAAAAACCTTACCGAGAAGTAACCAACAATAGTCCATAGTCATTGAAGCAATTGCAATTTATCACAACATCAGAAAGAGTCAAATAAGAGCTTGTAAGGCAAACCCACATACTCAATCATCTCTTTCATTTTCCACAATTGTTACAACTCACGTGGTACTCATGGTATCAAAGTTTCAGCTGGACACAGAGGAAGATAGGGGATTATAGTTTTGCCTCCCAACCATTTACCTCAAGGGTAAAGTCAACAACAATAAAGCATAAGTACTCAACTCCAAGTTGATATATGACTATAGATCTTTCCCAAACATGTGACGGTAGCCAACACAAAGGCAAAAAAGGGAATTGGTGATGATCACCATGACTCTTACAAGGGTAAAAAGTAAAGGTACAAGATAGGCCCTTCGCAGAGGGAAGCAGAGGTTGTCATGCGCTTTTGATGTTTGAATGCGTGTCCTCTTAGTGCGGAGGAACGTCACTTTATATTGCCTCCTGTGATAAAGAACTTTATTTTGCAGTCTGTTGCTTTTATGTCTTCCTCATCACAGGTTCGTACAAAGCTTATTTTCCACACACTAATAGATCATACATATTATAGAGCAATTTTTATTGCTTGGACCGATGACAACTTACTTGAAGGATCTTATTCAATCCATAGGTAGGTATGGTTGACTCTCATGGCAAAACTGGTTGGAGGTTTATGGAAGCTCAAGTAGTATCTCTACTTGGTGGGAGTTTTGGCTAATATGAGGTGGAAGAAATCGTCACATGCCAAGGGATCTCTAATCATATAACATTGTTTGGAACCAAGCAAACACAATTCATTATGTTGTCTTCCTTGTCCAACATCTACTCCTAGGCATGTAATAGTTTGGTGAGTGCTCACAATTGTAAAAAGTGTCTAAGATGATATATCTATATGTGAACCTCCATTTCCTTATTACTTCTTATTAATCGCAACAATGACTGAGGTTTATGTTGATCTATTCTCAACAAGTTTCAATCATCATACGTGTCATAAGTGAAGTTATCACTTTCCATAAGATCGTCTCATGATCTTTCATGCATCATTCTTTTCATACTTTTGATCATGGCACAAAGCAAAGCCCTTGACTAAGCAACTTTTTATTATATAGCTCGTAAGCTCAAATACATCGGGAGAGAGACAAAAGCAAAAGACTCAAACTAAAAACTAAAGACTTATTCCTCTAAAAGAAGAAATGAAAACTGAAAAGGCAAGAACTAAAACAAAGGTAAAAGCAAAAGATATAAAGGTGATACGATACCAGGGCAACTCCCCCAAGCTTGGCAGAAGCCAAGGGGATTGCCCATACCAATGCTTAGTTGTCTTCCCCCAAGCTTGTCTAATTTCCACTTGAGCAAAAAGTTCTGCTCCCTTAGATTTTCATTTTCTTCCTCAAGTTTCAACACTCTATGGCAAAGTTCCTACTTACTCTCCTGCAAGAAACGAGAAGGGATAAACAAGGTCTTAGGCTTCTTCCTAAGATCAATGAGGCTTGACTTCTTGAACTGCACATGGGTGTTTGCAGGTTGAGGTAGAGGAGCCTCCTCTTCATTGGAACTCGTTTGCTCCTTCCCTTTGGGCTCATAGTCCTTTTCCTCATCAGTGGTCCAGCCATATGGTTCCAAGTCCCCATTAATCCTAGAGTTAGCATGATCATCGGCCACATAGATCTCTTCTTCTGAATCTTGAGAAGACATCTTGACCTAAATCTGCGGCAGACAACAAACTCGAAACTAAAAAAGTGGAAAACTACGTGATACGAAGATCAAAACCTTCGGGCGACTATATATTGATTTTTTCTAGGCCAGAAGGAGTCCTCCGCAAGAAAACGGAGTCCGGGAGGCACACGAGGTGCCCACAAGCTTTCCCACCTCCACCAGGGGGTGGTGGTGGAGTGGGCACTTGTGGCTGCCTCGTTCACTCTCCGGATTGCTTTTTATTTTTCTAATTTTCCAAAAATTCCAAAACTGAGGAAATTTCCTATTGGAAAAGTATCGGAGTCCGATTTCTTGCTGAAACAGATACATCTTCGTTTTCAAGGTATGAAATAGGCTGATTAACATCCCTTATGTACTCCTCTGGAGTTATGACATTGACGATATTGGTCTCAACATTTATGGGAGTACCAGAGATGTAATGCTTGATTCTTTGCCCATTTACCACTCTAGGAAAATTTCCTTCCGTGTTATTGATTTTGATGGCACCGGAACGATATACTTCCTCGACAATATAGGGACCTTCCCATTTAGAGAGAAGCTTGCCTGCAAAGAATCTGAAACGAGAATTGTATAGCAAGACATAATCACCTACATTGAACTCTCATTTCTGTATTCGTTTGTCATGCCATCTCTTAACCTTTTCCTTGAACAACCTGGCATTCTCATATGCCTGGGCTCTCCATTCATCTAACGAGCTGATATAAAACAACTGCTTCTCACCGGCAAGTTTGAAATCAAAGTTGACCTCTTTGATTGCCCAATAAGCTTTGTGTTCCAGCTCAAGAGGTAAATAACAGGCCTTACCGTAAACCATTTTATACAGTGACATGCCCATGGGATTCTTATAAGCAGTCCTATAAGCCCATGGTGCATCGTCAAGTTTGCTTGACCGGTTCTTTCGAGATCTATTGACGGTCTTTTGTAAGATCAACTTGATCTCCCTATTACTCAACTCAACTTGACCACTAGACTGAGGATGATAAGGAGATGCAACTCTATGGTTGACATCATACTAAGCTAGCATCTTGCGGAAAACACCATGAATGAAGCGTGAACCGCCATCAGTCATCAAGTATCTAGGGACTCAAAATCTTGGGAATATGACTTCTTTAAGCATCTTAATAGAGGTGTGGTGATCAGCAGTTTTAGTGGGGATAGCTTCTACCCACTTACTAACGTAATCCCCAGCAACTAAGATGTGAGTGTACCCATTGGAACTCGGGAAGGGTCCCATATAATCAAAGCCCCATACATCAAATGGTTCAATGAGAAGTGAATAGTTCATAGGCATCTCTTGACGCTTACTGATGTTCCCTATCCTTTGGCATTCGGCACATGACAAGACAAACTTATGGGCATCCTTGAAGAGAGTGGGCCAATAGAAACCTCATTGCAATACCTTATGGGCAGTTCTATCTCCAGCATGGGGTCCTCCGTAGGCTTAGGAATGACACTTCTGCAGGATCTGTCCCCGTTCATGTTCAGGCACACAACGTCTAATAACACCATCTACTCCTTCCTTATAAAGGTGAGGATCATCCCAAAAGTAGTGTCTCAAATCAAAGAAGAATTTCTTCTTTTGTTGATAGGTGAAACTGGGTGGTATGTATTTGGCTACGATATAGTTTGTTTAATCGGCATACCACGGTGCACTAAGTGAAGTGCGGATGACATTTAATTGCTCATCAGGAAAGCTGTCATCAATTGGTAGTGGGTCATCAAGGACATTCTCTAGACTAGACAAGTTATCTGCTACAGGGTTATCAGCACCCTTTCGGTCAGCGACGTGCAAATCAAATTCCTGTAGCAGGAGAACCCATTTGATCAGCCTAGGCTTAGCATCCTTCTTATCCATAAGGTACTTAATAGCAGCATGATCAGAGTGAATTGTGACTTTGGAGTAAACTATATAAGATCTTAAATTCTCACATGCAAACACGACTGCTAAAAATTCCTTCTCCGTAGTGGCATAGTTTCTTTGGGCACTGTCTAGAGTTTTACTAGCGCAGTGAATGACATTCAACTTCTTGTCAACTCTTTGTCCTAGAACAACACCAACAGCATAATCACTAGCGTCACACACGATTTCAAAGGGCAAGTTCCAGTCAGGTGGTTGAACAATATGTGCGGTTATCAAAGCCTTCTTAAGTATTTCAAAGGCTTCCTCACAATCCTCATCAAAAACAAAAGGAATATCCTTCTGCAAGAGGTTGGTAAGAGGCCTAGAAATCTTAGAGAAGTCTTTAATGAACCTTCTATAGAAACCAGCATGACCTAGGAAACTTCGTATACCTCTAATATCTGTGGGGAAAGGCATTTTCTCAATTGCATCAACCTTAGCCTTATCAACTCCAATGCCTCTTTTAGATATTTTGTGTCCTAAGACGATACCTTCATTAACCATAAAGTGGCACTTCTCCCAATTAAAGACGAGGTTGGTTTCTTCGCATCTCTGTAAGACTCGATCAAGGTTGCTGAGGTAATCATCAAAGGAAGACCCGTAAACGGAGAAGTCATCCATGAAAACCTCGACAATCTTTTCACAAAAGTCAGAGAATATAGCCATCATACATCTTTGGAAAGTGGCAGATGCATTACATAAGCCAAAAGGCATACGTCTATAGGCAAAGGTACCGAAAGGGCAGGTTAAAGTGGTTTTCTCTTGATCAGATTGTGCAACAGGTATCTGCGAGAAACCTCAATAACCGTCTAGAAAGCAGAAGTGTGTGTGTTTTGATAGCCTTTCTAGCATTTGGTCGATGAACGGCAAAGGATAATGATCTTTCCTGGTTGCCTTGTTCAGTTTCCGGAAGTCTATCACCATTCTATAGCCGGTAATAATCCTTTGTGGGATTAGTTCATCCTTATCATTAGGAACGATGGTGATACCTCCCTTCTTAGGTACGCAATGTACTGGACTTACCCAATCACTATGAGCAACAGGATAAATGATTCCTGCTTCGAGATGCTTTAATATTTCTTTTCGAACGACCTCTTTCATCTTAGGATTTAATCTCCTTTGATGATCAGCAACTGGTTTAAAGTCAGGATCGGTTTTAATCTTGTGCTGACATAGAGTAGGACTAATACCCTTAAGATCATCAAGAGTATATCATATAGCAGCGCGGTGCTTCCTCAGAGTTTTTAGTAACTTCTTCTCTTCATGCTCTGAGAGAAGAGCACTAATAATGACAGGATATATCTCCTTCTCATCAAGATAGGCATACTTAAGAGTATCAGGCAACTGTTTAAGCTCGAACACAGGATCACCCTTTGGTGAGGGAGGATCCCCAAGCAGTTCAACAGGCATATTATTCTTGAGAATAGGATGTTGTTCTAAGACAATTCTATCTATCTCATCTCTCTCCTCCATATGCATATCATTTTCATGCTCAAGAAGATATTGCTCTAAAGGATCCGTAGGAGGTACGGCAATAGAGGCAAGAGCAATGATTTCATCTCTACCAGACGACTCTCTTTCATGGGGTTGTCTTCCAACCTTGGAGAAGTTAAATTCATGAGACGCACCCTCGAAACTTACAGTGACAGTCTGCTTAATGCAATCAATGTGAGCATTGACAGTGTGGAGAAAGGGTCTACTGAATATGATGGGACAAAAGTTATCTTGTGCAGTACCAAGGACGTGGAAATCAGTAGGATACTTTGTCTTACCACACAAGACTTCTACGTCTCTCACAATTCCCAGAGGGCAGATAGTGTCTCTATTGGCTAGCATGATAGTGACATCAATGGGTTCTAACTCAGCAGGTGCAATCTCATCTTTGATTTCATCATATAGAGAACGGGGTATTGCACTAACACTAGCTCCCATATCACATAAACCATGGTAACAGTGATCTCCTATCTTAACAGAAACAACGGGCAGGCCAACTATAGGTTTGTGCTTGTCTTTCGTGTGAGGTTTAGCAATTCTAGCGGAGTCCTCACAGAATTTGATAACATGCCCGTCTATGTCCTCGGCTAAGATATCTTTAATAATAGGAATACTAGGTTCAACTCTAATCTCTACAGGGGGTGAAAGTGGTCCAATGTAACCCCTACATATCGCAGTTGGAGCTTTAGAATAATCCTTTATCCTAGCAGGGTATGGTGGTTTTTCAGTGTAAGCACAAGGAACAACAGGATCACTAAAAGCTATGATTTTCTCCTTAACTAGATTGGTTTTGGCTATGTTGCTTTCTACAGGAGGATGATATTTAAACCACTTCTCTTTGGGAAGATCAACACGAGCAGCAAAAGATTCACATAGAGAAGCTACTATCTCAGAGTCAAGTCCATACTTAGCGCTAAAATCTCTAGAAGTGTTTGTCTCAACAAAAGATTTAACGCAATCAAAGTGGAAATTCATACCCGAGTCCTTACCTTCCTCCACCTGCCAATCTTCAGAGTTGCGTTTGATTCTCTCCAATAAATTCCACTTGTGATCAATATCCTTCTTCATAAAAGAACAAGCACAAGAAGTGTCGAGCATGGTACGATCTTCATGAGAAAGCCGATCATAAAAGTTTTGAGTGATGATTTCTCTCGAGAGCTCATGATTGGGGCATGAATATATAAATAATGTTTCGATCATGATGTACTAAATGCATAGGATATAACTTTTGATGAAATTCCAATTTCAACCGATTGTAGCCCCATGGTCCAGAATCATCACATAGCCTATACCATGTCAACGCCTTATCCTTCAAAGATAAAGGAAAGGCTTTCTTATTTACCTCATCCTCTAGAAAACCTGCAAGCTTAAATAAACCACAAACTTCATCTACATAGATTAGATGAAAGTCTGGATCTGAAGATCCATCTCCTGTAAAAGGATTAGCCAGCAGTTTCTCAAGCATACCCAAAGGAATTTCATAAAAGATATTTTCAGTAGGTACCTCAGGTTGAGGAGCAACTCCTCATACTTCCGTTCATGGTGAAGATACCCCGAACAAACTCCTCAAAGGAAGAGTTTACATAGTGACAAGTGACAATAAATTTCAGCACAGTATATAAATGTTTCCTTACCAATTTCCACTTACCAAAGGCACTTCACTCCCCGGCAACGGCGCCAGAAAAGAGTCTCGATGACCCACAAGTATAGGGGATCAATCGTAGTCCTTTTGATAAGTAAGAGTGTCGAACCCAACGAGGAGCAGAAGGCTCTGATAAGCGGTTTTCAGCAAGGTAATAACTGCAAGCACTGAAAGTAGCGGTAACAAGTGATTGTGTACCAAGGTGAAATGTACCAAGCAAAGAGTAACAAGTAAGTAGTAGCAATGGTGCAGCAAGTGGCCCAATCCCTTTTGTAGCAAGGGACTAGCCTGAACAAAGTCTTATAGGAGGAAAAATGCTCCCGATGACACACGGGAATTTCTGTCATGCTAGTTTGATCATGTTCATATGATTAATGTTCGTTACTTTGATAGTTTGATATGTGGGTGGACCGGCGCTTGGGTACTGCCCTTACTTGGACAAGCATCCCACTTATGACTAACCTCTCTCGCAAGCATCCACAACTACAAAGAAGAATTAAGACAAAGTCTAACCATAGCATTAAACTAGTGGATCCAAATCAGCCCCTCACGAAGCAACGCATAGACTGGGGTTTAAGCTTCTATCACTCCAGCAACCCATTGTCTACTTACTACTTCCCAATTCCTTCCTCTAGGCCCAAATATGGTGAAGTGTTATGTAGTCGACTTTCACATAACACCACTAGAGGAAAAACAACATACAACATATCAAAATACCGAACGAATATCAAATTCACATGACTATTATCGGCATGACTTATCCCATGTCCTCAGGAACAAAAGTAACTACTCATGAGACATAATCATAATCATGACCAGAGGTGTAATGAATAGCATCAAGGATCTGAACATAAACTCTTCCACCAAATAATCCAACTAGCATCAACTACAAAGAGTAATCAACACTACTAGCAACCTTACAAGTACCAATCGAAGTTGCGAGACAAAGATTGGTTACACGAGATGAACTAGGGATTGGAGAGGAGATGGTGCTGATGAAGATGTTGATGAAGATGCCTCCCCTCCGACGAGAGGAGTGTTGGTGATGACGATGGCGACGTTTCCCCCTCCGGGAGGGAAATTTCCCCGGCAGGATCGTCCTGCCGGAGCTCTAAATTGGATCTGCTCAAGTTCCGCCTCGTGGCGGCGGCGAAACCACGAAAAACCTCCCGATTGATTTTTTTTTACAGACCAGGACGCTTCATATAGGAAAAGAGGGGGGCTAGTGGGCCTTCAGGCAGCCCACAAGCCTGCCCTGCGCCACTAGGGGGTGGTGGCGGTGGGCAAGCTTGTGGGGCCCTGGTGGCCCCCCTCCGGTAGTTCTTTCGCCCAGTATTTTTAATATATTCCAGAAAAAATCCACGTAAATTTTCAGGGCATTTGGGGATGTGCTGAATAGTGGACTAGGATTTGCTCCTTTTCTAGTCCAGAATTCCAGCTGCCTGAATTTTCCCTCTTCAAATAAACCTTGCAAAATAAGAGAGAAAAGGCATAAGTATGGTACCACAAGTAATATAACAGCCCAAAAAGCATAAATATCAACATGAAAGCATGATGCAAAATGGAAGTTTGCTTTCTTATACTAATGGTATCACGAGTTTCTGTTTAAGTTTCGTGTTGTGAAGTTTTCATGTTTTGCGTGAAGTTCTCATGGACAAAGAGATAAAGAGTGGCAAGAGCTCAAGCTTGGGGATGCCCAAGGCACCCCAAGTTGATTCAAGGATGCCGTAAAAGCCTAAGCTTGGGGATGCCCCGGGAAGGCATCACCTCTTTCGTCATCAATCCATCGGTAACGTTACTTGGGGATATATTTTTATTCACCACATGTTATGTGTTTTTCTTGTAGCATCTTGTATCGTAGGAGTCTTTTATATATTTTTTTGTCACAATTTTCCTTGCTGCACACCTAGAGAGAGAGACATGCACTCACCATGATTTTGTCGTGTTTCACTTATATCTTTTGAGCTAGTTGATTTTTCTCTGTGTGTTTCACTTCTATCTTTTAGAGCACGGAAGCGCGTGGCGTGGTAGTTGATCTACGCTATGAAAATAGTCTCAAAAGGGGTAGTTATCCAAAGGGATATGAAAACTTCCACCTTCATGTGCATTGAGTAGTTAGAGAAGTTTGATTCATCTCAATTAGTTTTCAGTTGTGGTTGTGGTAATATTGAAGTTATACTAGTAAGGTGTTGTGGATCTAGAAATACTTGTGTTGAAGTTAGTGATTCTCGTAGCATGCACGTATGGTGAACCGCTATGTGATGAAGTCTGAGCATGATTAGTTTATTGATTGTCATCCTTCGTGTGGCGGTCGGGATCGCGCGATGGTTTATACCTACCAACCCTTCCCCTAGGAGTATGCGTTGAATGCTTTGTTTCGATTACTACTAAAACTTTTGCAACAAGGATATGAGTTATTCATGACTAATGTTGAGTCCATGGTTTAGATGAACTTTCACCTTGCACCATCACTATCTTCTTCAGTGGCGTGCAACTTTCGCCGGTGCACAAAACCCACCATATAGCCTCCCTCAAAACAGCCACCATACCTACCTACTATGGCATTTTCAAAGCCATTCCGAGATATATTGCCATGCAACTACCACCATGACATGTGCCACCACTTCTACATTGACATTTCATGATCATAAGATAGCTAGCATGATGTTTCCATTGATGTCTATGCCATGCTAGATCGTTGTCACGGTACACTACCGAAGGCATTTCATATAGAGTCATCATTGCTCCAAGTTTTGATTGTAAGTGTGATTATCATCATTGATGGAGAGTTGTCCCATGTGAGGAAATAAAAGAGGCCAGTGAAGCCCATTTACAAAAATAGGCCAAAGATGCCCACCAAAATATATATATAAAAAAAGAGGCCAAAGAGCCCACCAAAAAAATGAGAGAAAAAGAGAGAACAGACAGTGCTACTATCTTTCCACACTTGTGCTTATTAAGCACAACGATCTTCATGATTGAGAGTCTCTCGTTTTGTCACCACCATATAGCTAGTGGGAAATTTTCATTATATAACTTGGCTTGTATATTCCAATGATAGGCTTCCTCAAAATTGCCTTATGTCTTCGTGAGCAAGCAAGTTGGATGCACACCCACTAGTTTTCTTTAAGAGCTTTCACATACTCTTAGCTCTAGTGCATCATTTGTATGGCAATCCCTACTCATTCACATTGATATCCATTGATGAGAATCTCCATAGCTCATTGATATGCCTAGTCAATGTGACTATCTTCTCCTTGTTTGCCTTGCAACCTCTACCACACTCCATTCCACTTCTAGTGCTAAAACCATGGCTCATGCTCATGTATTGCGTGAGAGTTGAAAAAGTTTGAGAAAGTAAAGGTGTGAAAACAATTACTTGGCCAATACCGAGGTTGTGCATTATTTAAATGCGTTGTGCAAGGATGATAGAGCATAGCCAGAATATATGATTTTCTAGGGATAACTTTCTTTTCGCCATGTTATTTTGAAAGTTCATGATTACCTTGCTAGTTTGCTTGAAGTATTATTGTCTCCACGTCAATAGAAAACTGTTGTTTTGAATCTAAAGAATCTGAACATTCATGTCACATAAGAGGAGTTACAAAGCACATCTATGCTAGGTAGCATGAAAGCATCAAAAGTTCATTCTTTATCACTTTCCTACTCGAGGACGAGCAGGAGTTAAGCTTGGAGATGCTTGATACGTCTCAAACGTATCTATAATTTTTTATGGTTTCATGTTGTTATCTTGTCAACTTTGGATGTTTTATACACCTTTTATATCTTTTTTGGGACTAACTTATTAATTCAGTGCCAAGTGCGAGTTCCTTATTTTTCTGTGTTTTTGACTCTTTTCAGATCTGATTTTGGAACGGAGTCCAAACGGAATAAAATCCCCGAAATAAATTTTTCCAGAACAGAAAAAGATCGGGGGACTTGAGGGCCAAGGTAGGAGGCCCACAAGGAGCCCACAAGCCCTGTCACCGCGGCCAGGGGGCCCGCGGCCACCAGGCTTGTGGCCTCCCTAGCGCTCCCCTGCCCTAGCTCTTTGGCCTATATATTCCCTAAAATGCCAGAAATAATCAGGGCGTCCACGAAACCACTTTTCCGCCGCCGCAAGCTTCCGTTTCCGCGAGATCTCATCTGGAGACCCTTCCCGGTGCCCTGCCGGAGGGGACTTTGGAGCTGGAGGGCTTCTACGTCAACATCATTGCCTCTCCAATGACTCGTGAGTAGTCTACTTCAGACCTACGGGTCCGTAGTTAGTAGCTAGATGGCTTCTTCTCTCTCTTGGATCTTCAATACAAAGTTCTCCATGATCTTCATGGAGATCTATCCGATGTAATCCTCTTTGGCGGTGTGTTTGTCGAGATCCGATGAATTGTGGATTTGTGATCAGATTATCTATGAATTATATTTGAGTCTTTGCTGATTTCTTATTTGCATGATTTGATATCCTTGTAAGTCTCTCCGAGTCTTGGGTTTTGTTTGGCCAACTAGATCTATGATTCTTGCCATGGGAGAAGTGCTTGGTTTTGGGGTCATACCGTGCGGTGACCTTTCCCAGTGACAGAAGGGGCAGCAAGGCACGCATCGTGTTGTTGCCATCAAGGGTAACAAGATGGGCTTTCATCAGAGATTTGAGATTGTCCATCTACATCATGTCATCTTGCTTAAGGCGTTACTCTATTCTTATGAACTCAATTGTAGCGACCCGACTCAATACGAGTCAAGCCTTTGGTGTTTCCATACCATCCCAAGATCATGCTGATACACACTCAGTACATCAATGTACATATCAAGAGTTCAATCACACAAATCTCATATCGAGTACTTTATTACAATAATGAATTACAATAAAGTGGCCGAAGGCCATCTCATGAGATATCTAACGAAGACTAGCGGAAGCATCAGGTAGACGAGTCCATCTGACTCCAGGGCATGTCGCCGAGCATAGATCGTAGCCCCACTCCTGGTCGGAAAAGTACTCTGCAACATGATACGTTGCAGCCATGTAGGTCAGCATATGGAATATGCCGGCAAGTTATCAAAGAGAGGGGGGGAAATAATAACCAACTATTTCTAGATGCATATATGGCAGGTGGGGCTATAAGTTTTAGCATAAAGCAAATTTTCTCCTATAACAACAGAGGTCTAAAAGCAAAATATTACTACATTGTTTGTTGTTAACGGGATGGTTCCGCCAACCAATTCTCGTACCCGAGTTGTCGATAATTCCCACATCATTATTAAGTTGTGTTGAGAGTTCAGGAAAATTTCAATGCCTTCGGCTCAAGTTGTCCATGACCGTGGACACGACTAATCGATTTGGTTCGGGCACTCTGCAGAGTTTTGCACACGTTCCCCACAAGATTTGATCGCCTCCGGGTATGTCCTCGCACTTCAGGGTGTTTTGAAGACCGGATGATCAAAACATGGTCTTTCAACGGGTCCCTCTGAATCCCTGTCGGTGCCCATCCAATCCTACCATTCTTCTACATCTGCTAGCACCGCCTGTCCAGAGTCGCCGTGTTGTCCAACCAAGCCAGAGCCCAAAATGACTTGTGGCTGTGCAGGTAAGCCTTGGCTCTTGAAGCCTCCGTCCGTCTCTTCGAGCCTGGGTGAAGCTTTCCGCAAGATGACATGGCACGTCTCCAAGCATCCCGGGGTCGTTCACTGGTTTCTCCAGGGAGCCCGTCAAACCGTCCTTCACCCAGAGTTGCATTGCTTCATGAGGTCTTGAAAATCTTGACTTAACCGGTCTTGGTTATTTAATTATCCTCGCATCACTCGTCTTATGCACTCAACCAGAATCCCGTCTACTCAAGCATAGCAATATGAAATTTGTCGTCCCGGGCCAAGTATCGGGGTTGTTGTGTGCCTACCACAGGATACTACAACCTATAACTATAATTTCCATGTACCTACTCAGCATGCAATTGGGCAAAGAAGGGTGAAACTACCATGCATAGAAAACATAGGCGATAGTATGATCAAAATGACTTGCCTTGCTGATAGTTGTCTTGATCGAGCGCTTCTAAGTAGCAAACTTCGTACTCCGGGTAATCTACCGATACAAACAAATACACACCATAAGCACTACAATCATCAACAAGTAAAATAACATCACAAGCATAAAGTAGCTATGGCATAAAGTGAAGGAATTCAGTTCACCTAACTAAGGCACAAATTGTTTCTCTTAAACCCGAAGTAAAAATATTTAAATTTTTTTGAAACTTATACTACAGAAAGATATAATCACTAAGAATCAAATAAAAATCTATTTTTAAACTCCTGGAATAAGCAAAACAAGGTTTAAACTAAATCTGATCTAATTCAAATTGGAAAATTTCAAACATAGACAAATTATATGCTTTTGAAAACTACAGAAAACTTGTGTTCTACTGGAACAAGTTTCAACTCCATTGGAATTCTGGATCAAAAGTTATGATCAAAACAAGATTGAAACTTTCTCTGTTTTGGAATTAAAACAGAAAACTAAAATCTGAATTCTATCGGATAGGGGTACATGTGGCAGTCTCTGGTTGGATGCGGGGGTGTTTGCTGCGAGAATTACTAGCACACGGCCGAGTTCTAATAAAAACTCTCTGGCTAATAGTAAGTGGGGTAAAAACCGGCTCGGTCTTTTAACTAAAACCGAAGGGGTATGGGGTTCTAATCTGCACCTTAGATTAAAGATCTAATGGCTAGAGAAGAGAGGAGGGGTGCTCACCGTGGGATGCTGCTGGTGCTCCTTCTCCGGCGAGGCACAGAAGGTGACGGTCGACGGGGAGGGTCCTCCGGCGGTCTCCGACGGCGTCTGAGTGGTCGGGTGCATTGCGGGGAAACTCCTCCGTCGGTTGGTGGTGGCAGAGTGGCAGTACGGTGATGCGGCAGGGTGGTGGGGGTGGCTCCTGTAGCTTTGGCCGGCTCCAACTCCGGTGAGGTGGCGAGGGGTGGTGAGGAGGCGGCGAGGGCTCGAGTTAGGGGTAAAAATGGGTTGCGGGGCAGTGGGGGATCTCGTGGCGCCGTCGGTTGGGGCGGGGACACGTGGTGGCGCGGGGGTTGCGGGGGCGATTTCTTCTAGAGCTGCTCAGGCGAGGTGGTGGCTGGGCTGGGGCGAGGGGCTACGACGTGGGGGGAGGGGCCCGGGAGGGGGGGCTGGGGCGGCGGCTTAAATAGGGGGGGGAGGGGGCCGCAGAGGGAAAAAGAGGGAGGGAGATCGGGGCGGATCCCGTCGATGGAGGGGGGCTCGCCATGGAAGGGGCTTGTGGCTGGGAAAGGAAGGGGCTCGCGGGGAAGAAAGGAAAGGAGGAAGAAGAAAGGGAAAAAAAGAAAAAGAAAAAAAATAGAAGGGGAGTGCTGCGGTGGGGAATCCCGAGCTGGCGGGGATCTGGCCCAAGTAAAAGAAACGCCCCGGCGGATTCCTTTTAAAAAATTTCCTTCCCAATTGTTTTTTTTCAAAAACAGCAAGGAATAAAATAAAAAGGAAACAAAAATAAAATAATTAATATAGGGTATTATATACCAAAATGATGAGAAAAATATTTCCTAATTGTTTATCATTTTTCCAAAACCAAAATAAAAACTCTTTTAAAAATGTTTTTTTTCAGAAAAAACCCCTTATGCTATATTTTCTTTTTGGCAAAATATTTTCCCCTTAAACTTGGGTTTTTCTTGGCTCAAATAATTTCAAAAACACCCCTCGCTTGGGAGTGTCATTTTCCTCCGCTCTTTCTTGCGTGCAAAAATTTTCTTTGGGGTATTTCTCGTGGGAAGAAAATAGAAAAGCAAAAGCAAATTTTTTTTTGAAAGAATTCAAATGCAAAACTTTATTGCAAACAAAATGCATAGATGCTTAGCTACATTTGTAGAACATTCCCAATTAGGAAAATTGGGATGTTACAAACCTATCCACCTTAAGATGAATCTCGCCCTCGAGATTCGGGTTGGCTAGAAAATAGGTGCGGGTGGTCTCGACGAAGATCCTCTTCTTGTTCCTAGGTGGCTTCTTCCTCGGTGTGGTGGTTCCACAACACCTTGCAGAACTTGATGATCTTAATGCGGGTAACTCTGTTGGCGGTCTCGAGAATCCTGACAGGTTTCTCCTCATACGTCAGATCAATGGAACATCAGCCATCTCAGCGTGGCATTTCTTCAACTAGGAAACATGGAAGACATCATGAACTCCGGACAATCCTTCCGGCAATTCCAGTTTATATGCAACTTCGCCTCTACATTCAAGAATTTTTTAGGGGCCAATGAATCGGGGTGCTAACTTTCCTTTCACACCAAATCTCTTGATTCCTCGAAGTGGAGACACCCGAAGATATCCTCGGTCTCCCACTTTGTATGTTACTTCCTTGCGTTTGATGTCAGCATAACTTTTCTGCCTGGACTGAGCTATCTTGAGTCGGTCACGAATCAGCTTGACCTTCTCTTCAGAATCTCGGATAAGGTCGGGACCAAATAGTTGTCGGTCTCCAACTCCATCCCACATCGGTGGTGTTCTGCACCTCCTTCCATATAAAGCTTCGAAAGGGGCCATCTTCAGACTGGTCTGATAACTGTTGTTGTATGAGAACTCGGCATAAGGCAAATTGTCATCCCAGCTAGACCCATAGTCTAGTGCGCAAGCTCTCAACATGTCCTCCAGAATCTGATTGACTCTCTCGGTCTGTCCGTCGGTCTGAGGGTGAAAAGTTGTACTGAACTCCAATCTTGTTCCCAAGGTTTCGTGTAGTTGGTGCCAGAATTTTGACGTGAATTGAGTCCCTCTATCTGACACAATACTCTTCGGTACTCCATGCAGACATACGATCCTGGTCATATATATCTTGGCGAGCTTGGCACTCGTGTAAGTAGTGTACACGGGAATGAAGTGAGCTACCTTGGTCAAACAATCGACCACAACCCAAATAGAATCATAACCAGAACGGGTCCTAGGTAATCCTGTGATGAAGTCCATACCAAGCTTTTCCCATTTCCACTCGGGTATCGGCAGAGATTGAAGCAAACCTGCTGGCTTCTGATGCTCGGCTTTTACTCGCTAACAAACATCGCATATTGCTACAAACTCGGCAATGTCTTTCTTCATTCCTGTCCACCAGAAATTTTCTTTCAGATCCAGATACATCTTGGTGTTGCCTGGGTGTATTGAGTACGGGGAATCATGGGCCTCCTGAAGTATCAACTTCCTAAGTTTGGGATCATTGGGCACATAGATGCGATCCTCAAACCATAAAGTTCCGTGTTCATCCTCATGAAAACCTTTAGCCTTCCCGTCTTTCATTTTCTGCTTAATCTCAGCTATCTCCTTGTCTGTTTTCTGTGCTTCGCGATCTTTTCTGGCAAAGTGGATTGAATTTCCAGTGTGGCTACAAATCCTCTTGGACTTTTTCCAATTTGAGCTCTCGGAGATCATCGGCCAACTCCTGGGGTAATCCTCGTACTATGAGTGTGTTCACATAACTCTTGCGGCTCAAGTCATCGGCTACAACATTTGCCTTGCCTGGGTGATAATGCGATCTCATGTCATAGTCCTTGATCAATTCTAACCATCTCCTCTGTCTGAGGTTCAACTCCTTCTGCGTGAAGATATATTTCAGTCTCTTGTGATTAGTGTAAGCATCACAACTATTTCCGACCAGGAAATGTCTCCAAGTCTTGAGAGCATGCACTACGGCTGCTAGCTCCAAGTCATGCGTGGCATAATTCAATTCATGGGGTCTGAGCTGTCTGGATGCATTGGCCACCACTTTGCCTTCTTGCATGAGCACTCCTCGAACTCCTTGATGAGAAGCGTCACAGTAAACCTGGAAATCCTTCCGAATGTTTGGCAATATCAGCACTAGGGCTATAACTAGACGTTTCTTCAACTCTTGAAAACTGGCTTCACATTCCTCGGTCCAAACATACTTGGACTCCTTCTTCAACAACTCTGTCATGGGCTTGGCGATCTTTGAGAAATTCTAACCTCCGGTAATATCCAGCAAGTCCGAGGAAACTCGGATCTCCTTAACTGAAGTGGGTGCTACCCATTCGGTGACTGCTGCGACCTTGGCAGGGTCCACTGCTATTCCTTCTCCTGAAATGATGTGTCCGAGGAATCCCACTTCCTTCAACCAAAATTCACATTTGCTGAACTTCACATACAGCTGATGCTCTCGAAGTTTCTCCAGAACTAGACGCAGATGTTCCTTGTGTTCTTCCTCATTCTTGGACAATATCAGTATGTCATCGATGAACACCATGACAAACTTGTCCAAGTATTCCATAAATACCTTGTTCATAAGATTCATAAAATATGCCGCAGCATTAGTCAGTCCAAATGACATGACCGTGTACTCATACAAGTCGTACCGAGTGGTGAAAGCTGTCTTGGGTATATCTTGTTCACGAATCTTCAGGTGATGATACCCGGATGGAAGATCGATCTTTTCTGTAGCGACCCAACTCAATACGATTCAAGCCTCAGGTGTTTCCATACCATCCCAAGATCATGTTGGTACACACTCAGTACATCAATGTATATATCAAGAGTTCAATCACACAACTTTATTAATCAAAATCTCATATCGAGTACTTTATTACAATAATGCATTACAATAAAGTGGCTGAAGGCCATCTCATGAGATATCTAACGAAGACTAGCGGAAGAATCAGGTAGACTAGTCCATCCGACTCCAGGGCATGTCGCCGAGCATAGATCGGAGCCTCACTCTTGGTCAGAAAAGTACTCTGCAACATGATACGTTGCAGCCGTGTAGGTCAGCATATGGAATATGCCGGCAAGTCATCAAAGAGAGGGGGGGAAAATAATAACCAACTATTTCTACATGCATATATGGTAGGTGGGGCTGTAAGTTTTAACATAAAGCAAATTTTCTCCTATAACAAGAGAGGGTTGAAAGCAAAATATTACTACATTGTTCGTTGTTAACGAGATGGTTCCGCCAACCAATTCTCGTACCCGAGTTGTCGATAATTCGCACATCATTATTAAGTTGTGTTGAGAGTTCAAGAAAATTTCAATGCCTTCGGCTCAAGTTGTCCATGACCGTGGACACGGCTAATCGATTAGGTTTGGGCACTCTGCAGAGTTTTGCACACGTTCCCCACAAGATTTGATCGCCTCTGGGTATGTCCTCGCACTTCAGGGTGTTTTGAAGACCGGATGATCAAAACATGGTCTTTCAACGGGTCCCTCTGAATCCCTGTCAGTGCCCATCCAATCCTACCGTTCTTCTACATCTGCTAGCACCGCCTGTCCAGAGTCGCCGCTTTGTCCAACCAAGCCAGAGCCCATAATGACTTGTGGTTGTGCAGGTAAGCCTTGGGTCTTGAAGCCTCCGTCCGTCTCTTTGAGCCTGGGTGAAGCTTTCCGCCAGATGACATGGCACGTGTCCAAGCATCCCGGGGTCGTCCACTAGTTTCTCCAGGGAGCCCGTCAAACCGTCCTTCACCCGGAGTTGCATTACTTCACGAGGTCTTGAAAATCTGGACTTAACCGGTCTTGGTTATTTAATTATCCTCGCATCACTCGTGTTATGCACTCAACCAAAATCCCGTGTACTCAAGCATAGCAATATGAGATTTGTCGTCCCGGGCCAAGTATCGGGGTTGTTGTGTGCCTACCACAGGATACTACAACCTTTAACTATAATATCCAAAGTACCTACTCAGCATGCAATTGGGCAAAGAAGGGTGAAACTACCATGCATAGAAAACATAGGCGATAGTATGATCAAAATGACTTGCCTTGCTGATAGTTGTCTTGATTGAGCGCTTCTAAGTAGCAAGCTTCGTACTTTGGGTGATCTACCGATACAAACAAATACACACCATAAGCACTACAATCATCAACAAGTAAAATAACATCACAAGCATAAAGTAGCTATGGCATAAAGTGAAGGAATTCACTTCACCTAACTAAGGAAGAAATTGTTTCTGTTAAAACCCCAAGTAAAAATATTTATATTTTTTTAAACTTATACTACAGAAAGATATAATCACTAGGAAGCAGTAGCAAAAAGAATCAAATAAAAATCTATTTTAAACTCCTGGAATAAGCAATACAAGGTTTAAACTAAATCTGATCTAATTCAAATTTTCAAATTCCAAACATAGACAAATTATATGTTTTTGAAAACTACAGAAAACTTGTGATCCACTGGAACAAGTTTCAACTCCATTGGAATTCTGGATCAAAAGTTATGATCAAAACAAGATTGAAACTTTCTCTGTTTTGGAATTAAAACAGAAAACTAGAATCTGAATTCTATCGGATAGGGCTACATGTGGCAGTCTCTGGTTGGTTGCGGGGGTGTTTTCTGCGAGAGTTACTAGCACACGGCCGAGTTCTAATAAAAACACTCTGGCTAATAGTAAGTGGGGTAAAAACCGGCTCGGTCTTTTAACTAAAACCGAAGGGGTACGGGGTTCTAATCTGCATCGTAGATTAAAGATCTAATGGCTAGAGAAGAGATGAGGGGTGCTCACCGTGGGATGCTGCTGGTGCTCCTTCTCCGGCGAGGCAGAGAAGGTGACGGTCGACGGGGAGGGTCCTCCAACGGTCTCCGGCGGCGGCTGAGTGGTCGGGGGCGTTGCAGGGAAACTCCTCCGTCAGTTGGTGGTGACAAAGGGACAGTACGGTGATACGGCAGGGTAGCGGGGGTGGCTCCAGTAGCTTTGGCCGGTTCCAACTCCGGCGAGGTTGGGAGGGGTGGTGAGGAGGAGGCGAGGGATCGGGCTAGGGGTAAAAATGGGTTGCGGGGGCAGTGGGGGATCTCGTGGTGGCGTCGGTTGGGGCGGGGAGGCGCGGTGGCGCGGGGGTGGCGGGGGCGATTTCTTCTGGAGCTGCTCCGGCGAGGTGGTGGCTGCGCAGGGGCGAGGGGCTGCGGCGTGGGGAGGATGGGCCGAGGGGGGGCTGGGGCGGCGGCTTAAATAGGGGGGAGGGGGCCGTAGAGGGAAAAAGAGGGAGGGAGATCGGGGCGGATCCCGTCGTTGCAGGGTGCTCGCCATGGAAGGGGCTCGTGGCTGGGAAAGCAAGGGGCTCGCGGGAAGAAAGGAAAGGAGGAAGAAGAAAGGAAAAAAAGAAAAAGAAAAAAAAAGAAGGGGAGTGCTGCGGTGGGGAATCCCGGGCTGGCGGGAATGTCGCCCAAGTAAAAGAAACGCCCCGGCGGTTTCCTTTTAAAAATTTTCCTTCCCGATTGTTTTTTTTAAATAGCAAGGAATAAAAAAAAGGAAACAAAAATGAAATAATTAATATAGGGTATTATATACCAAAATGATTAGAAAAATATTTCCTAATTGTTTATCATTTTTCCAAAACCAAAATAAATAAAAAATTAAAACTGTTTTTTTCAGAAAAACCCCTTATGCTATATTTTCTTTTTGGCAAAATATTTTCCCCATAAACTTGGTTTTTTCTTGGCTCAAATAATTTCCAAAACATCCCTCGCTTGGGAGGGTCATTTTCCTCCGCTCTTTCTTGCGTGCAAGAATTTTCTTTGGGGTATTTCTCGTGGGAAGAAAATAGAAAAGCAAAAGCAAAAAAAATTAGAAAGAATTCAAATGCAAAACTTTATTGCAAACAAAATGCATAGATGCTTAGCTACATTTGTAGAACATTCCCAATTAGGAAAATTGGGATGTTACATCAATACACTAGATGCATGCTGGATAGAGGTCGACATGTGGAGTAATAGTAGTAGATGCAAAAAATATCGGTCTACTTGTTTTGGACGTGATGCCTATAGATATGATCATATCCATAGATAACGTCATGACTTTGCGCAGTTCTATCAATTGCTCGACAATAATTCGTTCACCCACCGTCTACTTGCTTTCACGAGAGAAGCCACTAGTGAACACTACGGTCCCCGGGTCTATTCACAACTATCGTCTCAGCTTTTAGTTTTACTTTGCTTTGTTTACTTTTTTCTTTCAGTTCTCACTTTGCAAACAATCTATAAGGGATTGACAACCCCTTCATAGCGTTGGGTGCAAGCTCTTTGTGTTTGTGAAGGTACTTGTGACTTGACGCGATCCTCCTACTGGATTGATACCTTGGTTCTCAAACTGAGGGAAATACTTATCGCCGCAGTGCTATATCGACCTTTCCTCTTCAAGGGAACACCAACGCAAGGCTCCAAGGCCGCGGGGGAATCCTTTGCATATTTGCCAAGGAAATCCATGTAGGCGTAGCGAGCAGCAGAAGGATTTCTGGCGCCGTTGCCAGGGACGGTCTTTTGTTGCCGTAGCATCACTCTGGGGTTGCCGGGTCATTACCCATAGTAGGTGACTACAACTTGCAAGATAGGATCTAAAACACACATATATTGGCGAGAACATAATAGGTTCAGATCTGAAATCATGGCACTCGGGCCCTAGTGACAAGCATTAAGGATAGCTAAATAGTAGCAACATCAATCTAGAACATAGTGGATACTAGGGATCAATCCCCGTCAAGAACTAACTCGATTACATGATAGATCTCATCCAACTCATCACCGTCCAGCAAGCCTACGATGAGATTAGTCACGAACGATGAAGAGCATGATGGAATTGTCGATGGAGAAAGGTTGATGATGACGATGACGATGATTTCCCCTCTCCGCAGCCCGAAACGGACTCCAGATCTGCCCTCCAGGTGAAGAACGGGATGTGGCGGCGCCTCCGTATCGCAAAACGCGATGAAACCTTCTCTCTGATTTTTTTCCGGGCGAGACAGAAGATGTAGAGCTGAGTTTGGGGCGGTGGTGCCACGTGGGCCCCACAAGCATGCACGGCGCGGCCTAGGGGGGTGGTCGCAGCCTGTGGGCTTGTGGCCCACTGGCACGCCCCCTCCGGTGGATCTTTGCGGAAGTATTTTTCTTTTATTCGAGAAAAAATTTCCGAAAATTTCTAGAACATTCCGAGAACTTTCATTTCTGCACAAAATCAACCCCATGGCAATTCTGCTGAAAACAACGTCAGTCCGGGTTAGTTCCATTCAAATCATGCAAATTAGAGTCCAAAACAAGGGCAAAAGAGTTCAGAAAAGTAGATACGACGGAGACGTATCAACTCCCCCAAGCTTAAAGCCTTGTTTGTCCTCAAGCAACTCAGTTGACAAACTGAGAGAGACAAAATAAAAACATTGACGAACTCTATTTGATCTTGTTGTTGCAACTATGTCTAAATCACAACCAGAATTTCAGCAACATCACAAGCAAACCACATAAGCAAATGACATCTAGGTCTCACAGTAAACTCATATCCATGGCATAATCAACTAGCGAGCAAAATAATAATAAGCCTCAAATGTCAACACTTCAATCAAAACAACATGAAGCAGTACGAATAGATTGTATCTCGCTAGCTCTTTCTGTGACCGCAAAACATAAATGCAGAGCACCTACAAAGACCAAGGGCTGACTAAACATTGTAATTCAAGGCAATGAAGATACAGTCATAGTCATACTCAACACGGTTAAAAGCAAAGCATAAAAATGACAGAGGTGCTCTCTAATTGGTGCTTTTCTAAGAGGAGGATGACTCAATAGGAACATAAATAGACAGGCCTTTCGCAGAGGGAAGCATTGATTTGTAGAGGTGCCAGAGCTCAAGCTTTGAAAACAGAGATAATAATTTTGGGTGGCGTGCTTTCATTGTCAACGCAATGACTAAGAGTTCTCAACATCTTCCACGCTACACATGCTATAGGCGGTTCCCAAACAGAAAAGTAAAGTTTTGACTCCCCACCACCAATCAATCAAACTCCACGGCTAGCCGAATCCTCGGGTACCGTCCATACCAACATCAATCCTAGGGGAGTTTTGTTTGCAATTATCTTTTCGATTTGAGCATGGAACTGGGAATTCCAATTACCGGCCCTTTCTCGTGAATGATAGTGAATAAACACATATCGAGGATAACACGCCTAGCATGGAAGATACCAATAGCCTTCTGTCACCACATGAGCGGTTCAGGCATGCAAAACAGATTATTTCTTGAAGATTTAGATGGTGCCACATGCAAATTTACTTGGAACGGCAGGTAGATACCGCACATACGTAGGTATGGTGGACTCATATGGAACAACTTTGGGTTTATGGAGGTGGATGCACAAGCAGTATTCCCGCTTAGTACATGTGAAGGCTAGCAAAAGACTAGGAGGCGACCAACTAGAGAGCGACAACAGTCATCGAAATGCATTGAGATGAACTAACATTGAGTGCAAGCATGAGTAGGACATAAATCACCATGAACATGAACATCATAGAGGCTATGTTGATTTTGTTTCAACTACATGCGTGAACATGCGCCAAGTCAAGCCACTTGAATCATTCAAAGGAGGATACCATCCTATCATACTACATCATAGTCATCTCAACATTCATGTTGGCATCCAAGACAAACCATTATAAGCTCCTAGCTAAGTAAGCATGGCATAAGCAACTATGATCTCTAAGTTGCCATTGCAGACATGTTTCTCTCACAACAACACTGAATCAGGCATGATGAGCTAGTCATATTTACAAAAACAAAATAGATCGAGTTCATACCAGCTTTTCCAGGCTCAGTCACTTCATCATATATCGTCATTATTGCCTTTCACTTGCGTGACCGAACGATGTGAACAATAATAAGCGTGCTCGTGCATTGGACTACGCTGGAATCTCCAGGCAAACACAAAGGAGAAGACAAAGTAATATGGCTCTTTGAAAGCTAAACAGGTATGCATGCAAGAGCCACTAAGCATTGTAACCAATATCTTCTACCTTGACCCAAAGAAAAAGAAAACTATCTACACGGGAAAGCTCCCAACAAGCAAAAGAAGAAAAGAAAATCTTTTTGGGTTTTCTCAAACTAGACAGACACACGAAAAAGAAAACGAGAAAAAGAAAATAAACTAGCATGGATGATACAGTGGCAAAGTGTGAACACCGGCTAACAAAGTGAAAGCATAAGCAAGAATGTAAAGTCGGTGAGAACACGTACTCCCCCAAGCTTAGGCTTTTGGCCTAACTTGGTCTACTCCCAAGGAGGGACATAACCAGCTCCGGGGTACTCCCAAGGAGGGAAATAACCTGCTCCGGGGTACTCGGGAGTGGACTGAGTATGCCACTGCTGTGTGAGCTCCTCCGGCTCCCACTGATAAACCGGCGTCTGGTACTCGACTGGTGGCTTGGGCACGGGCACCTGTGGTTGGTCTAAGCCCCAATATGCGTAGATGTCCGAGGGCATAATAATGTACCTGCCTGCATGAAGATTGAACAAAGAAGGGGCAGGCAAAGTAATAGTCTCACGAGTACCCTGACTAAATACCAGGTTATAAATCATCCTTCTACTTATATCTCTATCAAGAAAGTCATGGCGAACCATGCTATCGTAATCTAGATATCTTTCGGGAAGAAGAACCTCTTCTTCCTCATCCAGGCTAATGGGTATCTCAAAGTGTCTGGCAAGACGTGCAGCATAGATACCTCCATAGACAACACCTTTAGAACGGTTAAGGTTCAACCGTTGAGCTACTATAACGCCCAGCCTATAAGTTTTATCGTTATAAAGGGCTTCGCGCAAGACCGCAAGATCTGGGGAACTAAGTGACCCAGCTTTCCCACGGCCAATCAAATATTTTCCGACAAATAGTGAGAAGTACCGTAGCACGGGAAAATGTATGCTAGCAGCTCTAGCACAAGACACTCCTCTCTCGTCTCCTACAGCAATTCTACCGATAAAAGCATCCAAGTCCCATGGACGAGGTTCATGAATATCCCCAACGTAAGGTAATTTGCAAACATTGCAAAAGTCCTGGAGTGACATGCGCTGGGGGATATCATAAAGTTTAAACTCAACCATAGGAGGATTCTTCCTCAGATAGAAGTTAAAGCTTTGTACGAAGATATTAGTGAGGAGGAGGTATTGCAAACACTTATCTTCAACGAAGGCTGTAAGGCCTGCGTTTTCCACGAGGTGATAAAAGTACTCATAAATTACAGCGGTGCGTAAGAACACGTCGCTTGGCCACTCACACGCTCGAACTTCTGCGACTCGAGGGACCTGATACTTGGGCTTCTGCTTACTCCCATCATCCTTGGGGTCACGGCTTGAAGAGCCTCTCAAGAACCTCCTCATCTTTTCCCTTTTCTATCTCTGAAAATTTCTGAAATGTTTAGTGATTCTAAGGAAAAGTGAATAAGGCTCAACGAAACTCGTAGCAACTACTCCCACAAGTTCCTAGAGACCATATTACGCATCAAAACTACTTGGGACCAGCTAGAATCAGCATGCAAACCTCAAGAACATGGTCACCAAGGCAGAAAAAAATACGCGGAGCATAAGGCACTAGAGCAAAAACTAATTGGACCAATGGTGGAGTCACTTACCAAGGAGTAATTTCCCCAAAACAGTTCGTAGAACAGTGATTTGAGCAAAGAGATCGAAAATCCTAGCAAGAGGAGCAAGAACACGGGTTTGAGCTGCGAAACGATTTTTTCTGGAGGTAGGAGAAGAGGATGAGAGCAAGAGTGAGTGGAGGGGGTGCCTGTGGGCCCCACAAGCTTGGGTGGCGCGGGCAGGGGGGTGCCCGGCCCCTAGGGCTTGTCCCAGTATTTTTCAAAAAATCCATAAAAAATCATACTAGATTTTCACGACGTTCGGAGAACTTTTATTTGCGGGGTACTTTTCTACTAGATGCTAAAACAGAAAACAAGGAAAACTAATCTAAACCTATCATTTTTCTTCTAAGCAACCTAAAGTGAAAGCTTGGAACAGAGGTTTGTGACTCCTCGATTCATCCATCTCATGGTCACTCCGGGGTTGCCGGGTCATAACACATAGTAGGTGACTCCAACTTGCAAGATAGGATCTAAAACACACATATATTGGCGACAACATAATAGGTTCAGATCTGAAATCATGGCACTCGGGCCCTAGTGAAAAGCATTAAGCATAGCCAACTAGTAGCAACATCAATCTAGAACATAGTGGATACTAGGGATCAATCCCCGTCAAGAACTAACTCGATTACATGATAGATCTCATCCAACTCATCACCGTCCAGCAAGCCTACGATGAGATTACTCCCGAACGATGAAGAGCATCATGGAATTGTCGATGGAGAAAGGTTGATGATGACGATGGCGACGATTTCCCCTCTCCGGAGCCCGAAACAGACTCCAGATCTTCCCTCTGGATGAAGAACATGATGTGGCGGCGCCTCCGTATCGCAAAACGCGATGAAACCTGCTCTCTGATTTTTTTCGGGGCGAGACAGAAGATATCGAGCTGAGTTTGGGGGCGGTGGTGCCACGTGGGCCCCACAAGCCTGCATGGCGCGTCCTAGGGGTGTGGTCGCGGCCTGTGGGCTTGTGTCCCACTGGCACGCCCCCTCCGGTGGATCTTTGCGCATGTATTTTTCTTTTATTCCAGAAAAAATCTCCGTAAATTTTCAGGACATTCCGAGAACTTTCATTTCTGCACAAAAACATCACCATGGCAATTCTGCTGAAAACAGTGTCAGTCCGGGTTAGTTCCATTCAAATCATGCAAATTAGAGTCCAAAACAAGGGCAAAAGAGTTCGGAAAAGTAGATACGACGGAGAAGTATCAACCATCTACTCCTTGTTTATAAAGGTGTGGATCCTCCCAAAAGTAATGCCTTCAATCATAGAAGAACTTTTTCTTTTGTTGGTATGTGAAACTAGGCGATATAAATTTAGCAACGTAGTTAGCATAATACGCATACCAAGGAGCACTGCGCGGATCATTTATGACAGCGAATTGTTCATCAGGAAAGCTATCATTAATAGGTACCGGGTCATCAAGAACATTCTCTAGTCTAGACAAGTTATCTTCTACGGGGTTATCAACACCCTTTCTATCAATAATATGGAGATCAAATTATTTTAGCACAAGTACCCGTCTAATAAGTCTAGGTTTAGCATCTTTCTTTTCCATAAGGTATTTAATAGCAGTGCGATCAGTGTGAACTTTTACTTTGGAATCAACAATATAAGGTCTAAACTTATCACAAGCAAACACAACTGCTAAAAATTCCTTTTGAGTGGTAGCGTAGTTTCTTTGAGCATTCTCTATAGTTTTACTAGCATATTGGATGACATTTAATTTCTTATCAACTCTTTGCCCTAGAAGGATACGAACAACATAATCACTCGCATCGCACATAATTTCAAAAGGTAGGTTCCAATCATGTGGTTGAACAACAGGTGCAGTGATCAAGGTTCTCTTAAGAATTTCAAATGCTTCTACACAATCATCATAAAAGATGGATGGAACATCCTTTTTGCAAAAGATTAGTGAGAGGCTTAGAAATCTTAGAGAAGTCTTTAATAAACCTCCTATGGAAACCAACATGACCAAGGAAACTTCCTATCAATAGCATCAACTTTAGCTTTATCAACTTCAATACCTCTTTCAGAGATTTTGTGTCCCAAGACAATGCCTTCAATAACCATAAAGTGAGACTTCTCCCAATTCAACACAAGATTAGTTGCTTCACATCTCTGCAAAACTCGATCAAGGTTGCTCAAGCAATCATCAAAAGAACTTCCGTAAACAAAAAATAGTCCATGAAAACCTAAACAATCTTTTCACAAAAGTCAGGGAATATAGACAATTAGACATCACCCATCTTTGAAAGGTAGCAGGTGCATTGCATAAACCAGAAGGCATACGTCTATAAGCAAAGGTACCGAAATGGCAAGTTAAAGTGGTCTCCTCTTGATCCTCTTTTGACACACGTATTTGAGAGAAACCAGAATAATCGTCTAGAAAGCAAAAATGTGTATGTTTGGATAGTCTTTCTAGCATTTGATCAATAATAGGTAGCCGGTAATTATCTTTCCTAGTAGCTTTATTTAATTTCCTAAAATCAATTACCATTATATATCCTGTAACAATTCTTTGTGGGATCAATTCATTTTCATCATTAGGAACAACGGTAATACCGCTCTTTTTAGGGACACAATGAATGGGACTAACCAATCTACTATCAGCAATATGATAAATTATACATGCCTCCAGAAGCTTTAGTATTTCATTTCTTACCACTTCCTTCATTTTAGGATTTAATCGTCATTGGTGATCAACAAATGGTTTAGCATCAGGCTCCATATTGATTTTGTGCTGACATAGAGTGGGACTAATGCCCTTAAGTTCATCAAGAGTATATCCAATAGCGGCACGGTGCTTCCTCAAAGTTTTCAATAATCTCTTTTGTTTATTCTCTAAAAGGTTAGCACTAATGATAACAGGATATATCTCCTTTTCATCAAGATAACCATACTTCAGAGTATCAGGTAATTGTTGTGGCGGAGGATCCCCAAGTATTTCAACAGGCACGTTGTGTTTGAAAATAGGTTGCTGATCAAAGAAAATCTTATGTATTTCATTCCTTTCATTCATATGCATATCATTTTCATGTTCTAGCAAACATAGTTCTAAGGAGTCAGTAGGAGGCACAACAATAGAAGCGATACCAATAATTTCATCTTTACTAGGCAATTCCTTGTCATGGGGTTGTCTACAAAATTTAGAGAAATTAAATGTCGGGACCCCGATCCTAAGCCATAGGAATCCAGCCTGTAACACATCGCATCCGTTTGCGGTCTCACGCACGGTTAACCCCACGGCTGCAGCCTTACCTTAGCCGGGACCGTTTGCGCCTTTTGACTCACGTATGCAATTGTGTCGCTAGCAATCCAATGACAAAGAACCCGGATCGACATGTCTAGTCATAAACCAAAGTGGCAGTTCCGCACAGGGACAGGCATACATGACCCAGCAAAGCAGGTGTCGGTCACCAGCGAATGTAGACGAGTCGTAGCAAGCTACAAGGACTCCATTACATCGTGTGACATTTCCCCAGAGGGGACAGACACAACAGCTAAGAAGGACACACGCCGGTCAACCAATGTGTCCGGAGCAGCAGCGAACTACCATGGCTCGATGGATCACAAACGGGCATTTCCCTGTAAGGAGTGCTACTAAAGTTTACGGTTAGGTAATCGAACCCCATACATATCAAGTACGACACATGTACGCATGGCATACCGATATGTATAGATACATTGATGGCATCACAACATAACCATAAGCATATAAGCTTTATTTAAAAGGCTCGGAAGAGCCACACACATAATATTACACAGTAAGGGTCTGACGACCCATCATAGCAGTCATTTAGTTACAAGCCAGCGTAAGTTTTTAAAACTGTCTGAGTACAGACAGGTGAAACTAGAAGGCACAAGGCCTGACTATACTACAGACCCAACCTAGGGCCAGATCGTAGCTGGGACACCAGCTACTCGTCATCGTCGATGTCTAGGAAGAACCCTCCATTAGGGTCATTAGCAACCTCTGCAACAATTATTAAACAAACATGAGTACGGAGGTACTCAGCAAGACTTTAGGATAACTATCTACTCATGCAATGTATCAATAAGGAATTGTGGGGTTTCATGCGGAAAGCCAGCATTTGACTCGTGGCTAGACAACTTACATTTTAAAACAACTTTTGACAACTTGATCTCTCGCACACGAGTCCACTAACACCACAACAATACTCCATCATGGAATCATTCCGTCTCCATACGGAAATGCCGTCCACAACATTCACGCTTATCTTGACAATTTTATGAGTAGCCATTTAAGTTATCTATGAACAACATATGTCTCCAAGTAGTCCATATCCACGGACGCGGCTATTCGAATATATCATAACCCTGCAGGGGTGTACTTCGTCACACACGCTCTCGCCACTTATCGCCATGTGCACGTCATGCACCTCGGCAACCTTCAAGCGGAAGCCCAGCGAGGGAGTCGGCCAAGACCGTTAACCACACCAGTACCTAGTCCAGGTCTATCGCCTATCTGAGGGTAACCCGCACGGAAGTCCGGCCGAGGTTTCCGCCATGGCCCCAAACAATGTGCGCAGGGTTCCCAAGCCCACCATCCGGGTGCCACTTGGTACACCGTGCCACTGCCTACCGCATCACAGGCCACCTCTTAGGTTAGCACTATGCACGGCCTCCAGCATGACTATAAACACCAGAAACTACTTGCAACTCCTGGACCGAGTACTAAGCGATTAATAAGTCGAGCGGGGTCATATTTTAGGGCCGAGCATGTGGTAGTATCTCGTCTTGGATTACATACACGGAACTCAGTTCCTAAGGACGGTTCCAATGAAACAACCCGCCATGTACTCCTACAAAACCTTTCACCGGTACCTTCACCAAATCAGGTTCAACACACAACCTTTGCTTACCGAACACATTCTCACAATTATGTTCATCTCCCAGGTGATAGACCATACACAACTCTAAGCATAGCATGCATAGCAGGATAAGGCACATCATGGCTCAAGCAACTACCAGGTATGCTAGGTTGCAAGGTTCAGCTATTTATTGTGACAAGGATAGGTCATGCAAAGGAAGTGGGTTCAACTAACGTGGCAAAAGCATTTGAAGCATTTGATCCTAATGCAATAAGTAAGTGCAGGAGCGAGAACGTGGGATTTATTGGGATGATCAAAATGGTTGCTTGCCTTGTTGCTCAGAGGAGGGACAATATCCGTCAATCGGATATTCGGTGGAATCCGGAGGAGCGGAGCCTACCGAAAGGAATGACAACAATCAATAAAAATCATGTGCAACAAGATGATGCATGAGCATGGCATGAGGATGCAAGGTGGTATACTATTATAGCTAACATTTATTAGGTTTGAAGTTGATTTGAATCAAATTCAAATATCTCTTCAAACGAGGTATTCTCGAATACCATTTTAATTGATTCGACCTGATGCTCAAATCAACTTGCTTTTAACATGCATGGAGATGGCATGTTAGTTTGCTGGTTTGTAATTTGGACAATGTTTGATCATAACATTTGAAGTGGAATTTAAATAATTTCCAAATTCCATCTCCAAAGTATTTATGAAAGTTAACTTATTCCTTAATCTATATGTTTGGGTTCAGTAACATTTTCAAACATGTTTGAAAATGACATATTCAGATTCCTTGAATTTTTCTGATACTTCTTCATATATAAATTATTTTCATTGGAGTTACAGATTAATTTCTATGATTTTAGAAGTTTTGGCATTTTTCTGGAATTCTTTTAATTTAGAAAACTCTTTACTGCATCAGCATGACATCAGCAGGTCCAACTAGCCGTTGAAAGTCAAACATGACCAGTGGGACCCACTGGTCAGTGACTCTGGTCATTTTTAGATTGGTTTTAATCTTAATTAGCTAATTAACCTCACTGGACCCACATGTCAGTGACTTATCAAATTAATTAAATATATTTTTGTTAATCCTAAACATCCCAGAGGCTGGCCCCACGCGTCAGTGGCTCAGGCCAGCTGAGATCCACCGGCGGCGAGGTCGTCCTCGCCGGCGGGGAGCCTCCGGCGACCACCAGAACGACGGAGGGGCTCGGAAACAGCGCACAGGGGGCCAAACTCTGCGCGGAGAGCACCAGAGGAACGACATGTCTCCCACGGGTTCATTTTTGCACTTAGCCGGGGCTGATCTGGCCGGAGATGACGCCGGCGACGAGCTTGGCGGCGGCCAAAGTACGGGCATCATCGGGGTCATCGAAACAGAGAGAGCTACGCACGGGACTCGGCTCCTACGACATCTACGCGACGGCCTGAAGCTGCTGGTGGCCTCAGAAGGACGAGCTAATCACCGGAGGGCTACCGGCGACGAGCTCCCGCGGCGGATCTCGTCGGGCTCTAGTGAAATCATGGCTAGAGGTAGGGATCGAAGGGGGAAACTTGGGGGAAAGTTGCGCAAGTTCACGGGGAGTGCAGTGGTGGCGCTAGCTTGCTCGGGGATGACCTGGAGAGGAAGAACGCCGGCGACGAACTTCGGTGACCCGAGGAAGAAGACGAATGCGTCTCGTCGTTTCACTACGTCTCGGCGTCGGGCTCGTGGCTAGAAAGCTTCAGGGAGTTGCGGCGGACCTATTGCGCGGCTCAGGAGGGAGAAGGGTAAGCTAGAATGACGGCGAGCTCGAGCTCTGCTCGGGCTCCAATGGCGGCAGAAGGAAACGAGGCAGAGGGGGAGAATGTGTTGGAAATATGCCCTAGAGGCAATAATAAATTAGTTATTATTATATTTCTTAGTTCATGATAATCGTTTATTATCCATGCTATAATTGTATTGAATGAAGACTTATATACATGTGTGGATACATAGACAAAACACTGTCCCTAGCAAGCCTCTAGTTGGCTAGCCAGTTGATCAAACATAGTCAGGGTCTTCTGATTATGAACAAGGTGTTGTTGCTTGATAACTGGATCACGTCATTAGGAGAATCACGTGATGGACTAGACCCAAACTAATAGACGTAGCATGTTGATCGTGTCATTTTGTTGCTACTGTTTTCTGCGTGTCAAGTATTTGTTCCTATGACCATGAGATCATATAACTCACTGACACCGGAGGAAAGCTTTATGTGTATCAAACGTCGCAACGTAACTGGGTGACTATAAAGATGCTCTACAGGTATCTCCGAAGGTGTTAGTTGAGTTAGTATGGATCGAGACTGGGATTTGTCACTCCGTGTGACGGAGAGGTATCTCGAGGCCCACTCGGTAATACAACATCACACACAAGCCTTGCAAGCAATGTGACTTAGTGTAAGTTGCGGGATCTTGTATTATGGAACGAGTAAAGAGACTTGCCGGTAAACGAGATTGAAATAGGTATGCGGATACTGACGATCGAATCTCGGGCAAGTAACATACCGAAGGACAAAGGGAATGACATACGGGATTATATGAATCCTTGGCACTAAGGTTCAAATGATAAGATCTTCGTAGAATATGTAGGATCCAATATGGGCATCCAGGTCCCGCTATTGGATATTGACCGAGGAGTCATTCGGGTCATGTCTACATAGTTCTCGAACCCGCAGGGTCTGCACACTTAAGGTTCGACGTTGTTTTATGCGTATTTGAGTTATATGGTTGGTTACCGGATGTTTTTCGGAGTCCCGGATGAGATCACGGACGTCACGAGGGTTTCCGGAATGGTCCGGAAACAAAGATTGATATATAGGATGACCTCATTTGATTACCGGAAGGTTTTCGGAGTTACCTGGAATGTACCGGGAATGACGAATGGGTTCCGGGTGTTCACCGGGGGGGGCAACCCACCTTGGGGAAGCCCATAGGCCTTAGGGGTGGCGCACCAGCCCTTAGTGGGCTGGTGGGACAGCCCAAGAAGGCTCTATGCGCCATAGGAAGAAAATCAAAGAGAAAAGAAACAAAAAGGAGGTGGGAAAAAGGGGGAAGGACTCCTCCTTCAAAACCTAGTTGGATTCGGTTTGGAAGGGGAGGACTCCCCCCCTTGGCTCGACCGAACCCCTTGGGGGTCCTTGGACCCCAAGGCAAGGCTCCCCCTCTTCCCCCTATATATACGGAGGTTTTAGGGCTGATCTGAGACAACTTTGCCACGGCAGCCCGACCACATATCTCCCCGGTTTTACCTCTAGATCGCGTTTCTGCGGAGCTCGGGCGGACCCCTGCCAAGATAAGATCATCACGAACCTACGGAATGCCGTCACGCTGCCGGAGAACTCATCTACCTCTCCTTCTCTCTTGCTGGATCAAGAAGGCCGAGATCATCGTCAAGCTGTACGTGTGCTGAACGCGGAGGTGCCGTCCGTTCGGCACTAGATCGTGGGACTGATCGCGGGACGGTTCGCGGGGCGGATAGAGGGACGTGAGCACGTTCCACTACATCAACCGTGTTTCTTAACGCTTCCGCTGTGCGATCTACAAGGGTACGTAGATCGGAAATCCCCTCTCGTAGATGGACATCACCATGATAGGTCTTCGTGCGTGTAGGAAAATTTTTGTTTCCCATGCGAAGTTCTCCAACAGTGGCATCATGAGCTTGGTTCATGCGTAGATGTCTTCTCGAGTAGAACACAAAAGTTTTTGTGGGCGGTGATGTGCGTTTTGCTGCCCTCCTTAGTATTTTCTTGATTCCGCGGTATTGTTGGATTGAAGCGGCTTGGACCGACATTACTCGTACGCTTACGAGAGACTGGTTTCATCGCTACGAGTAACCCCGTTGCTCAAAGATGACTGGCAAGTGTCAGTTTCTCCAACTTCAGTTGAATCGGATTTGACCGAGGAGGTCCTTGGATGAGGTTAAATAGCAATTCATATATCTCCATTGTGGTGTTTGCGTAAGTAAGATGGGATCCTACTAGATACCCATGGTCACCACGTAAAACATGCAACAACAAAATTAGAGGACGTCTAACTTGTTTTTGCAGGGTATGCTTGTGATGTGATATGGCCAACGATGTGATGTGATATATTGGATGTATGAGATGATCATGTTGTAATAGTTAATATCGACTTGCACGTCGGTGGTACGGCAACCGGCAGGAGCCATAGGGTTGTCTTTAAACTAACGTTTGTGCTTGCAGATGCGTTTACTATATTGCTAGGACGTAGCTTTAGTAGTAATAGCATGAGTAGCACGACAACCCCGATGGTGACACGTTGATGGAGATCATGGTGTGACGCCGGTGACAAGAAGATCGTGTCGGTTCTTTGGTGATGGAGATCAAGAAGCGCATGATGATGGCCATATCATGTCACTTATGAATTCCATGTGATGTTAATCCTTTATGCACCTTATCTTGCTTAGAACGACGGTAGCATTATGAGGTGATCTCTCACTAAAATTTCAAGACGAAATTGTGTTCTCCCCGACTGTGCACCATTGCGACAGTTCTTCGTTTCGAGACACCACGTGATGATCGGGTGTGATAGACTCAACGTTCACATACAACGGGTGCAAAACAGTTGCACACGCGGAACACTCGGGTTAAGCTTGACGAGCCTAGCATGTGCAGACATGGCCTCAGAACACATGAGACCAAAAGGTCGAGCATGAATTGTATAGTTGATATGATTAGCATAGAGATGCTTACCACTGAAACTATTCTCGACTCACGTGATGATCGGACTTGAGATAGTGGATTTGGATCATGTACCACTCAAATGACAAGAGAGATTTACTTTTTGAGTGGGAGTTCTTAAGTAATATGATTAATTGAACTAATTGTCATGAACATAGTCTAATGGTCTTTATGAATTACGATGTAGCTTGCGCTATAGCTCTACTATTTTTATGTGTTCCTAGAGAAAATTTAGTTGAAAGTTGATAGTACCAAACTTTGAAGAGGATTGTCCTCGTTGCTGTGCGGAAGGCTTACGTCCTTAAGGCACCACTCAGTGTGCTGCACCTCGAGCGTCGTCTGTGGATGTTGTGAACATCCGACATACACGTTTCTGATGACTACACGATAGTTCAGTACAAAATACTTAATGGCTTAGAAGCAAGGCGCCGAAGACGTTTTGAAACGTCATGGAACATAAGTGATGTTCTAAAGATATGAAATTGTGATTTCATGCTCGTGCCCTTGTTAAGAGGTACGAGACCTCCGACAAGATTCTTTGTCCACAAAGTAAAGGAGAAAAGCTCAATCGTTGAGCGTGTGCTCAGATTGTCTGAGTACAACAATCGCTTGAATCAAGTGGGGGTTAATCTTCCAGATGAGATAGTGATAGTTCTCCAAAGTCACTGCCACCAAGTTGTGAGAGCTTCGTGATGAACTATAACATATCAAGGATAGATACAATGATCTTTGAGTGATTCGCGATGTTTGACACTGCGAAAGTAGAAATCAAGAAGGAGCGTCAATAGTTGATGGTTAGTAAAACCACTAAGTTTCGAGAAAGGCAAGGGCTAGAAGGGATACTTCGTGAAACGGCAAAATAGTTGCTGCACTAATGAAGAGACCCAAGATTAAACCCAAACCTGAGACTAAGTGCTTCTGTAATGAGGGAACAGTCACTGAGGCGGAGCAACTGTAGATACTTGGTAGATAAGTAGGCTGGCAAAAGTCGAAAGAAGTATATTTGATATACATGATGTGTACTTTATTAGTACTCCTAGTAGCATGAGGGTATTGGATACCGGTTCGGTTGCTAAGTGATTAGTAACACGAAATGAAAGCTACGGCATAAACGGAGACTAGCTAAAGGCGAGGTGACGATACGTGTTGGAAGTGTTTCCAAGATTGATATGATCAAAACGTCGCACGCTCCCTCCACCATCGGGATTGGTGTTAAACCTAAATAATTGTTATTTGGTGCTTGCGTTAAGCATGAACATGATTGGATCGTGTTTATTGCAATACGATTATTCATTTAAAGAGAATAATGGTTACTCTATTTGCTTGAATAATCACCTTCAATGGTTTATTGAATCTCGATCGTAGTGTTACACATGTTCATGATATTGGTGCCAAAAGACACGAGGTAATGATGATAGTACCACTTACTTGTGGGACTGCCGCTTGAGTCATGTTGGTATAAATTGCATGAAGAGGCTCCATGCTGATGGATCTTTATACTCACTTGATTTTGAATCACTAGTGACATGCAAATCATACCACATGAGCAAGGCCTTGTTTTTCATTGAGATGAAACAAGATAGTAACTTGTTGGAAGTGATACATTTTGATGTATGCAATCCAATGGGTGCTGAGGCACGCAGTGGATATCATTATGTTCTTACTTCAATGAAGATTTGAGCAGATACAAGAGTATTTGCTTAATGAATCACAAGTCTGAAATATTGAAAAGTTCAATTCTGTTTCAGAGTGAAGTTCGTCGTAACAAAAGGATAAACTGTCTACGATATGATCATAGAAATGAATATCCGAGTTACAAGTTTTGGTACGCAGTTAAGACAATGTGGAAATTGTTTCGCAGTTCATGCCACCTGGAACATCATAGTGTGATGATGTGTCTGAACGTCATAGCCACGCACTATTTGGTATGGTGCATACTATGATATCTCTTATCGAAATACCACTATCGTTTATGGGTTATGCATTAGAGACAACCACATTCACTTTAAAATAGGGCACCGCGTATTTCTGTTGAGATGACACAGTATAGACTGAGGTTTAGAGACATCTAAACTGTCGTTTCTTGAAAGTTTGGGGCTTCGACACTTATGTGAAAAAGTTTCGGTCTAATAAGCTCGAACCCAAAGCGGATAAATGCATCTTCATGGGATATCCAAAACAGTTGGGTACATCTCCTATCTCAGATCCGAAAGCAAAGTGTTTGTTTCTAGAAACAGATCCTTTCTCGAGGAAAGGTTTCTCTCGAAAGAATTGAGTGGGAGGGTGGTAGAACTTGATGAGGTTATTGAACCGTCACTTTGACCAGTGTGTAGCAGGGCGCAGGAAGTTGTTCCTGTGGCGCCTACACCAATTGAAGTGAAAGTTGATGAGGGTGATCATCGAGCATCGGATCAAGTTACTACAAACCTCGTAGGTTGACAAGGTCGTGTACTACTGCAGAGTGGTACGGTAACCCTGTCTTGGAGGTCATGTTGTTGAGCAACAGTGAACCTACGAGTTATGGAGAAGCAATGGTGGGCCCGGATTCCGACAAATGGCTTGAGGCCACGAAATCCGAGAGAGGATCCATATATAAAACAAAGTGTAGACTTTGCAGGAACTACTTGATGGTAGTAAGACTATTGAGTAAAGATGGATCTTTGTAAGGAAGACAGACGACGATGGTGATAAGTCACTATTAAGAAAAGCTCGACTTGTCGCAAAGATGTTTCTGACAAGATCAAACAGTTGACTATGATGAGACTTTCTCACTCGTAGCGATGCTAAAAGTCTGTTGGAATTATGTTAGTAGTTGCTGCATTATTTATGAAATATTGCACATAGGATGTCAAAACATTGTTTCCTCAACGGTTTCCTTGAGAAAACATTGTATCTGATACAACCATAAGGTTTTGTCGATCCTAAAGATACTAACAAGTATACAAGCTCCAGTGATCCTTCAATGGACTGGTGCAAGCATCTCGGAGTTGGAATATACACTTTGATGAGGTGATCAAAGATTTTGGGTTTGTACAAGGTTTATGAGAAACTTGTATTTCCAAAGAAGTGACATATTGTGGATCAGAAGTAATGTAGAATTTCTATAAAGCATACAAGGTTGTTTGAAAGTAGTTTTCAAAGGAATACCTGGATTGAGCTACTTGAACATTGAGCATCAAGATCTATGGAGATAGATCAAAACGCTTCATAGAAGTTTCAACAAAATGCATGCCTTGACAATTTTTGAAGGAGTTCAAAATAGATCAGCAAAGAAGGAGTTCTTGGTTGCGTTGTGAGGTGTGAATTTGAGTAAGACTCAAAACCCGACCACGGCAGAATAAAGAGAATAGACGAAGGTCGTCTTCTATGCCTTAGCCGTCGACTCTAAAGTATGCCATGCTGAGTACCGCACCTGATGTGTGCCTTGCACTCTGTTGAGAGGTACAGAGAGTGATCCATGATTGAATCACTAGCAGCGGTCAAAATGTATCCTTAGTAACTGATAGACTAAGGAATTTTTCTCGATTATGGAGGTGGTTAAAGAGTTCATCGTAAAGGGTTACGTCGATGCAAGCTTTGACACTAATCCGAATAACTATGAGTAGTGAAACGGATTCGTATAGTAGAGTAGATATTTGGAGTATTTCCGAATAGCACATAGTAGCAGCATCTATAAGATGACATAAAGATTTGTAAAGAACACATGGACCTGAAAGTTTCAGAACCGTTGACTAAAACCTCTCTCACGAGCAAGACGTGATCAGACCTCATAAATATATGGGTGTTGGATTCGTTGGAATCACATGGTGATGTGAACTAGATTATTGACTCTAGTGCAAGTGGGAAACTGTTGGAAATATGCCCTATAGGCCATAATAAATTAGTTATTATTATATTTCTTAGTTCATGATAATCGTTTATTATCCATGCTATAATTGTATTGAATGAAGACTTATATACATGTGTGGATACATAGACAAAACACTGTCCCTAGCAAGCCTCTAGTTGGCTAGCCAGTTGATCAAAGATAGTCAGGGTCTTCTGATTAAGAACAAGGTGTTGTTGCTTGATAACTGGATCACGTCATTAGGAGAATCACGTGATGGACTAGACCCAAACTAATAGACGTAGCATGTTGATCGTGTCATTTTGTTGCTACTGTTTTCTGCGTGTCAAGTATTTGTTCCTATGACCATGAGATCATATAACTCACTGACACCGGAGGAATGCTTTGTGTGTATCAAACGTCGCAACGTAACTGGGTGACTATAAAGATGCTCTACAGGTATCTCCGAAGGTGTTAGTTGAGTCAGTATGGATCGAGACTGGGATTTGTCACTCCGTGTAACGGAGAGGTATCTCGGGGCCCACTCGGTAATACAACATCACATACAAGCCTTGCATGCAATGTGACTTAGTGTAAGTTGCGGGATCTTGTATTACGGAATGAGTAAAGAGACTTGCCGGTAAACGAGATTGAAATAGGTATGCAGATACTGACGATCGAATCTCGGGCAAGTAACATACCGAAGGACAAAGGGAATGACATACGGGATTATATGAATCCTTGGCACTAAGGTTCAAACGATAAGATCTTCGTAGAATATGTAGGATCCAATAAATGCATCCAGGTCCCGCTATTGGATATTGACCGAGGAGTCACTCGGGTCAGGTCTACATAGTTCTCGAACCCGCCGGGTGTGCACACTTAAGGTTCAACGTTGTTTTATGCGTATTTGAGTAATATGGTTGGTTACCGAATGTTTTTCGGAGTCCCAGATGAGATCACGAACGTCACGAGGGTTTCCGGAATGGTCCGGAAATGAAGATTGATATATAGGATGACCACATTTGATTACCGGAAGGTTTTCGGAGTTACGGGGAATGTACCGGGAATGACGAATGGGTTCCGGGTGTTCACCGGGGGGGGGGGGGCAACCCACCCTGGGGAAGCCCATAGGCCTTAGGGGTGGCGCACCAGCCCTTAGTGGGCTGGTGGGACAGCCCAAGAAGGCTCTATGCGCCATAGGAAGAAAATCAAAGAGAAAAGAAAAAAAAAAAGAGGAGGTGGGAAAAAGGGGGAAGGACTCCTCCTTCAAAACCTAGTTTGATTCGGTTTGGAAGGGGAGGACTCCCCCCCTTGGCTCGACCGAACCCCTTGGGGGTCCTTGGACCCCAAGGCAAGGCTCCCCCTCTTCCCCCTATATATACGGAGGTTTTAGGGCTGATTTGAGACAACTTTGCCACGGCAGCCCGACCACATATCTCCACGGTTTTACCTCTAGATCGCGTTTCTGCGGAGCTCGGGCGGAGCCCTGCCAAGATAAGATCATCACCAACCTCCGGAACACCGTCACGCTGCTGGAGAACTCATCTACCTCTCGTCTCTCTTGCTGGATCAAGAAGGCAGAGATCATCGTCTAGCTGTACGTGTGCTGAACGTGGAGGTGCCGTCCGTTCGGCACTAGATCGTGGGACTGATCGCGGGACGGTTCGCGGGCCGGATCGAGGGACGTGAGGACGTTCCACTACATCAACCGCGTTTCTTAACGCTTCTGTTGTGCGATCTACAAGGGTACGTAGATCGGAAATCCCCTCTCGTAGATGGACATCACCATGATAGGTCTTCGTGCGCGTAGGAAACTTTTTGTTTCCCATGCGAAGTTCTCCAACAGAATGAGGAGAGGATGAGCTCGGGCACGACTCAGGAGGGTTATCCCCTCGCGTGCCAGTGTAGAGCGGCGGCCAGGCAGGCGCACAGGTGCTTGGCAGCGCCGGAGTATGCGGCGGCCACCTCCTGCTGCCCACTGGCGGGGGAGGAAGACGACAGGAAGAAGCTGGGCCGATCCAGGTGAGCGACAGGTAAGACTTTTCTCATTTTCTTTCTGTTTTGTTTCTGTTTTAATTACTGACATTGATTTCTATTTATTTTGGCTTCAAAAGCAAACTAAAAATAGTTTGAAAAATGTTGGGGTGTTAGTTGGAATATTTCCAATCACCCATAAAGTTTTCAGCATTTTTGAAAACTATATATTTTTAAATTAAATTTTTAAACTTGAAACCAGTAGCCTTTCGCATTTATTTAAATTGCCAAATGTGTTAAGAAAATAGTTTTCTTCATTGCTTATTTTCTTTCAAGAATTATCAGAAAAGTTGAACTTTTCTTGAGGCCATTTTGGGTTCATTGATTTGAACAAGTTTATAATTCCTTTGAATTTGAGAAGTGGCTAGGGTTTTTGAGTTTTCCTTCACCACTTGCTTTGTTCTTGTTGAAATTTTCTTGGATGCAATGCAAAGAATATATGAGCACAATGCTAACTTGATTTGGGTTTCAGGGATGTGACATTAAACCCATGAGACACATCTCCAAAACTTACAGTAACTGTTTATTTCTCACAATCAGTCTTAGCATTAACAGTATTCAAGAAGGGTCTAGAAAATATAATGGGACAAAAATCATCTTGTGGGGAACCAAGAATAAGAAAATTAGTAGGATACTTTATTTTCCCACACAAGACTTCAACATCTCTAAAAAACCAGTTGGTGCAATAGTATCTCTATTAGAAAGCTTGGTGGTAACATCAATTTCTTCTAATTCAACTGATCCAATATCAATCATAATTTCTTGGTATAAGGTAAAGGGAATTGCACCCACACTTGCACCCACATCACATAAGCCAAGATAAAAATGATCTCCTATTCTAACAAAAACAACAGGCACGCTAACAATAGGTCTATGTTAACTTTTAGTATTAGGTCTAGCAATTCTAGGAGCTTCATCACACAAATGAATGACATGCCCATCAATATTATCAACCAAAAGATCTTTAACCATATCAATATTAGGTTCACCTTTAATTTGTTCAGGAGGTATAGGTTATCTTGTATAACTCTTACGAACCACGGGAAGATAGAGAGGGGGAAACTCCATGTGATTCATCTATATTAGTAAAGCTCGCGATACATCAAGATAGTGCCATGTCAAGAACACGAGAGAGAGAGAGAGAGAGAGAGATCAGACACATAGCTACTGGTACATACCGTCAGCCCCGAGGGTGAACTACTCCTTCCTCATCATGGAGACCGCCGGGATGATGAATATGGCCTCCGGTGATGGTTTCCCCCTCCGGCTCGGTGCCGGAATGGAATCCCGATTGGTTTTTTGTGGCTATGGAGGCTTGCGGTGGCGGAACTCCTAATCTAGGTTTCCTTCTAGAGGTTTCTTGATTTATAGGAATTTTTGGCCTCAGTCTCACGTCAAGGCGGTGCCCGAGGGGCCCACAAGAGAGGGGGGAGCGCCCTAGGGGGGCGCCCCCTGGCTCGTGGCCTGGTGGTGGACCAGCTCCGGTTGATTATTTCTCAAGTATTTTTTATATTTTCCAAAAATATTTTTTGTAAAGTTTCAGCTCATTTCGAGAACTTCTTTTTCTGCACAAAAACAACACCACGGTAGTTCTGCTGAAAACAGCGTAAGTCCGGGTTAGTTCTAATCAAACCATACCAAAATCATATAAAATTATTGTAAACATGGCATGAATACTTCATAAATTATAGATATGTTGGAGACGTATCAGCATCCCCAAGCTTAATTCCTGCAAGTCCTCGAGTAGGTTAATGATAAAAGAAATAATTTATGATGTGTGAATGCTAGCAAGTGCACAAGTTTGATCAATGAAAATTTCACTAACTTTTTTCTAGCATCATTATATATCATAAACAGTCGCTCATCTCATAAAACTTCTCATGATGAAGTAACAAGCAATTCACATGTTAAAGTATACACCAAAAAGTTTCTTGAAAACTAACAAACCATGCTTTCATTCACCAAACAATTGCAATTCATCTTATTTTCATGAAGGGTCTATGTAAGACCTTTTGATTTAGCAAATTCCATATACTCAACTATCATATAGTCTTATGATAACCCACAAGTATAGGGGATCGCAACAGTTTTCGAGGGTAGAGTATTCAACCCAAATTTGTTGATTCGACACAAGGGGAAGCAAAAGAATATTTTCGAGTATTAGCAGTTGAGTTGTCAATTCAACCACACCTGAAAGACTTAGTATCTGCAGCAAAGTTTCAGTAGCAAAGTAGTGTGATAGCAACAGTAGCAACGGTAACAATAGCAGCAGTGACAACAGTAGCGGTAACAATAGCAGTAGTGACAGTAGTAGCGGCAAAGTAACGTAGCAAGGACCAGTAGGAAAAGCTCGTAGGCATTGGATCGGTGATGGATAATTATGCCGGATGACATTCATCATGCAACATTTATAACATGGGGAGATTTGTAACTAGCTCCAGTTCGTCAATGTAATGTACGCATGTATTCTGTATATAGTCATACGTGCTTAAGGAAAAGAACTTGCATGACATCTATTGTCCATCCCTCCCGTGGTAGCGGGGTCCTAATGGAAACTACGAGATATTAAGGTTCTCCTTTTAATAGAGAACCAGAACAAAGCATTAGCACTTAATGAATACATGAACTCCCCATACTATGGTCATCTCCGGGAGTGGTTCCGGATATTGTCACTCCGGGGTTGTCGGGTCATAACACATAGTAGGTGACTACAAATTGCAAGATAGGATCAAGAACACACATATATTGATGGAAATATAATAGGTTCTGATCTGAAATCATGGCACTCGGGCCCTAGTGACAAGCATTAAGCATGGCAAAGTAGTAGCAACATCAATCTCAGAACATACTGGACACTAGGGATCAATCCCCATCAAAACTAACTTGATTACATGATAGATCTCATCCAAACCATCACCGTCCAGCAAGACTACGATGAGATTACTCACGAACGGTGAAGAGCATCGTCGAATTGGTGATGAAGGAAGGTTGGTGATGACGATGGCGACGATCTCCCCTCTCCGGAGCCGAGAACGGACTCCGGATCTTCCCTCGAGAGGAAGAACAGGTGGTGGCGGCGCCTCCGTATCGTAAAACGCGATGAACTCTTCTCTCTAATTTTTTCTGGGCGAAAGGAAATAAATAGAGCTGGAGTTGGAGGCGGCGGAGCCCCGAGGGCCCCACAAGCGTGCTAGGCGCGGCCAGGGGGCCCGCGCCTCCTAGGCTTGTGGGCTCCTCGCTCCACGCCTCCGGTTGAGTCTTGCGCCAGTATTTTTTATATATTCCACAAAAAATCCTCGTAAATTTCCAGGTCATTCCGAGAACTTTTATTTCAGCGCAAAAACAACACCATGGCAATTCTGCTGAAAACAACGTTAGTCTGGGTTAGGTCCATTCAAATTATGCAATTTAGAGTCCAAAACAAGGGCAAAAGAGTTTGGAAACGTAGATACGATGGAGACGTATCAACTCCCCCATGCTTAAAGCCTTGCTTGTCCTCAAGCAATTCAGTTGACCAACTGAAAGAGACAAAAGAAAAACTTTTACGAACTCTGTTTGATCTTGTTGCTGTAATTATGTCTAACTCATATTCAGATTTTCAGCAAGATCATAAGCTAACCACATAAGCAATGACATTTAGGTCTCAAGATGTACTCGTATCAATGGCATAATCAATTGGCGAGCAATAATAATGAGTTTCAAATGTCAACACTTCAATCAAAACAATCATAACACAATATGTATAGGTGGTATCTCGCTAGCTCTTTCTGAGACCGCAAAACATAAATGCAGAGCACCTTCAAAGACCAAGGGCTGACTGAACATTGTAATTCATGGCAAAGAAGATCCAGTCACAGTCATACACAATATCAATTAAAAGCTAAACATAAAAATGACGGAGGTGCTCTCTAATTGGTGCTTTTATAAGGAGAGGATGACTCAACAGAAACATAAATAGATAGGCGCTTCGCAGAGGGAAGTATTTATTTGCAGAGGTGCCAGAGCTCAACCTTTGAAGACAGAGATAAATAATTTTGGGTGGCATGCTTTCATTGTCAACGCGATGACTAATAGTTTTCACCATCTTCCATGCTACACATGCTATAGGCGGTTCCCAAACAGAAAAGTAAAGTTTTGACTCCCCCACCATCGATCAATCACACTCCACGACTAGGCGAATCCTCGGGTGCCGTCCATACCAACAACAATCCAGGGGGAGTTTTGTTTGCAATTATCTTTTCGATTTTACCATGGAACTGGGCATTCCAATTACCGGCCCCTTTCTCATGAGTGATAGTGAATAAAGACATATCGAGGATAACATGCCTAGCATGGAAGATACTGATCGCCCTTGTCAACACATGAGCGGTTCGGGCATGCAAAACAGATTATTTCTTGAAGGTTTAGAGAGTGGCACATGCAAATTTACTTGGAACGGCAGGTAGATACCGCGTATAGGTAGGTATGGTGGACTCATATGCAACAAATTTGGGTTTATGGAAGTGGATGCACAAGCAGTATTCCCGCTTAGTACAAGTGAAGGCTAGCAAAAGACTTGGAAGCAACCAACTAGAGAGCGACAACAGTCATAAATATGCATTGAAATTAACCAACATTGAGTGCGAGCATGAGTAGGACAGAAGTCACCATAAACATGAATATCATAGAGGCTATGTTGATTTTCTTTCAACTACATGCGTAAACATGCACCAAGTCAAGCCACTTGAATCATTCAAAGGAGGATACCATCCTACCATACTACATCATAATCATCTTGAAATTCATGTTGGTATCCAAGACAAACCATTATAAGCTCCTAGCTAATTAAGCATGGCATCAGAAACTATGATCTCTAAGTTGTCATTGCAAACATATTTCTGTCATAACAAAGCTTTATTAGGAACGATGAGCTAGTCATATTTACAAAAAACAAAATAGATCGAGTTCATACCAGCTTTTCCAGGCTCAGTCACTTCATCATATATCGTCATTATTGCCTTTCACTTGCATGACCGAATGATGTGAACAATAATAAGAGTGTTCGTGCATTGAACTACGCTGGAATCTGCAAGCAAACACAACGGAGAAGACAAAGTAATATGGCTCTTTGATAGATAAACAGATATGCATGCGAGAGCCACTAACATTGTAACCATGGTCTTCTACCTTGACCCAAATAAAAAAACTATTTACACGGGAAAGCTCCCAACAAGCAAAAGAAGAACAGGAAATCTTTTTGGGTTTTCTCAAACTAGGAGAACACACGTGAACAAAGCGAGAAAAAGAAATAAACTAGCATGGATGATATAGTGGCAAGGTGTGAACAAAGACTATCAAAGTGAAAGTGTGAGCATGAATGTAAAGTCGGTGAGAAACACGTACTCCCCCAAGCTTAGGCTTTTGGCCTAAGTTGGTCTACTCCCAAGGTGGGAAGTAACCGTCTCCGGGGTACTCCGGAGTGTACTGAGGGTGCCACTATTGGGTGAGCTCCTCTCGCTCCCATTGATAAACTGGCGTCTGGTACTCGACTGGTAGCTCCGGCACGGGCGCCTGTGGTGGCGCTATGCCCCAATATGCGTAGATGTCCGAGGGCATAATAATGTACCTGCCTAGATGAAGATTGAACAAAGAAGGAGCAGGCAAGGTAATAGTCTCACGAGTACCCTGACTAAATACCAAGTTATAAATCATCCTCTTATTTATATCTTTATCAAGAAAGTCATGGCGAACCATGCTATCATAATCTAGATATCTCTCAGGAATAAGAATCTCTTCTTCCTCGTGCAGTCTAATAGGTATCTCAAAGTGTCTAGCAAGACGGGTAGCATAGATACCTCTATAAACAGCGCCTTTAGTACGGTTCATGTTCAACCGTTGAGCCACTATAGCGCCCAAGCTATAAGTTTTATCATTATAAAGGGCTTCGCGCAAAACCGCAAGATCTGGGGAGCTAAGAGCCCAGCTTTCCCACGGCCAATCAAACATTTTCCCACAAATAATGAGAAATACCGAAGCACGGGAAAATGAATGCTAGCAACTCTAGTGCAAGATACTCCTCTCTCCTCTCCTATAGCAATAGTATCAATGAAATCCTCCAAGTCCCATGGACGAGGTTCATGAATATCCCCAACATAAGGTAATTTGCAGACATTGCAAAAATCCTGAAGTGACATGCGCTGAGGGATATCATATAACTTGAACTCAACCATAGGAGGGTTCTTCCTTGGATAGAAATTAAAGCTTTGCGCGAAATATTAGTGAGGAGGAGGTATTGTGGACACTTATCTTCAACGAATGCGGTAAGGCCTGCGTTCTCCACCAAGTAATAAAAATCCTCATAAAGACCGGCGGCACGTAAGAACACATTGCTTGGCCACTCGCACGCTCGAACTTCCGCAACTCAGGGGACTGGATACTTGGGTTTCTTCTTCTCATTTTCATCATCCTTGGGGTCACGGCTTGAAGAGCCTCTAAGGAACCTCCTCATATTTTCCCTTTTCTTGCTCTGAAAATTTCTGAAATTTTTAGTGACTCAAAAGAAATTGAACAAGGCTCAACGAAACTCATAGCAACTACTCCAACAAGTGCCTAGAGGCCATATCATGCATCAAAACTACTTGGGACCAACTAAAATTAGCATGCAAAGCTCAAGAACAGGGTCACCAAGGCAGCAAAAATACGCAACAAATAAGGCACTAGAGCAAAAACTAATTGGACCAATGGACGAGTCACATACCAAGGAACAATTCCCCCAAAACAGTTTGGTGAAAGGGGCTTTGCACAAGGAGATCGAAAAACGCAGGAAGAAGAGCAAGAACACGGGTTTGAGCTATGGAATGATTTTTCTGGAGGTAGGAGAAGGAGATGGGAGCTGGAATAAGTGGAGGGGGTCCACATGGGGCCCACAAGTCTGGTAGACGCGGCGAGGGGGGTGCCCACGCCTCTTGGGCTTGTGGCCCACTCGTGCATCCCCCTGACTAGCTCTTTGTCTCAGAATTTTTCAAAAATTCCAGAAAAAATCATACTTGATTTTCAGGGCATTTGAAGAACTTTTATTTTCGGGACACTTTTCTACGGGACGCAAAAAGCAGAAAACAGGAAAAACTAAAGCTAAATCTATCATTTTTCTTCTAAGCAACCGAAGGTAAAGGTTTGGAACAGAGGGTTGTGACTCCTAGATTCATCCATCTCATGGTCATCAAAACAAATATGTCAATGAGGTTGATCAAGTCTCCTTGACAAACTTTTTTCGAATCGCATAAAACTGGAGAATTTTCAAATAGTCTCTAGGTTACCTCAATGGGGATGTGCATATCCCCAACAAGCAAATCATACTTGATCTTAACAGTAGGTATAGGGCATTCAAAGCTCCAAATAAGAATCGATGAAGTTTTTTCAATAGCATTGATGCAATGTACTCGATATTGTTTCTTCGGAAAGTGCACCGTATGCTCATTACCATTGACATGGAAAGTGACATTGCCTTTGTTGCAATCAAGAACAGCCTCTGTAGTGTTTAAAAAGGGTCTTCCAAGGATGACCGCCATGGCATTATCCTCGGGAATATCCAGAATAACAAAGTCTGTTAAGATAGTAATGTTAGCAACCACAACAGGCACATCCTCGCAAATGCCGATAGGGAAAGCAGTTGATTTATCGGCCATTTGCAGCGACATTTGAGGGGGTGTCAACTTATCCAATTCAAGTCTACGATAAAGAGAGAGAGGCATAACACTAACACCGGCTCCAAGATCCCATAAAGCAGTTCCAATGTAGTTTCCTTTAATGGAGCAAGGTATAGTGGGCACTCCGGGAACACCTAGTTTCTTAGGAGTTCCACCCTTGAAGGTGTAATTAGCGAGCATGGTGCAAATCTCAACCTCAGGTATCCTCCTATTATTAGTCACAATATCCTTCATGTATTTAGCATAAGGAGACATTTTGAGCATATCTGTCAGACGCATTTGCAGAAAGACAGGTCTAATCATTTCAACAAAGCGCTCAAAACCCTCATCATCTTTTTTTCTTGGATGGTTTGGGAGGAAAGGGCATGGGTTTCTGAACCCATAGTTCCCTTTCTTTACCATGCTTCCTAGCAATGAAGTCATTCTTATCATATCTCCTATTCTTAGGTTGTGGGTTATCAAGATCAACAGGTTCAATCTCCACATCCTTATCATTGCTAGGTTGAGCATCATCATGAACACCACTATCGATATTATCACTAGGCTCATGTTCATCACCAGACTGTGTTTCGGCATCAGAAACAAAGACATCGTTTGTATTCTCGGGTGTAATAACAACAGGTTTGCTAGCATGCAAGTTCCTATCATCTTTCTTTTTCTTCCTAGGATGACTAGGTGCCTCGGTGCTAACTCCTTTAGAATCTTGTTCAATTCTCATAGGATAACCCTCAGGATACAAAGGTTCCTGGGTCATTCTACCACCTCTAGTGACGACTCTAACAAAATTGTCATTCAACTCATTGAGCAAGTCATTTTGAGCCTTAAGTACTTGTTCTACCTGAGTAGTGACCATAGAGGCATGTTTACTCAAAAGCTTAAGATCATTGACATTTCTGTCCACACAAGCACTTAAATGACTAAGCATACGAGCATTCTGCTCCAATTGTCTGCTAACATAATCATTGAAACTTTGTTGTTTGGCAACAAAGTTATCCAATTCATCTAAGCATAAGCTAGCAGGCTCATCAAAAGGAATATCACTCTCATTGAATCTACGAAGAGAATTTACCTCTACTACCTGTGTCGGGTTATCAAGACCATGGATCTCTTCGATAGGTGGTCGATTCTTGACATCTTCAGATTTAATGCCTTTCTCTCGCATAGATTTCATAGCTTCTTGCATATCTTCAGGACTGAGGAATAGGATACCTCTTTTCTTCGGAGTTGGCTTCGAAGGTGGTTCGGGAATAGTCCAAGCATTCTCATTGCACAAGATATTATTCAATAGAATCCCAGCTTGTGGTCCCTAGAAGCATCTATCTAGGTGGTCCCTAGAAGCATCGGTTAGTCCATTATAGAAGATATCAATTATTTCATTCTTCTAAAGAGGGTGATTAGGCAAAACATTCAGTAGCTGGACAAGCCTCCCCCAAGCTTGTGGGAGACTCTCTTCTTCAACTTGCACAAAGTGATATATATCCTGCAAGGCAGCTTGTTTCTTATGGGCAGGAAAGTATTTCTCAGAGAAGTAGTAGATCATATCCTGGGGACTACGCACAGAACCAGGAGCAAGAGAAGTGAACCAAGTCTTAGCATCATCCTTTAGCGAGAAAGGAAATGGCTTAATGATATAGTAGTGGCGGATCTTTTCCTCACTCGTGAATAGGGTGGCCATATCGTGCAGCTTAGTAAGATGTGCTACAACCGCTTCAGACTCGTAACCATGAAAACGATCAGATTCGACCAAAGTGATTAAATCAGGATCGACAGAGAATTCATAGGCTTATCGGTCACAAAGATAGGCGAAGTAGCATACTTTGGGTCGTATTTCATCCTAGCGTTCAGAGATTTTTATTTCCACTTGCGCAGTAATTTCTCAAGATCATAGCTATCCTTACAAGCAAGAAAGTTCTCAGTTATCTCTCCTCCATAACATAACCCTCAGGTATATCACGCAGTTCATATCTAGGAGAGCTAGTTCTAGCAGGTGAAATAGCAGGTTCTACTTCAATAATTTCAGCAGTCTCAGAAGTATCATCACATTCAGCAGCAACTCTAGCACTTTGTGCATCAAGGAATGCACCTAGTGGAAAAGCAGTATCAAGCAAAGCATCATCACAGGCATCATCGATAGCAGAAGTAGCATCATCAAGCACATGCGACACATCAAAATTTCTAGCAGGAGGTGGTGTCGGAAACTTACTCATAACTGAAGGTGAATCAAGTGCAGAGCTAGATGGCAGTTCCTTACCTGTCCTCAAGTTGAGGGCAAGACTTTAGTTTTTGGATATCTCGGATTCCTCATAGTGATCAACAGACGTAAATCCCAAGTGACTCATAGAATAGTGCTAGGCCTCCCCGGCAACGGTGCTAGAAAATAGTCTTGATAACCCACAAGTATAGGGGATCGCAACAATTTTCGAGGGTAGAGTATTCAACCCAAATTTGTTGATTCGACACAAGGGGAAGCAAAAGAATATTATCGAGTATTAGCAGTTGAGTTGTCAATTCAACCACACCTGAAAGACTTAGTATCTGCAGCGAAGTTTCAGTAGCAAAGTAGTGTGATAGCAACAGTAGCAACGGTAACAGTAGCAGCAGTGACGGCAGTAGCGTTAACGAGAGCAGAAGTGACAGCAGTAGCGGCAAAGTAACGTAGCAAGGACCAGTAGGAAAAGCTCGTAGGCATTGGATCGGTGATGGATAGTTATGCCGGATGACATTCATCATGCAACAGTTATAACATGGGGAGATATGTAACTAGCTCGAGTTCGTCAATGTAATGTAGGCATGTATTCCGTATATAGTCATACGTTCTTAAGGAAAAGAACTTGCATGACATGTATTGTCCATCCCTCCCGTGGCAGCGGGGTCCTAATGGAAACTACGGGATATTAAGGTTCTCCTTTAAATAGAGAACCGGAAAAAAGCATTAGCACTTAGTGAATACATGAACTCCTCATACTATGGTCATCTCCGGGAGTGGTTCCGGCTATTGTCACTCCGGGGTTGCCGGGTCATAATACATATTAGGTGACTACAACTTGCAAGATAGGATCAAGAACATACAAATATTGATGGAAATACGATAGGTTCAGATGTGAAATCATGGCACTCGGGCCCTAGTGAAAAGCATTAAGCATGGCAAAGTAGTAGCAACATCAATATCAGAACATAGTGGATACTAGGGATCAATCCCCATCAAAATTAACTTGATTACATGATACATCTCATCCAACCCATCACCGTCCAGCAAGCCTACGATGGGATTACTCACGAACGGAGAAGAGCATCATGGAATTGGCGATGAAGGAAGGTTGGTGATGATGATGGCGACGATCTCCCCTCTCTGGAGCCCAGAACGGACTCCGGATCTGCCATCCAGAGGAAGAACAGGTGGTGGCGGCGCCTCCGTATCGTAAAACGCGATGAACTCTTCTCTCTGATTTTTTTTCTCGGCGAAAGGGACTAAATAGAGCTGGAGTTGGAGGCGGCGGAGCCCCGAGGGCCCCACAAGCCTACTAGGTGCGGCTAGGGGGGCCTGCGCCTCCTGGGCTTGTGGGATCCTCGCTCCACGCCTCCGGTTGATTCTTGCGCCAGTATTTTTTATATATTCCACAAAAAATCCTCGTAAATTTTTAGGTCATTCCGAGAACTTTTATTTCTGCGCAAAAACAACACCTTGGCAATTCTGCAGAAAACAGCGTTAGTCCGGGTTAGTTCCATTCAAATCTTGCAAATTAGAGTCCAAAACAAGGGCAAAAGAGTTTGGAAAAGTAGATACGATGGAGACGTATCATCTTCCATGATTGCTAACACTCAAAGCGTATTTTTAGAGAAAATGGCATCCGTCGAACACAGAGAAAGATAGGGGCTTAAAGTTTCGCCTTCCAACTTATTTATCATATAGATAATTGTCAACAATAATAATTCATGATCAAATATATTTGAATGGACATATATGCTTGGATATTTACCCACCATATGATGCTTGCCAAGAGAAAAATGCAAAATATAGGAACTGGTGAAGATCACCATGACTCTTGTATAAAGGTAATTTCTAGAAAGTAAAAGATAGGCCCTTCGCCGAAGGAAGCATTGATTTGTAGAGGTGCCAGAGCTCAAGCTTTTAAAACAGAGACGAATAATAATTTTGAGCGGTATGCTTTCATTGTCAACATAAAAACCGAGAGATCTCGGTATCTTCCATGCTATATACATTATAGGCGGTTCCCACATAGAATGGTAAAGTTTTTACTCCCCCTCCACCAATCAGTCACACTCCATGGCGCGCTGAATCCACGGGTACCGTCCATACAAACAACAATCCTGGGGGAGTTTTGTTTCATTATATTTTTATATTTTTTTAGCATGGGACTAGGCATCCCGAATACCAGCCACTTTCTCGTGAATGATAGTGAATCAACACATATCGTGAGAATAACTCACCTACCATGGAAGATACTGGCAGCCCCTAGTCACTATATTGAGCAATTCAGGCATACAAAACAGAATATTATTTAAAGGTTTAGAGTTTGGCACACACAAATTTACTTGGAACAGCAGGTAAATACCGCATATAGGTAGGTATGGTGGACTAATATAGAACAACTTTGGGTTTAAGGGTGTTTGGATGCACAAGTAGTATTTCTACTTGGTGCGGAAGTTTTGGCTAGTATGAGGTGGAAGCAAGCACCACACGTTGGAGGATCCATAACAATATAACTTCTATGCAAATATACCCAAACATAACTCATTAAGTTGTCTTCCTTGTCCAACTTCAACTGATTTTCTCAAGTTTCAAAATAATTAATGGGTATGCACAATCATACAAGATTTCCAAGGTAGTATATTTATATTTGAAATATCTCTTCCTTCAATATTCTTTCATGAATTGTTCAAGTGACCAATGCGGTGTTTGCTAACATTCAATAAATTTACCACCTATACTTCTTATATGTGCAGTCATTACTCCCCATGGGATAATCATATAAAACATATATAATCTGAGATTTATGATATTCAATTCATTCAACCTTTTATTCATAGGATATAAGTGAAGCACGAGAGTAAATGACAAAACTACTCCAAAACATATAAGTGAAGACCAATGAGTAGTCAAACAATTAAGTAGCTATGTGAGGACTTTCTCTCTATATCTTAATAAACATTTTAAGATATAAGTATTTTATTTAAACAACAAGAAAAATAAGAATAGCACTCAAAGAATAGGACGCATCATGTGAACGAATAAAAATTTAGGCTCAACGTAGGTTAACCGATAGTTGACGAAGAGAGGTGGGATGCGTAGCATCCTCAAGCTTTGATGCTTGAGAGTTCTTGAAATATTTACTTGTGGTGCCTTGGGCATCCCCAAGCTTGAGCTTTTGTATCTTGTTCAATCCTCTCGTAGACCGGTTTCACCTATTCTCAAAAACTTCATCCACACAAAACTTGAAAAGAACTCGTGAGATAGGTCAGTGCACATAATAATAAATCAACTCTTTATGTACTGCCAAGACAAGTTGCATAATAATTGCAAACATCATCTACTGTTTACTATCATTTCCACAATTTATATCTATCAATATAGGCTATGGGAACTATAGGATAAGTAGATAAAAAAACTATGACACCAATCTATCCAAGCAGAACACTCTATAGCAATTTATGAAAACAGTGTACTTCTGTAACTCAAAAAATTATTATAATTTAGGAAAACCTATAAAATTTATTCTCATCAATAGTAGTGGGAGAAAACTCAACAAAATAACTATCATTAGGTACTTTATTGGCATAACCACTTTGAATATTAAAATCATGATAACAAGTTTCATGGTTACTATCACTCTTTATAGCATAGATGTCATCGCAATAATCATCATACATAGGAGGCATGCTATCATCATAATAGTTTTGCTCATCAATACTTGGGGGACTAAAAATATCATATTCATCAATCATAGCATCCCCAAGCTTGTGTATTTGCATATCATTAGCATCATGAATATTCATAGAATTTATAATAAAAATATTGCTACCATAATTTTCCCTTCCATAATTTTAGTGCCAAACATTTTAATAACTCCTTCTTCTAACACTTGAGCACAATTTTCCCTTCCATAATTTTCAGGAAAGACAATGAAAAGATGAAGCATATGAGGAACCTCAATTCCATTTTTTGTAGTTTTATTTTATAAATCCAAACTAGTGAAAAACAAGAAACTAATAGATTTTATATCAAGATCTAAAGATGTACCTTCAAGCACTCACCTCCCCTACAACGGTGCCACAAAAGATCTTGATGTATACTACACAACCTTGTTCTTGTACACTCGTGTTGGGCCTCCAAGCGCAGAGTTTTGTAGGACAATAGCATGTTGCCCTCAAGTGGATGACCCAAGATTTATCAATCCGTGAGAGGCATAGGATGAAGATGGTCTCTCTCAAGCAACTATGCAATCAAATAACAAAGAGTCTCTTGTGCCCCCAACACACCCAATACAATGGTAAATTGTATAGGTGCACTAGTTTGGCGAAGAGATGGTGATACAAGTGTAATATGGATGATAGATATGGGTTTGGGTAATCTGAAAATATAAAAACAGCAAGGTAACTCATGATAAAAGTGATCACAAACGGTATTGCAATGCTTAGAAACAAGACCTAGGGTTCATACTTTCACTAGTGCAAGTTCTCCCAACAATACTAAGATAGTTGAATCATATGTAAATATCTCTAGTTCGACAAATAGTTCACTCCAAAGTCACAAATAGCGGAGAACTAAGGAAGAAATTACTGTAGGGTATGAAACCACCTCAAAGTTATCTTTTCCGATCAATCTTATGAGCTATCCCTATAAGTGTCACGAGCAGCCCTAGCGTTCGTACTAAAATAACACCTTAAGACACACATCAACCAAAACCCTAATGTCACCTAGATACTCCAATGTCACCACAAGTACCCATGGGCTTGATTATACGATATGCATCACACAATTTCAGATTCATCTTGTTCAATCCAACACAAAGAACTTAAAAGAGTGCCCCAAAGTTTCTACCCGAGAGTCAAGACAACAACATGTGCCAACCCCTATGCATAGATTCCTAAGGTCACGGAACCCGGAAGTTGACCACCAAAATATACATCAAGTGGATCAATAGAACACCCCATTATCACCACGGATATCCCATCACAAGACATACATCAAGTGCTCTCAAATCCTTAAAGACTCAATCCGATAAGAAAACTTCAAAGGGAAAACTCAATTCATCACGACAAGATAGAGAGGGGAAAACTCCATATGATTCATCTATATTAATAAAACTCGCGGTACATCAAGATCGTGACAACTCAAGAACACGAGAGAGAGAGAGATCAGACATATAGCTACTAGTACATACCCTCAGCCCCGAGGGTGAACTACTCCCTCCTCTTCATGAAGACTGCACGGATGATGAAGATGGCCTCCTATGATGGTTTCCCCCTCCGGCAGGGTGCCAGAATGGGCTCCCTATTGGTTGTTCATTGTTCTGGAGGATTGCAGCGGCGGAATTTCCGATCTAGGTTTCTTTCTGGTGGTTTGGGTATTTATAGGAGTACTTAGCGTTGGAATCACGTCAGGAAGGTTCCCGAGGAGGTCACAAGCCACACGGCCGCGGCCAGGGGGGTGACCGCGCGTGGTAGGCTGGTGACCTCCTGGTCCACTTCCTGGCCCAGCTCTACGCTCTAGTATTTTTATATTTTCCAGAAATATTCTTCGTAAATGTTCAGCCCATTCGGAGAACTTTTATTTCTGCACAAAAACGACACCATGGTAGTTCTGCTAAAAACAATGTCAGTCCGGATTAGTTCTAATAAAATCATACCAAAATCATATAAAGTTGTGGTAAACATGGCATGAATACTTCATAAATCATAGATACGTCGGAGATGTATCATAGTTGATACGTCTCCAACGTATCTAATTTTCTGAACTCTTTTGCCCTTGTTTTGGACTATTTTGCATGATTTGAATGGAACTAACCCGGACTGACGCTGTTTTGAGCAGAATTGCCTTGTTGTTATTTTTTGTGCAAAAATAAATGTTCTTGGATTGACCTAAAAATTTACGGAGAATATTTTTGGAATTAGTAAAAAATATTGGCGAAAGAATGAACTGGAGAGGGGCCACCACTTGGCCACAAGCCCGCAGGGTGCGGCCCCCTAGGGCGCTCCCATCTGTGTTGTGGGGCCCTTGTGGCTCCTCCGACCTTGTTTTCACTTCTATGTATTCCTATTCAGGGAGGAAAAAATGAAGGAGGAGAGTTCACCACGTTTTATGATATGGAGCCGCCGCTACCTCCTGTTCTTCCTCGGGAGGGCAGACTGGAGTCTTATTTGGGCTCCGAAGAGGGGAAATCGACGCCGTCGTCATCACCAACCATCTTTCATCACCAATTTCATGATGATCTCCGCCGTTCATGAGTAATTCCATTATAGGCTTGCTGGACGGTGATGGGTTGGATGAGATTTCCCATGTAATCGAGTTAGTTTTGTTAGGGTTTGATCCCTAGTATCCTCTATGTTCTTAGATTGATGTTGCTATGACTTTGCTATGCTTAATGCTTGTCACTAGGGCCCGAGTGCCATGATTTCATATCTGAACCTATATATATGTGTTCTTGATCCTATCTTGCAAGTTGTAGACACCTATTACGAGTTATGATCCGCATCCCCCAGGGTGACAATAACTGGGATTCTTTTCGGTGATTACCGTAGTTTGAGGAGTTCATGTATTCACTAAGAACTAATGCTTTGGTCCGGTTCTCTATTAAAAGGTGGCCTTAATATCCCTTAGTTTCCATTATGACCCCACTGCCACGGGAGAGTAGGACAAAAGATGCCATGCAAGTTCTTTTCCATAAGCACGTATGACTATATATGGAATACATGCCTACATTACGTTGATGAATTGGAGCTAGTTCTGTATCACCCTATGTTATGAATCTTGCATGATGAATGCCATCCCCACATAATTATTCATCACTAATCCATTGCCTACAAGATTTCTACATATTGACCTTTGCTAAGTTACTTTTCCGTTGCTATTGTTACAATCACTACAAAACTGCTATTGTCACATTTTCCACCATTATCGTGAACTCCATACTACTTCGTTGAAGATATTAAGTCTTTCACGTGTGGTTGAATTGACAACTCAGCTGCTAATACTAGAGAATATTCTTTGGATCCCCTTTATTCGAATCAATAAATTTGGGTTGAATACTCTACCCTTGAAAACTGTTGCGATCCCCTATACTTGTGGGTTATCAAGACCTTTTTCTCGCGCAATCGCCGGGGAGCATAGCTCTATTCTCCGAGTCACTTGGAAAGGACATTAGGGTTTTGGTTGATGTGTATCTTAAGGTGTTATTTTAGTACGAACTCTAGGGCTGTTCGTGACACTTATAGGAATAGCTCATAAGACTGATCGGAAAAGATAACTTTGAGGTGGTTTCATACCCTACAATAATATATTCGTTAGTTCTCCGATATTTGTAACTTTGGAATGAATTCATTGTCTCACGAGAGGTATTTACAGATGATTCAACTATGTTAGTATTGTTGAGAGAACTTGCACTAGTGAGAGTATGAACCCTAGGCCTTGTTTACATTGCAATACCGTTTGTGCTCACTTTTATCATTAGTTACCTTGCTGTTTTTATATCTTCAGATTAAAAAAACCTATATCTACCATCCATATTACACTTGTATCACCATCTCTTCGCCGAACTAGAGCACCTATACAATTTATCATTGTATTGGGTATGTTGGGGACACAAGAGACTCTTTGTTATTTGATTGCAGGGTTGCTTGAGAGAGACCGTCTTCATCCTATGCCTCCCACGGATTGATAAACCTTAGGTCATCCACTTGAGGTAAACTTGCTATTGTCCTACAAAACTCTGCGCTTGGAGGCCCAACACGAGTCTACAAGAAGAAGGTTGTGTAGTAGAGATCAAGCTGTTTTCTCGCGCTGTTGCCGGGGAGCATAGCTCTATTCTATGAGTCACTTGGAATTTATATCTGTTGATCACTATGAAGAATCTGAAAGACGCTAAAACCAAGATCTACCCCTCAACTACGAGGACAGGTAAGGAACTACCATCTAGCTCTGCACTTGATTCACCTTCTGTTATGAGTAAATTTATGACACCACCACCCGCTACTGAATCTAATATGTCGCAAGTAATTGATGATGCTACTTCTGTTATGCATGATGCTTATGATGATACTTTGCTTGATACTATATTGCCACTTAGTGAATTTCTTGATGAACAAATTGCTAGAGTGAATGCTGAAACTGATGTTATTTTTGAATGTGATGAAAATTATTGAAACTGGACAATATGATGCACCTGCTCGACCTAGCTCTCCTAGATATGAATTGCCTAGTAGACCTAAGGGTTATGTTATGGAAACAGAAGTAGCTAGGGACTTTGTTGCTTGTAAGGATAGAGATGATCTTAAGAAATTGCTATGCAAGTGGAAGGAAAAATCTTTGAATGCTAAAATGGAATATGATCCGAAGTTTTCTACTTCACCTATCTTTGTTACTCATAAGGATTATGAATTCTCTGTCGATCCTGAGTTAATTACTTTGATAGAATCTGATCATTTCCATGGTTATGAATCTAAAACTGTTATGGCACACCTTACTAAATTGAATGATATAGAAACCCTATTTAATCATGAGGAAAAAATTCGTTATTACTATATTCTTAAGTTGTTTTTGTTCTCATTAAAGGGTGATTCTAAGATATGGTTTAATTCTCTTGCTCCTAGTTGTGTGCGTAGTCCCCAGGATATGGTATTTTACTTCTTTGAAAAATATTTTCCTGCCCATAAGAAACAAGTTGCCTTGCAGAAAATATCTAACTTTGTGCAGATTGAAGAAGAGAGTCTCGCACAAGCTTGGGGAGGCTTCTCCAGTTACTTAATGCTTTGCCTGATCACCCTCTCAAGAAAAATGAAATATTTGATATCTTTTATAATGGACAGACCGATGCTTCTAGGGACCACCTAGATAGTTGTGCTGGTTTTGTTTTCAGGGAACGAACCGTTGAACAAGTTGAACTGCTATTGAATAATATATTGAGCAATGATAATGATTGGACCATTCCCGAACTACCTCCAAAACCAACTTCGAAGAAAAGATGTATTCTATTCCTCGGTCCTGAAGATATGCAAGAGTTAAAGAAATTTATGAAAGAAAAAGGTATTAAAGCTGAACATGTTAAGAATCTACCACCTACTAAAGAAATACATGGTCTTGATAACCCAACACAGGTACTTGAGGTAAATTCTCTTCATAGATTTGATGATGGTGGTATTCCTTATAATAAGTGTGCTAGCCAATGCTTGGATGAATTTGATAACTTTGTTGTTAAACAAGAAAATTTCTATGCTTATGTTAGTAGACAATTGAAAAATAATGCTTACATGCTTGATCGCTTGGGTGATTATATGAGTAGAGTTGTTAATGACCTTAGGCTTATTAGTAAACATGCTTCCGTGGTAACTACTCAAGTAGAACAAGTACTTAATGCACAAAATGATTTGCTCAATGAGATGATTAGTAAGAACAACGATCATACTATTAGAGTTCTGACTAGAGGTGGTAGAATGACTCACGAACCTTTGTATCGTGAGGGCCATCCTAAGAGAATTGAGCAAGATTCTCAGAGAGTTAATATTGATGCACCTGGTCCTTCTAATAAAAGGAAAAAAGAATAATGATTGGACTTTGCATGCTGCTAGAGAACCTTTGTAGAGTCACATGAAAACCCAAAATATATCTCTATTCCTAATGCTGAGACACAATTTGGTAACGAGCATGAACCTAGTGATAATATTAATGATGATGTTCATGTCGATGCTCAACCCAGTAATGACAATGATGTGGAGATTGAACCTGCTGTTGATCTTGATAACCCACAACCTAGGAATAAGAGATATGATAAAAGAGATTTTATTGCTAGGAAGCATGGTAGAGAAAGAGAACCATGGGTTCAGAAACCCATGCCCTTTCCTCCTAAATACACCAAGAAGAAGGATGATGAGCATTTTGAGCGCTTTGTTGAAATGCTGAGATCTGTCTTTTTACGTATGCGCTTAAGTGATATTCCAAAAATGTCTCCTTATGCTAAGTATATGAAAGATATTGTTACAAATAAAAGAAAGATACCGGAAGCTGAGATTTCTACCATGCTTGCTAATTATACTTTTAAGGGTGGAATATCAAAGAAACTAGGAGATCCCGAAGTACCTAATATACCATGCTCTATTAAAGGAAATTATGTTAAAACTGCTTTATGTGACCTCAGAGCTGGTGTCAGTGTTATGTCATTTTATTTATATCGTAGACTTGATTTGAATAAGTTGATACCTACTAAAATCTTTGTGCAAATGGCTGATAAATCAACTACTTTACCCATCGATATTTGTGAGGATGTGCCTGTTGTGATTGCAAACGTTACTATCCTAACGGACTTTGTTATTCTTGATATTACCGAGGACGACACTTTGTCAATCATCCTTGGTAGACCCTTTCTGAATACTGCAGGGGCTGATATTGACTGCAACAAATGTAATGCCACTTTTCATGTTAATGGTAATGAGGATACGGTACACTTTCTGAAGAGATGTCCCCAAGTTCATAGTATCAACTCCATTGGTAAAGATTTCCAATGTTTACTATTGGAGACTTTGAATTCCCTCTCCCTACTGTCACAAAGAAATATGATATACTTATTGTTGGGGACATGCAATACCCCATTGAGGTAACCTAGTGTTATTCGAAAGTTCTCTGGTTCCATCTCATTCGAAAAAAGCTTGTCAATAAGACTTGATCAACCTTATTGATGGATTCTTTTTGACGGGCATGAGATGGATGAATTTAGAAATCACAACCTTTTGTACCCAACTTTTATTTTATGTTCCTTAGTTTCAATTTAGTAAAAGTGCTATTATTTCTATGTTTTCTGTTTTATCCGTGCAATAGAAAAATGACCTGAAAATAAAATTTCTTAGAACGCCATGAAAATTTAGTATGATTTTTTCTGGAATATTTAAGAATTTTTGGCCCTCAGAACACATCAGGGGGCTGCACCAGTGGGCCACAAGCCTGCAGGGCACGACCATCCCCCTGGACGCGCCCCCTTGGCTTTTGGGTCCCACGTGGGGCCCCTTCACTTATTCCAGTACCCATCCACTTCGTCTTCCTCCAGAAAAAATCCCAACATTGCTCAAACCCATGTTTTAGCTCCTCTTGCTGCCATTTTTGATCTCCTTTCTCAAAGCCCCATTTGCAAAAATATTTTACGGATTGTTCATCGACATGTGACTCCTCCAATGGTCCAATTAGTTTTTGTTCTAGTGTTTTATATGTTGCAAATTTTTTATGCCGTGGTGCCCTTGTTCTTGATCTTGCATGTCAAATTTGTAGGGTCCCAAGTAGTTTTTGATGCATGATATAGCTTCTAGGAACTTGTGGGAGTAGTTTCTATAAGTTCTGATTGAGTTTTGTTCACTAAAAATTTTATAAATTTTTCAAAGAAAGAAAAATGTTATGGAGAATATATCAAGGTGGTTCCTCGAGCAAGAAGACCCCGAGATTCGTGATACGCGAGCCCGACTTTGAACGACTAAGGGAAGCTCAAGTGCGGCCTTGTGAATGGCCGTCGGATCCATTCAGGGTCGAGGCCGGATTCAAGGAAGAATTTTACGTGTACATACAAAATGTTAGCCTTGAAGATTTTATTTCAGACCAATGCAAGCAATAATATCAACTCACGGATTGCTTTGTGCGGAGGTTTGAATTTTCATCCATGCGTAATACACATTCCGTTCTATTTAATTTTTATGATGAATCTTATACTATGGACCTAGAGGACTTTGACCATGCATGCAAAATTCTACAATGGGGTAGCCATAGTGATCCTCACAAAACCGAATATAATGATATTCTTTCTAGCATCACTGTGGGAGAAACTAGAAATATTACATAGGCTACCTTGGGGAGCATTCACTTCCCTGCCATACATTATCTTCCTCTCTTCATAGGTAGATTGTATTAACGGTAAACATGAGCATACCCACCTTTGCGTACCTGACCTTAGTATTCTTAAGAGTGCGGTCATGGATGATAGACGATATAACTTGGGAGCTATTATTTCTAGGATGCTACATAAAAATGCTAAGGATGGAGATTTCTTCGGTGGAATTTATGTCGGCTATGTAGATAATTATCTTGGGATACCTATAAGGGAGAATGATATTGGGTTACCACTTGCTTTTCTTGATTATGAGGCTATGGTGCGCTACCGGTTTCTTAAGATAAATGAACAACCCCTCCTATACCGACTATTTTTTGTTAGACAACATGTTGTCCATATTACCCTTCCTGCTCCTGCCTTCTTTAACTTTCAGGAAAAACATAGATACTTTATAACCAGAGAGGAGGCAAACGAGTACGAGAGAGAGGCGAAAGTCCCTCGCCTCCGCGCTGAAGCCATTCAGGCGGCAGCCGCTGCTGCCCAGTACAACCCCAACTATGACTTTGGATATTATCCAGGCCAGCCATGGCCCTAGACCAACTAAGGACAAAAGCCTAAGCTTAAGGGAGTATGTATTTCTCACCGACGTTACATTCATGTTCGCACACTCATTCCAGTTGTCGGTGTTCATACTTTTTCATTGTGCCATCCATGGTAGTTTATTTCTTATATTGTTTTCTTGTTGTGTGTTTCATCAACCTTGAGAAAATCCAAAAAAAATAGTTCTAGCTTTACCTTCTAGTTTGTTTAGTTGTAGTGTTAAAAGAAAACCAAAAAGATTTATCGTTCTTCTTTTGCTTGTTGGGGCCTTCCCGTGTAAATAGTTTTTCTTTCTTCTTTGGGTCGTAAGGAGAAGACCACAATGACATTCTAAGAGGCTCTTATATGCATTATCGTTTATCTATCAGAGAGCCCATATTACCTTGTCTTCTCCTTTGAGTTATTGCTTGGAGATTCAGCTTAGTCCAATGCACGTGCACTCTTATTATTATTATTCACACCGTTCGGTCGTGCAACTGAAAGGCAATAATGACGATATATGATGAAGTGACGGAGATGGAGAAAAGTTGGTATGAACTTGACCTATTTTTTTGTAAATATGATTAGCTCATCATTCTGGATTCAGCTTGTTATGGATTGGACATGTTTGCAATGACAATTAGAGATTATAGTTACTTATGCCATGCTTAATTAGCTAGGAGTGAATAATGGTTTGTCTTGAGTGCCAACATGCATATTAAAATGGTTGTGATGTAGTATGATAGAATGGTATCCTCCTCCAAATGATTCGAGTGGCTTGACTTGGCACATGTTCACGCATGTAGTTGAAACAGAACCAACATAGACTCCACGATGTTTATGTTCAGGGTGATTTATATCCTACTCATGCTTGCATTCAATGTTTGTTAATATCAAAGCATGCTTATGACTCTTGTCGCTCGCTAGTTGGTCGCTTCCCAGTATCTTGCTAGCCTTCACTTGTACTAAGCGATAATATTTCTTGTGCATCCATCTCCATAAACCCAAAGTGGTTCCATAACTATGTCTTGATTCAAATTTTAAGTATTTGCAATTTATTTGAAATTCAAATTCCTTTTCATTTTAAAGTTATTGCAAAAAACTAATTTTTTTTCAAAAGTATTTTTTTTTTGGAAAATATGTTCATGTTTTAGAAAATTTTATTCTGAAAATTTTGATATATAATATGCCTATATAAAATGTTCTCTCTATTTTCGTTTTTTTACGTTTTCTTCACTTTTTTTAAAAAAACATTGTTCAAAAAAAAACAAAAGGCACGGCTCGCATGCATCGCCTCTTGCGGCCGGCCGAACTTTTACCTGGCCCATGAGAGGCTTTGTTTCTTTTATCTCCACGTTACGTATATGTTTAGTCCCACATTGCCTATCTATGAACCATTAGACCTCCCTTCCACCTATAAGTATAGACCCATAGGAGCATCCAACAATCATCTATTTCGGGTTAAATCAATCTTCTGGTTTAACTAGATTTAATAAATAAAAATATTTTTTTCCTTCTCTTCGGCGGGATTTCTGGAAGTCGTCTCCTCATTGGAATTAATTCTTACTCTGCATTCTAAAGGTATTTTTTTCGTATTTTTTTTACTCCCATAGTTTATTATTTCTAGATTAGTATTCCTACACTAGTATACGGTAGAGTAATTAGATATATTAATTAGTCTTCGTATTTACACATTAGTACTAGAATTCTTTTAGACATAGCACTTTTCTTTCGTAAAACAGCTTGGCCCTGATTTTTCAAATAGCCATAACTTTTTACTCGTTTATCCGAATTAGATGAAACCAACACCTAGACTTTCGTCTTGATCCCACCTATCCTGTGAACCTATCATATCAACTTTTCGAAATTTTCAAATTTCGAAATTTGTTCATATTCATATTCAAACTTCTTTTGATCATATCATTTTATCCCTAGCTCCGTTTTAGATGAATCCAATTGCGTCGGATTCGTATCAAAGTAATCTTCCCGTTTGTATCATTAGTTTTAACTTTTCAACTTATAATTTTGATCAAAACAGATTTATCTATTAGTGCCCAAAAGTGTTCACATCGTTTTAAGCCGATTAAATGTTATATTGAAGTATTTTTATCTTTTGATCCACTATTTCAAATCTAGTAATTCTTTTTTCTACACGCTCATATTGATCTCCTATATCCAGTACATCATTAGTTTCGACCTTTGAACCTTACAAATTTGAGCGATTCAAATTTGTATTCGAACATTCATTTGATCTTACCTTGCAAACAGTAGCACCTTTTCCATTGATTTGTTTTGCCCCTAAACACTAGTGTTATGTACTTTCCTATTCATAACAACCATGCTCCAATTCAAATACTTTTGACCTTTATGGAATTCAAATTCTATTCATACTTCAATTTGCTATAACTTGGGTTGTAGTGCTCCATTTCAAGAAATTCTTTCTACAAATAAATTCTTATGCCTTATACTATTTTTCAAACAACATTCATGTTGTTCTCCCAATATTTTTGATCATCACCCATAGTGTATGCAAGTCGAGCTTATATAGCGATAGTTGATCATCCTTTGACTCTTTTGAGTTGACCCCTTTCATCGTACCTTTTACAACACCATAAGGCCCTATTTTTTTATTAAACCTTAGTATGTTGTTATTTTGCACAAAGACATGTTTTGTTCTTATGTTCTTTTGGTTCTTCCTTTTTGGCATGAATGTTTATTGAATGCTATTCGTTTACGATAGATTGCTCGGAGTATGGCGAGTAAAATTATAAGGATTTTGAGAGCGACTATCTTCATCAAGTAATACCAGGCAAGTCACTTTGATCATACTATCACCTATGTTTTATGCATCGTAGTTCTACCATCCTATGCCCAATTGCATGCTGAGTAGGTACTTGGAAATTTTAGTTATAGTTTGTAGTGTCATGTGGTAGGCACCCAACAACCCCGATACTTGTCCCCGGGACGACAAATTTCATATTGCTATGCTTGAGTAGACGGGATTTCGGTTGAGTGCATAACACGAGTGATGCGAGGTTGATTAATAATCAAGACCGGTTAAGACAAGATTTTCAATACCTCGGACGCAAATGTAACTCTGGGTGAAGGACGGTTGATCGGCTCCCTGGAGAACCCAGTGGATGACCTGGGATGCTGGAGAGGCCATGACATCCTGCGGAAAGCTTCACCCAGGCTCAAAGAGACGGACGGATATTTTCAAGACCCAAGGCTTACCTGCACAGCCACAAGTCATTATGGGCTCTGGCTTGGTTGGACAACGCGGCGACTCTGGACAGGCGGTGCTAGCAGATGTAGAAGAACGGTAGGAATGGATGGGCACCGACAGGGATTCAGAGGGACCCGTTGAAAGACCATGTTTTGATCATCCGATCTTCAAACACCCTGAAGTGCGAGGACATACTCGGAGGCGATCAAATCTTGTGGGGAACGTGTGCAAAACTCTGCAGAGTACTCAAACCTAATCGATTAGCCGTGTCCACGGTCATGGACAACTTGAGCCAAAGGAACTGAAGTTATCTGAAATTCTCAACACCATTACAAATACTTGATGAGGGTAATATTGATAACTTGGGTATGAGAACTGGTTGGCGGAACCATCTCATTAACAACCAACAGCGGAGTAATATTTTGCTTTTAGCCCCTCTCTTGTTGTAGGATAAAACTCGCTTTATGCAAAACTTATAGCCCCACCTGCCAAATATGCATGTAGAGATAGTTATTTATTATTTTACCCCTCTCTTTGATGACTTGCCGGCATATTCAATATGCTGACCTACACGGCTGCAACGTCTTATGTTGCAGATATTTTCTTCGACGAGTAAGAGTACGATTTAGGGTTACGGTCCGCACTCAACTTGCCGTTCGTGTTTATTGGGACTCCACTCCCTTGACTGCTTCCGCTGAGATATTTAAGGTATATATCAGTTTTATGCTATTTACATGTGATTGCACTTTGATATATACATTGATGTACTGTGTGTGCCAGCATACTGATCCAGGGATGACACAGAAACACAGAGGCTTGACTCGTTTTGAGTCGGGTCGCTACAACAATGAAAGCATACCTCCCAAAATTTTGATTCATCCCTATTCTAAAAGCTTGAGCTCTGGCACCTCTATAACTCAATGCTTCTCTCTGCGAAGGGCCTATCTATTTTACATTACCGTTGAGTCATCCTCTTCTTATAAAAAGGCACCAGTTAGAGAGAACCTCCGTCATTTGTATGCTTTGTTATCAATTGATTTTGAGAATGAGCATGAATGCATCTCTTTTACCATGAATTACAATGTCTAGTCAATCCTTGTTCTTCGGAGGCGCTCTGCATTTATGTTTTGCGGTCTCAGAAAGGCCTAGCGAGATACTAGTATATCATATTGTATTATGATTGTTTTGATAAGATTGTTGTCATCCGAGGCTTATTATTATCGCTCGCTAGTTGATTATGCCATTGATATAAGTAAACATGAGACCTAAATATTATTGTGAATGTGGTTAGTCTATAATCTTTGATGGAAATCTGAACATCAGTTAGACATATTTACAACAGCAAGATCAAACACAGTTTGTAAAAGTTTTTCTTTATCACTTTCAGTTTATCAACTGAAGTGCTTGAGGACAAGAAAAGCTTTAAGCTTGTGGGAGTTGATACTTCTCCAACATATCTACTTTTCCAAACTCTTTTGCCCTTGTTTTGGACTATAATTTGCATGATTTGAATGGAACTAACCCGCACCAACGTTGTTTTCAGTAGAATTGCTTTGGTGTTGTATTTGTGCAGAAATAAAAGTTCTTAGATTGACCAGAAAATTTACGAAGAATATTTTTGGAATTAATAAAAAATATTCGCGAAAGAATCAAGTGGAGAGGGGCCACCACCTGGCCACAAGCCCGCAGGGCGCATCCCCCCTAGGGCGCGCCCCTTGTGTTGTGGGACCCCCGTGGCTCCTCTAACCTCGTTTCCACTTCTATATATTCCTATTCGGGGAGGAAAAAATGAAGGAGGATAGTTCATCGTGTTTTACGATACGGAGCCGCCGCCACCTCTTATTCTTCCTCGAGAGGGCACATGTGGAGTCTGATTTGGGCTCTACAGTGGGGAAATCGACGCCGTCGTCAGCACCAACCATCCTTCATCACCAATTTCATGATGCTCTCCGCCATTCATGAGTAATTCAATCATAGGCTTGCTGGATGGTGATGGGTTGGATGAGATTTACCATGTAATCGAGTTCGTTTTGTTAGGGTTTGATCCCTAGTATCTACTATGTTTTGAGATTGATGTTGTTATGACTTTGCTATGCTTAACGCTTGTCACTAGGGCCCGAGTGCCATGATTTCAGATCTGAACCTATTATGTTTTCATGAATATATATGTGTTCTTGATCCTATCTTGCAAGTCGTAGACACCTATTACGAGTTATGATCCGCATCCCCGAGGGTGACAATAACTGGGATTCTTTCCGGTGATTACCGTGGATAAATTATATTTTCTCGTGTGTAACAATATTTCTTTCTTTTCTGGCGCCGTTGCCAGGGAGTAAAGTGCTTGAAGGTATATCTTTAGATCTTGCAATTAAATCTTTTAGATTCTTGTTTTTCACTAGTTTGCTTTTATAATACAAAACTAAAAAAATGGAATTGAGGTTTCCTCATATGCTTCATCTTTTCAATGTCTTTCGTGAAAATGATGGAAGGGAAAATTGTGCTCATGGGTTAGAAGAAGAAGTTATTAAAATGTTTGGCACTAAATCTTTGAGTGATTAGCATGATAGAAGTATTTTTAGTATGAATTCTCTGAATATTCATGATGCTAATGATATTCAAAGCCACAAGCTTGGGGATGCTATGCTTGATGAATATGATACTTTTAATCCCCACGAGTTTTGATGAGCAAAACTATTATGATGATAGATTGCCTCCTCTGTATGATGATTATTGCAATGACATGTATGATATAAAGAGTGATATTAACCATGAAACTTGTTATCATGATTTTAATATTCAAAGTGGTCATGTCAATCAAGTACCTCATGATAGTTATTTCCTTGAGTTTACTCCCACTATTAGTCATCAGAAGAAATTTTCTTGTGTGGAGAGTAGTAAATTTTCTATGCTTGTAGATCATGAAAATAATGCCTTATGTGCTCGTTATATTGTGAAATCCCTTCATGATGCTACTGAAAATTATTATGAGGAAGGAACATATGCTTGTAGGAATTGCAATAATATCAAGTTTCCTCTCTATGTGTTCAAATTTTTGAAGTTATGCTTGTTTTGCCTTCCTATGCTAGTTTATTCTTGCTCCAATAAATTGTTTGTTGACAAAATCCCTATGCATAGGAAGTGGGTTAGACTTAAATGTGCTTGTCATGATATTCATGATGCTCTTTTGCATGTTTAAATTTTTATTCTTATGTGAGCATCATTGAAATCATCATGCCTAGCTAAAAGGCTTTAAAGAAAAGCACTTGTTGGGAGACAACACAACACTTTTACTTTTTGTTTTTTGGTGTTCAAATTATTAAGCTATTGTGGTAATTATTATTATTTTGCCTTTTATTTCAATAAAATGTCAAGTAAAGCCTTTGGGATAGTGTGGATGATAGTTGACTTAATTCGGTGCAAAAACAGAAACATTTTCTCTTAGTCCAAGAATTTTGTAAATTCACTGGAACATGATTTTGATCTGAATGTTTTACACATGATTCATATACAAATTGCGTGTATTTTCCTGAATTTTCAGAATTGTTAGAGACAAGGAAGTATGGTTACACTACAAATCTTCACATAGTGTTCTATTTTTGACAGATTTTGATTTGCATGCATAGTTTGCTTGTTTTATTGTTCCCATAGCTTATATTCAGTGATATAAATTATGGGAATAGTATAATACAGTAGGTATTATGTGGGAACAATTATGGATCTTGTCTTGACAGTACCTAAGTGAATGATCATTATTTATTATACTAACCCATCTCACGAAGTTCCGTTAAGTTTTGTGTGATTGAAGTTTTCAAGTTTTGGGTGAGATACCGATATGAGGAGAATAAGGAGTGACAATAACCTAAGCTTGGGGATTCCCAGGGCACCCCAAGGTAATATACAAGGAAGACTCAAGTGCCTAAGCTTGGGGATGCCCCAGAACGCATCCCCTCTTTCCTCTTCAACATTATCGGTATATCTTACTTGGAGCTATATTTTTATTTGTCACATAATATGAGTTTTGCTTGGAGCATCATTTTATTTTGTTGTTCCGTGTTAGGTGTTATTTATAATCTTGTTTTTCAATAAAAAGTTCCAAGAACTGCATTAGGATGCTTGCATTGCATGCTTTGATTGGTGCCGTGTAAAAACAGAAACTGGAGTTGTAGTGTTTGAATTTTCATATTTTACTAGAACGTGACAAGTTTATGAAATTTTTACACAGTGTTGTAATATAAATTTTATAGCATGTCCTAAATTTTAATAAGTTTTTGAGTTATAGAAGTACAGTTCTTTTCATAAATTTCAACACACTGTTTTGTTTGGAAGATTGTTGTCATAGTTTTGTTATCTACTTATCCTATACTTTCCATAGCCTATATTGGTAGATATAAATTGTGGAAATGATAGTAAACAATAGATGATCTTCTAAAATTATTGTGCAACTTGTCCTGGCAGTACCTTAAGTGTTGATTTATTCTTATGTGTACTAACTTATCTCATGAGTTCTTTTCGAGTTTTGTGTGGATGAAGTATTTGAGAATAGGTGAAACCATAATATTAGAGGATTGAACGAAATACAAAATCTCATGCTTGGGGATTCTCAAGGCACACCATGTAAATATTTCAAGAAGTCTAAAGCATCTAAGCTTGGGGATGCTACACTCTCACCTCTCTTTATCAACAATTATCGGTTAACCTATATTGAGCCCAATTTTTTTATTCGTTCACATGATGCGTCCTATTCTTGGAGTGCTATTTTTCTTTTGCTTGATGTTTAAATAAAATACTTAGATATGAAAACCTTTATTGAGAGAGAGAGAGAGAAAGTCCGCACATAGCTACTTAATTGTTTGACTACTCATTGATCTTCACTTATATGTTTTGGAGTAGTTTTGACATTTACTTTCGTGCTTCACTTTTATCCTTTGAGTAAATGGTTGAATGAATTGAGTATCATAAATCTCAGATTTTATATGTTTTATATGATTATCCCATGGGGAGTAATGACTTCGCATATAAGAAAGTGGCTGCTATATGGGATGCCCAGTCCCATGCTCAAAAAATCAAATCATAGTATAATGAAACAAAACTCCCCATGATTGTCATTTGTATGGACGGTACCCGTGGATTCGGCTCGTCGTGGAGTGTCATTGATTCTTGGAGGGGGAGTAAAAACTTTACCATTCTATTTGGGAACCGCCTATAATGTACCTAGCATGGAAGATACCGAGATCTCTCGGTTGTTATGTTGACAACGAAAGCATACCGCTCAAAATTATTATTCGTCTCTATTTTAAAAGCTTGAGCTCTGGCACCTTTGCAAATCAATGCTTCCCTCTGCGAACGGCCTATCTTTTACTTTCTAGTACTTACCTTTATGCAAGAGTCATGGTGACCTTCACCACTTCCTATATTTCGCCTTTTTCTCTTAGCAATCATCATGTGTTGGGGAATGATCTAGATATATACATCCACACAAATATATTTGATCATGAATTATTATTGTTAACAATTATCTATATGATAAATAAGTTGGGAGGCGAAACATTAAGCCCCTATCTTTCTCTATGTTCGATGGATGCTATTTGTTCTTAAAATATTCTTTGAGTGTGAGCAATCATGGAAGACTATATGATAGTTGACTCTGTGTAGTTTGCTAAATCAAAGCTCTTCCATAGAACCTTCGTGAAAATAAGATGAAGTGCAATTGTTCGATGACTAGGATTATGGTTTGTTAGTTTTCAAGAAACTTTTTGGTCTATACTTTGACATGTGATTAGCTTGTTACTTGATCATGAGAAGTTTTATGAGATGAGCTACTGTTTATGGTTTATATTGATGCCAGAAAAAGTGATTGGAAGTATCATTGATCAAACTTGTGCACTTTCTAGCATTCACACTTCATAAATTATTTCTTTTATCATTTACGTACTTGAGGACGAGCAGGAATTAAGCTTGGGGATGCTGATACATCTCCAATGTATCTATAATTTATGAAGTATTCATGCCATGTTTACGATAGTTTTATACAATTTTGTTATGATTTGATTAGAACTAACCCGGACTAAGGTTGTTTTCAGCAGAACTACAGTGATGTTGTTTTTGTGTAGAAATAAAAGTTCTCGAAATGAGCTGAAAATTTACGGAGAATATTGTTGGAAATTATAACAAATACTGGCGAAAGAATCAACCGACGGGGGTCCACCACCTGGCCACAAGCCAGGGGCGCCCCCTAGGTCACTCCTCGTGTCTTGTGGGCACCTCGGCCACCGCCTTGACATGAGACCGATGCCAGAAATCCCTATAAATCAAGAAACCTCCATAAAGAAACCTAGATCGGGAGTTCCGCCGCCTCAATCCTCCAGAGCCACAAAAACCAATCGGGAGCCCGTTCCAGCACCCTGCCGGAGGGGGAAACCATCATTTGGACACTGTTTTCATAAATTGCTACAGAATGTTCTTTTTGGACAGATTGTTGTCATAGTTTTGTTATCTACTTATCGTATAGTTTCCATAGCCTTTATTGGTATATATAAATTGTGGAAATGATAGTATACAATACCTAATGTTTGAAAATTATTGTGCAACTTGTCTTTGCAGTACATAAAGAGTTGATTTATTATTATGTGCACTAACCTATCTCACGAGTTCTTTTCAAGTTTTGTGTGGATGAATTTTTTGAGAATAGGTGAAACCGGGATACGAGAGGATTAAACAAGATACAAAAGCTCAAGCTTGGGGATCCCCAAGGCACCACAAGTAAATATTTCAAGAACTCTCAAGCATCAGATCTCAAGGCACCACAAGCTTGGGGATGCATCCTATTCTTGGAGTGCTATTTTTTTTTTTTTGCTTGTTGTTTAAATAAAATACTCAGATCTTAAAATCTTTATTAAGAGAGAGAGAAAGTCCTCACCTAGCTTCTTAATTGTTTGACTACTCATTGATCTTCACTTATAGGTTTTGGAGTAGTTTTGTCATTTACTTTCGTGCTTCACTTATATCCTTGGAGTAAATGGTTGAATGAATTGAATATCATAAATCTGAAATTAAATATGCTTCATATACTTATCCTATGGGGAGTAATTACTTCACACACGGTAAGTATAGGTGGTAAAATTTATTGAAAGTTCGCAAACACCGCATTGGTCACTTGAACAATCCATGAAAGAATATTGAAGGAAGAGAGATTCCACATATAAATACACTATATTGGACATCTTCTATGATTGTGAGCTCACTAATTATTTCCAAACTCGAGTAAATTTGTTGAAATTGGACAAGGAAGATAACTTAATGAGTTATGTTTGGGTATATTTGTATAGAAGTAGAAATTCTTCTTGCTACTTCTTGAGCTTGTGTTGGTTTTCCCTTGAAGAGGAAAGGGTGATGCAGCAAAGTAGATAAGTATTTCCTTCAGTTTGTTAAGAACAAAGGTATCAATCCAGTAGGAGGAACAAGCAAGGCCCCAATCTTTGCACCTACACAAACAATCAAACACTTGCACCCAACGCTAAAAGGGGTTGTCAATCCCTTCACGGTTATTTGCAAGGATGAGATCTGATAGAGATAGATATAAAAGATTGCTAGAACAAAAATTAAATAAATGGCAGCAATATATTTTTGGTATTTTTAGTTTGTAGATCTAAAAGTATAATATAGAAAATAGACCCGGGGGCCATAGGTTTCACTAGAGGCTTCTCTCATGAAGGAAAATAATACAGTGGGTTAACAAATTACTATCGAGCAATTGATACAAAAGCGAATAATTATGAACATATCCAAGGCAATGATTATGCATATAGCCACCACGTCCGTGTCAACTACACCGAAACGATTCTGCATCTACTACTATTACTCCACACATCGACCGACTCCAGCTTGCATCTAGAGTATTAAGTTCATGAAGAACAGAGTAACACATTAGGTAGGATGACATGATGCAGAGGGATAAACTCAAGAAATATGATGAAAACCCCATATTTTTATACTTGATGGCAACAATGCAATACGTGCCTCGCTACCGCTACTTTGTTAGTGGGTGAGGACACCGCAAGATTGAACCCAAAACTAAGCACTTATCCCATCGCAAGAATTACCAATCTAGTTGGCCAAACCAAACTAATAAGTCGAAGAGACTTGCTAAGATATGCAATCATGCATAAAAGAATTCAGAGAACATTCAAATGATATTCATAGATAATCTGAACATAAACCCACAATTCATCGGATCTCGACAAACACACCGCAAAAGAGTATTACATCGGATAGATCTTCATGAAGATCATGAAGAACATGGTATTGAAGAACAAAGAGAGAGAAGAAGCCATCTAGCTACTAGCTATGGGCCCGTAGGTCTGTGGCGAACTACTCACGCATCATCGGAGGGGCAATGGAGTTGATGTAGATGCCCTCCATGATCGATTCCCCCTCCGGCGGATTACCGGAAAAGGCTCCCAGATTGGATCTCATGAGAACAGAGGCTCCCAACGATGGAAAAGTATTTTTGTTGCTCCTTAGATATTGGGGGTATATTTGGGAATTTATAGGAGGAGGATTAAGGTTATGAGGGATGCTGTGGGGCGCGCCCTGCAAGCTAGTTGTCTCCCGGCAGGTCTCCTGGCCCCTCTCCATGTGTGGCAGGTTTCTTGTGGTCCAAGAAAAAACATTCCGAAGATTTTATTCTGTATGGACTCCGTTTAATATTCCTTATCTGCAATACTCAAAAACGAGGAAAAAACAGAATCTGGCACTAGGCTCTAGATAAATAGGTTAGTCCCAACAATAATATAAGATAGCATATTAATGCATATAAAACATCCAAAACAGATAATGTAATTGCATGGAACAATCAAAAATTATAGATACGTTGGAGATGTATCAATATTTATGATATTCTTGCCCATTATTCCTCGTTATGATACAATTATTATGTCTTTCCTCTCTCAATATGCGAGGTACATTACAAGGAGGGAAATCATTGTTAACTGGAATTCTGGACCTTGAAAATAATACTAGAGGGGCCATCTACTAGGCACAAGCCAACATAACGCGCCCACCTCCGTGGGGCGCACCATGATGGTTTGTGGGGCCCGAACAGGTCTTCCAACCCACCTCTTTTCCTATGTGGTCTGTTTCACCCTAGAAATAATCATAAGGACACTTTCGGGACGAAGCGCCACCATCTCTGGGCGGAAACCAGGAACATGCCCTTTTGCTCTCACGCACAAAGATTCTGCTGGGGAATCTTCCATCCGGGAGGGGGAAATCAAAGCCATCATCATCACAAATGCTTCCTCCTTCATGGGAGGACAAATCTTCATCAACATCTTCACTAGCACCATATCATCTCATACCCTGGTTCATCTCTTGTATTCAATCTTTGTCTCAAAACCTCATATTTGTACCTTTGAGTTACTAGTAGTATTGGTTACATCTTGTAGCTGATGCTAATTGGTTTACTTGGTGAAGGATATTACGTTCAGATCCTTGATCACCATTATTATACCTCTGATCTTTAACATGTTGATCACATGTGAGTAGTTACTTGGTGAAGGATATTATATTACGAATTATCTTACTACAAAACTACCTATCACTATTACTCATAGAACTTGCACATAATACCTTGCTGAAACCGCTTATCATTTCCTTCTACTCCTCGTTGGGTTAGAAAGGACTACGATTGATCCCTTATACTTGTGGGTCATCAAAACTCTTTTCTGGTGATGTTTCAGGGGAGTGAAGCAGCTTTGTTAAGTGGAAATTGGTAAGGAAACGTTTTTGGTGTTGGAAATATGCCCTAGAGGCAATAATAAATTAGTTATTATTATATTTATTTTTTCATGATAATCCTTTATTATCCATGCTATAATTGTATTGATTGGAAACACAATACTTGTGTGGATACATAGACAAAACACTGTCCCTAGTAAGCCTCTAGTTGACTATCTCGTTGATCAAAGATGGTCAAGGTTTCCTGACCATAGGCAAGTGTTGTTACTTGATAACGGGATCACATCATTAGGAGAATCATGTGATGGACTAGACCCAAACTAATAAAACGTAGCATGTTGATCATGTCATTTTGTTGCTACTGTTTTCTGCGTGTCAAGTATTTATTCCTATGACCATGAGATCATATAACTCACTGGCACCGGAGGAATGCTTTGTGTGTATCAAACGTCACAACGTAACTGGGTGACTATAAAGATGCTCTACAGTTATCTCCGAAGGTGCCCGTTGAGTTAGTATGGATAAAGACTGGGATTTGTCACTCCGTGTGACGGAGAGGTATCTCGGGGCCCACGCGGTAATACAACATCTTGCAAGCAATGTGACTTAGTGTAAGTTACGGGATCTTGTATTACGGAACGAGTAAAGATACTTGCCTGTAAACGAGATTGAAATAGGTATGCGGATACCGACGATCGAATCTCAGGCAAGTAACATACCAAAGGACAAAGGGAATGACATACGGGATTATATGAATCCTTGGCACTGAGGTTCAATCGATAAGATCTTCGTAGAATATGTAGGATCCAATATGGGCATCCAGGTCCCGCTATTGGATATTGACCAAGGAGTCCCTCGGGTCATGTCTACATAGTTCTCGAACCCGCAGGGTCTGCACACTTAAGGTTCGACGTTGTTTTATGCGTATTTGAGTTATATGGTTGGTTACCGAATGTTGTTCGGACTCCCGGATGAGATCACGGATGTCATGAGGGTTTCCGGAATGGTCCGGAAACGAAGATTGATATATAGGGTGGCCTCATTTGATTACCGGAAAGTTTTCGGCATTACCGGGAATGTACGGGGAGTGACCAATGGGTTCCGGATGTTCACCGGGGTGGCCAGCCCACCCCGGGGAAGCCCATAGGCCTTAGGGGTGCCGCACCAGCCCTTAGTGGGCTGGTGGGCAAGCCCAAGAAGTCCCCTGCGTAGAGAGAAAGAAAAATCAAAGACAAAAGAAAGAAAAAAGGGGGAAGTGGGAAAATAGAGAAGGACTCCACCTTCCAATCCTAGTTGGACTAGGATTAGAGGAGGAATCCTCCTCCCCTCACTTCAGCCGACCCCTTGGGGCTCCTTGAGCCTCAAGGCAAGGTCCCTCCCCTCCCTCCTATATATACCGAGGTGTTAGGGCTGATTTGAGACAACTTTGCCACGGCAGCCCGACCACAAACCTCCACGGTTTTTCCTCTAGATCGTATTTCTGCGGAGCTCGGGCGGAGCCCTGCTGAGATAGATCACCACCAACCTCCGGAGCGTCGTCACGCTGCTGGAGAACTCATCTACCTCTCCGTCTCTCTTGCTGGATCAAGAAGGCCGACATCATCATCGAGTTGTACCTGTGCTGAACGCGGAGGTGCCGTCTGTTCGGCACTAGATCGTGAGATGGATCGCAAGACGGTTGGTGCAACGGATCACGAGATGGTTCGTGGGACGAATCGCGGGACGGATCGTGGGAGGGATCACGGGACGGTTCATGGGACGGTTCGCGGGGTGGATCGAGGGATGTGAGGACGTTCCACTACATCAACCGCGTTTCTTAACGCTTCTGCTGTGCGATCTACAAGGGTACGTAGATCGGAAATCTCCTCTCGTAGATGAACATCACCATGATAGGTATTGCGTGTGCGTAGGAAACTTTTGTTCCCCATGCGACGTTCCCCAACAGTGGCATCATGAGCTAGGTTCATGGTTAGATCTTATCTCGAGTAGAACACAAAAGTTTTTGTGGGCGGTGATGTGCGATTCGCTACCCTCCTTACTCTTTTCTTGATTCCGCGGTATTGTTGGATTGAAGCGGCTCGGACCAACATTACTCGTACGCTTACGAGAGACTGGTTTCATCGCTACGAGCCACCCCGTTGCTCAAAGATGACTGGCGAGTGTTGGTTTCTCCAACTTTAGTTGAGTCAGATTTGACCGAGGAGGTCCTTGGAGAGAGGTTAAATAGAAATTCATACATCTCTGTTGTGGTGTTTGCGTAAGTAAGATGCGATTCTACTAGATACCCATGGCAACCATGTGAAACATGCAACAACAATTAGAGGACGTCTAACTTGTTTTTGCAGGGTATGCATGTGATGTGATATGGCCAACGACGTGATGTGATATATTGGATGTATGAGATGATCATGTTGTAATAGTTAATATCGACTTGCACGTCAATGGTACGGCAACCGGCAGAAGCCATAGGGTTGTCTTTAAACTAATGGTTGTGCTTGCAGATGCGTTTACTATATTGCTAGGACGTAGCTTTAGTAGTAATAGCATGAGTAGCACGACAACCCCGATAGCGACGCGTTGATCGAGATCATGATGATGGAGATCATGGTGTGACGCCGGTGACAAGAAGATCGTGCCAGTGCTTTGGTGATGGAGATCAAGAAGCACATGATGATGGCCATATCATGTCACTTATGAATTGCATGTGATGTTAATCCTTCATGCACCTTATCTTGCTCAGAACGACGGTAGCATTATGAGGTGATCTCTAACTAAAATTTCAAGACGAAATTGTGTTCTCCCCGACTGTGCACCGTTGCGACAGTTCATCGTTTTGAGACACCACGTGATGATCGGGTGTGATAGACTCAACGTTCACATACAACGGGTGCAAAACAGTTGCACACGTGGAACACTCGGGTTAAACTTGACGAGGCTAGCATGTGCAGACATGTCCTCAGAACACAAGAGACCGAAAGGTCGAGCATGAATCATATAGTTGATATGATTAGCATAGAGATGCTTACCACTGAAACTATTCTCGACTCACGTGATGATCAGACTTGAGATAGTGGATTTGGATCATGTACCACTCAAATGACTAGAGAGGTGTACTTTTTGAGTGGGAGTTCTTAAGTAATATGATTAATTGAACTAATTGTCATGAACATAGTCTAATGGTCTTTGCGAATTACGATGTAGCTTGCGCTATAGCCCTACTGTTTTTATATGTTCCTAGAGAAAATTTAGTTGAAAGTTGATAGTAGCAAACTTTGCGGACTGAGTCTGTAAAACTAAGGATTGTCCTCGTTGCTGCGCAGAAGGCTTATGTCCTTAATGCACCACTCGTTGTGCTGCACCTCGAGCGTCGTCTGTGGATGTTGTGAACATCCGACATACCCGTTTCTGATGACTATGCGATAGTTCAGTGCAAAACACTTAATGGCTTAGAAGTAAGGCGCCGAAGACGTTTTGAAACGTCACGGAACATAAGAGATGTTCTAAAGAGATGAAATTGCGATTTCATGCTCGTTCCCTTGTTGAGAGGTATGAGACCTCCGACAAGATTCTATGTCCACAAAGTAAAGGAGAAAAGCTCAATCGTTGAGCGTGTGCTCAGATTGTCTGAGTACGACAATCGCTTGAATCAAGTGGGAGTTAATCTTCTAGATGAGATAGTGATGGTTCTCCAAAGTCACTGCCACCAAGCTGTAAGAGCTTCATGATGAACTATAACATATCAAGGATAGATACAATGATCCTTGAGCGATTCGTGATGTTTGACACTGCGAAAGTAGAAATCAGGAAGGAGCATCAATGGTTGATGGTTAGTAAAACCACTAAGTTTGAAGAAAGGCAAGGTCTAGAAGGGATACTTCATGAAACGGAAAAACAGTTGCTGCACTAATGAAGAGGCCCAAGATTAAACCCAAACCCGAGACTAAGTGCTTCTGTTATGAGGGGAACGGTCACTGAGGCGGAGCTACCCTAGATGCTTGGTAGATAAGAACGCTGGCAAAGTCGAAAGAAGTATATTTGATATGCATGATGTTGATGTGTACTTTACTAGTACTCCTAGTAGCGCGAGGGTATTAGATACCGGTTCCGTTGCTAAGTGATTAGTAACACGAAATGAAACTTCCGGAATAAACGAAGACTAGCTAAAGGCGAGGTGATGATACGTGTTGGAAGTGTTTCCAAGGTTGATGTGATCAAACATCGCATGCTCCCTCTATCATCGGGATTGGTGGTAAAACCTAAATAATTGTTATTTGGTGTTTGCGTTGAGCATGAACATGATTGGATCGTGTTTATTGCAATACGATTATTCATTTAAAGAGAATAATAGTTGTTCTATTTGCTTGAATAAATACCCTCAATGGTTTATTGAATCTCGATCGTAGTGTTACACATGTTCATAATATTGGTTCCAAAAGATGCAAAGTAATAATGATAGTACCACTTAGTTGTGGAACTGCCACTTGAGTCATGTTGGTATAAAATGCATGAAGAAGCTCCATGCTGATGGATCTTTGTACTCACTCATTTTTGGAAACGTTTGAGACATGCAAACCATACCTGTTGGTATAAATGCATGAAGAAACTCCATAGAGATGGATCGTTGGACTCACTTGATTTTGAATCACTTGAGACATGCAAAACATGCCACATGAAACAAGAGAGTAACTTGTTGGGAGTAATGCATTTTTGAAGTGTGCCGTCCAATGAGTGCTAAGGCACGCAGTGGATATCGTTATGTTCTTACTTCACTGATGATTTGAGTAGATACATGAGTATTTACTTGATGAATCACAAGTCTGAAATATTGAAAAGTTCAAGGCAGTTTCAGAGTGAAGATCGTCGTGACAAGAGGATAAACTGTCTAAGATATGATCATAGAGATGAATATCTGAGTTACGAGTTTTGGTACGCAGTTAAGACAATGTGAAAATTGTTTCGCAGTTCATGCCACCTGGAACACCATAGTGTGATGATGTGTCTAAACGTCATAGCCATGCCCTATTATGATATGGTGCATACTATGATGTCTCTTATCGAATTACCACTATCATTTATGGGTTATGCATTAGAGACAACCGCATTCACTTTAAATAGGGCACCGCATATTTCCGTTGAGATGACACAGTATAGACTATGGTTTAGAGAAACCTAAGCTGTCGTTTCTTGAAAGTTTGGGGCTACGATGCTTATGTGAAAAGGTTTCAGTCTGATAAGCTCGAACCCAAAGCGGATAAATGCATCTTCATAGGATATCCAAAACAGTTGGATACATCTCCTATCTCAGATCCAGAAGCAACGCGTTTGTTTCTTGAAACGGATCCTTTCTCGAGGAAAGGTTTCTCTCGAAAGAATTGAGTGGGAGGGTGGTAGAACTTGATAAGGTTATTGAACCATCACTTCAAACAGTGTGTACCAGGGCGCAGGAAGTTGTTCCTGTGGCGCCTGCACCAATTGAAGTGGAAGCTGATGATAGTGATCATTGAGCATCAGATCAAGTTACTATAGACCTCGTAGCTCGACAAGGTCGCGTACTACTGCAGAGTGGTGTGGTAACCCTGTCTTGGAGGTCATGTTGTTGAACAACAATGAACCTACGAGTTATGGAGAAGCAATGGCGGGCCCGGATTTCGACAAATGGCTGGAGGCCATGAAATCCGAGAGAGAATCCATGTATAAAACAAAGTGTAGACTTTGGAAGAACTGCTTGATGGTAGTGAGACTATTAAGTAAAGATGGATATTTAAAAGGAAGACAGACGATGATGGTGATAAGTCACTATTAAGAAAAGCTCAACTTGTCGCAAAGATGTTTTCGACAAGATCAAATAGTTGACTGTGATGAGACTTTCTCACTCGTAGTGATGCTAAAAGTCTGTTGGAATTATGTTAGTAGTTGTTGCATTATTTGTGAAATATTGCATATAGGAAGACAAAACATTGTTTCCTCAACGGTTTCCTTGAGCAAAGATTGTATGTGATACAACCAGAAGGTTTTGTCGATCCTAAGGATACTAGCAAGTATGCAAGCTCCAGCAATCCTTCAATGGACTGGTGCAAGCATCTCGGAGTTGGAATATACACTTTGATGAGATGATCAAAGATTTTGGGTTTGTACAAGGTTTATGAGAAACTTGTATTTCCAGAGAAGTGAGTGGGAGCACTATAGAATTTCTAATAAGTATATGTGGTTGACATATTGTGGATCAGAAGTAATGTAGAATTTTTGTAAAGCATAAAAGGTTGTTTGAAAGGAGTTTTTCAAAGGAATACCTGGATTGAGCTACTTGAACGTTGAGCATCAAGATCTATGGAGATAGATCGAAACGTTTAATAGAAGTTTCAACAAGATGCATGTCTTGACAAGTTTTAAAGGAGTTCAAAATAGATCAGCAAGGAAGGAGTTCTTGACTGTGTTGTAAGGTGTGAATATGAGTAAGACTCAAAAGCCCGACCACAGCAGAAGAAAGAGAAAGGACAAAGGTCGTCCCCTATGCCTTAGTCGTAGACTCTACAGTATGCCATGACGTGTACCGCACCTGATGTGTGCCTTGCTACAAGTCTGTTAAGAGGTACAGAGAGTGATCCAGGATTGAATCAATGAACAGCGGTCAAAGTTATCCTTAGTAACTAATGGACTAAGTAATTTTTCTCGATTATGGAGGTAGTTCAAGAGTTCATCGTAAAGGGTTACGTTGATGCAAGCTTTGACACTAATCCGAATAACTATTAGTAGTGAAACGGATTCGTATGGTACAGTAGATATTTGGAGTATTTCCGAATAGCACATAGTAGCAGCATCTATAAGATGACATAAAGATTTGTAAAGCACGCACGGATTTGAAGGATTCAGAACCGTTGACTAAAACCTCTCTCACGAGCAGGACATGATTAGACCCTAGAACTACATGGGTGTTGGATTCGTTGAAATCACATGGTGATGTGAACTCGATTATTGACTCTAGTGCAAGTGGGAGACTGTTGGAAATATGCCCTAGATGCAATAATAAATTGGTTATTATTATATTTCTTTGTTCATGATAATCATTTATTATCCATGCTACAATTGTATTGATTGGAAACACAATACTTGTGTGGATACATAGACATAACACTGTCCCTAGTAAGCCTCTAGTTGACTAGCTCGTTGATCAAAGATGGTCAAGGTTTCCTGGCCATAGGCAAGTGTTGTTACTTGATAACGGGATCACATCATTAGGAGAATCATGTGATGGACTAGACCCAAACTAAAAAGCGTAGCATGTTGATCGTGTCATTTTGTTGCTACTGTTTTTTGCGTGTCAAGTATTTATTCCTATGACCATGAGATCATATAACTCACTGGCACCGGAGGAAGGCCTTGTGTGTATCAAACGTCACAACTTAATTGGGTGACTATAAAGATTCTCTACAGGTATCTCTCAAGGTGCCCGTTGAGTTAGTATGGATCAAGACTGGGATTTGTCACTCCATGTGACGGAGAGGTATCTCGGGGCCCACTCGGTAATACAACATCACACACAAGCCTTGCAAGCAATGTGACTTAGTGTAAGTTACGGGATCTTGTATTACGGAACGAGTAAAGAGACTTGCCGGTAAACGAGATTGAAATAGGTATGCGGATACCGACGATAGAATCTCGGGCAAGTAACATACCGAAGGACAAAGGGAATGACATACGGGATTATATGAATCCTTGGTACTGAGGTTCAATCGATAAGATCTTCGAAGAATATGTAGGATCCAATATGGGCATCCAGGTCCCGCTATTGGATATTGACCGAGGAGTCCATCGGGTCATGTCTACATAGTTCTCGAACCCGCAGGGTATGCACACTTAAGGTTTGACGTTGTTTTATGTGTATTTGAGTTATATGTTTGGTTACCGAATGTTGTTCGGAGTCCCGGATGAGATCACAGACGTCACGAGGGTTTCTGGAATGGTCCGGAAACAAAGATTGATATATTGGATGACCTCATTTGATTACCGGCAAGTTTTCGTCATTACCGGGAATGTACCGGGAGTGACGAATGGGTTCCGGATGTTCACCGGGGGGGCCAGCCCACCCCGGGGAAGCCCTTAGGCCTTAGGGGTGCTGCACCAGCCCTTAAGGGGCTGGTGGGAAAGCCCAAGAAGGCCCCTGCGCAGAGAGAAAGAAAAATCAAAGAGAAAAGAAAAAGAAGGGGGGAAGTGGGAAAATAGAGAAGAACTCCACCTTCCAATCCTAGTTGGACTAGGATTGGAGGAGGAATCCTCCTCCCCCACTTCGGCCGACCCCTTGGGGCTCCGTGAGCCTCAAGGAAAGGTCCCTCCCCTCCCTCCTATATATATCGAGGTATTAGGGCTGATTTGAGACAACTTTGCCACGGCAGCCCGACCACATACCTCCACGGTTTTTCTAGATCGTATTTCTGTGGAGCTCGGGCGGAGCCCTACTAAGATAGATCACCACCAACCTACGGAGCGCTGTCACGCTGCCGGAGAACTCGTCTACCTCTCCGTCTCTCTTGCTGGATCAAGAAGGCCGAGATCATCGTCGAGTTGTACGTGTGCTGAACGCGGAACTGCCGTCTGTTCGGCACTAGATCGTGAGATGGATCGCAAGACGTTTTGTGCAACGGATCGCGAGATGGTTCGTGGGACGGATCACGGGACGGATCATGGGACGGATTGCGGGACGATTCGTGGGACGGTTCGCGGGGAGGATCGAGGGACGTGAGGACGTTCCACTACATCAACCGCGTTTCTTAACACTTTTGTCGTGCGATCTACAAGGGTACGTAGATCGGAAATCTCCTCTTGTAGATGAACATCACCATGATAGGTATTGCATGTGCGTAGGAAAATTTTGTTTCCCATGCGACGTTCCCCAACATTTGGTACATGCTGAAATTTACCGTTGCTTTTTACTATGGACACTCACCCTTTGAGTGGTTTGTTCGGGGCATCTTTGCCTCGAACGGAAGTGGAAAATGTTGTATCTCAACCTACTAATCCTACTGAAAATTTTATTATGAGTTTCCTTCGGGTATGTTAGAGAAAGTGCTAACTAATGCCTATGATGGTACAACTCATCCTCATTACCATTTGATATATGTCGATGAGATTTGTTGATTATTTAAGCTTGCGGGTTTATCCAAATACAAAGTAAAGAAGAAGGTTTCTCTTTATCTTTGGAGGGAAAAGCATTGATGTGGTGCATGTTATTCGATGATATTGAATCATGGGACTAGTATCATTTCAAGATGGAACTTCATGAGAAGTTTTATCCTACACATCTAGTTTATCATGCTCGGAAATTTATATATATATGTTGGCCTCGTGAAGGGGAAAGTATCCCTCAAGCTTGGGGAGGATTAAATATATGATGCACACTTGTCCCAACCATGACTCTCAAGAGAAATTATTATTCAAAAAAATTATGCTCGACTTTCTCATAATGATCATTCATAACATGATTCTTCTTCTAAAGGTTCCTAAATGGAGAGGACTATTGAATTTATTGGGATATTCTGGAAAAAATTGAACGCAACTCTCATGATTGGTACATCGACAAAGGTAAAGAGTTAGGTATAAAGCTTAAGTTTGATTGTGTCAAATATTTTATGGAAACCAATACTTTTCATGAGTTTAGCAATAAATATGGTGTGGACTCTGAGGTCGTAGCTTCTTTTTGCAAATCATTTCCTACTCATGTTGATATTTCTAGAGATAAGTGGTTTAAATATAATACACCCATTGAAAAACCATTAGAAGAACATGTTAAAGTTACTTAGGGAGTAATAATTGTTAACCATGTTGATTCAGTTGTTCCTACGACTTACATTGAGAAACCACCTTTTCCTGTTAGAATTAAGTAGCATGCTAAACCCACAACTGTGTTAATAAAAGTTATGTTAGAACACCCAAAACTTCTAAACAAATAAATGTTGATCTGAATGTTCATATGGTTAAAGATCACCTAGTTGATAATATTGATGGTCAGGTTATTTACTTTCGCGCTGAAGCTACTAGAATTGTCAAAACTATTTGAAACAAGAACAGGAATGCCCGTAGTTTCCGTTAAAATTGAAGATCATTGTTATCATGGCATGTGTGACATCGGTGATAGTGTTAGTGCTATACATTTCACCTTATACCAAGAAATTATGTATGATATAGGACCCGCTGAGATTGAAATTATTGTTGTTACTATTCAACTTGCAAACATAGACACTATTTCACCACTTGGGATTGTTAGAGATGTTGATGTTTGATACGCCTCCAACGTATCGATAATTTATAAATTATTCATGCCATATTTGCCTATGTTTACAATACTTTTATATGGTTTTGATGCACTTTATATGATTTATTTAGAACTAACCCAGACTGACATTGTTTTCTGCAGAATTACCGTGGTGTTGTGTTTGTGCAGAAATTAGAAGTTCTCGGAATCGCCCGAAAGTTTTTTATGATTTTTTATGGAGAAAATAAGAAATTCCGGAGGAAAGAACCACGGGAGGGGAGCCACGTGTGGGCCACAAGGGAACAGGGTGGGCCCACCCCCTAGGCGTGCCCTATTATGTGCTGGGCCCACGTGGCTTGTGTTGACATGATTCCAGTGCTGACGTTAAACTATATATACAGAAACCACTTGCAGCTATAAATACAAAAACCTCTCAAAGTTAACCTAGACCTCCCACTCTGCCGCCTCAACTCTTTGTATCAACGAAAAACCCAACTGGAACCTTTCCAGTACCCTGTCGGAGGGGGGAAATCATCTACGATGGCTATCTTCATCATCCCGGCGGAGGCCATGATGAGGAGGGAGTAGTTCACCCTCGGGGCTGAGGGTATGTACCAGTAGCTATGTGTTTGATCTCACTCTCTCTCTCTCTCTCTCGTGTTCTTGAGATGGCACAATCTTGATGTATCTGGGGCTTTGTTAATATTGTTGGATCATATGTTGTTCTTCTCTTGCTATCTTGTTGTGATGAATTGAATCTTTCCCTTTGAGATCTCATTATGTCGGACTAAATACTTTGGGTTTGAGAACACTTGATGTATGTCTTGCATGCGGATAACCGTAGTGACAATGGGGTATTCTATTGATTCACTTGATATATGTTATGCCATCAATTGCGGATCCCGGTGATAGTGAGGATCTATGCATAGGGGTTGATACACATTCTTGTCCTACTTTCTACGATAGAAATCTTTGGGTGCTCTTTGAAGTTATTTGCGCTGGATTGAATATGATGAATCTGAAATTGTTTGATGCGTGTGGAATAATTAACCCATGGATACGTGTGGTGGCATTGGAGTATCTAGGTGACATAGGGTTGATTGATATGTATCATTAGTGTTATTTTAGTACGAACTCATAGGATGTTTGTGACACCTATAGGAATATCCCAATAGATTGATTAGAGAGGATAACTTTTAGGTGGTTCTACTACCTACAACAATTTCATCTCAAGTTCTTCGCTAGATATGAACTTTGGAGTGACTCTTTGTCGCGCATTGTGGGATGATCATATGATTCTATTATATTAGCATTTTTGAGAGACTTCCCTAGTGAAATTATGAACCCTAGGCCTTATTTCCAAGCATTTATATACTATTTTGCTTGTTGTTTTCCACTTGCTACCTTGCTGTTTTTATATTTTCATATTACAAAAACTATATCTACTATCCAAATTACACTTGTATCACCATCTCTTCGCCTAACTACTGCACCTAAACAATTTACCATTGTATTGGTGTGTTTGGAACACAAGAGATTTCTTGTATTTGATTGCAGGGTTGTTTGAGAGAGACCATCTTCATCCTACACCTCCCACGGATTGATAAACCTTAGGTCATCCACATGAGGGAAATTTGCTGCTCTCCTACAAAACACTACACTTGGAGGCCCAACAACCCCTACAAGAATAAAGTTGCATAGTAGACATTATCATGCCTCCTACTGATCCATTAGACCAATATTTGCTAGACCATAAAAATGATATGCATATGAATGAAAGAAACGAGATATATGATATATTTCTTAGACAAACGCCTATTCTTAAACACAACTTACCATTTGATATATTAGGGGATCCGCCTCCACCCAAGGGAGATCCTATGTTCAATCTGAAGAAATTACCTCATACTCTGAAATACGATTATTTTTATGAAAAGAAGATATACCATTTTATTATCAGTGCTAACCTTTCGGAGCATGAAGAAAAGAGATTACCTAAAACTCTGAAGAAGCAGAGGGCAGCTATTGGATATACTCTTGATGATATTAAGGGCATAAGCTCCGCTCTATGTCAGCTCAAGATTAATATGGAACCAGATGCTAAACCGGTCATTGATCATCAACGCTGCTTAAATCCTAAGATGAAGGAAGTGGTAAGAAATGAAATACTAAAGCTTCTAGAGGTAGGTATAATTTATTCTATTGTTGATAGTGGATGTGTAAGTCGTGTTCATTTTGTTCCTAAGAAAGGAGGAATAACTGTTGTTCCTAATGATAAAAATGAACCTATTCCACAAAGAATTGTAACTGGTTATAGGATGGTAATTGATTTGAATATATTACACAAAGCTACTAGAAAAGATCATTACCCCTTGCCTTTTATTGATGAAATGTTAGAGACGTTATATAAGCATACATGCTTTTCTTTTCTTGATGGATATTCTGGTTTCTCTCAAATACCGGTCTCAAAAGAGGATAAAGTGAAAACTACTTTCACATGCCCCTTTCGAACTTATGCCTATAAACATGTATGACTGCTATATTCACTAACTTTTGTGAAAAAATTGTTGAGGTTTTTATGGATGATTTTTCCGTGTATAGGACTTCTTTTGATGATTGCTTGAGCAACCTTGTTCGAGTTTTCCATAGATGTGAGGAAACTAAACTTGTCTTGAACTGGGAGAAGTGACACCTTATGGTGAATGAAGGTATAGTACTTGGGCATAAAATCTGTGAACGAGGCATTTAGGTAGACAAAGCTATAGTTGATGCAATAGAGAAAATGACATGTCCTAAAGATATCAAAGGTATACGATTTTTTCTAGGTCGTCCTAGTTTTTATAGGCGCTTCATTAAAGATTTCTCAAAGATTTCTAGTCCACTAACTAATCTTCTTCGAAAATATATTCCTTTTGTTTTTCGATGATGACTGTGTACAAGCCTTCGAAATACTTACGAAATCCTTGATTTATGCACCTATTATACAACCACCTGATTGGAATTTACCATTTGAGATTATGTGTGATGCTAGTGATTATGTTGTTGGTGTTGTTCTAGAGCAAAGAGTAGACAAGAAACTGAATGTTATTCATTATGCTAGTAAAACCCTACAATGCGCGCAAAGAAATTTTGCTACTACTGATAAGGAACTTTTAGCGGTTGTGTTTGCAAGTGATAAGTTTAGACCTTACATTGTTAATTCAAAGTTACTATTTACACTAATCATGTTGCTATTAAATGCCTTATGGAAAGGAAGGATGCTAAGTATAGACTTATTAGGTGGGTGCTTTGACTTAAAGAATTTGACGTACACTTGTCTAGGATGGAAAATGTTCTTGATGGCCCACTACCCATTTATGATAATTTTCTTGATGAGCAACTTTCTATTATAAATGCTTCACACAATACTCCTTAGTATGCAGACTATGCTAATTACATTGTTGCTAAATATATACCACCTAGTTTCAAATACCAAGAAAATAAAAAGTTTTTCTATGATTTAAGAATTTACTTTTGGGATGACCCACATCTTTTTAAAGAAGGAGTAGATGGTGTTATTATACGTTGTGTACCTGAGCATTATCTGGGACATATCCTAAGAAAGTCCCACTCCGAGGCATACAGAGTACACCATGTTGGTGACAAAACTACACACAAGGTACTACAATCTGGTTTTTATTGCCTACTCTTTTTAAAGATGCTCATAAGTATGTCCTCTCTTCTGATGAATGTCAAAGAATTGGTAACGTTTGTAGATGTGAGGAAATTCCTATGAATTATTCACTTGCTGTTGAACCATTTGATGTTTGGGGCTTTGACTATATGGGACCTTTTCCTTCTTCTAATGGGTATACTCATATTCTAGTTGTTGTTGATCATGTTACTAAGTGGGTAAAATCTATTCCAACTGGTAGTGGTGATCATAACACTTATATTAAAATGTTTAAAGATATTATTTTCCCAAGGTTTGGAGTCCCTAGATATTTAATTACTGATGGTGGTTCACGTTTTATTCATGGTGCTTTCTGTAAACTTCTAGCTAAATATGATGTTAACCATATAATTGCATCACCTTATCATCCTCGGTCTAGTGGCCAAGTTGAGTTGAGCAATTAGGAAATAAAATTAATTTTACAAAAGACTGTTAATAGGTCTATAAACAATTGGTCTAAGAAACTTGATGATGCTTTATGGGCTTATAGAACTGCTTATAAAGATCCCATGGGAATGTCCCCTTATAAATTTTCAATTGGAAAGCATTTCATTTACCTCTTGAGTTAGCACATAAAGCTTATTGGGCAATTAAAGAACTTATAACCAAGAATTTAAACTTGCCAGTGAAAAGAGGTAATTTCATATTAGTTCATTAGACGAATGGAGGACATAAGCTCATGAAAATGCCAAAAAATTTAAGGAAAAACTTAAAAGATGTCATGAAAAAGAATCCAAAAACGAGAATTAAATGTAGGAGTCCGAGTTCTTTTCTACAATTCTCATTTCATATTTTTTGCACGTAATATTCTTTTCAAATGGGAAGGCCCTTATGTCATCGAGGAGGTATATCACTTCGGTGCTATAAAGATTAACAACTTTGAAGGCAAAAACCCGAGAGTGGTAAATGGGAAAATAATTAAACACTATATCTCACGTACACACATCAATGTTGAAACTAATATTATTCAAGTTATGACTCCGGAAGAACACATAAAAGAGACCTTCCGGTATGCTCCAGAAAGTTGAAAAAGGGTAGGTATATGATACTGTAGGTAAACCGACTCCAAAAATTCCAAAATAATAGTTTCTGTTGGTTTTGGTATTTTAGAAAAAAAATCTAAAAGTAAAAAAGTATTAAGGGGACCCACAAGGGAGGCACAAGCCAACAGGGCGCCCAAATAGCTTGTGGGGCCCTCGTTTGCTTCCCTGACTCTGTTTTCTTCCTGGACTTGTAATCTAACCTAGGAAAATTATTATGTATACTCTTATCTGTTTTGACCACCGCATCGTGATTTTCTCCTATGTTCTTGTTTCGCTGTTTTTCTGACAGATTTCCTAAGGTGTGGAAGCTATGTCTTCGTCCTACTCCAACAACATTGAAGACCAGGCTTGGCTATTGCAGATGGATCTTGATAGAGCAGGAGCCAAGGGAGTTATCTCAGGGAAAGAACCTATGGACTCTATGCAAGCACATCCATCGGCCTCAGAGCATGGGACGCTAGGTGGCATCTCCACTTCTTTGATCCCTTGCCACCAATGGGGAGGAGAGCCCATCTACCTTACTAAGTGCATGGTGAATCTACCCCGAGAAGGCCCCTCGGCAGCTTACATGGATGCAATTTCCACAATTTGGTTCATAATTATGGGGTTGAGAATATTTCTCAGTCGCATATACCGTCCAATTGGGACATCTCTCGTCCAAGTGAAAGTGGTGTAGGTAAAGGCCCTTGGGGGACATAGAATAAGCATATTATGGTGGAAGTACAAAAGAACACGACAATGATTCAACTGCTACTCCATGAGATGAAGGAATAAGGGCTTTCGTGCTAACTCTTGCAAGGGACAAGCCTATTACATGACTACTACCATCACCCAAGAAGGATGAGTGAGTATATGGTTATGGGCACCACCTCTGGCTTGTTCCAAGCTTGGGGGAGGTGCCCCGGTATCATATCACCATCGCTTTTATCATTACCATATATCTTAATTCGATCCTTAGTTATGTCGTGACTTAGAAAAATAAAAAATCAGATTTGCTTTACTTAGAATTTTTACTTTGAGATCTATCTATCCTTTTAACCGAGTGAGAGAGTACTATAATAAAGATTAGTTGAGTTTGTGTGCTTTACTCTCATGCATCTATCATCATAGCATTGAAATAAAACAAGATCATATGCGAATGTCATGGGGAGTAATGACTTCACATAGAAAAAGTGTAAGTGATAAAAGTTGTTGGGAATAAACAAACATAACATTAGTCATTGATACAATCTATGCAAGATTATCATAGATGAGAGCTAATTTACATATAAATAGACTATCTTGTACATCTTTTATGTTTGTGAGCCCCCACCAAATATTATATAATGAGCAATTGTTGATGTTGGACATGGGAGACAACATAATTATCATGATAGTTTACATTCACGTAGAATTTATTTTGTTATGGATCCTCTAACATGGGGTGCTTTTTGGAAATATGCCCTAGAGGCAAGAATAAATTAGTTATTATTATATTTACTTATTCATAATAATCGTTTATTATCCATGCTAGAATTGTATTGATTGGAAACTCAAATACATGTGTGGATACATATACAACACACTGTCCCTAGTGAGCCTCTAGTTGAGTAGTTCGTTGATCAAAGATGGTCAAGGTTTCCTGGCCATAGGCAAGTGTTGTCACTTTATAATGGGATCACGTCATTGGGAGAATGATATGATGGACAAGACCCAAACTATAAACGTAGTATATGATCGTGTCAGTTTATTTCTATTGTTTTCTGCATGTCAATGTATCTGTTCCTATGACCATGAGATCATGCAACTCCTGGACACCAGAGGAATATCCTATGGGTTATCAAACGTCGCAACGTAACTGGGTGACTATAAAGGTGCTCTACACGTATCTCCAAAGGTGTCTGTTGGGTTGGCATGGATCAAGACTTGGATTTGTCACTCTGTGTGATGCAGAGGTATCTCGGGGCCCACTCAATAATACAACATCACAACAAGCCATGCAAGCAATGTGACTAAGGAGTTAGTTACGGGATCTTGTATTACAGAATGAGTAAAGAGACTTGCCAGTAACGAGATTGAAACAGATATAGAGATACCGATGATAGAATCTCGGGCAAGTAACATACCGAAGGACAAAGGGAATAGTATACGGGATTATACCAATCCTTGACATAGATGTTGAACTGATAGAGATATTCATAGAATATGTAGGAACCAATATGGACATCCAGGTCCCGCTATTGGTTATTGACCAGAGAGTGTCGCAGGTCATGTCTGCATAGTTCTCGAACCCACGGGGTCTGCAGACTAAAGGTTTGGTGACGTTTCGGTATAGTTGAGTTATAGGTGTTGGTGACCGAAGGTTGTTCGGAGTCCCGGATGAGAACACATACGTCAAGATTGTTTCTGGAATGGTCCGGAAACGAAGATTGATATATAGGATGGTTTCATTTGGTCTCTGGAAAGATTTCGGACATTACCGGCAGTATATCGGCAGTGACGAATGGGTTCCGGATCTTCACCGGGAGGGGCCCACCCACCCGGGAGTGAGCCTAGTGGCCCAGGGGTGGCGCACCAGCCCTTAGTGGGCTGGTGAGACTAGCCCAAGTAGGCTATGGCGCTAGGAAGAAAAAACCAAAGAGAAAAGAAAAAAAAGGAGGAGGGAGGTGGGAAGGAAGAGGAGGACTCCTCCTTCCCAAACCGAATTGGAGATGGAGTCCTCCTCTCCTCCTTGGCCAACACCCTAGGGGCTCCCTTGAGCCCCAAGACTATCCCCTCCCCTCCTCCTATATATACTAGAGGTTTTCGGGTTTTTGAGACACAACTTTGGCACGTGCAACTAAAACCTATACCTCGTAGTTCTTCCTCTAGATCGGATTTCTGCATAGCTCGGGCGTAGCCCTGCAGCAATAGATCATCACCATCACCGGCGCGCCGTCATGGTGCCGGAGAACTCATATACTTCCCCGTCTCTCTTGCTGGATCAAGAAGGCGGAGATCGTCGTCGAGTTGTACATGTGCTGAAAGCGGAGGTGCCGTCCGTTCGGTGCTAGATCAGGACGGATCGTGGGACGAATCGGGGGACGACGGTGATTTCAATCACGAAGTTGTACCACTACATCAACCGCGTTTCTTAATGCTTCCCGCTTAGCGATATACAAGGGTATGTGGATCCGATCTCCCTCTCGTAGATGAACATCACCATGATAGGACTTCGTGTGCATAGGAAAAATTTTGTTTCCCACGCAACGTTCCCCAATAGTGGTATCAGAGCTAGGTTCATGCATGATGTAATCTCCATTAGAACACAAAAGTTTTTGTTGGCGTTGATGTTCGATTTGCTTCCCTGCTTAGTCTTTTCTCAATTCGACGATATTGTTGGATTGAAGTGGCTGCTACATCAACAAAAGTCCTTCCCCGGCAGTGGTGCGAGAGATCCTTATGTCGTCTCTTGAGCTTGCGTTGGCTTTTCCCTTGAAGAGGAAAGGGTGATGCAGAACAGGAGCAGTAAGTATTTTCCTCAGTTTGAGAACCAAGTTATCAATCCAGTAGGAGAATCTCGTCAAGTCCAGAGTACCTGCACAAACACAAAGAGCTTGCACCGAACCGCTATAGAGGGGTTGCCAATCCCTTCAAGATTGTTTGCAAAGTGAGATCTGAAGGCGGAAAGTGCAACGAAGTAAAAAGTGTAAGGCTGAAAATATGGTGTGGAGTAGACCCGGGGGCCATAGTGTTCACTAGAGGCTTCTCTCAAAATAGCAAATATCACGGTGGGTGAACAAATTACTGTCGAGCAATTGATAGAACTGCGCAAAGTCATGACGATATCTAAGGCAATGATCATACATATAGGCATCACATATGAGACAAGTAGACCGATACTTTCTACATCTACTACTATTACTCCACACATCGACCACTATCCAACATGCATCTAGTGTATTGAGTTCATGACAAACAGAGTAACGCCTTAAGCAAGATGACATGATGTAGAGGGATAAACTCAAACCAGTGATGAAAACCCCATCTTTTTACCCTTGATGGCAACAACATGATGTGTGCCTCGCTACCCCTTCTGTCACTGGGTGAGGTCACCGCACGGTATGAACCCAAAACCAAGTACTTCTCCCATTCCAAGAATCATAGATCTAGTTGGCCAAACAAAACCCACAACTCGAAGAGAATTACAAGGATATGAAATCATGCATAAGAGAGATCAGAAGAAACTAAAATAAGATTCATAGATAATCTGATCATAAATCCACAATTCATCAGATCTCGACAAACACACCGCAAAAGAAGATTACATCGGATAGATCTCCATGAATATCATGGAGAACTTTGTATTGAAGATCCAAGAGAGAGAAGAAGCCATCTAGTTACTAGCTACGGACCCGTAGGTCTACGGTGAACTACTCACGCATCATCAGAGAGGTCATGGTGTTGATGAAAATGCCATAGTAGGTAGGTATGGTGGCTGTTTTGAGGAAGGCATATGGTGCGTTTGTGCACCGGCGAGAATTGCGCGGCACTAGAGAGGCTAGCAATGGTAGAAGGTGAAAGTGCATCTATACCATGGACTCACATTAGTCATGAAGAACTCACATACTTGTTGCGAAAGTTTTCATTAGTAATCAAAACAAAGTGCTAAACGCATGCTCCTAGGGGAACGGTTGGTAGGTGTAAACCATCGCGCGATCCCGACCTCAACACAAAGGATGACAATCAATAGATCAATTATGCTCTGACTTCCTAACATAGCAGTTCACCATAAGTGCATGCTACGGGAATCACTAACTTCAACACAAGTATCTCTAGATTCACAACACCCTACTAACATTACTTTTAATATTACCGAATCCACGTCTCAAAACTAATTGAGAGGAATCAAGACTTCTCTTTCTACTCAATGCACACGAAGATGGAGGTTTTTATATCCTATTTGGGTACCTATCATATTTTGTACTACTTTCATAGCATAAGCCAACTACCAAGCCATGCACCGCCGTGCTCTAAAAGATATAAGTGAAGCACATAGAGCAAAATTATCTAGCTCAAAAGATATAAGTGAAGCACTATGAGCATTCTAGCAAAATCATGATGAGTGCATATCTCTCTATCTCAAAAGGGTGTGCAGCAAGGATGATTGTGACACAACAAAAAGTAAAGACTCCTACGATACAAGACGCTCCAAGCAAAACACATATCATGTGGTGAATAAAAATATAGCTCCAAGTAATGTTACCGATGGATTGAAGACGAAAGAGGGGATGCCTTTCCGGGGCATCCCCAAGCTTAGGATTTTTGGTGTCCTTGAATTTGGCTTGGGATGCCTTGGGCATCCCCAAGCTTGAGCTCTTTCCACTCCATATCTCTTTGTCCATGAGAACATCACCCAAAATTTGAAAACGTCACAACACAAAACATAAACAGAAACTCGTGATAACATTAGCACAAGAAAACAAACTACCACCTCTTTTGGTACTGTAGGAAACTTGAATTCTATCTATATTGGTGTTGGTCTACTGTATTCTCACTTTTCCATGGCTAGTACCCCCCGATACTAACCATAGTTTCATGAAAACAAGCAACCAACTCAACAAAAACAGAATCTATCAAAAACAGACCAGTCTGTAGTAATCTGTATACTTCGTATATTTCTGGTACCTCAAAAACTCTGAAAAATTACGACTGCGTGGGAAAAAGGCATATGAACCAGCATCAAAAAGAATTAACTCAAAATCTCTTTCTGAATAAAAATGAAAAAACATCTCGTGAGCGAAAAGTTTGTGTCTTTTTCCAGCAGGATCAAACAACCATCACCAAGACTAGTCATAAAGGTTTTGCTAGGCTCAAACACAAAAAGAAACACAAAAAACACAATCACGACAGAATTATGATGGTGTGGACGCAACAAAACAGAAATAAAAGGATAAATTCATTGGGTTGCCTCCCAACAAGCGCTATTGTTTAACGGCCTTAGCTAGGCATAAAAGCGATAGAATCACGTATCATCGTCTTTGGTGCTCAAACCATAGGTGGACTTCATCATGGATTCATAAGGAAATCTTATTTTCTTTCCAAGAAAGTGTTCCATGCCCTTCCTTAAAGGAAATTGAAATCTAATATTCCCATCCTTCATATCGATGATAGCACCGATAGTCCTTAGGAAAGGTCTACCAAGAATAATAGGGCATGTAGGATTGCAATCAATATCAAGCACAATGAAATCCATGGGTACATAGTTCCTATTTGCAATAATAAGAACATCATTGATCCTTCCCATGGGTTTCTTGATAGTAGAATCAGCAAGATGTAAATTAAGAGAACACTCTTCAATCTCATTAAAACCCAGAACATCACATAAAGACTTTGGAATCGCGGAAACACTAGCACCCAAATCACACAAAGCATTGCATTCATAGTTTTTGATTTTGATTTTGATGGTAGGTTCCCACTCATCATGAAGCTTTCTAGGGATAGAGACTTCCGATTCAAGTTTCTCTTCAAGAAATTTTATCATAGCTTCGACGATATGATCAGTAAAGGCCTTGTTTTGGCTATAAGCGTGTGGAGAGTTTAACATGGATTGCATCAAGGAAATGCATTCAATCAAGGAGCAACTATCATAATTGAATCCCTTGAAATCCACAGTAGTAATTTCATTACTACTCAAAGTTTTAACATCTTCTACTCCACTTTTAATGCTTTTAGCATCAAGATAGATGGACTCCGAATCATTGGGGCACTTTTCAACCAAAGTGGATTCATATCCAGCCCCATAATCATTAGGTTTGACACAAGAAAACAAAGATTCGATGGGAGTCACACCAAGCACTTTAAGATCTTCATGATTCTTATCACGAGAACACGCCTTTTTAAGCCATTCATGTCTAGCACGAATTTGGGCGGTTCTTTCTTTGCTCTCAATCATGGAAACACGCATAGCTTTCAAAGTTTCATCCATGTTGATCTTGGGAGGAGCACATCTAACTTTCAAAGCATCAACATCACTAGACATTCTATCAACGCTCTTAGCCAAATCGTCAATTTTGAGTAGCTTTTGCTCTATAGACGCATTGAAAATCTTTTGTGAGTTGATGAACTCTTTGATATTACTCTCTAGATCAGAGGATAATCTATTGTAATTTCCATGAGTATTGTTGTAGGAGTTGCCGAAGTTATTAGGGGAGTTACTAGGAAAAGGCCTAGGAACATAGTTTCCTCTAAAAGCATTGTTGTTGCCAAAATTATTCCTACCAACAAAATTAACGTCCAAGCTAGCGTTGCTACTCTCAATCAAGGAAGACAAGGGCATGTAAATAGGATCTAAAGGAGCACTTCTACTAGCAAGCAAATTCATTAACTCATCCATCATAGCACTCAACGAGTTAATTTCTTCTATAGCGCGTACCTTCTTACTAGTAGGTGACCTTTGAGTGTGCCACTAAGAGTAGTTCGTCATGATGTTGTCTAGGAGCTTTGTGTCTTCCCCTAATGTGATTTCCATGAACGTTCCACCTGACCCGGAGTCCAAGATATTTCTAGAAGCGAAATTCAAGCCAGCATAAAAGATTTGTATAATCATCCAAAGACTCAAGCCATGAGCGGGATAATTTCTAATCATCAACTTCATTCTCTCCCAAGATTGTGCAACATGTTCATGATCAAGTTGCTTGAAATTCATGATATCATTACGGAGAGAGATGATCTTAGCCGCCGAAAAATACTTGGATATAAAAGCATCTTTGCACTTATCCAAAGAATCGATACTATTTTTGGGCAAAGAAGAAAACCAAGTTTTTGCGCGATCTCGCAATGAGAAAGGAAAAAAGCTTCAATTTAATCACATCATTATCCACATCTTTTTCTTTTGCATATCGCAAAGCTCAATGAAGGTATTGAGATGGGATGTGGCATCTTCACTAGGAAGGCCGGAGAATTGCTCTTTCATAACAAGATTTAGCAAAGCGGCATTGATTTTGTATGAATTCGCACTAGTGGCGGGAGCAATCGGAGTACTAATAAAATCATTATTATTAGTATTCGAGAAGCCACAGAGTTTAGAGTTTTCATTCTTGGTAACTTCAGCAAGCAAGCAAGCACACAAGCGAACAAAGAGCAGGAGAGAAAAAGGGCAAACGAAAAAGGCAAACGAAAAAGGCAAATTGTGAAGTGGGGGAGAGGAAAACGAGAGCCAACTGGCAAACACCTACTTGGATGAGTTCTTGACTTGATCCTCCCCGGCAACGGCGCCAGAAATCCTTCTACTACGTCAATAAAAGTCCTTCCCTGGCAGCAGTGCTAGAGATCCTTCTGTCGTCTCTTGAGCTTGCGTTGGTTTTTCCCTTGAAGAGGAAAGGGTGAAGCAGCACAGGAGCAGTAAGTATTTCCCTCAGTTTGAGAACCAAGGTATCAATCCAGTAGGAGAATCTCGTCAAGTCCAGAGTACCTGCACAAACACAAAGAGCTTGCACCCAACGCTATAAAGGGGTTGTCAATCCCTTCAAAATTGTTTGCAAAGTGAGATCTGAAGGAGGAAAGTGCAACGAAGTAAAAAGTGAAGGCTGAAAATATGGTCTGGAGTAGACCCGAGGGGCCATAGTGTTCACTAGAGGCTTCTCTCAAAATAGCAAATATCACAGTGGGTGAACAAATTACTGTTGAGCAATTGATAGAACCGCGCAAAGTCATGACGATATCTAAGACAATGATCATACATATAGGCATCACGTCCGAGACAAGTAGACCGATACTTTCTGCATCTACTACTATTACTCCACACATCGACCTCTATCCAGCATGCATCTAGTGTATTGAGTTCATGACAAACAGAGTAACGCCTTAAGCAAGATGACATGATGTAGAGGGATAAACTCAAACCAATGATGAAAACCCCATCTTTTTACCCTTGATGGCAACAACACGATGCGTGCCTCGCTACCCCTTCTGTCACTGGGTGAGGTCACCGCACGGTATGAACCCAAAACCAAGCACTTCTCCCATTGCAAGAATCATAGATCTAGTTGGCCAAACAAAACCAACAACTCGAAGAGAATTACAAGGATATGAAATCATGCATAAGAGAGATCAGAAGAAACTCAAATAAGATTCATAGATTATCTGATCATAAATCCACAATTCATCGGATCTCGACAAACACACCGCAAAAGAAGATTACATCGGATAGATCTCCATGAAGATCATGGAGAACTTTGTATTGAAGATCCAAGAGAGAGAATAAGCCATCTAGTTACTAGCTATGGACCCGTAGGTCTATGGTGAACTACTCACGCATCATCGGAGAGGTCATGGTGTTGATGAAGAAGCCCTCCGTATCCAAATCCCCCCTCCGGCAGGGCACCAGAACGTGCCCCAGATGGGATCTTGCGGAGACAGAAGCTTGCGACGGCAGAAAAGTATTTTCGATGATCTCCTGATTTTTTTATGGAATTTTAGAGAATATATATGCGCAAAACCTAGGGCAACGGAGCCTCAGGGAGCCCACAAGCCAGGGGGCCATGGGCCCCCCTTGGCCGCGCCATGAGGGCTTGTGGGATCCCTGGTGGCCCCTTCCCTGATTCTCCGGCTCTCCGATCTTTTTCTGTTCCGGAAAAAATCTTGTTGGCAGTTTCATTCCGTTTGGACTCCATTCAAAATCCTCCTCTGAAAGGGGTCAAAAACATGGAAAAACACGAACTGGCACTTGGCACAGAGTTAATAAGTTAGTCCCAAAAAATATATAGAAGACATGCAAAACATCCAAAGTTTGAGCAGATAATAGCATGAAACCATCAAAAATTATAGATATGTTGGAGTCGTATCAGCGGCCCGGACCAACATTACTCGTACGCTTACGAGAGACCGGTTTCATCGACCAACATGCAACTCGTTGCATAAAGATGACCGGCGGGTGTCCGTTTCTTCAACTTTAGTTGAATTGGATTTGACCGAGGCGATCCTTGGAGAGAGGTTAAATAGAAATTTGCACATCTCCGTTGTGGTTTTGCGTAAGTAAGACGCGATCATACTAGATATCCATAGCAGCCAAGTAAAACATGCAACAACAAATTAGAGGACGTCTAAGTTGCTTTTTGCACGGTATGCTTGTGATGTGATATGGCCAAAGACATGATGTGATATATTGGATGTATGAGATGATCATGTTGTAATAGTTAATATCGACTTGCACGTCGATGCTACGGCAACCGGCAGGAGCCATAGGGTTGTCTTTAAACTAACGTTTGTGCTTGCAGATGCGTTTACTATATTGCTAGGTTGTAGCTTTAATAGTGATAGCATATATAGCACGACGACCTCGATGGCGGCACGATGATGGAGATCATGATGATGGACATCATGGTGTGGCGCCGGTGATGATGAAGATCATGTCAGTGCTTTGGTGATGGAGATCAAGAAGCACAAGATCATGTCCATATCATGTCACTTATGAATTGCATGTGATGTTAATCCTTTTATGCACCTTATCTTGCTTAGAACGACGGTAGCACTATAAGGTGATCCCTCACTAAAATTTCAAGATAAAATTTTGTTCTCTCCGACTGTGCACCGTTGCGACAGTTCGTCGTTTCGAGACACCACGTGATGATCAGGTGTGATAGACTCAACGTTCACATACAACGGGTGTAAAACAGTTGCACATGCAGAACACTCAGGTTAAACTTGACGAGCCTAGCATGTACAGACATGGACTTGGAACACAAGAGACCGAAAGGTCGAGCATGAATCATATAGTTGATATGATCAACATGGAGATGTTCACCACTGAAACTATACTCAACTCACGTGATGATCGGATTTGAGTTAGTGGATTTGGATCATGCGCCACTCAAATGACTAGAGGGATGTATATTTTGAGTGGGAGTTCTTAAGTAATATGATTAATTGAACTAATTATAATGAACATAGTCAAAAGGTCTTTCGAATTATGTTGTAGCTTGCGTTGTACTCTACTGTTTTTATACGTTCCTAGACAAAATTTAGTTGAAAGATGATAGTGGCAACTTTGCGGACTGAGTTCGTAAACTGAGGATTGTCCTCATTGCTATGCAGAAGGCTTATGTACTTAATGCACCACTCGGTGTGTTGCACCTCGAGTGTCGTCTGTGGATGTTGCGAACCTCTTACATACACGTTTTTGATGACTACGTGATAGTTCGGTGCGTAATACTTAACGGCTTAGAAGCAAGCCGCCGAAGATGTTTTGAACGTCACGGAGCATAAGAGATGTTCTAAGAGATGAAATTGGGATTTCAAGCTCGTGCCCTTGTTGAGAGGTATGAGACCTACGACAATATTCTTTGTCTACAAAGTATAGGAGAAAAGCTCAATCGTTGAGCATGTGCTCAGATTGTCTGAGTACAAAAGTCGCTTGAATCAAGTGGGAGTTAATCTTCCAGATGAGATAGTGATGGTTCTCCAAAGTCACTGCCACCAAGTTGCTAGAGCTTTGTGATGAACTATAACATATCAAGGATAGATATGATGGTTCTTGAGAGATTCGCAATGTTTGACACTGCGAAAGTAGAAATCAAGTAGGAGCATCATTTGTTGATGGTTAGTAAAACCACTAGTTTCAAGAAAGGGCAAGGGTAAGAAGGGATACTTTATGAAACGACAAAACAATTGCTGCTCTAGTGAAGAAACCTAGGGTTGAACCCAAACCCGAGACTAAGTGCTTCTGTTATGAGGGAAACGGACACTGAGGCGGAACTACCGTAGATACTTGGTAGATGAGAAGGCTGGCAAAGTCGACAAAAGTATATTGGATATACCTGATATTTATGTGTACCTTACTAGTATTCCTAGTAGCACCAGGGTATTACATACCGGTTCAGTTGCTAGGTGCTAGTAACTCGAAGTTATAGCTACGGATTAAAAGGATACTAGCAAGGGTGAGGTGACGATGTGTGTTGCAAGTAATTCTAAGGTTGATGTGATCAAACATCGCATGCTCCCTCTACCATCGGGATTGGTGTTAAACCTAAATAATTGTTATTTGGTGTTTGCATTGAGCATGAACATGATTGGATCGTATTTATTGCAATACGATTATTCATTCAAAGAGAATAATGGTTACTCTATTTGCTTGAATAATTACCTTCAATGGTTTATTGAATCTCGATCGTAGTGCTACACAAGTAAGTAATGATAGTACCACTTACTTGTGGCACTGCCACTTGAGTCATGTTGGTATAAAATGCATGAAGAAGCTACATCCTGAAACGCATGAGAGGGAGAGGGAGAATGCATGAAGAAGCTATAGTCTGATGGATCTTTGTACTCACTTATTTTTGAAACGTATGAGACATGCAAACCATACCTATTGGTATAAACGCATGAAGAAACTCCATGCAGATGGATCGTTTGGACTCACTCAATTTTGAAATCACTTTACACATGCAAATCATACCACATGGGCAAGATGACTAAAGGCCTCGTTTTCCAGTGAGATGGAACAAGAAAGTAACTTGTTGCAAGTAATACATTTTGATGTGTGCAGTCCAATGAGTGTTGAGGCACGCAGTGGATATCGTTATGTTCTTACTTCACTGATGATTTGAGTAGATACAGGAGTATTTACTTGATGAATCACAAGTCTGAAATATTGAAAAGTTCAAGGCAATTTCAGAGTGAAGATCGTCGTGACAAGAGGATAAACTGTCTACGATATGATCATAGAGATGAATATCTGAGTTGCAAGTTTTGGTACATAGTTAAGACAATGTGGAAATTGTTTCGCAATTCATGCCACCTAAAACACCATAGTGTGATGGTGTGTCCGAATGTCATAGCCACGCCCTATTTGATATGGTACATACTATGATGTCTCTTATCGAATTATCACTATCGTTTATGGGTTATGCATTAGAGACAACCGCATTCACTTTTAATAGGGCACCACGTATTCCCGTTGAGATGACACCGTGTGAACTATGCTTTGGAGAAACCTAAGCTGTCGTTTCTTGAAAGTTTGAGGCTGCGACGCTTATGTGAAAAAGTTTTAGTCTGATAAGTTCGAACCCAAAGCGGATAAATGCATCTTCATAGGATATCCAAAACAGTTGGGTACATCTCTTATCTAAGATCGGGAAGCAAAGTGTTTATTTCTAGAAACGGGTCCTTTCTCGAGGAAAGGTTTCTCTTGAAAGAAAATTGAGTGGGAGGGTGGTGGAACTTGATAAGGTTATTGAACCATCACTTCAACCAGTGTGTAGCAGGACACAGCAAGTTGTTCCTGTGGCGCCTACACCAATTGAAGTGGGAACTGATGATGGTGATCATTAAGCTTCGGATCAAGTTACTACAAACCTCGTAGGTCGAAAAGGTCGCGTACTACTACAGAGTGGTACGGTAACCCTGTCTTGGAGGTCATGTTGTTGAACAACAATGAACCTACGGGCTGTGAAGAAGTTATGGTGGGCCCGGATTCCGGCAAATGGCTGGAGGCCATGAAATCCGAGAGAGGATCCATGTATGAAAACAAAGTGTAGACTTTGGAAGAACTACTTGATGGTCGTAAGACTGTTAAGTTAAGATGGATCTTTAAAAGGAAGATAGGCGATGATGGTGAAAAGTCACCATTAAGAAAAGCTCGACTTGTCGCAAAGATGTTTTGGACAAGTTCAAAGAGTTGACTATGATGATACTTTCTCACTCGTAGCAATGCTAAAAGTCTGTTGGAAGTATGTTAGCAGTTGCTGCATTATTTATGAAATATTGCACATACGATCTCAAAACATTGTTTCCTCGACGGTTTCCTTGAGGAAAGGTTGTATGTGATACAACCAGAAGGTTTTTTGATCCTAAGGATGCTAACAAGTATGCAAGCTCCAGCGATCCTTCTATGGACTGGTGCAAGCATCTCGGAGTTGGAATATATGCTTTGATGAGATGATCAAAGCTTTTGGGTTTGTACAGGGTTTATGAGAAACTTGTATTTCCAAAGAAGTGAGTGGGAGCACTATAGGATTTCTGATAAGTATATGTGGTTGACATATTGTTGATCGGAAGTAATGTAGAATTTCTGTAAAGCATAAAGGGTTGTTTGAAAGGAATTTTTCAAAGGAAAACCTGGATAGAGCTGCTTGAGCATTGAGGATCAAGATATATAGAGATAGATCAAAACGCTTAATAGAACTTTCAATGAAATTCATGCCTTGACAAGTTTTTGAAGGAGTTCAAAATAAATCAGCAAAGAAGGAGTTCTTGGTTGTATTGTGAAGTGTGAATTTGAGTAAGACTCAAAACCTGACCACGGCAGAAGAAAGAGAAAGGACGAAGGTTGTCCCCTATGCCTTAGTTGTAGGCTCTACAGTATGCCATGTTGTGTACCGCACGTGATGTGTGCCTTGCCATGAGTCTGTCAAGGGGTGCAAAGAGTGATCCAGGATTGAATCATTGAACAATGGTCAAATTTATCCTTGGTAACTAATGGACTAAGGAATTTTTCTCGATTATGGAGGTGGTTAAAGAGTTCGTCGCAAAGGGTTACGTGGATGCAAGCTTTGGCACTAATCTGAATAACTCTGAGTAGTAAAATGGGTTCGTACGGTAGAGTTGTCATTTGGAATATTTCCGAATAGCACTTAGTAGTAGCATCTATAAGATGACATAAATATTTGTGAAGCACACATGGATCTGAAAGGTTCAGAACCGTTGACTAAAACCTCTCTCACAAGCAAGACATGATTGAACCCCAAAACTGTATGGGTGTTAGATTCATTACAATCACATAGTGATGTGAACTGGATTATTGACTCTAGTGCAAGTGGGAGACTGTTGGAAATATGCCCTAGAGGCAATAATAAATTAGTTATTATTATATTTCCTTGTTTGTAATAATCGTTTATTATCCATGCTAGAATTGTATTGGTTGGAAACTCAAATACATGTGTGGATACATAGACAACACACTTTCCCTAGTGAGCCTCTAGTTGACTAGTTCGTTGATCAAAGATGGTCAAGGTTTCCTGGCCATAGGCAAATGTTGTCACTTGATAACGGGATCACATCATTGGGAGAATGATATGATGGACAAGACCCAAAATATAAACGTAGTATATGATCGTGTCAGTTTATTGCTACTGTTTTCTGCATGTCAATGTATCTGTTCCTATGACCATGAGATCATGCAACTCCGAGACACCGGAGGAATACCTTGTGGGTTATCAAACTCACAACGTAACTGGGTGACTATAAAGGTGCTCTACAGGTATCTCCAAAGGTGTATGTTGGGTTGGCATGGATCAAAACTGGGATTTGTCACTCCGTGTGACGGAGAGGTATGTCGGGGCCCACTCGATAATACAACATCACAACAAGCCTTGCAAGCAATGCGACTAAGGAGTTAGTTACCGGATCTTGTATTACAAAACGAGTAAAGAGACTTGCCGGTAACGAGATTGAACTAGGTATAGAGATACCGACGATCGAATCTCGGGCAAGTAACATACCGAAGGACAAAGGGAATAGTATACGAGATTATATGAATCCTTGACATAGAGGTTCAACCGATAGAGATCTTCGTAGAATATGTAGGAACCAATATGGACATCCAGGTCCCGTTGTTGGTTGTTGACCAAAGAGTGTCTCAGGTCATGTATGTATAGTTCTCAAACCCGCAGGGTTTGCACACTTAAGGTTCGGTGACGTTTCGGTATAGTTGACTTATAGGTGTTGGTGATGAAGGTTGTTCGGAGTCATCGATGAGATCATGGATGTCACGAGGGTTTCCGAAATGGTCCGGAAACAAAGATTGATATATAGCATGGTTTCATTTGGTCTCCAGAAAGATTTCGGGCATTACCGGCACTGTGCCGGGAGTGATGAATGGGTTCTGGATCTTCACCGGGAGGGGCCCACCCACCCGGGAGTGAGCCTGGTGGCCCAGGGGTGGCGCACCAGCCCTTAGTGGGCTGGTGAGGCCAGCCCAAGTGGGCTATAGCGCTAGGAAGTAAAAACCAGAGAGAAAAGGAAAAAAGGACGAGGGAGGTGGGAAGGAAGAGGAGGACTCCTCCTTCCCAAACCGAATTGGAGTTGGAGTCCTCCTCTCCTCATTGGCCGGCACCCTAGGGGCTCCCTTGAGCCCCAAGGCTAGACCCTCCCCTCCTCCTATATATACTAGAGGTTTTACGGCTTTTGAGACACAACTTTGCCACGTGCAACTCAAACCTATACCTCATAGTTCTTCCTCTAGATCGGATTTCTGCATAGCTCGGGCGGAGCCTTGCAGGAATAGATCATCACCATCACCGGCACGCCGTCACATTGCCGGAGAACTCATATACTTCCTCGTCTCTCTTGCTGGATCAAGAAGGCGGAGATCGTCATCGAGCTGTACGTGTGTTGAACGCAGAGGTGTCGTCCGTTTGGTGCTAGATCGGGACAAATCGTGGGACGGATCATGGGACGACGGTGATTTGAAACACGAAGCTGTACCACTACATCAACCGCGTTTCTTAAAGCTTCCTGCTTAGTGATCTACAAGGGTATGTGGATCTGATCGCCCTCTCGTAGATGAACATCACCATGATAGGTCTTCGTGTGCGTAGGAAAAATTTTGTTTCCCATACAACGTTCCCCAACAGTGCTTGCTTTTGATCTTCTGCTAACCAAAAATTTCTGCACTAAGTAGAGATACTACTTGTGCATCCATAACCCTAAAACCAAGTTTCTTGCCATGAGAGTCCACCATATCTACCTATGGATTGAGTAAGATCCTTCAAGTAAGTTGTCATTGGTGCACCAAGCAATAAAAATTGCTCCTAAACATGTATGGTCTTTTATTGTATGCAAAAATAAGCTTTGTACGATCTTTTATGGAAAATAAATAAAAGCGACAAATTGCATAATAATGTTTGCTATCATAAGGGGCAATATAAAGTGATGTTCCTTTGTATTAAGAGTTTGCACATCCAACTTAAAAGTGCATGACAACCTCTATTCCCTCTATGAAGGGCCTATTGTTTATCTTCATGAATTTACTTTTGTGAAAGAGTCAATAAAGTTTATCCTTATTCCAACCTATTAACTCTCTAGTTGGAAAGCATCATGTGTTGGGGATTGATCCAGATATATATATATCCAGTTGAATGTAGGAGATCATGAACCATTATTGTTGACATTATCCTTGAGGTAAATAAGTTGGGTGGCAAAGCTAGAAAGCCCCTATCTTCATATGTGTCCGATGAAAACATTAGCTCCAAAAATATGCAATGATTGTGAGAAATCATAGAAGATTAAATGATAGTTGAGTATGTGAACTTGCTAATATGAAAGCTCTTACATAGACTCTCCTCTAAAATATGATGAATTATGATTGTCTCGATGACTAAGAACATAGTTTGTTGTTTGCCAATAAAGTTTATGCTTTATACTTCAGTGTTGTGGATAGATGGTTACTTGTTTATGAGCAGCTATATGATGTAAAAAAAACTTGTTTTTATGTTAATATTCATGACGCTCTCATGTCCGTATTTTGTTTTTATCAACACTTCTCTCTCAAATTATGTGGTCATTATTATAGAGTTCGGCTTTGGCTTGAGGACAAGCGAGGTCGATGCTTGGGGGAGTTGATACGTCCATTTTGAATCATAAATTCTTATTGATATTTATGATATTCTTGTCCATTATTCCTCGTTATGATACAATTCTTATGTTTTTCCTCACTGAGCATGCAAGGTACATCAGAAGGAGGGAAATTATTGGAAACTGGAATTTTGGACCTTAAAACCAAGAAAAAGGCTAAAATAAAACTAGACTCCAAATGACATGAAATTTCACAAATGTTTCTGAATATATGAAAATTATTGGGCCAAAATATACCACTGGAGGCCACGTGTTGGGCACAAGCTAATAGGGTGCGTCCACCCCCTAGGCGCGCCGTGATGTCTTGTGGGGGCCCTAGCAGGTCCCCCGACTCACCTCTTCACCCATATGGTATGTTTTACCCTAGAAAAAAGCATAAAGATACTTTCGGGATGAAGCATCATTGTATTGAGGCGAAAACAAGGGCAGAGGCCCTTTACTCTCTGGCAGAGAGATTCTATCGAGGAAATTTCCCTCCGGAAGGGGGAAATCGAAGCCATCATCATCACCAACGCTTCCTCCTTCATGGGTGGACCAATCTTCATCAACATTTTCACCAACACCATATCATCCCAAACGCTAGTTCATCTCTTGTATCCAATCTTTGTCTCAAAACCTCAGATTAGTACATGTGGGTTACTAGTATTATTGATTACATCTTGTAGTTGACAATAATTGGTTTACTTGGTGAAAGATATTATAGTCTGATACTTGATCACCATTATTATACCGCTGATCTTGAACATGTTGGTGAGCTGTGAGTAGTTACTATTGTTCCCAAGGACACGTGAGAAGTCTTGTTATAAGTAATCATGTGAATTTGGAACTCAATCGATATTTTGATGATGTGTATGTTGTTGCTTCTCTTAGTGGTGTCATGTGAACATCGACTACACAAAACTGCACCATGTTATGGGCCTAAGGGAAGGCACTGTGGAGTAAAAAGTAGATCAAACCCGACTTTATGCTTTGCTTCATGAGGGGTTGATTTGGATCCCCATGTTTCATGCTATTCTTAGAATTATCTTAATTCTTCTTTCATAGTTGCGGATGCTTGTGATAGGGGGTAATCATAAGTGGGTTGCGAAACCACAATATGCTCCCTTAGTGGTTTTGATAATTCATGACAACATACATTGTCTCCTGGACTAACACTTTTACCTAGATATTTCAGGAGTAGTCCATATAGAGCATTGGCTAAAGGTTTATGTGGATATGCCCCTTGATGCAAGAAACGAATAGGATTGGCTCAAGCTTCAAGCTAGAAGACTCTTCATTTTATATTTGTTAGAAATCACTTTTGAGTCCATAAGATAGCCAATACTATCAAAAGGAGGTAACGTATTAAAATGAACTGGTTGCTCGAGTGCTCAAAGTTAGCCACCAAAATACTCAGTCATTTTTCCCACATAACCATTCTGTCCAATTCCACATACTCAAATTCGGTGTCACCAACTTCCATATTTTGGACCCACCAAGTTTAACCTCAGACAGAAACTCTAGCCATTCCCACCAAATCGGTGCAACCAAATTCATATCTGTGCTACCGAGTTCACGGTGACCAACTTTCTGTTGCCTGGGTACACAAAATCAGAATTTCCGAGTTTGAGTATCGGTGCCACCAAGTTTGGTCATGTGGCAGTTAGGCACCTTTTCCATAACACCGGGTTGTGTGTATCGGTCCCACCGAGATTCAAAAGTTACTGCCTTTTGTGTGAATTGGTACCACCGAGTTTATGACTTTGGTGTCACCGAGTTTGCCACTTTAGGTGTAACAGTTGGATTTTGTGTGCTGCCTATATATACCCCTTCACCCACCTCTCATTCGTGGTAGAAGCACTCTGAGCACACACTTCACTGCTAGATCCATTTTCTAAGAGAGAACCACCTACTCATGTGTTGAGACCAAGATATTCAAATCCAATCATTTAAAACTTGATCTCTAGCCTCCCCAAACTGCTTTACACCAAATCAATCTCTTGTACCCATGCCTATTCTGTGAGAGAGTGATTTTGTGTTGAGGAGACTATCTTCAGAAGCACAAGAGCAAGGAGTTCACTGATCTACCACATCTATTACCTTTTTGAGGGTGGTGCCTCCTAGATTGGTTAGGTGTCGCTTGGGAGCCTCCCACTTCGTGTTGTGGAGTTGAACCAAGATGTTCGTAAGGGCAAGGAGATCGCCTACATCGTGAAGATCTACCATGAGTGAGGCTAGTCCTGTGTGGACGGAAGCCTTGGTGGAATAGACAAGGCTGTTTCTTTGTGGACCCCTTGTGGGTGGAGCCCTCTGTGGACTCTCGCAGACGTTACCCTCCATGGGTTGAAGTCCCCACTGACATGGAGTACGATAGCGCCACCTATTGAAACCATGCCAAAAATCGTTGTGCCAACCTCTTTGCGTTTGATCTGCTAAACTCTACTCCTTTACATGTGCAAAGTCTTTACTTTTCCACTGCCATATATGTTGACTAGCATGTGTAGGGTGTACTAGACCTGTTAGAACTGCTGAATTTCCACCTTCCTTGAAATTGGATTAGGCTAGGAATTTTATCTTGACAAGTAGTCTATTCAACCCCCCCCCTCTAGACACTGGTGGGAAACGTCGCATGGGAAACAAAAAATTTCCTACGCGCACGAAGACCTATCATGGTGATGTCCATCTACGAGAGGGGATGAGTGATCTACGTACCCTTGTAGACCGTACAGCAGAAGCGTTAGTGAACGCGGTTGATGTAGTGGAACGTCCTCACGTCCCTCGATCCGCCCCACGAACCGTCCCGCGATCAGTCCCACGATCTAGTGCCGAACGAACGGCACCTCCGCGTTCAGCACACGTACAGCTCGACGATGATCTCGGCCTTCTTGATCCAGCAAGAGAGACGGAGAGGTAGAAGAGTTCTCCGGCAGCGTGATGGCGCTCCGGAGGTTGGTGATGATCTCGTCTCAGCAGGGCTCTGCCCGAGCTCCGCAGAAACGCGATCTAGAGGTAAAACCGTGGAGATATGTGGTCGGGCTGCCGTGGCAAAGTTGTCTCAAATCAGCCCCAAAACCCCACTATATATAGGAGGAGGAGGGGGGAGCCTTGGCTTGGGGTCCAAGGACTCCCAAGGTGTCGGCCGAACCTAAGGGGGAAGGTCTCCCCCTCCCAAACCGAATTCTACTTGGTTTGGAAGGTGGAGTCCTTCTTCCCTTTCCCACCTCCTTCTTTTTTTTCTCTTTGATTTTTCTTCCAATGCGCATAGGGCTCTTTTGGGCTGTCCCACCAGCCCACTAAGGGCTGGTGCGGCACCCCCAATGCCTATGGGCTTCCCCGGGGTGGGTTGCCCCCCCCCCCCCCGGTGAACTCCCGGAACCCATTCGTCATTCCCGGTACATTCCCGGTAACTCCAAAAACCTTCCGGTAATCAAATGAGGTCATCCTATATATCAATCTTCGTTTCCGAACCATTCCGGAAACCCTCATGACGTCCATGATCTCATCCGGGACTCCGAACAACATTCGGTAACCAACCATATAACTCAAATACGCATAAAACAACGTCGAACCTTAAGTGTGCACACCCTGCGGGTTCGAGAACTATGTAGACATGACCCGAGAGACTCCTCGGTCAATATCGAATAGCGGGACCTGGATGCCCATATTGGATCCTACATATTCTACGAAGATCTTATCGTTTGAACCTCAGTGCCAAGGATTCATATAATCCCGTATGTCATTCCCTTTGTCCTTCGGTATGTTACTTGCCCGAGATTCGGTCGTCGGTAGCCGCATACCTATTTCAATCTCGTTTACCGGCAAGTCTCTTTACTCGTTCCGTAATACAAGATCCCATAACTTACACTAAGTCACATTGCTTGCAAGTCTTGTGTGTGATGTTGTATTACCGAGTGGGCCCCGAGATACCTCTCCGTCACACGGAGTGACAAATCCCAGTCTCGATCCATACTAACTCAACGAACACCTTCGGAGATACCTGTAGAGCATCTTTATAGTCACCCAGTTACGTTGCGACGTTTGATACACACAAAGCATTCCTCCGGTGTCCGTGAGTTATATGATCTCATGGTCATAGGAACAAATACTTGACACGCAGAAAACAGTAGCAACAAAATGACACGATCAACATGTTACGTCTATTAGTTTGGGTCTAGTCCATGACATGATTCTTCTAATGATGTGATCCCATTATCAAGTGACAACACTTGCCTATGGCCAGGAAACCTTGACCATCTTTGACCAACGAGCTAGTCAACTAGAGGCTTACTAGGGACAGTGTTTTGTCTATGTATCCACACAAGTATTGTGTTTCCAATCAATACAATTATAGCATGGATAATAAACGATTATCATGAACTAAGAAATATAATAATAACTAATTTATTATTGCCTCTAGGGCATATTTCCAACAGTCGCCCACTTGCACTAGAGTCAATAATCTAGTTCACATCACCATGCGATTCCAACGAATCCAACACCCATATAGTTATGGGGTCTAATCACGTCTTGCTCGTGAGAGAGGTTTTAGTCAACGGTTCTGAAACTTTCACATCCGTGCGTTCTTTACAAATCTTTATGTCATCATATGGATGCTGCTACTATGTGCTATTCGGAAATACTCCAAATATCTACTCTACTATACAAATCCGTTTCACTACTCATAGTTATTCGGATTAGTGTCAAAGCTTGCATCGACGTAACCCTTTACGACGAACTCTTTAACCACCTCCATAATCGAGAAAAATTCCTTAGTCCATTAGTTACTAAGGATAAATTTTGACCGCTGCTAGTGATTCAATCATGGATCACTCTATGTACCTCTCAACAGACTTTGAGTCAAGGCACACATCAGGTGCGGTACACAGCATGGCATACTTCAGATTCTACGGCTAAGGCATAGAAGACGACCTTCGTCTATTCCCTTTATTCTGCCGTGGTCGGGTTTTGAGTCTTACCTAAATTTACACCTTACATCGCAACCAAGAACTCCTTCTTTGCTGATCTATTTCGAACTCCTTCAAAAACTTGTCAAGGCATGCATCTTATTGAAACTTTCATCAAGCGCTTTTTGATCTATCTCCATAGATCTTTGATGCTCAACGTTCAAGTAGCGCAATCCAGGTATTCCTTTGAAAACTCCTTTCAAACAACCTTGTATGCTTTACAGAAATTCTACATTACTTCTGATCCACAATATGTCAACCACATATACTTATCAGAAATTCTATAGTGCTCCCACTCACTTCTTTGGAAATACAAGTTTCTCATAAACCTTGTACAAACCCAAAATCTTTGATCATCTCATCAAAGTGTATATTCCAACTCCGAGATGCTTGCACCAGTCCATTGAAGGATCACTGGAGCTTGCATACTTGCTAGTATCTTTAGGATCGACAAAACCTCCTGGTTGTATCACATACAATGTTTGCTCAAGGAAACCGTCGAGGAAACAATGTTTTGACATCCTACGTGCAATATTTCATAAATAATGCAGCAACTACTAACATAATTCTAGCACACTTTTAGCATCGCTACGAGTGAGAAAGTCTCATCATAGTCAACTGTTTGATCTTGTCGGAAACATCTTTGCGACAAGTCGAGCTTTTCTTAATAGTGACTTATCACCATCATCGTCTGTCTTCCTTTTAAAGACCCATCTTTACTCAATAGTCCTCTGACCATCAAGTAGTTCTTCCAAAGTCTACACTTTGTTTTCATACATGGATCCTCTCTCGGCTTTCATGGCTTCCAGCCATTTGTCGGAATCCGGGCCCACCATTGCTTTCTTCATAACTCGTAAGTTCATTGTTGCTCAACAACATGACCTCCAAGACAGGGTTACCGTACCACTCTGTAGTAGTACACGACCTTGTCAACCTACGAGGCTTGTAGTAACTTGATCTGATGCTCGATGATCACCATCATCAGCTTCCACTTCAATTGGTGTAGGCGCCACAGGAACAACTTCCTGCGCCCTGCTACACACTGGTTGAAGTGATGGTTCAATAACCTCATCAAGTTCTACCACTCTCCCACTCAATTCTTTCGAGAGAAACCTTTCATCGAGAAAGGATCCGTTTCTAGAAACAAACACTTTGCTTTCGGATCTGAGATAGGAGATGTACCCAACTGTTTTGGATATCCTATGAAGATGCATTTATCCGCTTTGGGTTCGAGCTTATCAGACTGAAACTTTTTCACATAAGTGTCGAAGCCCCAAACTTTCAAGAAACGACAGTTTAGATTTCTCTAAACCTCAGTCTATACTGTGTCATCTCAACGGAAATACGCGGTGCCCTATTTAAAGTGAATGCGGTTGTCTCTAATGCATAACCCATAAACGATAGTGGTAATTCGATAAGAGACATCATAGTATGCACCATACCAAATAGTGCGTGGCCATGACGTTCAGACACATCATCACACTATGATGTTCCAGGTGGCATGAACTGCGAAACAATTTCCACATTGTCTTAACTGCGTACCAAAACTCTTAACTCCGATATTCATTTCTATGATCATATCGTAGATAGTTTATCCTCTTGTTACGACGAACTTTACTCTGAAACGGAATTGAACTTTTCAATATTTCAGACTTGTGATTAATTAAGTAAATACTCCTGTATCTACTCAAGTCATCAGTGAAGTAAGAACATACTGATATCCACTGCGTGCCTCAGCACCCATTGGACTGCATACATCAAAATGTATCACTTCCAACAAGTTACTATCTTGTTTCATCTCAATGACAACAAGGCCTTGCTCATGTGGTATGATTTGCATGTCACTAGTGATTCGAAATCAGGTGAGTACAAAGATCCATCAGCATGGAGCCTCTTCATGCAACATGACTCAAGCGGCAGTGCCACAAGTAAGTGGTACTATCATCATTAACTTTGTATCTTTTGGCACCAATATTGTGAACATGTGTAACACTATGATCGAGATTCAATAAACCATTGAAGGTGATTATTCAAGCAAATAAAGTAACCATTATTCTCTTTAAATGAATAATCCTATTGCAATAAACACGATCCTATCATGTTCGTGCTTAACGCAAGCACCAAATAACAATTATTTAGGTTTAACACCAATCCCGATGGTAGAGGGAGCGTGCGACGTTTTGATCATATCAACCTTGGAAACACTTCCAACACGTATCATCACCTCGCCTTTAGCTAGTCTCCGTTTATGCCGGAGCTTTCATTTCGTGTTACTAATCACTTAGCAACCGAACCGGTATCCAATACCCTCATGCTACTAGGAGTACTAGTAAAGTACACATCAACATCAAATACACTTCTTTCGACTTTTGCCAGCCTTCTTATCTACCAAGTATCTAGAGTTGCTCCGCCTCAGTGACTGTTCCCCTCATTATAGAAGCACTTAGTCTCGGGTTTGGGTTTAATCTTGGGTCTCTTCATTAGTGCAGCAACTGTTTTGCCGTTTCACGAAGTATCCCTTCTAGCCCTTGCCTTTCTTGAAACTTAGTGGTTTTACAAACCATCAACTATTGATGCTCCTTCTTAATTTCTACTTTCGCAGTGTCAAACATCGCGAATCGCTCAAGGATCATTGTATCTATCCTTGATATGTTATAGTTCATCATGAAGCTCTCACAGCTTGGTGGCAGTGACTTTGGAGAACCATCACTATCTCATCTGGAAGATTAACTCCCACTTGATTCAAGTGATTGTCGTACTCACACAATCTGAGCACACGCTCAACGATTGAGCTTTTCTCCTTTACTTTTTGGATAAAGAATCTTATCGGAGGTCTCGTACCTCTCAACAAGGGCACGAGTATGAAATCACAATTTCATCTCTTTAGAACATCACTTATGTTCCGTAACGTTTCAAAATGTCTTCGGTGCCTTGCTTCTAAGCCATTAAGTATTTTGCAATGAACTATCATGTAGTCATCAGAAACGTGTATGTCGGATGTTCACAGCATCCACAGACGACGCTCGAGGTACAGCACACCGAGTGGTGCATTAAGGACATAAGCCTTCTGTGCAGTAACGAGGACAATCCTCGGTTTTACAGACTTAGTCTGCAAAGTTTGCTACTATCAACTTTCAACTAAATTTTCTCTAGGAACATATAAAAATAGTAGAGCTATAGCGCAAGGTACATCATAGTTCGTAAACACCATTAGACTATGTTCATGACAATTAGTTCAATTAATCATATTACTTAAGAACTCCCACTCAAAAAGTACATCTCTCTAGTCATTTGAGTGGTTCATGATCCACTTACACTAGCTCAAGTCCGATCATCACGTGAGTTGAGCATAGTTTCAGTGGTAAGCATCCCCATGCTAATCATATCATCTATATGATTCATGATCGACCTTTCGGTCTCATGTGTTCCGAGGCCATGTCTGCACATGCTAGGCTCGTCAAGCTTAACCCGAGTGTTCCGCGTGCGCAACTGTTTTGCACCCGTTGTATGTGAACGTTGAGTCTATCACACCTGATCATCACGTGGTGTCTCGAAACAACGAACTGTAGCAACGGTGCACAGTAGGGAAGAACACAATTTCGTCTTGAAATTTTAGTGAGAGATCACCTCATAATGCTACCATCGTTTTAAGCAAAAAAAGGTGCATAAAAGGATTAACATCACATGCAATTCATAAGTGACATCATATGGCCATCATCACGTGCTTCTTGATCTCCATCACCAAAGCACCGGTACGATCTTCTTGTCACCGGCGCCACACCATGATCTCCATCAACGTGTCGCCATCGGGGTTGTCGTGCTACTCATGCTATTACTACTAAAGCTACATCCTAGCAAAATAGTAAACGCGTCTGCAAGCACAAACATTACTTATAAAGACAACCCTATGGCTCCTGCCGGTTGCCGTACCATCGACGTGCGAGTCGATATTTTCTATTACAACATGATCATCTCATACATCCAATATATCACATCACATCGTTGGCCATATCACATCACAAGCATACCCTGCAAAAACAAGTTAGACGTCCTCTAATTTTGTTGTTGCATGTTTTACGTAGTGACCATGGGTATCTAGTAGGATCGCATCTTACTTACGCAAACACCACAACGGAGATATATGAGTTGCTATTTAACCTCATCCAAGGACCTCCTCGGTCAAATCCGATTCAACTAAAGTTGGAGAAACTGACACCCGCCAGTCATCTTTGAGCAACGGAGTTACTCGTAGCGATGAAACCAGTCTCTCGTAAGCGTACGAGTAATGTCGGTCCGAGCCGCTTCAATCCAACAATCCCGCAGAATCAAGAAAAGACGAAGGAGGGCAGCAAAACGCACATCTCCGCCCATAAAAACTTTTGTGTTCTACTCGAGAAGACATCTACGCATGAACCTAGCTCATGATGCCACTGGTGGGAAACGTCGCATGGGAAACAAAAAATTTCCTACGCGCACGAAGACCTATCATGGTGATGTCCATCTACGAGAGGGGATGAGTGATCTACGTACCCTTGTAGACCGTACAGCAGAAGCGTTAGTGAACGTGGTTGATGTAGTGGAACGTCCTCACGTCCCTCGATCCGCCCCGCGAACCGTCCCGCGATCAGCCCCACGATCTAGTGCCGAACGGACGGCACCTCCGCGTTCAGCACACGTACAGCTCGATGATGATCTCGGCCTTCTTGATCCAGCAAGAGAGACGGAGAGGTAGAAGAGTTCTCCGGCAGCATGACGGCGCTCTGGAGGTTGGTGATGATCTCGTCTCAGCAGGGCTCCGCCCGAGCTCCGCAGAAACGCGATCTAGAGGTAAAACCGTGGAGATATGTGGTCGGGCTGCCGTGGCAAAGTTGTCTCAAATCAGCCCTAAAACCCCACTATATATAGGAGGAGGAGGGGGGAGCCTTGCCTTGGGGTCCAAGGACTCCCAAGGGGTCGGCCGAACCTAAGGGGGAAGGTCTCCCCCTCCCAAACCGAATTCTACTTGGTTTGGAAGGTGGAGTCCTTCTTCCCTTTCCCACCTCCTTCTTTTTTTTTCTTTTCTCTTTGATTTTTCTTCCAATGCGCATAGGGCTCTTTTGGGCGGTCCCACCAGGCCACTAAGGGCTGGTGCGGCACCCCCAATGCCTATGGGCTTCCCCAGGGTGGGTTGCCCCCCCCCCCCCCCCGGTGAACTCCCGGAACCCATTCGTCATTCCCGGTACATTCCCGGTAACTCCGAAAACCTTCCGGTAATCAAATGAGGTCATCCTATATATCAATCTTCGTTTCCGGACCATTCCGGAAACCCTCATGACGTCTGTGATCTCATCCGGGACTCCGAACAACATTCGGTAACCAACCATATAACTCAAATACGCATAAAACAACGTCGAACCTTAAGTGTGCACACCCTGCGGGTTCGAGAACTATGTAGACATGACCCGAGAGACTCCTCGGTCAATATCCAATAGCGGGACCTGGATGCCCATATTGGATTCTACATATTCTACGAATATCTTATCGTTTGAACCTCAGTGCCAAGGATTGATATAATCCCGTATGTCATTCCCTTTGTTCTTCGGTATGTTACTTGCCCGAGATTCGATCGTCACTATCCGCATACCTATTTCAATCTCGTTTACCAGCAAGTCTCTTTACTCGTTCCGTAATACAAGATCCCGTAAGTTACACTAAGTCACATTGCTTGCAAGGCTTGTGTGTGATGTTGTATTACCGAGTGGGCCCCGAGATACCTCTCCGTCACACGGAGTGACAAATCCCAGTCTCGATCCATACTAACTCAACGAACACCTTCGGAGATACCAGTAGAGCATCTTTATAGTCACCCAGTTACGTTGCGACATTTGATACACACAAAGCATCCCTCCGGTGTCCGTGAGTTATATGATCTCATGGTCATAGGAACAAATCCTTGACACGCAGAAAACAGTAGCAACAAAATGACACGATCAACATGCTACGTCTATTAGTTTGGGTCTAGTCCATCACATGATTCTCCTAATGATGTGATCCCGTTATCAAGTGACAACACTTGCCTATGTCCAGGAAACCTTGACCATCTTTGACCAACGAGCTAGTCAACTAGAGGCTTACTAGGGACAGTGTTTTGTCTATGTATCCACACAAGTATTGTGTTTCCAATCAATACAATTATAGCATGGATAATAAACGATTATCATGAACTAAGAAATATAATAATAACTAATTTATTATTGCCACTAGGGCATATTTCCAACAGACACATCTTCTATCGATCCTACAGGTTACTTGTTCAAGAAAGAACTACACCTTAGCACCGGTCTACCCACATATCAAATTATCAAAGTAGCAAACGCGAATCAACTCAACACGCTCAACATGACTAGACAGAAATTCACATGTGTCCTCGGGAGCGCTTGCCTCATATAAGAGCACTTTCAGGCTTGTCCTTTGTTATAAAAAGGATTGGGCTATCTTGCTGCACACTTTCTATTAATTCTACTTGTCACTTATTATGAATTATCTTGCTACAAAACTAACTATCATTGTTAGTTGTAGCACTTGTAGAGCATACCTTGCCGAAACTGCTTATCATTTCCTTCTTCTCGTCATTGGGTTCAGCACTCTTACTTATCGAAAGGACTATGATTGATCCCCTATAGTTGTGGGTCATCATGAGACTGCGAAGGAAACATAAAAGAAAAAAGAAAAGTAAACGAAAAAAGAAAGTGATAAAAAAGAAACAAAAAAGAGAAAGAAAGAAAAAGAAAAAATGAGAGAAAATAGAGAAGGGATAATGCTACTACCTCTTTTGCCACACTTGTGCTTCAAAGTAGCACCATGTTTTATATTGAGTGTCTCATATTTTATTACTTTCATGTGATAGTGGGAATTTTTCTATATAGAACTTGGCTTGTATATTCCAATGACGGGCTTCCTCAAATGCACGAGGTCTTCATGAGCGAGCAAGTTTGATGCACACACACTTACCTTCAGTCGAGCTTTCATACACTTATCTCTCTAGTGCATCTGTTTCATGGCAATCCCTAGTCCTCCATTGATATTGATTGATGGGAATCTCCATAACACGTTAGTCTGCCTAGTTGATGCGAGACTTTCTTCTTCTCCACTTTTACCCCTTTGAAACCTACCGCCATATTCTATTCCACCTATATGTTATGCCCATGGTTCACGCCCATTTATTGAGTGAGTAATAAAAAGCTCAAGCGTGTTAAGAAGTACGTTCCAATTGGTTGGCTTAACACTGTGGTGCTTGATATTTTTTTATGTGGTGAAGACAGAGCCATGCCATGCTAATATGATAAAATGAACGGGGGGTAAACACTCTTTAAGGATTATATATTCTGAACATTGATGATTATGCTACTTATGTTCACGGATATTACTATGTTGATGTTTGTTAATTCATTGTTTCTCAGTGATCATACCTGCAAGAGATTACATGTTGGGTAGCATGTCAACAACATATCTATAATTAAGCTACTCCTGGATGAGCAGGAATTAAGCTTCGAGATGCTGATACGTCTCCAACATATCTATAATTTTTTATCGTTCCATGCTATTATATTACCATTCTAGGTTGTTTTTTAGGCATTTACTTGTTGTTTTTACTCCCGTAGTCCCAAAATAAGTGTTGTTGATCTAGTACAAAATTTGCACTAATTTAGTTTTAATTCTGTGAAACTTATTATGGGACGAAGGGAGTATTATGTTTAGCACTAACCTATTAACCTAGTGCAAAGTGTTAGTTGTTGTTTTGTGCATGTTTTTGGCTTCTCAGGAATACTGTATCAACCAAAGTCCAAATACCCCAAAAAAAATTGACATTTTTTCTGGACAAAATAAGTACGCGGAAGCTTTGGAAGGAGGTTAGAGGCCCCATGGGGTGGCACCAAGCCAACAGGGCAAAAAGTAAATCTAGCTACTATCTTCTTTGCCTCCTTCAGAAAAAGAAAGCTAAGGCAATTGGTGTTGAATAAACAAAACCACACCAAACTAGTCACGAGTTTTCAGAGATTATGCCCAGCGTTCTTCATTTATTCTGGTTGTTACCCATTTGTGCTCTTGGACGACCGTAGCCTTGTCTAACAACCTCGTTTCTCGCTTTTGTCAATTGACTCGTGGGACTCTACTGAGTCCCAGCATGGGTGTGCTAGATTACTGACATGGGAGGATGGATGATTCAAGTAAGGGCTGAGAGCCTATGCCCAGGGGGTGGCTGCATCCCGATGGCTTGGGGCCACCTCCCTTGGCCTTCGTTGCCCCTTTTTGTCCTATAAATTCACAAATATCCTAAAAACCCTAGATAGGCTCTCGAATCACTTTTTCTGCTGTGACAAGTCTCTGTTCTGCCATGTGCCCATTTGGAGCCCTGTTTCGGTGCCCTTCCGGAGGTGGGATCAATAACGGAGGGACTCTACATCAACCTTGTTGCTCCCATGGTGATGTGTGAGTAGTTCACCACAGACCTATGGGTTCGTAGTTAGTGCCCAGATGGCTATCTCTCTCTCTACGTTATTCATTGCCATGATCACCATGATTCTTGCGATGATCTATCTTATGTAATCACTTTGTGCGGTGCATTTGTTGGGATCAGATGAATTGTGGGTTTATGTTCAGATAATTCTTGAAATATATTTGAGTCTTCTCTGAATTCTTATACGCATGATAATGGTAGCTTTGTAATTCTCTCTGATCTATTGATTTGGTTTGGCCAACTAGATTGATACATCTCCAGCGGGAGAGGTGAGTTGTAGTGGGTTCAATCTTGTGGTGCTCTATATCCGAGTGACAAAGTAGGGGACAAGACACGTACTTTTATTGCTGCCACTAAGGACAAAATGATGGGTTTGATTCATATTAATTCGATTGTATTTGTCTACATCATGTCATTGTTACCCAAGCATTACTCTGTTTTAATTAATACTCTAGATGCATGTTGGATAGGGGTCGATAGGTGGAGTAATAGTAGTAAATGCAAACAGGAGTTGGTCTACTTGTTTACGGACGTGATGCCTATATGTAATAATCATAGCCATGAATAAGTATTGCATATCTGTGCGCTTTTCTATTAGTTGACCAATAGTAATTAGTTTACCCATCGTATGATTTCTACGAGAGAGAAGCATTTATTGAAAAATATGCCCCGTGGGTCTATTCACAAACATATTTACAAAAATAATAAATACCTTGATGCATTTTGTTATTGGCATTTACTTTTTATATTTAATATATTTCAGTTATCTATCTATCACTATTTATTGCTTGCAAGTAATGACTTCAAGGGGATTGAGAACCCTCTTTCTCATGTGGTGTGCAAGTGTGTGATCTTTTGTGTGTAGGCGCTGAAGATGGGAAATTGCATGGTTCTCCTATTGGGTCGATAACATTGGTTCTCACTGAGGGGAATACTTATCTATATTGTGTTGCACCATCGCATCCTCTTTGGGGAAAAACCTAACATAGATCACAAGTATCACCTTCCGCGTGGAGAGGTCGGGCGGTACTGATGAGACGGTCATGTGTCCGTCAGGTGGTGTCGTGGCCGGGTGAAAGGATCTACAAGGATGGTGCCAATGGGTGCGTGTAGAAGAATATTTCCCCCTTTTGATAAAATGGCAGCAAGCAGCTATCCCCCCAAAAGATGAGCCCCAAAACTGACCTCTTTTGTGCAAGGAGAATAGTGTGACACCGGTCGCCAAGATGGACGTCACGGGTGAGCCCACGAGCGCGTGATGAACGACGCCTTTATCGGATGATCATTACCTTTGTGAGGGAGTGCTCGGCACTTGTCCCCCTTCGAATTACCGCCCTATGGTTTCCCTTGTCCTGCGGGAAGAGAGGTCGTTGGCAAGGATAAGAGGGACAAACAACCACTTTAGAGAGGGGCCGAATGATTGAGCTCCAAATTTCCCCTCGGAAGAGTCTTCTTCTTCCTCACAGCTTGCAACACTTGTGCACCCAAGAGCGGAATCAATCCACAAAGCAGGAGTAGGGTTTTACACCAGCTAGGTGGACCAAACCTGGGTAAACTCCAGTGTTCTTCTCATGTCCTGCATGCATTACTTCATCTTCCCCGAGAATTAGATTGCGCTCAACTCCCCAGTGTTCGAACTAGGTTTTTGAGAGGTTTTCCCATAGGCCCAAAATCAACCTCTAACGTTTGGCACGCCAGGCAGGGGGACTGGTTGCACATCTTATTCCTCGAGCTCGCTCAGCATCGGCATCGCCGAGGCATGTCGCAAAAGGTACGCTCGTAGGGTTGAGATGGCTCGCACAAAGCCGGTCATCTACCACAACCGTCACATACATTCTCCCGCCGCCATCGAGCCCACGTCAGGAGAGGCTCAGGCTTTGTCTACCCACCCGTCAGTGCATGCGAACCCTCCGCCGGTGCACACCGCTATGGAGTCCTCCCATGGTCACCACGACCAGCCGACTCCACAGGCTGCACTCCTCATGGTGCGGGAGCTACTGCGCCACTGTCCCACTAACGATGGCTATGATGCATGGCTCGCACACATCACCGAGCTAGCCAACACGACCGGCAACACCCCAATTCTCACCCACTCCCTATACCCCGTGCTTCACAGGGTACCATGGAAGAGTATGGTGTCCCTCCTCCACCTCCTCCTCCATGCGAGGACGACGGGCGGCACCGTGGCACACGCGTTCTAGAGCCGTCCCATGGAGCATCTTCTCGACCTCAGCAAACCCCAACTGTTAGATCATCCAGCACGTGAAGCTTCACGCACGCGTAATCCTCGAGAGCCTGCATGAACGCCAACAACGCACCCTCCAGGATGTCGTTGTCGTCAGGCGACACAACCGAGCTGCTCTTGCCGATGGTGCCAATTCGTGTAGTGGGGGCTGTCGTGCCTTCACCCGGGAGCCATGCTCTTCAACCTTGCCGATCAGTGGGCCAAGACTGAAGACGGTCATCTCTTCGCCCACAACGATCCAGATGTGGCTCTTGACTCCTACAAGGCCAAGAACAAGGACATCAAGCGCAAAGGCCCCGCCATGCTTGTGGCGGTCCCTGAGCACAAGCATGGGAATGACCACGAGGAAGCTTCGAGGAAGCCTTTTTGCACAGAGCACAACTCGGGCTATGATACGTCTCCAACGTATGTGTAACTTTTTATTGTTCCATGCTAATATATTATCATTCCAAAAATACTTTTGGGGTACTTATTTACTGATTTATATTATTTTTGAGCACTAACCTATTGACCTAGTGACCATTGCCAGTTGTTGTTTTCTGTATGTTTTTCACTTTTTAGGTTTTCCATACAAAACGAAGCACAATTGCCTGAAACTTTTTGGTGATTTTTTTCTAGACCAAAAGAAGACACAGGAGTATCGGAAGAAGGTCGGAGGCTGCACGAGGGGCCCACAAGCCAATATAGCGCGACATGGCGGGGACGCCCTGAGGGATTGTGCCTCCCTCGTGGCCCTCCTAACTCCATTCTCTGGCTTATAAATTCTCTTATACCCAAAAAACATCAAAAGGAGCCCCAAAACATTTTTTACGCTCTCGCAAGACTCTGTTCCGAAGGGAGGCCATACAGAGCTCCGTTCCGGTGCCCTATGCTACTGCAACAAAAGACCTTCCAACGACGCCAGAAATAGGTGTGTCGACGGCACGAGGAATCCTTCTGCTATGGCTACGCCTTAAGGGACTTCCTAGGCAAATATGCAAAGGATTTCCCCCGTGGCCTTGGAGCCTTGCGTTGGTGTTCCCTCGAAGCGGAAAGGGTGATATAGCGCGGCGGTGGTAAGTATTTCCCTCAGTTTTGAGAACCAAGGTATCGGTCCAGTGAAGGAGTATCACAAGATCCTGCACAAACACAAAAAAGCTTGCTCCCAATGCTATGAAGGGGTTGTCAATCCCTTATAGATTGTTCTCCAAGTGAGAACTGAAAGCAACAAAGTAACAAAGCGAAGTAAAAGCAAAAGTGGAAACGATAGGTGTGAATAGACCCGGGGGCCGTAGTGTCTACCAGTGGCTTCTCTCATGAAAGCAAGTAGACGGTGGGTGAACAAATTACTATCGAGCAATTCATAGAACCGCGCAAAGTCATGACGTCATCTATGGCAATGATTATATCTATAGGCATCACGTCCAAAACAAGTAGACCGATACTTTCTGCATCTACTACTATTACTCCACACGTCGGCCGCTATCCAGCATGCATCTAGTGTATTAAGTCCAAAAGAACAGAGTAACACCTTAAGCAAGATGACATGATATAGATGGACAATCTCATATCTACGACAGAGCCCACCTTGTTACCCTTGATGGAAACTACACGATGTGTGCCTTGCTGCCCCTACTATCACTGGGAAAGGTCACCACACGGTAAGAACCCAAAACCAAGCACTTCTCCCATTGCAAGAATCATAGATCTAGTTGGCCAAACAAAACCCAAGACTCGGAGAGACTTACAAGGATATCAAATCATGCATATAAGAAATCTGCAAAGACTCAAATGTATATCATAGATAATCTGATCACAAATCCACAATTCATCGTATCTCGACAAACACACCGCCAAAGAAGATTACATCTGATAGATCTCCATGAAGATCATGGAGAACTTTGTATTGAAGATCCAAGAGAGAGAAGAAGCCATCTAGCTACTAACTACGAACCCGTAGGTTTGAAGTGAACTACTCACGAGTCATTGGACGGGCGATGATGATGATGAAGAAGCCCTCCAACTCCAAAGTCCCCTCCGGTCGGGCACCGGGAAGGGTCTCCAAATGAGATATCGCGGAAACGGAAGCTTGCGGCGGCGGAAAAGTATTTTCGTGGATCCCTTGGTTTTTTCTGATTTTTGAGACGTATCAAGCATCCCAAGCTTAACTCCTGCTCGTCCTCGAGTAGGGAAGTGATAAAGAATGAATTTTTGATGCTTTCATGCTACCTAGCATAGATGTCCGTTCTAACTCCTCTTATGTGACGTGAATGTTCAGATCCATTAGATTCAAAACAATAGTTTGCTATTGACGTGGAAACAATAATAATTCAACCAAACTGGCAAGGTAATCATGAACTTTCAAAATAACAAGGCCAAAAGAAAGTTATCCCTACAAAGGCATATAGTCTGGCTATGCTCTATCATCATTGCACAACAAATTTAAATCATGCACAACCCCGGTATTGGCCAAGTAATTGTTTCACACCTTTACTTTCTCAAACCTTTTCAACTCTCACGCAATACATGAGCGTGAGCCATGGTTTCAGCACTATAGATGGTGTGGAGTGTGATGGAGGTTGCAAGACAAAACAAGGAGAATATGGTCACATTAACTAGGCATAACAATGAGCTGTGGAGATGCTCATCAATAGATATCAATGTGAATGAGTAGGGATTGCCAGACAAATGATGCACTAGAGCTAAGAGTATGTGAAAGCTCTTAAGGAAAACTAGTGGGTGTGCATACAACTTGCTTGCTCACGAAGACTTAAGGCAATTTTGAGGAAGCCTATCATTGGAATATACAAGCCAAGTTATATAATGAAAATTTCCCACTAGCTATATGGTGGTGACAAAACGAGAGACTCTCAATCATGAAGATCATGGTGCTGAATATGTACAAGTGTGAAAAACTGGTAACATTGTCCCTTCTCTCTTTTTCTCTAATTTTTTGGTGGGCTCTTTGGCCTCTCTTTTTTGTTTTTTTTTTTTGTTTTTTTGGTGGACTTCTTTGGCCTCTTTTATTTCCTCACATGGGACAATGCTCCATCAATGATGATCATCACACTTTAACTCAAAACTTAGAGCAACTATGACTCTGTATGGAATGCCTTCAGTAGTGTACCGTGGCAATGATCTAGCATGGCATAGACATCAATGGAAACATCATGCTAGCTATCTTACGATCATGCAATGGCAATGTAGACATGGTGGCACATGTCATGGTGGTAGTTGCATGGCAATATATCTCGGAATGACTTTGAAAAATCCATAGTAGGTAGGTATGGTGGTTGTTTTGAGGGAGGCTAATGGTGGGTTTTGTGCACCGGCGAAAGTTGCACGGCACTAAGAAGATTGTGATGGTGGAAGGTGAAATTGCATCTAAACCATGGACTCAACATTAGTCATGAAGAACTCATATACTTGTTGCAAAAAATTTATTAGTAATCGAAACAAAGCATTCAACGCATACTCCTAGGGGAAGGGTTGGTAGGTATAAACCATCGCGCGATCCCGACCGCCACGCAAAGGATGACAATCAATAGACTATTCATGCTCAGATTTCATCACATAGCGGTTCACCATACGTGCATGCTACGGTAATGACTAACTTCAACACAAGTATTTCTAGATCCACAACACCTTACTAGCATGACTTCAATATTACCATAACCACAACTCAAAACTAATTGAGATGAATCAAACTTCTCTAACTATTCAATGCACATGAAGGTGGAAGTTTTCGTATCCCTTTGGATAACTACCACTTTTGAGACTACTTTCAAAGCATAGATCAACTACCAAGCCATGCACCGCTGTGCTCCAAAATATATAAGTGAAGCACATAGAGCAAAAGTATCTAGCTCAAAAGATATAAGTGAAGCACATGTGAGATGAATTGTCTACTAAAAGATATAAGTGAAGCTCGACAAAATCACGGTGAGTGCATGTCTCTCTCTCTAGGTGTGCAGCAAGGATGATTGTGACACAACAAAAATTAAAGACTCCTACGATACAAGACGCTCCAAGCAAAAACACATAACATGTGGTGAATAAAAATATAGCCCCAAGTAATGTTACCGATGGATTGAAGACGAGAGAGGGGATGCCTTCCCGGGGCATCCCCAAGCTTAGGCTTTTACGGTATCCTTGAATCTCTTGGGGTGCCTTGGGAATCCCCAAGATTGAGCTCTTGCCACTCTTTATCTCTTTGTCCATAAGAACTTCACCCAAAACATGAAAACTTCACAACACGAAACTTAAACAGAAACTCGTGATAACATTAGTATGAGAAAGCAAACCACCACTTCCTTAGGTACTATAGCAAACTTAAATTCTACTTATTCTGATTTTGGGTTACTGTATTTTCAATCTTCCATGGCTAATACCCCCCGATACTATCCATAGTTTCATTAAAATAAGCAACCAACACAACAAAAAACAGAATCTGTTAACAGCAGACTAGTCTGTAGCAATCTGTATATTTCGTATAGTTCTGGTACTCCAAAAATTCTGAACAATTACGGAAGTCTGAAGAATGTGCATAGAAATGAGCAGCAAAAAGAATCAACTCAAAAGCTCTTACAGAAAACAAATGACAATTCTTTTCGTGAGCAGAAAGTTTCTGTCTTTTCCAGCATGACCAAACGATCATCCCCAAGACTAATCATCACGGTTTTGCTTGGCACAAACACAAAAAGAAACACAAAAAACACAATCATAACAGAATTATGAAAGTGTGGAAAACACAAAACAGAAATAAAAAGGATAGATTCGTTGGGTTGCCTCCCAACAAGCGCTTTTGTTTAACGCCCTTAGCTAGGCGAAAGGTGATGGAATCACGTATAGTCATCTTTGGTGCTCAAACCATAAGTAGCCCTCATCATAGATTCATAAGGCAATCTTATTTTCTTTCAAGGAAAGTGCTTCATGCCCTTCTTTAAAGGAAATTGAAATCTAATATTCCCTTCCTTCATATCAATGATAGCACCAATAGTCCTTAGGAAAGGTCTACCAAGAATAATGGGACATAAAGGATTGCAATCTATGTCAAGTACAATGAAATCCACGGGTACATAGTTCTTATTTGCAACAATAAGAACATAATCGATCCTCCCCATGGGTTTCTTGACAGTAGAATCCGCAAGATGCAAATTAAGAGAACACTCTTCAATCTCATGAAAACCAAGAATATCACATAAAGACTTTGGAATTGCGGAAACACTAGCACCCAAATAACACAAAGCATTGCACTCATAGTTTTTTATCTTGATTTTGATAGTAGGTTCCCACTCATCATGAAGTTTTCTAGGTATAGACACTTCTAGTTCGAGCTTCTCTTCAAGAGATTTCATCATAGCATCTACGATATGCGTGGTAAAGGCTTTGCTTTGGCTATAAGCGTGTGGAGAGTTTGCAATGGATTGCATAAAAGAAATGCATTCAAACAAGGAGCAATTATCATAATTGAATTCCTTAAAATCCAAAGTGGGAGTTTCATTACTACCCAAAATTTTGATTTCTTCTACTCCACTCTCCACACCTTTATCATCAAGATGGGTGGACTCCGAATCATCGGGGCGTTATTCAACCAAAGTGGATTCATATCCAGCCCCTCCATAAATAGGTTTGACACGCGAAAACAAAGATTCAAGAGGAGACACACCAAGCACTTTAAGATCTTCGTGATTTGCATCACTAGAACGCACCCTTTTGAACCATTCATGCCTAGCGCGAATTTGGGCGGTTCTTTCTTTGCTCTCATTCATGGAGACACGCATAGCTTTCAAAGTTTCATACAAGTTGACCTTGGGAGGAGCGCATCTAACTTTCAAAGCATCAATATCACAAGACATCCTATCAACGCTCTTAGCCAAATCGTCAATTTTGAGTAGTTTTTCCTCTATGGACGCATTGAAAATCTTTTGAGAGTTGATGAACTCTTTGATATTACTCTCTAAATCAGAGGGTAATTTGTTGTGATTTCCATAAGTGTTGTTGTAGGAATTGGCATAGTTGTTAGAGGAGTTACTAGGAAAAGGCCTAGGAACATAGTTTCCTCTAAAAGCATTGTTGTTGCCAAAATTGTTCCTACCAACAAAATTCACGTCCAAACTAGCGTTGCTACTCTCAATCAAGGAAGATAGTGGCATGTCATTAGGATCTACAGTAGCGTTTCTACTAGCAACCAAATTCATCAACTCGTCCACCTCAACATTAAATGAGTTAATCTCTTATATAGCGTGTACCTTTTTGCTAGCAGGTGACCTTTCAGTGTGCCACTGAGAGTAGTTGGTCATGATATTGTCTAGGGGTTTTGTAGCGTCTCCTAACGTGATTTCCATGAATGTTCCACCTAAGGCGGAGTCCAAGATATTGCGAGAAGCGAAATTCAAGCCAACGTAAAAGATTTGTATAATCATCCACAAACTCAAGCCATGAGCGGGACAATTTCTAATCATAAGCTTCATCCTCTCCCAAGATTGTGCAACGTGTTCATGATCAAGTTGCTTGAAATTCATGATATCGTTACGTAAGGAGATGATCTTAGCCGGCGGAAAATACTTGGATATGTAAGCATCTTTGCACTTATCCCAAGAATCGATACTATTTTTAGGCAAAGAAGAAAACCAAGTTTTTGCGCGACCTCGCAACGAGAAAGGAAAAAAGTTTCAACTTAATCACGTCGTTATCCACATCTCTTTTCTTTTGCATATCACAAAGCTCAATGAAGGTATTGTGATGCGATGCGGCATCTTCACTAGGAAGGCCCGAGAATTTCTCTTTCCTAACAAGATTCGACAAAGCTACGTTGATTTCATACGATTCCGCACTAGTGGCTGGAGAAATCGGAGTACTAATAAAATCATTATTATTAGTGCTCGAGAAGTTGCAAAATTTGGTGTTTTCAGCCATGATGACTTCAACAAACAAACAAGCACACAAGCAAGCAAGAAAAGCGGCAAAGGAAAACGGCAAAAAGGCAAAAGGCAAAAGAAAACGGCAAAGGAGAAAGGCAAATGAAAATAGCAAATGTGAAGTGGGGGAGAGGAAAACGAGAGGAAACTGGCAAAAAAAGTAAATGCAAGAGATGAGTTTGTGAGACCTACTTGGATAGATCTCTCCTTCCCCGGCAACGGTGCCAGAAATACTTCTGCTACTGCAACAAAAGACCTTCCAACGGCGCCAGAAATAGGTGTGTCGACGGCACCAGGAATCCTTCTGCTACGGCTACGCCTTAAGGGACTTCCTAGGGAAATGTGCAAAGTATTTCCCCCATGGAATTGGAGCCTTGCGTTGGTGTTCCCTCGAAGAAGAAAGGGTGATGTAGCGCATCGGTGGTAAGTATTTCCCTCAATTTTGAGAACCAAGGTATCGATCCAGTGAAGGAGTATCACAAGAGCCAGCACAAACACAAAAAGCTTGCTCCCAAGGCTATGAAGGGGTTGTCAATACCTTATAGATTGTTCGCCAAGTGAGAACTGAAATCAACAAAGTAACAAAGCGAAGTAAAAGCGAAAGTGGAAACGATATGTGTGAATAGACCCGGGGGTCATACTGTTTACTAGTGGCTTCTCTCATGAAAGCAAGTAGACGGTGGGTGAACAAATTACTGTCGAGCAATTGATAGAACCGCGCTAAGTCGTGACGTCATCTATGGCAATGATTATATGTATAGGCATCACGTCCAAAACAAGTAGACCGATACTTTCTGCATCTACTACTATTACTCCACACGTCGACCGCTATCCAGCATGCATCTAGGTTATTAATTCCAAAAGAACAGAGTAACGCCTTAAGCAAGATGACATGATGTAGATGGACAATCTCATATCTACGACAGAGCCCACCTTGTTACCCTTGATGGCAACTACACGATGTGTGCCTTGCTTCCCCTACTGTCACTAGGAAAGGTCACCACGCAGTTAGAATCCAAAACCAAGCACTTCTCCCATTGTAAGAATCATAGATCTAGTTGGCCAAACAAAACCCAAGACTTGGAGAGACTTACAAGGATATCAAATCATGCATATAAGAAATCAGCAAAGACTGAAATATATATCATAGATAATCTGATCACAAATCCACAATTCATTGGATCTCGACAAACACACCGCCAAAGAAGATAACATCGGATAGATATCCATGAAGATCATGGAGAACTTTGTATTGAAGATCCAAGAGAGAGAAGAAGCCATCTAGCTACTAACTACGGACCCGTAGGTATGAAGTGAACTACTCACGAGTCATTGGAGGGGTGATGATGATGATGAGGAAGCCCTCCAAGTCCAAAGTCCCCTCCGGCAGGGCACCGGGAAGGGTCTCCAAATGAGATATCGCGGAAACGGAAGCTTGCGGCGGCGAAAAAGTATTTCGTGGATCCCTTGGTTTTTTCTGATTTTTGGGGAATATATAGGCACAAGATCTAGGTCAGGGGGCGCCAGGGAGGCCACAAGCCTGCCCACCGCCGCCCCCCTGGTGGCGGAGTGGGGTCTTGTGGGCTCCCTGTAGCCCTCCGGGCTTGGCCCACAAGCCCCCTGATCTTCTTTCGTTCAGGAAAAAATCATTTCGGGGATTTTATTCCGTTTGGACTCCGTTCCAAAATCAGATCTGAAAAGAGCCAAAAACACAGAAAAAACAGGAACTGGCACTTGGCACTGAATTAATATGTTAGTCCCAAAAAAGATATAAAAGGTACATAAAACATCCAAAGATGACAAGATAACAGCATGAAGCCATCAAAAATTATAGATACGTTTGAGACGTATCATCCTACCAGAGGGGGGGTCGATCATCAACCTTTCTACCCTCACGATGATGTGTGAGTAGTTCACCACAGACCTATGGGTCCATAGACATTACCTAGATGGCAATCTCTCTCTCTCTTTGCTCTTCAATACAATGATCATCGCATCTTTTCTTTGATCCGCATGATGTAATTCCTTTTGTGTTGTGAGTTTGTTGGGATCCAATCAATTGTGGGTTTATGTTCAGATTATTCATGATAAATATTTGATTCTCCTATGAATACTTATACGATTCTTATGTACATGATTATGATAGCTTAGTAATTCTCTCTAATCTATTGAAATAGTTTCGCCAACTAGATAGATATTTCTTTGGTGAGAGAGGTGCGTTGTAGTAGGTTCAACTTGTCGAATTTCTATATCCAAGTGATAGAAGGGTACAAGGTGCATCTTTGTGTTGCCGCTACTAAGGATAAAACGATGGGGTTTATACATATTGCTTGAGTTTACTTTGTCTACATAATGTCATTGATCTCCATGCATTACTCTGTTTTACTTAATAATCTGGATGCATGCTGGATATGTTGAAAATATGCCCTAGAGGCAATGATAAATAGTTATTATTATATGTCCTGTTTAAAGATAATCGTTTATTATCCATGCTATAATTGTATTGAATGAAAACATAGATACATGTGTGGATACATAGACACAACAATGTCCCTAGCAAGCCTCTAGTTGGCTAGCCAGTTGACCAAGGATAGTCAAGGTTTTCTGGCTATGTGCAAAGTGTTGTTGCTTGATAACTGGATCACACCATTAGGAGAATCATGTGATGGACTGGACCCAAACTATGAACGTAACATATTGATCGTGGTCATTTTATTGCTATAGTTTTCTTGTATTACAGAACGAGTAAAGAGACTTGTCGATAACGAGATTGAAATAGGTATGCGGATATCGACGATCGAATCTTGGGCAAGTAACATACCGAAGGACAAAGGGAATGACATATGGGATTGCCTGAATCCTTGACACTGAGGTTCAAGCGATAAGTTATTCGGAGGATATGTAGGATCCAATATGGGCATCCAGGTCCCGCTATTGGATATTGACCGAGGAGTGCCTCGGGGCATGTCTACATAGTTCTCGAACCCGTAGGGTCTGCACACTTACGGTTCGACGATGTTTTAGTATAGTTGAGTTGTATGTGTGGTTACCGAATGTTGTTCGGAGACCCAGATGAGATCACGGACGTCACGAGGGTTTCTAGAATGGTCCGGAGACAAAGATTGATATATAGGATGACCTCATTAGGTTGCCGGAAGGTTTTTGGGCATTACCGGGAATGTACCGGGAGTGACGAATGGGTTTCGGATGTTCACCGGGAGGGGACAACCCACCCGGGGAAGCCCATAGGCCCTAGGGGTGGCGCACCAGCCCTTGGTGGGATGGTGGGACAGCCCAATAAGGCCTATGCGCCAAGGATAAGAAAATCAAAGAGAAAAAAAGGAGAGGTGGGAAGGAAGGGAAGGACTCCACCTTCCAATCCTAGTTGGACTACGATTGGAGGTGGACTCCTGCACCTCCTAGACGGTGCACCATAGGGGGCCTTGGCCCTCAAGGCAAGCCTCCCCTCCCCTCCTCCTATATATAGTGGAGTTTTAGGGCTGATTTGAGACAACTTTTCCCACGGTAGCCCGACCACGAACACCACGGTTTTTCCTCTAGATCGTATTTCTGCGGAGCTCGGGCGGAGCCCTATAGGAGTAGATCCTTCACCAGCACCGGAGCACCGTCATGCTGCTGGAGAACTCATCTACTTCTCCATCGTGCTTGCTGGATCAAGAAGGCCGAGATCATCGTCGAGCTGTACGTGTGCTGAACACGGAGGTGTCGTCCGTTCGGCGCTAGATCGGAGCGGATCGTGGGATGGATCGTGGGACGGTTCGTGGGACGGACCGAGGGACGTGAGGACGTTCCACTACATAAACCGCATTTCTTAACGCTTCATGTTGTGCGATCTACAAGGGTACATAGATCCAAATCTCCTCTCGTAGATGGACATCACCATGATAGGTCTTCGTGTGCGTAGGAAAATGTTTTGTTTCCCATGCAACGTTCTCCAACATGATAGAGGTCGATGAGTGGACTAATAGTAAAAGGTGTAGGAAGGAGTCGGTGTATTTGTTTATGGACGTGATGCCTATATACACATGATCATTGCCGTGAATATCACATAACTACCCACTTTTCTGTCAATTCCCCAACGGGTAGTTTGTTTACCCATCGTATGCTATTTTTCATGAGAGGTGTCATTAGGGAAAAGTATGCCCCCCGGATCTATTCACAACATATAGTTAAAACCTTAAATATCTTTCTGCCATTTATTTGCTTTTATTTTATCTTTCTATCTACAATTATCTACACACCACACTCTCATGCAAATAACGAGACCAAGGGGATTGACAACCCTCTTGCCCATGTTGGGTGCAAGTTGTTTGTTCTTTTATGTGCATCCCCTGAAAATGGTTGTGTTCGATATTCCTATTGGTTCAATAAAACTTGGTTTCATAAATTTGTGAAATACTTACCCACATTGTGTTGCGATAACCCGTTGCTCTTCACGGAAAACCCAACGAAGATCACAAGTATCAGGAAGGATTTATGGCGCCGTTGCCGGGGAATATCATCACCAACTACCAAGTAAATTCACACATATTTCCATTCACTTGTTCTTCTTTTCATTTTCTGGTATATTTAGTTTGTTTCATAAAAAATAAAAAAAACATTACCCTTGCTTGCTTAGCTTGTCACTAGTTCACATCTTCGCTCTCTAGTTTAGTTGCCTAGCTATGCTATCTTTACCCTTGTAACACCGAAAGACAAAGTAAAATGCAAAGATTAAGATAAATGGATCCTTATCTAATAGCTAATCTTTTCAAAAGACCTGTTTATGTTGAAACAATTTCTAGTGAGAGTGCACTAGATTATGTTTATGAGGTCTTGCTTTAAAATCATGAACCCAAAAATTGTGAAATATATAAAGTGATTCATGATAGTTCCTTGAATGAAAATCATGATTGCTATATTTTTGAATTTGAATATGATCATACATGTAATCATTATGAGAGAGGAAAATATAGTTATAGAAACTTTCATGTTACTCTCTTACCTCCCTTGATACAAATTGTTAATTCTTCATTCTTCATACTTGCTTATGCGAGACACTTCTTGTCTAGATAAATTGCTTTCTTATAAAATGCCTATGCATAGGAAGTATGTTAAACTTAAATGTTCTTGTCACATGTTTTATGATGCTCTCTTTGTGCTTCAATTCTTGTCTTTTATGTGAGCATCATTGAAATTTCAAGCCTATCTTAATGGCTATTAAGAAAGAGCTTGTTGGGAGATGCCCAATAGTTATCATTTATTTCTATAAGTTTGTGATAAAATGATTATCTCCTATATAATGATTGTGTTTTTATATTTTAGTTAGTGTTTTTTACAAGTAAATCCTTTGGGATGATTTGTATGATGAGTAGAATTGATATGGTGCAAAAACAGAAACTTTGACGTCTAGTTCAGAATTTCTCTGATTTTACTGGAGCATCTTTTGATGCTGAATTTTATACACTGTAGTTATATATAAATTCCGCAGGGCTCACTATTTTATTAACATTTTGGAGTTACAGAAGTTTAGGTTCATTACATATTACTACAAATTGTTCTATTTCAGTCAGATTCTATTTTTGCTTGCGTAGTTTTCTTGTTTTGATGATGCTATGGATTGTACCGGGGGTTATAAGCCATGGAGGAGTTAGGATACATTACTCTATGATAAAATAAAATAATAATAAACTTATAACAACACCTGAAAGTATTTGATATGTTGCTTATACTAACGGATCTTAGGAAGTTTTGTTGAGTTTTATGTGATTGAAGTTTTCAAGTTTTGGGTATTATCCCGATGAACAAAGGATTGAGGGTCAGAAAAAGCCTAATCTTGGGTATGCCCAAGTCATCCCAAGGTAATATTCTATGAATACTCAAGTGTCTAAGCTTGGGGATGCCCCAGAAGGCATCCCCTCTTTTCGTCTCAATCCATCAGTATGTCACTTGGAGCCATATTTTTATTTGTCACATGATATGAGTTTTTCTTGGAGCATCGTTTGCTTTTGTTTCCTTTTACTTTCAGTTTAACACAATAATTGTTTGCTAGAAACACCTATTTGAGAGAGTTACCACATCATCACAATTAGTTAGAATACTCTATGTGCTTCACTTATATCTTTTGAGCTTAGCACATGCTCTAATGCTTCACTTATATCTTTTTGAGCACGGTGGCATGTAGATTTTATAGAAATATTATGCTATTTTTATTCACTTATATTTGTTTGAGAGCTGAAAAAATAGGGACAGTAATTTGCATGGGTCATAAGACTCGATAAAAAATAATGCGTATTCAATGAGTGATAACAACAACCATCATGTAGCACATGTAGAAAAATTGTGCGTTAATAATATTGATGTGGTGATATGAAAAAGGCGTGAGTGCATTATTATTAATTTAGAGAGGTGTCAATATTAAGAGATGTTAAACTTCTTGTTCATCTAAACAATTAAAAGGGCATGGTGATGATGTGTGAGCATTTCTATTCCTCATTGAAATCCTTGTGTTGTTTTGAGTCGAAGTCAGACGATGGTTAATTCCTACCAATCCTCTCCCTCGGGGCATGCGAGTAGTACTTTGATTTATGATAAAACTAATAAAACATTGCAATAATTATATGAGTTGTTCATGACTAATGTGACACCATGGACATACGCAATCTAACCTCCTCATATTTGCTACCCTCTTCAGTACCGTGCATCGCCCGTTCTCACCTTGAGGATCGGTGCAACTTATGCGAGTGCATCCAAATCCCGTGACATGACACGCTCTGTTGCACATAAAACATTTTATATCCTCCTCAAAACAGCCACCATACGTACCTATCATTGCATTTCCATAACCATTCTGAGATATATTGCCATGCAAATGCCATCATCACTTCACATGACTAGTTCGTTTATCATCATAATGCTTTGCATGATCCTATAGAGCTGACATAGGATAGGTCCTATACAAGTGTCACTCCGAGGCCTACGGAGGACACCACGTGGGAGATAGAACTGCACACGAGGTATTACAATATGGTTTTTATTGGCCTACTCACTTCAAGGATGCTCGTAAGTTTGTCTTATCTGGTGATGAATGTCAAAGAATTAGTAATATTAGTAGACATCAGGAAATGCCTATGAATTACTCACTAGTTATTGAACCATTTGATGTTTGGTTTTTTGATTATATGGGACCTTTTCCAAAGTCCAATGGGTATACTCATATTCTATTCGTTGTTAATTATGTTACTAAGTGGGTAGAAGCTATTCCAACTAGTAGTGTTGATCATAACACTTCTATTAAAATGTTGAAAGAAGTTATTTTCCCTAGATTAGGAATCCCTAGATATTTAATGACTCATGGTGGTTCACAATTATTCATGGTGCTTTCCGTAAATTGCTTGCTAGGTATGATTTTAATCATAGAGTTGCATCTCCTTATCATCCTCAATCTAGTGGGCAAGTAGAATTGAGCACTAGAGAAATTAAGTCAATCTTGCAAAAGATGGTTAATAGATCTAGAAAGAATTGGTCTAAGAAACTTGATGATGCATTATGGGCCTATAGAACCACTTACAAACCTATGGGTATGTCTCTTTATAAAATGGTTTATGGTAAAGCATGTCACTTACCTCTAGAGCTACAACATAAAGCTTATTGGGCAGTTAAAGAACTTAACTATGATTTCAAACTTGCTGGTGAAAAGAGGTTATTTGACATTAGCTCACTTGATGAATGGAGAACCCAGGCCTATGAGAATGCTAAGTTGTTTAAAGAAAAGGTTGAGAGATGGCATGATAGAAGGATACAAAAGCTTGAATTCAATGTAGGTGACCATGTCTTGCTATACAACTCTCATTTAAATTTTTTGCAGGAAAACTTCTCTCTAAATGGGAAGGTCCTTACATTATCGAGGAAGTATATCGTTCTCGTGCCATCAAGATCAACAACGCCGAAGGCACAACTCCGAAAGTGGTGAATGGGCAAAGATTCAAACATTATATCTCAGGTACTCCCATAAATGTTGAAACTAATATTATCAATACCATAACTCTGGAAGAGTACATTAGGGAGACCTCTCAGAACATCTCGGACTCCGAAAAGGAATAGGTATGTGCTACGGTAAGCAAACTGACTCCAAAACATTTTCAATGGCAATTTTTACCAATTTTGGAATATTCAAAAAATTAGGAAAATTTAAAGCAGTCTGAAGCGTGCACGAGGAGGCGACAAGCCAGGGGCGCGGCCTACCCCCTAGTCGCGCCCTGCAGGCTCGTGGCCACCCCGTGCACCCTTCGGACTCTGTTTTCTCGTGGAAGACTCCTTCGGGTCGGCAAAAATTCATTATATAATCTCCCGAAGGTTTTGACCTTCCTATCTCGACAATATCTCCTGTTTTCATTTTGAGCTATTTCTGCAGTAGATTTAGAGTAAGATGTCGTCCCAAGATTCCGATGGGGAGAGATATGTATCACACTAGTCAATCCCAAGCTCTACGGGGACGTAAATCCTTATGGATTGTGCTCGAAGGAGGAACGGGAGACATGTAAGTATGCGGAATAAAGCTCGGATAAAGAGAAGACTCCCTTTCCTTGACCTGAAGATATGTGTGTGGAGTTTAAGAAATCGAGCCTCACAAATACAAGGAGAAAATCCAAGGTGCTATTTATCCATTCTCGTTTTCTGCAGGAGAGGAAGGGTGAATTATGTCAAAGGATATTGAGGCTTGAGCTGGAAGTAGACGATCTAAGGGGAAAAATTCATGCTTAAGTGGAAACTCGATGAGCTTTGAACCTCACCAACAACTCAACCATCACCACCCCCGAAGGAAGACAACTTAACACATGGGTATGGGCACTCCCCTTGGCTTCTGCCAAGCTTGGGGGAGGTGCCCCGGTATCGTATCACCATCACACCTTTTTACTTTTTTGTTTTCTTTTGTTTTTCTTTGTTCGATCCTTTTAGATATATCTTTATCTAGTAGAACAAAGTTTTAGTGTGATCTAACTTTGATTTTTCTTTTTGTTACCCCTATGTAAGCAAGTTCGAGAGTTATATAATGAAGAGTATTTTTGAGTCAAGGGCTTTGCTTGTTTGACATATGATCTTAAGAAAAAGAAATAGAAAGAAGTATAGAATAAAAGCAAAACAACATGCATGATGATCTTATGGGAGTGATGACTTCACATATAAAAAGTATGTCGATTGAAATTTGTTGTGAGTTCACAAACAAAGCTATTGATCATTGTTGCAATTATGAGGAAGTAATAAAGAAAGAGAGGTTCACGTATAAATATATTATCTTAGACATCTTTTATGATTGTGAGCACTCATTAAAATATTATATCCCAAAAGGTTGATGTTGGACAAGCAAGACAACATAATAAATTATGTTTGCTTATTTCTGAATAGAAGTTATATTGTTGTAGATCCTTCAACATGTGTCACTTGTTTCCACCTCATATTAACTAGAAACTCCTGCACCAAGTAGATATACTACTTGTGCATCCAAAAACCATCAAACCAGTTTTGCCTTGAGAGTCCACCATACCTACCTATGGATTGAGTAAGATCCTTCAAGTAAGTTGTCATCGGTGCAAGCAATAAAATTGCTCCTCAAATATGTGTGGTTTATTAGTGCGAGGAAAATAAACATTATACGAACTTGTGATATAGAAGAAATAAAAGCGACGAACTGCATAATAAACTTCTTTATCACAAGGGGCAATATAAAGTGACGTTCTCATGCATTGAGAGATTGTGCATCCAACTATAAAAGTGCATGACAACCTCTGCTTCCCTCTGTGAAGGGCCTATCTGTAACCTTTACTTTCTAGTACTTACCTTTATGCAAGAGTCGTGGTGATTTTCACCATTTCCCTTATTTCGCATTTATCTTTTGGAAAGTGTCATGTGTTGGGGAATGATCTAGATAAATACATCCACTCGGATGTGGGTGATCATGAGTTATTATTGTTGACATTACCCTTGAGGTAAATAGTTGTGAGGCAAAAATATAAGCCCATATCTTTCTCTATGTCCAATTGAAGCTTTGACCTCATAGGTACCGCATGAGTGTTAGCAATTATGAAAGAATATAAGATGACTAAGTTTGTGGATTTCCTTTACAAGCTCTTATATTGACTCGTTCCTATGTTGCGATAAATTGGAATTGCCTCAATGAATGAAATCATAGTTTGTTAGTTCTCAATAGAGTTCTTGATGCATATTTTGCCTTGTGAATAAATTGTTACTCTAGTATAAGATATTCTATGTCAATATGTTTTGTTGTTCTAAAGATAATCATGATGCCCTCATGTTCGTATTTTATTTTATCGACACCTCTATCTCTAAACATGGGGGCATATTTATTGATCTCGGTTTTCGCTTGAGGACAAGCGAGGTCTAAGCTTGGGGGAGTTGACACATCCATTTTGCATCATGCTTTTATATCAATATTTATTGCATTATGGGCTGTTAATACACATTATGGTACAATACTTATGCCTTTTCTCTCTAATTTTACAAGATTTACATGAAGAGGGAGAATGTCGGCAGCTGGAGTTCTGGACTGGAAAAGGAGAAAATCTTACAGACCTATTCTGCACAGCTCCAAAAGTCCTGAAAAGTTGCACAGAACAGTTTTGGAAATTATAAAAAATAATGGGCGAAAGAAGTACCGTAGGGGACCCACCAGATGGCCACAAGCCAGGGGCGTGGCCTACCCCCCTAGTCGCGCCCTACAAGCTTGTGGGCCCCCTGGTGGGCCTCCGGTTCCCATCTTCTCCTATATGAAGAGTTTTGACCTAGAAAAATCATATCAGACCTTTTGGGATGCGATGTCGCCGTCTCGAGGAGGAACTTCTACAGAACCAATCTAGAGCTCCGGCGGAGCTATTCCGCCGGGGAAACTTCCCTCCTGGAGGGGGAAATCAAAGACATCGTCATCACCAATGATCCTATCATCGAAAGGGGGACAATCTCCATCAACATCTTCATCAGCGCCATCTCCTCTCCAAACCCTAATTCATCTCTTGTATCCAATCTTTGTCTTAAAACCTCAGATTGGTACGTGTGGGTTGCTAGTAGTGTTGATTACTCCTTGTAGTTGATGCTAGTTGGTTTATTTGGTGGAAGATCATATGTTCAGATCCTTAATGCTTATTAATACTCCTATGATTATGAACATGAATATGCTTTGTGATTAGTTACGTTTGTTCCTGAGGACATGGAATAAGTATTGTTATAAGTAATCATGTGAATCTGGTATTCGTTTGATATTTTGATAAGATATATGTCGTCTCTCCTCTAGTGGTGTCATGTGAACGTTTAATACATGAGACTTCACCATTATTTCGGCCTAGAGGAAGGCATTGGGAAGTAATAAGTAGATGATGGGTTGCTAGAGTGACAGAAGCTTAAACCCTAGTTTATGCGTTGCTTCGTAAGGGGCTGATTTGGATCCATATGTTTAATGCTATGGTTAGATTTATCTTAATTCCTATTTCGTAGTTGCGGATGCTTGCGAGAGAGGTTAATCATAAGTGGGAGGTTTGTCCAAGTAAGGGCAGCACCCAAGCACCGGTCCACCCACATATCAGATTATCAAAGTAGCGAACGCGAATCATATGAGCATGATGAAAACTAGCTTGACATAAATTCCCATGTGTCCTCGGGAGCGCTTTTCTTTATATAAGAGTTTGTCCAGGCATGTCCTTTTCTATAAAAAGGATTGGGCTACCTTGCCGCACCTTAGTTACAATTGTTACTTGTTACCCATTACAAATTACCTTATCACAAAACTATCTGTCACCGATAATTTCAATGCTTGCAGAGAATGCCTTACTGAAAACCGCTTGTCATTTCCTTCTGCTCCTCGTTGGGTTCGACACTCTTACTTATCGAAAGGACTATGATAGATCACCTACACTTGTGGGTCATCAAATACCCATAATAGGAGAATAAGGAGCAGCAAGAACCTAAGCTTGGGGATTTCCAAGTCACCGCCAAGGTAATATCCAAGGAATACTAAAGCGTCTAAGCTTGGGGATGCCCCAGAAGGCATCCCTTTTTTGTCTCTGACATTATCGGTATATCTTATTGGAGCTATATTTTTATTCGTCACATGATATGTGTTTTTCTTGGAGCATCATTTTATTTGTAATTATATGTTAGATGTTTTTAATAATATTGTTTTTGAATAAAAAGTTCCAAGAATTGCCTTTAGAATGCTTGAATTGCATGTGTGATGTGTGTTGTACAAAACAGAAACTTTTGTTGTAGTATTTGAATTATCACATTTAACTAGAACGATAATTTAACTAGAACGTGAAAAGTTTTTGAAAGTTTTACACAGTACTATCATACAAATTACTTATCATGTCCTAAATTTTCACAATTTTTTGAGTTACATACATACACTTTTTTAATAGGTTGCTATAGGTTGTTCTGTTTGGACAGATTGTTGTCGTACTTTTGTTATCTACTTATCCTAGAGTTTTCATGGCTTATATTAGTAGATATAAATTGTGAAATGATAGTACACTATCTAATGTTTGAAAATGATTATGCAACTTGTCTTGGTAGTACATGAAGTGTTTATTTACTTTTTTGTGTACTAACCTATCTCACGGGTTCTTTTCAAGTTTTGTGTGGATAAAGTTTTGAGACTTAGGTGAAACCGGGATATGAGAGGATTGAACAAGATATAAAAGCTCAAGCTTGGGGATGACCAAGGAACTTCAAGTAAATATTACAAGAAGTCTCAAGCATCTAAGCTTGGGGATGCTATGCATCCCACCTCTCTTCGTCAACAATTATCGTTTAGCCTATGTTGATCCTAAGTTCTTATTTGTCCACATGATATGTGTTATTCTTGGAGTGCATTTTTATTTAATTTTCTGTTTTAATAAAATACTCGGATCTGAAAAATATTTATATAGAGAGAGAGTGCTTATATAGCTACTTAGTTGTTTGACTACTCATTGATCTTCACTTATATCTTTCGAGAGTACTTTTATGTATACTCTTGTGTTTCACATATATCTTAAGAGTAAATTGTGAATGAATGAAATGACATAAATCTGAAATCATCAATGTCCTCAGTAGTATTTTCACACTTGGTTTAGAAAGTAAAATCTGGAACTTTGATAATCATAATATTGGTCATACAAGAAATTCATGAATAATTATTATAAGAAAAAGAACTTTCACATACAAATATATCATCGTGGAAATATTTTATGATTGTGAATACCAACTAATTATTTTCAAACTTGATCAAATAGTTGAAGTTGGACAAGGAATACGACGTAATGGTTATGAGTGGGTATATCTGCATAGAAGTTATATTGTTATGGATCCTCCAACATGTGGTGCTTGTTTAGAACCTTTTGCTAGCCAAAAATTCGTACTAAGTAGAAATACTACTTTTGCATCCAAATCCTTGAGCCAAGTATCTTCCATGCAGGTCCACCATACCTACCTATATATGGTATTTCACTGCCATTCCAATTAAATTTGCATGTGCCACCTTTAACATCTTCAAATAAACATCCGTTTTGTGTGCCCATACAACTCATGGAGCGATCAGGGTCAATGTCTTCCATGGTAAGCGAGTTATTCTCATGATGAGTTTTATTCACTTTTCATTGCACGAGACATGCTAGGAAAAAGGATTCCTAGTCCTGCAAAATAAATAAACAAACAAACAAGAACTCCCCCTAGAAAGTTGATTGTTTGGTGGGCACCCATGGATACACCTAGCTATGGAATGTGTTTGAATGGTTGAGGGGAAGTCAAATTTCAATTTAATTTGGGAACCACCAATAATGTGATTAGAATGGAAGATGTTGAAAACTCTTGTCGTAACGTTCGCAGGAAAGGCACACCTCCCAAAATTACATATTCATCTCTATTTTAAAATGATGAGCTCTCACACCTCTACAAATCCCTCCTTCCCTCTGCGAAGGGACAATCTATTTACTTTCATATTACTTACTTTTCATATTGAGTTAACTTCTTAATCCAACCTCAATCTATTAGTTGCCAAGGACCATGTAGTGGTGAAAGACCCAAACATATATATCCAGTCAAATATATTTGATCATGATTCATTAGTGTTGACAATTATCTTTATGATAATTATGTTGGGAGGCGAAACTTTAAGCCCCTATCTTTCTCTGCGTTCGATGGATGATGTTTGTTCTAAAAATATGCCTCGACTATTAGCAATCATAGAATATTATATGATAATTGAGTATGTGAAGCTCTTACTTAGAGTTGATGATGCATTGAAGTTTCTTGATGACTAAGAACATATGTTGTTAAGTTTCAATAGAATGCATTGTTCGGACCATGACATGTGAATTGATTGCTACTCAACCATGATGATTTTTATGAAAAAGTTGTTGGTTATGATGCTAGAAAAAGTTACTGAAATCATCATTGCTCAAACTTATATACTATGATAGCATTCACACCTCAAAAATTATCTTTTGTTATCACTTACCTACTCGCGGACAAGGAGTAGTTAGGCATGGGGATGCTGATACGTCCCAAACGTATCTATAATTTTTTATGCTCCATGCTTGTTTTCTACCATTTGTCCTATGTTTTTACTGTGGTTTGATGATTTATTGGGACTAACCTATTAATAGTTGTAAAAATACACAAGTTCTTATTTTACACCTTGATGTGTAGAAAACAATAGGAAATTTGCGAAAAAACGCAAAAGGAGCCTTGTTGGAGGAGGACTCTAACTTTCGTGAAATTTGTGAAGCAATGGTTTTTAGAGATCGTCAGTTTTAACACTGAACACAACGTCAAATGGAAAATGTTAAAACTACAAAGTGTGGGGAATTTTATGGCATTGATTCTCAACTACACATTTGTCCAAAATGGATTTTGGATGCGATCTCTGTACGTGTTTTACTAGAGGCAAATATTTGATTACGGGATTACAAGAATTGATGGCATGATTCAGTTCAACTCTTACCATATTCGATATATTCGGCAAAGCCACGACTTTGGGGATTCATGGGTTTGTAAGGAGTCCCTATGGAGGTTCTATAGGTACCCAAGAGTCATTGGATCAAGGGTCCATCCATCAAAGGGTCATAGAGCACCACGAATGCACATATAAGGAGAGGAAAATCCTAATTTTGGCGCTGCTACCAAAAGCCACGAATTTTCCTCTCTCTTGATTGACTCTAAGAGGGGAGAGACTACTCCATTGCACCATCAAGACCAAGGAAGAAGGGGGTTAAAGTGTCGCCGCCCGTTGACAGCGTCGTGGCCGCTGCTGCCACTACCCGTCGCCGACATCGTGGCCGCCATCGCCTCCATCTCTTTGGAGCTCCACCTTCTCCATCAACAACTGTCTCTCTCTCACCATGATAATGTGTAAGTAGTCCTCTTCGGGGCTGAGGGTATGTACCAGTAGCAATGTCTATGCTCTCTCTCTCTCTCTCGTGTTTTTGAGATGGCACGATCTTGATGTATCACAGGCCTTGTTAACCTAGTTGGATCATAGGATGTTATTCTCTTGCTACCTTCTTGTGATGAATTGAATCTTTCCCTTAAAGATCTCTTGTGTTGGATTGAATATTTTGGTTTGAGAACACTTGATGTATGTCTTGCATGTGGATACCCCTAGTGACATTGGGGTATTCAAGTGATTCACCTGATATACGTTATCGCATCAACTTGCGGATTCCAGTGACCTTAGGGATCTATGTATAAGGGTTGATTGCACGTTTTCATATTATGTTCTCCGATAGAATTCTTGGGGTGCTCCTTGAAGTTCTTTGTGTTGGATTGAATATGATAGATTTGAAATTGTTTGATGCATGTCGCATAATTTACCCGCGGATACTTGAGGTGACATTGGAGTATCTACGTGACATTAGGGTTGATTGATATGTATCATCGGTATTATACTAGTACGAACTCTAGGGGTGTTTGTGGCCCTTATAGTAATAGCTCAAAAGATTGATTAGAAAGAATAACTTTGAGGTGGTTCTACTACCTACACCAATTTCATCTTACTGTTCTCCGCTAGATAGGAACTTTGGAGTGATTCTTTGTTGCACGTGGAGGGATGATCATATGATTCTATTATGTTAGCATTGTTGAGAGATTGGACAAGTAAAAGTATGAACCCTAGGTCTTATTTCCAAGCATTTATACAACATTTTGCTCGTTGTTTTCTACTTGCTACCTTGCTGTTTTTATATTTTCATATTACAAAAACCTATATCTACTATCCATACTACACTTGTATCACCATCTCTTCGTCGAACTAGTGCACCTATATAATTGGTCATTGCATTGGGTGTGTTCGGGACATGAGTGATTTCTTCTATTTCATTGCATGGTTGTTTGATACAGACCACCTTCATACTACACCTCCCACAGATTAATAAACCTTAGGTCATCCACTTGAGGGAATTTTGTTGATGTCTGCTACGGCAACAAAAGTCCTTCCCCGGCAACGGCGCCAGAAATCCTTCTTCTACTTCTCAAACAACAGCGCCAGAAATTGACACGTTGACGGAGACTTGCTTGCGTTGGTTTTTCCCTTGAAGAGGAAAGGGTGATACAGCACAGGAGCAGTAAGTATTTCCCTCAGTTTGAGAACCAAGGTATCAATCCAGTAGGAGAATCTCGTCAAGTCGAGAGTACCTGCGCAAACACAAACGAGCTTGCACCCAACGCTATAAAGGGGTTGTCAATCCCTTCAAGATTGTTTGCAAAGTGAGATCTGAAGGCGGAAAGTGCAACGAAGTAAAAAGTGTAAGGCTGAAAATATGGTGTGGAGTAGACCCGGGGGCCATAGTGTTCACTAGAGGCTTCTCTCAAAACAGCAAATATCATGGTGGGTGAACAAATTACTGTCGAGCAATTGATAGAACCGCACAAAGTCATGAAGATATCTAAGGCAATGATCATACATATAGGCATCACATCCGAGACAAGTAGACCGATACATTCTGCATCTACTATTATTACTCCACACATCGACTGCTATCCAGCATGCATCTAGTGTATTGAGTTCATGACGAACAGAGTAACGCCTTAAGCAAGATGACATGATGTAGAGGGATAATCTCAAACCAATGATGAAAACCCCATCTTTGTACCCTTGATGGCAACAAAACGATGTGTGCCTCGCTACCCCTTCTGTCACTGGGTGAGGTCACCGCACGGTATGAACCCAAAACCAAGCACTTCTCCCATTGCAAGAATCATAGATCTAGTTGGCCAAACAAAACCCACAACTCGAAGAGAATTACAAGGATATGAAATCATGCATAAGACAGATCACAAGAAACTCAAATAAGATTCATAGATAATCTGATCATAAATCCACAATTCATCGGATCTCGACAAACACACCGCAAAAGAAGATTACATCAGATAGATCTCCATGAAGATCATGGAGAACTTTGTATTGAAGATCCAAGAGAGAGAAGAAGCCATCTAGTTACTAGCTATGGACCCGTAGGTCTATGGTGAACTACTCACGCATCATCGGAGAGGTCATGGTGTTGATGAAGAAGCCCTCCGTATCTGAATCCCCCCTCTAGCAGGGCACCAGAACGTGCCCCGGATGGGATCTTGCGGAGAAATAAGCTTGCGGCGGTGGAAAAGTACTTTCGATGATCTCCTGATTTTTTATGGATTTTTAGGGAATATATAGGCGTAAAACCTAGGGCAACGGAGCCTCAGGGAGCCCACAAGCTAGGGGGTTGCGGGCCCCCCTGGCCGCGCCATGAGGGCTTGTGGGGTCCCTGGTGGCCCCCTGCCCTGATTCTCCGGCTCTTCGATCTTTTTCTGTTCCGGAAAAAATCTTTTTGGCAGTTTCATTCCGTTTGGACTCCGTTCAAAATCCTCCTCTGAAAGGGGTCAAAAACATGGAAAAAACAGGAATTGGCACTTGGCATTGAGTTAATAAGTCAGTCCCAGAAAATATATATAAGGCATGCAAAACATCCGAAGTTCGACAAGATAATAGCATGAAACCATCAAAAATTATAGATACGTTGGAGACGTATCAAGCATCCCCAAGATAACTCCTGCTCGTCCTCGAGTAGGGAAGTGATAAAGACTGAATTTTTGATGTTGAATGCTACCTAGCATAGTTGTCCTTTGCAACTTCTTTCACGTGATATGAATGTTCAGATCAGTAAGATTCGAAACAATAGTTTGGTATTGACATGAAAACAATAATACTTCAAGCAAACTAGCAAGGTAATCATAAACTTTCAAAATAACAAGGCCAAGGAAAGTTATCCCTACAAAATCATATAGTCTGGCTATGCTCCATAATCCTCACACAACTAATGTAAATCATGCACAACCCCGGTATATGCCAAGTAATTGTTTTCACACTCTTACTTTCTCAAACCTTTTATAACTATCACGCAATACATGAGCGTGAGCCATGGATATAGCACTATAGGTGGAATAGAGTGTGGTGGTGGTTGTGAGACAAAAAGGAGGAGATGGTCACATTGACTCGGTGTATCAAAGGGCTATGGAGATTCCCATTTAATAGATATCAATGTGAATGAGTAGGGATTGCCATACAAGGGATGCACTAGAGCTATAAGTATGTGAAAGCTCAAAAGGAGAACTAGTGGGTGTGCATCCAACTTGCTTGCTCACGAAGACCTAGGGCATTTTTGAGGAAGCCCATCATTGAAATATACAAGCCAAGTTATATAATGAAGATTCCCACTAGCATATGGTAGTGACAAAGCAAGAAGCTCTGAATCATGAAGAACATGGTGCTATTATGAAGCACAAGTCTGGAAAAGATAGTAGCATTGTCCCTTGTCTCTTTTTCTCTCTTTTTTCATTAGGGCTCTTAGGCCTCTTTTTTTGTTTTCTCTTTTTTTATTTTTGGGCTCTTTGACCTTTTTTTTATTTACTCACACGGGACAATGCTCTAATAACGATGATCATCACACTTTTATTTACTCACAGCTCAAAGCTTAGAATGATGATGACTCTATAGGAAATGCTTCCGGCAGTGCACTGGGATGTGCAACGATCTAGCTTGGCGTATGACGTTGAAACATCTCGCTAGCTATCTTACGATCATGCAATGGCAATATGAGAGTGACGGCACAAGTCATGAGACGGAACGCTGGGAGTTGCATGGCAATATATCTCGGAATGGCTATGAAAATGCCATAGTAGGTAGGTATGGTGGTTGTTTTGAGGAAGGCATATGGTGGGTTTGTGTACCGGCGAGAATTGCGCGGCACTAGAGAGGCTAGCAATGGTGGAAGGTGAAAGTGCATCTATACCACGGACTCACATTAGTCATGAAGAACTCACATACTTGTTGCGAAAGTTTTTATTAGTAATCGAAACAAAGTGCTAAACGCATACTCCTAGGGGAAGGGTTGGTAGGTGTTAACCATCGCGTGATCCCGACCTCAACACAAAGGATGGCAATCAATAGATCAATTATGCTCCGACTTCCTAACATAGCGGTTCACCATACGTGCATGCTACGGGAATCACTAACTTCAGCACAAGTATCTCTAGATTCACAACACCCTACTAACATAGCTCTTAATATTACCGAATCCACGTCTCAAAACTAATTGAGAAGAATCAAGACTTCTCTTTCTACTCAATGCACATGAAGGTGGAGGTTTGTATCCTCTTTGGGTACCTATCACCTTTGGGACTACTTTCATAGCATAAGCCAACTACCAAGTCACGCACCGCCGTGCTCTAAAAGATATAAGTGAAGCACGTAGAGCAAAAGTATCTAGCTCAAAAGATATAAGTGAAGAACTATGAGCATTCTAGCAAAATCTGTTGGTGAACGTCGCATGGGAAACAAAAAATTTCCTACTTGCACGAAGACCTATCATGGTGATATCCATCTACGAGGGGGATTTCAGATCTATGTACCCTTGTAGATCGCACAGTAGAAGCGTTAATAAACGCAGTTGATGTAGTGGAACGTCCTCACGTCCCTCGATCCACCCCGCGAACCGTCCCGCGATCCATCCCACGATCCGCTACATCAACGCAATCTAGTGCCGAACGGGCGGCACCTCCGCGTTCAGCACACGTACAGCTCGACGATGATCTCGGCCTTCTTGATCCAGCAAGAGAGACAGAGAGGTAGATGAGTTCTCCGGCAGCATGAGGGTGCTCCGGAGATTGGTGGTGATCTAATCTCAGCAGGGCTCCGCCCGAGCTCTGCAGAAACGCGAGCTAGAGGAAAAACCATGGAGATATGTGGTCGGGCTGCCGTGGAAAAGTTGTCTCAAATCAGCCCTAAAACCTCCGTATATATAGGTGGGAGGGGAGGGGCCTTTCCTTGGGGCTCAAGGAGCCCCAAGGGGTTCGGCCGAAGGGGGGAGGAGGAGTCCTCCTTCCAATCCTAGTCCAACTAGGATTGCAAGGTGGAGTCCTTCCCTTCCTTCCCACTTCCCCTTTTTTTCTTTTCTCTTTGATTTCTTTTATTCCTGCATAGGGGCCTCTTTGGGCTTGCCCACCTGCCCACTAAGGGCTGGTGCGGCACCCCTAAGGCCTATGGGCTTCCCCGGGATGGGCTGCCCCCCCCCCCCGGTGAACATCCGGAACCCATTCGTCATTCCCGGTACATTCCCGGTAATTCCGAAAACCTTCCGGTAATCAAATGAGGTCATCCTATATATCAATCTTCGTCTCCGGATCATTCTAGAAACCCTCGTGACGTCCGTGATCTCATCCGGGATTCCGAACAACATTCGCTAACCAACCATATAACTCAAATACGCATAAAACAACGTCGAACCTTAAGTGTGCAGACCCTACGGGTTCGAGAACTATGTAGACATGACCCGAGGGGCTCCCCGGTCAATATCCAATAGCGGGACCTGGATGCCCATATTGGATCCTACATATTCTACGAAGATCTTATCGTTTGAACCTCAGTGCCAAGGATTCATATAATCCTGTATGTCATTCCCTTTGTCCTTCGGTATGTTACTTGTCCGAGATTCGATCGTCGGTATCCGCATACCTATTTCAATCTCGCTTATCGGCAAGTCTCTTTACTCGTTCCGTAATACAAGATCCCGCAACTTACACTAAGTAACATTGCTTGCAAGGCTTGTGTGTGATGTTGTGTTACCGAGTGGGCCCCGAGATACCTTTCCGTCATACGTAGTGAAAAATCCCAGTCTTGATCCAAACTAACTCAACGGACACCTTCGGAGATACCTGTAGATCATCTTTATAGCCACCCAGTTACGTTGTGACGTTTGATACACATAAAGTATTCCTCCGGTGTCAGTGAGTTATATGATCTCATGGTCATAGGAATAAATACTTGACACGCAGAAAACAGTAGCAACAAAATGACACGATCAACATGCTACGTTTATTAGTTTGGGTCTAGTCCATCACATGATTCTCCTAATGATGTGATCCCGTTATCAAGTAACAACACTTGCCTATGGTCAGGAAACCTTGACCATCTTTGATCAACGAGCTAGTCAACTAGAGGCTTACTAGGGAGAGTGTGTTTGTCTATGTATCCACACAAGTATTGTGTTTCCAATCAATACAATTATAGCATGGATAATAAACGATTATCATGGACAAAGAAATATAATAATAACTCATTTATTATTGCCTCTAGGGCATATTTCCAACAGTCTCCCACTTGCACTAGAGTCAATAATCTAGTTCACATCACCATGTGATTTCAACGAATCCAACACCCATATAGTTTTGGGGTCTGATCAAGTCTTGCTTGTGAGAGAGGTTTTAGTCAACGGTTCTGAAACTTTCATATCTGTGTGTTCTTTACAAATCTTTATGTCATCTTATAGATGCTGCTACTACGTGCTATTCAGAAATACTCCAAATATCTACTCCACTATACGAATCCGTTTCACTACTCATAGTTATTCGGATTAGTGTCAAAGCTTGCATCGACGTAACCCTTTACGACGAACTCTTTAACCACCTCCATAATCAAGAAAAATTCCTTAGTCCATTAGTTACTAAGGATAAATTTTGACCGCTACTAGTGATTCAATCATGGATCACTCTCTGTACCTCTCAACAGACTTCGAGGCAAGGCACACATCAGGTGCGGTACTCAGCATGGCATACTTTAGATTCTACGACGAAGGCATAGAAGACGACCTTCGTCTATTCTCTTTATTCTACCGTGGTCGGGTTTTGAGTCTTACTCAAATTCACACCTTACAACACAACCAAGAACTCCTTTCCTTGCTGATCTATTTTGAACTCCTTCAAAAACTTGTCAAGGCATGCATCTTGTTGAAACCTCTTATTAAGCGTTTCGATCTATCTCCATAGATCTTGATGCTCAATGTTCAAGTAGCGCAATCCAGGTATTCCTTTGAAAAAACTCCTTTCAAACAACCTTTTATGCTTCACAGAAGTTCTACATTACTTCTGATCCACAATATGTCAACCACATATACTCATCAGAAATTCTATAGTGCTCCCACTCACTTCTTTGGAAATACAAGTTTCTCATAAACCTTGTACAAACCTAAAAGCTTTGATCTACTCATCAAAGCATATATTCCAACTCCGAGATGCTTGCACCATTCCATTGAAGGATCGCTGGAGCTAGCATACTTGCTAGTATCCTTAGGATCGACAAAACCTTCTGGTTGTATCACATACAATCTTTCCTCAAGGCAACCGTCGAGGAAACAATGTTTTGTCTTCCTATGTGCCATATTTCACAAATAATGCAGCAACTACAAACATAGTTATAACAGACTTTTAGCATCGCCATGAGTGAGCAAATCTCATCATAGTCAACTATTTGATCTTGTTGGAAACATCTTTGCGACAAGTCGAGCTTTTCTTAATAGTGACTTATCACCATCATCGTCTGTCTTCCTTACAAAGATCCATCTTTACTTAATAGTCTTACTACCATCAAGTAGTTCCTCCAAAGTCTACACTTTGTTCTCACACATGGATTCTTTCTCGGATTTCATGGCCTCCAGCCATTTGTCGGAATCTGGGCCCATCATTGCTTCTCCATAACTCGTACAACATGACATCCAAGACAGGGTTACCGTACCACTCTGTAGTAGTACGCGACCTTTGTCGACCTACAAGGTTTGTAGTAACTTGATCCGAAGCTCTAATGATCACTATCATAGCTTCCACTTCAATTGGTGTAGGCGCCACAGGAACAACTTTTTGCGCCCTGCTACAGACTGGTTGAAGTGACAGTTCAATAACCTCATCAAGTTCCACCACTCTCCCACTCAATTCTTTCAAGAGAAACCTTTCCTCGAGAAAGGATCCGTTTCTAGCAACAAACACTTTGCTTCCGGATCTGAGATAGGAGATGTATCCAACTGTTTTGGATATCCTATGAAGATGCTTTCATCCGCCTTGGGTTCGAGCTTATCAGACTGAAACCTTTTCATATAAGCATCGCAGCCCCAAACTTTCAAGAAATGATAGTTTAGATTTCTCTAAACCTCAGTCTATACTGTGTCATCTCAACGGAAATACGCGGTGCCCTATTTAAAGTGAATGCGGTTGTCTCCAATGCATAACCCATAAACGATAGTGGTAATTCGATAAGAGACATCACAGTATGCACCATATCAAATAGGGCGTGGCTATGACGTTCAGACACATCATTACACTATGGTGTTCCAGGTGGCATGAACTGCAAAACAATTTCCACATTGTCTTAACTGTGTACCAAAAATCGTAACTCACATATTCATCTCTCTGATCATATCGTAGTCAGTTTATCCTCTTGTCACGACGATCTTCACTCGGAAATTGTCTTGAACTTTTCAATATTTCAGACTTGTGATTCATCAAGTAAATACTCCTGTATCTACTCAAACCGTCAGTGAAGTAAGAACATAACGATATCCACTGCGTGCCTTAGCACTCATTGGACTGCACACATCAAAAATGCATTACTCCCAACAAGTTACTCTCTTGTTTCATGTGGCACGTTTTGCATGTCTCAAGTGATTCAAAATCAAGCGAGTCCAAACATCCGCATGGAGTTTCTTCATGCATTTTACACCAGCATGACTCAAGTGGCAGTACCACAACTAAGTGGTACTATCATTATTACTTTGTATCTTTTGGCACTACTATTATGAACATGTGTAACACTACGATCGAGATTCAATAAACCATTGAGGGTAATTATTCAAGCAAATAGAATAACTATTATTCTCTTTAAATGAATAATCATATTGCAACAAACACGATCCAATCATGTTCATGCTCAACACAAACACCAAATAACAATTATTTGGGTTTTACCACCAATCTCGATGATAGAGGGAGCGTGCGACGTTTGATCATATCAACCTTGGAAACACTTCCAACACGTATCGTCACCTCGCCTTTAGCTAGTCTCCGTTTATTCCGTAGCTTTCATTTTATGTTACTAATCACTTAGCAACCGAACCGGTATCCAATACCCTCGCGCTACTAGGAGCACTAGTAAAGTACACATCAATATCATGTATATCAAATATACTTATGTCGACTTTGCCAGCCTTCTTATCTACCAAGTATCTAGGGTAGCTCCGTCTCAGTGACCGTTCCCCTCATAACAGAAGCACTTAGTCTCGGGTTTGGGTTCAATCTTGGGTTTCTTCATTAGTACAACAACTGTTTTGCCATTTCACGAAGTATCCCTTCTAGCCCTTGCCTTTCTTGAAACTTAGTGGTTTTACTAACCATCAACAATTGATGCTCCTTCTTGATTTCTACTTTCGAAGTGTCAAATATTACGAATCACTCAAGGATCATTGTATCTATACTTGATATGTTATAGTTCATCACGAAGCTCTCACAGCTTGGTGGCAGTGACTTTGGAGAACCATCACTATCTCATCTCGAAGATCAACTCCCACTTGATTAAAGCGATTGTCGTACTCAGACAATCTGAGCACACGCTCAATGATTGAGCTTTTCTCCTTTACTTTGTGGACAAAGAATCTTGTCGGAGGTCTCATACCTCTTAACAAGGGCATAAGCATGAAATCACAATTTCATCTCTTTAGAACATCTCTTATGTTCCGTGATGTTTCAAAACGTCTTCGGCGCCTTGCTTCTAAGCCATTAAGTATTTTGCACTGAACTATTGTGTAGTCATCAGAAACGTGTATGTCGGATGTTCACAACATCCACAGACGACGCTCGAGGTGTAGCACACTGAGTGGTGCATTAAGGAGATAAGCCTTCTGCGCAGCAACGAGGACAATCCTCAGTTTTACAGACTCAGTCTGCAAAGTTGCTACTATCAACTTTCAACTAAATTTTCTCTAGGAACATATAAAAAATAGTAGAGCTATAGCGCAAGCTACATCGTAATTCGCAAAGACCATTAGACTATGTTCATGACAATTAGTTCAATTAATCATACTACTTAAGAACTCCCACTCAAAAAGTACATCTCTCTAGTCATTTGAGTGGTACATGATCCAAATCCACTACCTCAAGTCCGATCATCACGTGAGTCGAGAATAGTTTCAGTGGTAAGCATCTCTATGCTAATCATATCAACCATACGATTCATGCTCGACCTTTCGGTCTCATGTGTTCCGAGGCCATGTCTGCACATCCTAGGCTCGTCAAGCTTAACCCGAGTGTTCCGCGTGTGCAACTGTTTTGCACCCGTTGTATGTGAACGTTGAGTCTATCACACCCGATCATCACGTGGTGTCTCGAAACAAAGAACTGTCGCAACGGTGCACAGTCGGGGAGAACACAATTTCGTCTTGAAATTTTAGTGAGAGATCACCTCATAATGCTACCGTTGTTCTAAGAAAGATAAGGTGCATAAAGGATTAACATCACATGCAATTCATAAGTGACATGATATGGCCTTCATTATGTGCTTCTTGATCTCCATCACCAAAGCACCGGCACGATCTTCTTGTCACTGGTGTCACACCATGATCTCCATCAACGTGTCGCCATCGGGGTTGTCATGCTACTCATGCTATTACTACTAAAGCTACGTCCTAGCAATATAGTAAACGCATCTGCAAGCACAAACGTTAGTTTAAAGACAACCCTATGGCTCCTGCCGGTTGCCGTACCATCGACGTGCAAGTCGATATTAACTATTACAACATGATCATCTCATACATCTAATATATCACATCACGTCATTGGCCATATCACATCACAAGCATACCCTGCAAAAACAAGTTAGACGTCCTCTAATTGTTGTTGCATGTTTTACGTGGTTGCCATGGGTATCTAGTAAGATCGCATCTTACTTACACAAACACCACAACGGAGATGTATGAATTGCTATTTAACCTCATCCAAGGACCTCCTCGGTCAAATCCGATTCAACTAAAGTTGGAGAAACCGACACTCACCAGTCATCTTTGAGCAACGGGTTGCTCGTAGTGATGAATCCAGTCTCTCGTAAGCGTACGAGTAATGTCGGTCCGAGCCGCTTCAATCCAACAATACCGCGGAATGAAGAAAAGTCTAAGGAGGGCAACAAATCGCACATCACCGCCTACAAAAACTTTTGTGTTCTACTCGAGAAGACATCTACGCATGAACCTAGCTCATGATGCCACTCTTGGGGAACGTCGCATGGGAAACAAAAATTTTCCTACGCGCACGAAGACCTATCATGGTGATGTCCATCTACGAGGGGGATTTCAGATCTACGTACCCTTGTAGATCACACAGTAGAAGCGTTAATAAACGCGGTTGATGTAGTGGAACGTCCTCACGTCCCTAGATCCGCCCCGCGAACCGTCCCACAAACCGTCCCGCGATCCGCTCTGATCTAGTACCGAACGAACGGCACCTCCGCGTTCAGCACACGTACAGCTCGATGATGATCTCAGCCTTCTTGATCCAGCAAGAGAGACGGAGAGGTAGATGAGTTCTCCGGCAGCGTGACGGCGCTCCGGAGGTTGGTGGTGATCTAATCTCAGCAGGGCTCCGCCCGAGCTCCGCGGAAACGCGATCTAGAGGAAAAACCGTGGAGGTATGTGGTCGGGCTGCCGTGGAAAAGTTGTCTCAAATCAGCCCTAAAACCTCCGTATATATAGGTGGGAGGGGAGGGGCCTTGCCTTGGGGCTCAAGGAGCCCCAAGGGGTTCGGCCGAAGGGGGGAGGAGGAGTCCTCCTTCCAATCCTAGTCCAACTAGGATTGGAAGGTGGAGTCCTTCCCTTCCGTCCCACTTCCCCTTTTTTCTCTTTGATTTCTTTTATTACTGCGCACGGGCCTCTTTGGGCTTGCCCACCAGCCCACTAAGGGGTGGTGCGGCACCCTTAAGGCCTATGGGCTTCCCCGGGGTGGGCTGCCCCCCCCCAGTGAACATCCAGAACCCATTCGTCATTCCCGGTACATTCCCGGTAATTCCGAAAACCTTCCGGTAATCAAATGAGGTCATCCTATATATCAATCTTCGTCTCCGGATCATTCCGGAAACCCTCGTGATGTCCGTGATCTCATTCGGGACTCCGAACAACATTCGGTAACCAACCATATAACTCAAATACGCATAAAACAACATCAAACCTTAAGTGTGCAGACCCTGCGGGTTCGAGAACTATGTAGACATGACCCGAGGGGCTCCTCGGTCAATATCCAATAGCGGGACCTGGATGCCCATATTGGATCCTACATATTCTACGAAGATATTATCGTTTGAACCTTAGTGCCAAGGATTCATATAATCCGGTATGCCATTCCCTTTGTCCTTCGGTATGTTACTTGCCCGAGATTTGATCGTCAGTATCCGCATACCTATTTCAATCTCGTTTACCGGCAAGTCTCTTTACTCGTTCCGTAATACAAGATCCCGCAACTTACACTAAGTAACATTGCTTGCAAGGCTTGTGTGTGATGTTGTATTACCGAGTGGGCCCCGAGATACCTTTCCGTCATACGGAGTGACAAATCCCAGTCTTGATCCATACTAACTCAACCGACACCTTCGGAGATACCTGTAGAGCATCTTTATAGCCACCCAGTTACGTTGTGACGTTTGATACACACAAAGTATTCCTCCAGTGTCAGTGAGTTATATGATCTCATGGTCATAGGAATAAATAGTTGACACGCAGAAAACAGTAGCAACAAAATGACACGATCAACATGCTACGCTTATTAGTTTGGGTCTAGTCCATCACATGATTCTCCTAATGATGTGATCTCGTGATCAAGTAACAACACTTGCCTATGGTCAGGAAACCTTGACCATCTTTGATCAACGAGCTAGTCAACTAGAGGTTTACTAGGGACAGTGTTTTGTCTATGTATCCACACAAGTATTGTGTTTCCAATCAATACAATTATAGCATGGATAATAACGATTATCATGAACAAAGAAATATAATAATAACTAATTTATTATTGCCTCTGGGGCATATTTCCAACAAAATCACGATGAGTGCATGTCTCTCTCTCAAAAAGGTGTGCAGCAAGGATGATTGTGACACAACAAAAATAAAAAAACTCCTACGATACAAGACGCTCCAAGCAAAACACATATCATGTGGCGAATAAAAATATAGCTCCATGTAATGTTACAGATGGATTGAAGACGAAAGAGGGGATGCCTTCCTGGGGCATCACCAAGCTTAGGCTTTTTGGTGTCCTTGAATTTGGCTTGGGATGCCTTGGGCATCCCCAAGCTTGAGCTATTTCCACTCTTTAACTCATCGTCCATGAGAACATCACCCAAAACTTGAAAACTTCACAACACAAAACTTAAACAGAAACTCGTGATAACATTAGCACAAGAAAACAAACTACCACCTCTTTTGGTATAGTAGATAACTCGAATTCTATCTATATTGGTGTTGGGATACTGTATTCTCACTTTTCCATGGCTAGTACCCCCCGATACTAACCATAGTTTCATCAAAACAAGCAACCAACTCAACAAAATAGAATCTATCAAAAACAGACTAGTCTGTAGCAATCTGTATACTTCGTATACTTCTGGTACCTCAAAAATTTATGAAACATTACGAATGACTGGGCAAAAGGCATATCAACCAGCAGAAAAAAGAATCAACTCAAAAGCTCTTTCTGAATAAAAATGAAAAATCATCTCGTGAGCGAAAAGTTTCTGTCTTTTTCCAGCAGGATCAAACAACCATCACCAAGACTAGTCATAAAGGTTTTGCTTGGCTCAAACACAAAAGCACAATCACAACAGAATTATGATGGTGTGGATGCAACAAAACAGAAAGAAAAAAATATAAATTCATTGGGTTGCCTCCCAACAAGCGTTATTGTTTAACGCCCTTAGCTAGGCATAAAGATTTCAATGATGCTCACATAAAAGACAAGAATTGAAGCACAACTAGAGCATCATAAAGCACGTGAAAATCACATCTAAGTCTAACATACTTCCTATGCATAGGCATTTTATAGGAGAACAAATTGGCAAGACAACCAATAGTTACCAAATGCAAGGAAGAAGAAAGAGACAATAGCAATCTCAACACAACGAGAGGTGAATTAGTGATATGAAAGTTTCTACCACCATATTTTCCTCTCTCTCAAAATAATTACATGTGGGATCATATTCGAATTCAACGATATAGCTATCACATAGGATATTCTTCTCATGATCCACATGCATGCAAAGTTGATGCTCTTCAAAAATAGTGGGATTATCACCAACTAAAGTCATGACGTCTCCAAACCCAATTTCAATAATATTGCAAACATCATAATCATCATGAGGGTTAAACAAATTTTCAAGATCATAAGAAAAATCATCACCCCACTCATGATCATTGCAACCAATAGTGGACATAGAAAAACTAGCATCCCCAAGCTTAGGGTTTTGCATATTTTTAGCATGATTGTCACTAATAGAATTTATAGTGAAACCATTGCAATCATGGTTTTCATCCAAGGAGCCCTCGTGAATCACATCATAATTTTCTTCCACACAATTTTCAGATTCACGCATCTCAAGCAAAACTCCATAGAGAAAGTCAAGTGCACTCAACTCACTAGCGATTGGATCAACATAATTGGATATTTTAAAGAGATTAGCAAGTGGATGAGGATCCATATCAATAGATTTTCAGCAAGCGGAGATGCAAGCATATTGAAGGCACATAGCACACAAGCAAACAGAAAGCAAGCGAGAGAAAAGGGTGAACGAAAAAGGCAAACGAAGAAAAGGGCAAATCGTGAAGTGGGGGAGAGGAAAACGAGAGGCAACTGGCAAACAAAGTAAATGCAAGAGATGAGTTTGTGGCACCTACTTTGATGACTTCTTGACTTGATCCTCCCCGGCAACGGCGCCAGAAATTCTTCTGCTACGGCAAAAAAAGTCCTTCCCCGGCAACGGCGCCAGAAATCCTTGTGCTACTTCTCAAACAACAGCGCCAGAAATTGACACGTTGATGGAGACTTGCTTGCGTTGGTTTTTCCCTTGAAGAGGAAAGGGTGATGCAGCACAGAAGCAGTAAGTATTTCCCTCAGTTTGAGAACCAAGGTATCAATCCAGTAGGAGAATCTCGTCAAGTCCAGAGTACCTGCGCAAACACAAACGAGCTTGCACCCAACGCTATAAAGGGGTTGTCAATCCCTTCAAGATTGTTTGCAAAGTGAGATCTTAAGGCGGAAAGTGCAACGAAGTAAAAAGTGTAAGGCTAAAAATATGGTGTGGAGTAGACCCGGGGGCCATAGTGTTCACTAGAGGCTTCTCTCAAAATAGCAAATATCGCGGTGGGTGAACAAATTACTGTCGAGCAATTAATAGAACCGCGCAAAGTCATGACGATATCTAAGGCAATGATCATACATATAGGCATCACGTCTAAGACAAGTAGACCGATACTTTCTGCATCTACTACTATTACTCCACACATCGACCACTATCCAGCATGCATCTAGTGTATTGAGTTCATGACGAACAGAGTAACGCCTTAAGCAAGATGACATGATGTAGAGGGATAATCTCAAACCAATGATGAAAACCCCATCTTTTTACCCTTGATTGCAACAACACGATGCGTGCCTCGCTACCCCTTATGTCACTGGGTGAGGTCACCACACGGTATGAACCCAAAACCAAGAACTTCTCCCATTGCAAGAATCATAGATCTAGTTGGCCAAAACCACAACTCGAAGAGAATTACAAGGATATGAAATCATGCATAAGAGAGATCAGAAGAAACTCAAATAAGATTCATAGATAATCTGATCATAAATCCACAATTCATCGGATCTCGAAAAACACACCGCAAAAGAAGATTACATCGGATAGATCTCCATGAAGATCATGGAGAACTTTGTATTGAAGATCCAAGAGAGAGAGAAGAAGCCATCTAGTTACTAGCTATGGACCCGTAGGTCTATGGTGAACTACTCACGCATCATCGGAGAGGTCATGGTGTTGATGAAGAAGCCCGCCGTATCCGAATCCTCCTGTGAAAGGGGTCAAAAACATGGAAAAACAGGAACTGGCACTTGGCACTCAGTTAATAAGTTAGTCCCAGAAAATATATAAAAGGCATGCAAAACATGCAATGTTTGACCAGATAATAGCATGAAACCATCAAAAATTATAGATACGTTGGAGACATATCACTGTCCTACAAAACTCTGTACTTAGAGGCCCAACATAGTCTACAAGAATAAAGTTGTGTAGTAGACATCAAGACTCTCGATGAGATCCTCTCTAAACACCTCAGGGCGGTCTTCTTGAAGCTGGACTTCCACAAGGCGTAAGACACTATCATTTGGGCCTTCCTTCGGGAAGTATTAGTCCGAAAGGGTTTCGACGACCGTTGGGTGACCCGGGTAATGCAGATGGTCTCTTCGGGATGCACCGCGGTCAACATCAATGGGGAGATCGAACACTACTTCCCCATCCTATGTGGGGTTCGCCAGGGAGATCCGTTCTCCCTGTTCCTCTTTAACATGGTGGTTGATGCACTTGCCTCCATCCTTGATAAAGCCAAGGAGGGAGGTCACATTCGTGGTATCGTCCCGCACCTTGTGGGATGGCATTGTGTTTCCCTCCTGCAATATGCAGATGATACCACCATCATGGTCGAAGGATCCGAAGATGGCATCTCGAACCTGAAGTTCCTCCTCCTCTGCTTCCAACAAATGTCGGGCCTCAAGATTAACTTCGACAAGAGTCCGGTTATGGTTTTGGGCTACACTCCTACCAAGGACGAGAGCATTGTAGACCGCCTCAATTGTCATCTGGGATCGTTCCCCACAACCTACTTGGGGATCCCCATTAGTGACACTCGCCTTACGATGGCTAAGCTGGGACCGACGATCAACAAACTCCAACACTATATTGAGCCGTGGCAAGGTCGATGGTTGTCTAAGGCGGCTCCGACTGTCATCATAAAATCTTCCCTGTCCAGCCATGACGTATAGATAGAAGATGTGTCAAGAGGGGGTGAATAGACTACTTGTCAAGATAAAATTTCTAGCCTAACCTGATTTCAAGGAAGACAGAAATCTAGCAGTTATAACAAGTCAAGTACACCCTACACATGCAGTTCTAAGAGTATAGCAGCGGAATGTAAAACATGCAAGTGTAATGTAGAGGACTAAGGTAGGGATATCAAACGCATGAGGTTGACACAGCGATTTTTGGCATGGTTCTGATAGGTGGCGCTATCGTACATCTATGTTAGTGTAGACTTCAACCCACGGAGGGTAACAACTACGAGAGTCGATGGAGGGCTCCACCCACGGAGGTTCCACAAAGAAGCGGCCTTGTCTATTCCACCACGACTTTCATCCACGGAGGACTAACCTTACTCACGGTAGATCTTCATGAAGTAGGCGATCTCCTTGCCCTTACAAACATCTTGGTTCAACTCTACATCACGAAGTAGGAGGCTCCCAAGCAACACCTAACCAATCTAGGATGCACAACCCTCCAAAAGGTAATAGTTGTGGTAGATCAATGAACTCCTTCCTCTTGTGCTTCTAAATATAGTCTCCTCAACACAAATCACTCTCTCACAGAATATGCATGGGTAGGAGAGGTTGATTTGGTGGAAAGCTTTTTGGGGAGGCTAGAGATCAAGTTTCAAATGATAGGATTGGAATATCTTGGTATCAACGCATCAGTAGGTGGTTCTCTCTCAGAAAATGGATCTGGCAGTGAAGTGTGTGTTCTCAATTGCTTCTCCCATGAATGGGAGGTGGGTGAAGGGGTATATATAGGCAGCAGCCAAAATCCAACTATTACACACAAAAGGGCAAACTCGGTGACACCAAAGTTGAAAACTCGGTGGTACCGACTAGCACAAAGGTGTAAACTTTTGAGTCTCGTTGAGACCGATATATGAAACTCGGTGGCATCAAAAATGTGACTAACGGTCAGATGGCCAAACTCGGTGGCACCGATACTCAAACTCGGAAAGTCCGATTTTTTGTATCTTGGCAACAGAATGATGGTCACACTGAACTCGGTAGCACCGACTTAGTTTCGGTTGCACCAATTTGGTGGGAATGGATAGGGTTTTTGTGTGAGGTCAAACTCGGTGGGTCCAATATGGGAATTTTAGTGACACCGAATTCGTGTATGTGGAACTTGACAAAGTGGATATGTGGGAAAAATGACTGAGTGTTTTGGTGGCTAACTTTGAGCATTTGAGCAATCAGTTCATTTAACTACCTCATACCCTTTTAATAGTATTGGCTTTCCTATGGACTCAAGTGATTTCTCACAAATATAAAATGAAGAGTCTTCTAGCTTGAAGCTTGAGCCAGTATTATTCCTTTCTTGCATCCAGGGCATCTCCACATAAACCTTAATCCATAGCTCTCCATGGACTTTTCCTGAAATATCTAGGTAGAAGTGTTAGTCCAAGAGACAATGTATGTTGTCATGAATTATCAAAATCACCAAGGGAGCATATGTGCTTTCAATCTCCCCCTTTTTGGTAATTGATGACAACATACAATCAAAGCTTCAAATAAAGATAATCATAATGATATGACAGCTTTGAAACAAACATGACTAGTATAAGCTTCCTCTAAATGTGTGCAATTCCTTTTAAAGGATAGTTGCTTTGGAATGCATGGGCACACACACGGTAGAAGGACAAGACAAGTCATAGACATCCTGGCTATATGCATCAAACATATGTAAATGAAGAATTTACATGTTCAAGACCCCCTCTTGCAAACAGTATGTGCAAGAAACAAGAGGTCATCATGAACAAGGATATAATGCATATACTTACCTTGAGGATCTTTAGAGTTTTGACATAGGAGTACACTTGGGAAAACAGATGTTAGATAACACAAGAGTACCCTGTTGTAAAGATGCAAAGAGCCTTAAAAATACCAAGAAATTGAACACATATTGAAGACAGACTTTGATAAAAGGATATGTCTCCAAAGAACAAGAAATTTTCTCCCCTAAAGATGAATATGTAAGGATTCCTCTCCCCGTGAATCATAGCATGTAGATATTGGGAGTAGGCAGGGAAAATAAGTTCAAACAATAAAGCTATATTTATTTCTCTCCCCCTTAATGTGTAAGGTTTGATACATCTCCCTTTAGGAACAAATATCTCCCCTTAGTGTTGTTTCTCCCTCTTTTGTATAAGCTTATTGGTAATATTTCTCCCCTATAAATAGGTTCATTGAGTAGAAGCTTTTATACTTTGATGATACTTTGATATTTCTGCCCCTTTGGCATAAATTACCGAAAACAAGGCCAGAGGGTAAGGGCTCATTGAGAGGAAGGATTCCTGGATACTTCTCACTTTTTCAAGGGCTCCTCGATGTTACCTTATCTCCCCCTTTGGTATGAATAAGAGTTCCTTGAATTATCTCCCCTATGTTAGGGATCATAGATGATTCTCCCTCTTATATGTCATGGGATCACCGAGGTGTTTCTCCCCCTAGAGAAGTTTTCTCCCCCTAAAACATACGTTCAGAAGAAATTTTTAGAGCAATAAAGTTTGTGAGAAAAATCAGAGTCACCGAGGCAAAATAGTTCGGTAGAACCAAGAATGATATTCAGACCTCTTGGGTGAAATCAGTTGGACCGAGTTTCCCAATTCGGTGAAACCGTGTTGCAATGATAGTCAACTCTTTAACAGAAGAATAGGCTGGTCGGAAGATTTGTTTCAAGTTTCCAATTGTAAAAGAAGGTACTAATTGAGAAATAGAAACAAAAGTAAAAGAAAAAAATAGAAGTAGCAATTTTATTTTATTTTGTGTTTTTAGATATATAAGATATATACATACATGTAGATGAGAGTTGAATGGTTCTAAGAGCGTGAACGGTCAAATGTGAACCATACACAGATCTCCATCTAGATGTGGGGCGGTGACAAGGTCACCTATATTAGAGTATCTGACTTGAGGAGTCAAGCAAAGATGCTTGATCATAGGTCATACTCATTGTTAAGCGCGAAATGGGGTTTCCATTTTTTGATTATGCTTTTCAATCTCTTCATATCACTTGAGTTGCTTTACTCCATGAATTGGTGTAGAGCTTTATCAAGGATATGAGTACATACCTTCGAATGATGTTGATGATGTGGCATGTAGGTGATCTTGTTGTGGATGCTCAAGGTTGATGAAGATCATCTTGAGTTGGGAGCATTCCATGTCGTTTTGATTCAAATTTCACCTACAATGGTTTGTTGGGGAACGTAGCATAAATTCAAAATTTTCCTATGCCATATTCAGATCTTACAATGGAGAGACCAGCAACGAGAGAGGGGTAAGAGCATCTTCATACCTTTGAAGATCGCTAAGCGGAAGCGTTACTAGAACGCGGTTGATGGAGTCGTACTTGCAGCGATTCAGATCGCGGTGTGATTTCGATCTAGTGCCGAACTACGGCACCTCCGCGTTCAACACACGTGCAGCCCGGTGACGTCTCCCGCACCTTGATCCAGTAAGGAGGAGGGAGAGGTTGGGGAAGAACTCCAGCAGCACGACGGTGTGGTGTCGATGGAGAGACGAGGTCTCCCGGCAGGGCTTCGCCAAGCACCGGCAGAGAGGAGGAGGAAGAAGGGCAGGGCTGCGCCGAGGGAGAGGGAGAAATCTGTCTCCCAAGGGCCAAAACTCCTCTCTATTTATAGGAGGAGGGGGGGCTGTGACACCCCTAGGGTTCCCTCCCTAGGGGCCGGCGGCCACCAGATGGGAGAGGGGGGGTGGCGGCTAGGGTGGGAGGGGGTGGCGCACCACCTAGTGGGCCTAAGGCCCACCTTCGCCTAGGGTTGCCCCCTCTCCCCACCACTTGCACATTGGGCTGGGTGTGGGAGGCGCACCAGCCCACCTAGGGGCTGGTTCCCTCCCACACTTGGCCCATCTAGCCTCTTGGGGTCGTTGCCCCCCTTCGGTGGACCTCCGGGGCCACCTCCGGTGGTCCCGGTGGTCCCGGTACGTTACCGGTGACGCCCGAAACACTTCCGGCGTCCAAACCCATCCATCCTATATATCAACCTTTACCTCCGGATCATTCTGGAGCTCCTCGTGACGTCCGGGATCTCATCCGGGACTCCGAAGAACTTTCGGTAACCTCGTATAACAATTCCCTATAACCCTAGCGTGATCGAACCTTAAGTGTGTAGACCCTACGGGTTCGGGAGACACGCAGACATGACCGAGACACCTCTCCGGCCAATAATCATCAGCGGGGTCTGGATACCCATGGTGGATCCCACTTGCTCCACGATGATCTCATCGGATGAACCACGATGTCAAGGATTCAATCAATCCCATATACGATTCCCTTTGTTTGTCGGTATAGAACTTGCCCGAGATTCGATCGTCGGTATACCTATACCTTGTTCAATCTCGTTACCGGTAAGTCTCTTTACTCGTTCCGTAGCACGTCATCGTGTGACTAACTCCTTAGTCACATTGAGCTCATGATGATGTTCTACCGAGTGGGCCCAGAGATACCTCTCCGTCACACGGAGTGACAAATCCCGATCTCGATTCGTACCAACCCAACAGACACTTTCAGAGATACCCGTAGTGCACCTTTATAGTCACCCAGTTACGTTGTGACATTTGATACACACAAAGCACTCCTACGGTATCCGGGAGTTGCACAATCTCACGGTCGAAGGAAAAGACACTTGACATTAGAAAAGCTTTAGCATACGAACAATACGATCTAGTGTTATGCTTAGGATTGGGTCTTGTCCATCACATCATTCTCCCAATGATGTGATCCTGTTATCAATGACATCTAATGCCCATGATCAGGAAACCATGATCATCTATTGACTAACGAGCTAGCCAACTAGAGGCTTGCTAGGGACACATTGTGATCTATTTATTCACACATGTATTACCATTTCCTGTTAATACAATTATAGCATGAACAATAGACGATTATCATTTACAAGGAAATATGATAATAACCATTTTATTATTGCCTCTAGGGCATATTTCCAACAGTCTCCCACTTGCACTAGAGTCAATAATCTAGTTACATTGTGATGTATCGAACACCCATAGCATTATGGTGTTGATCATGTTTTGCTCGTGGAAGAGGTTTAGTCAACGGATCTGCAATATTCAGATCCGTGTCTACTTTACAAATATCTATCACTCCACTCTAGACATGGTCCTGGATGGAGTTGTAGCGGCGTTTGATGTGCTTCGTCTTCTGGTGAAACCTGGGCTCCTTGGCTATGGCAATGGCCCCAGTGTTATCACAGAAGAGTGTCATTGGACCCGACGCGCTTGGAACCACTCCAAGGTCGGTGATGAGCTCCTTCATCCAAATTCCTTCATGAGCCGCTTTTGAAGCAGTTATGTACTCCGCTTCACATGTAGATGATGCCACGACTTCTTGCTTGCTGCTGCACCAGCTCACTGCCCCACCATTCAACACATATATGTATCCAGTCTGTGACTTAGAGTCATCCGGTTCTGTGTCGAAGCTAGCATCGACGTAACCCTTTACGACGAGCTCTTCGTCACCTCCATAAACGAGAAACACTTCCTTAGTCCTTTTCAGGTACTTAAGGATATTCTTAACCGTTGTCCAGGGTTCCATACCGGGATCACTTTGGTACCTCCCTACCAAACTTATGGCAAGGTTTATATCAGGTCTGGTACACAGCATGGCATACATTAGAGAGCCCGCGGCTGAAGCATAGGGGACAGAACTCATCTTCTCTCTATCTGTTGCCGTGGTCGGCGACTGAGTCATACTCAATCTCATACCTTGCAAAACTGGCAAGAACCCATTCTTTGAGTTTTCCATATTGAACTTCTTCAATATCTTGTGAAGGTATGTACTTTGCGAAAGACCTATGAGGCGTCTCGATCTATCTCTATAGATCTTGATGCCTAATATGTATGCAGCCTCTCCAAGGTCCGTCATTGAAAAACTCTTGTTCAAATAGGCCTTTATGCTCTCCAACATTTCGGTATTGTTCCCCATCAATAATATGTCATCCACATACAGTATGAGGAAAGCTACAGAGCTCCCACTCACTTTCTTGTACACACAGGCTTCTCCGTAAACTTGTATGAACCCAAACGCTTTAATCACCTCATTACAGCGAATGTTCCAACTCCGAGATGCTTGCACCAGCCCATAGATGGAGCGCTGGAGCTTGCACACTTTGTTAGCACCCTTAGGGTCGACAAAACCTTCTGGTTGTATCATATACAATTCTTCATTAAGGTTCCCGTTAAGGAACGCTGTTTTGACGTCCATTTGCCAAATTTCATAATCATAAAAGGTGGCAACTACAAACATGATTCAGACTGATTTCAGCTTCGCTACGGGAGAGAAAGTCTATTCGTAGTCAACTCCTTGAATTTGTCGAAAACCCTTTGCGACAAGTCAAGCTTTGTAAATGGTTACATTACCGTTTGCATCAGTCTTCTTCTTGAAGATCCATTTATTTTCTATGGCTCGCCGGTCATCGGGCAAGTCCACCAAAGTCCATACTTTGTTCTCATACACGGATCCTATCTCGAATTTCATAGCTTCAAGCCATTTGTTGGAATCCGGGCCCGCCATCGCTTCTTCATAGTTCGAAGGTTCACCGTTGTCTAACAACATGATTTCCATCACAAGGTTGCCGTACCACTCTGGTGCGGAGCGTGCCCTTGTGGACCTTCGCGGTTCAGTAGTAACTTGATCCGAAGCTTCATGATCATCATCATTAACTTCCTCTTCAGTTGGTGTAGGCGCCACAGGAACAACTTCCCGCGTTGCGCTACTATCCTGTTCGAGAGGGGGTGTAATTACCTCATCAAGTTCTACCTTCCTCCCACTTACTTCTTTCGAGAGAAACTCTTTCTCTAAAAAGGATCCGTTCTTGGCAACAAAGGTTTTACCTTCGGATCTAAGATAGAAGGTATACCCAATAGTTTCCTTAGGGTATCCTATGAATACGCATTTCTCTGCTTTGGGTTCGAGATTTTCTGGTTGAAGTTTCTTCACATAAGCATCGCAGCCCCAAACTTTAAGAAACGACAACTTAGGTTTCTGGCCAAACCATAGTTCATACGGTGTCGTCTCAACGGATTTAGACGGTGCCCTATTTAAAGTGAATGTTGCAGTTTCTAATGCGTATCCCCAAAATGATAGGGGTAAGTCGGTAAGAGACATCATAGATCGTACCATATTTAATAAAGTGCGATTACGACGTTCAGACACTCCGTTGCGTTGCGGTGTGCCAGGCGGCGTTAGTTGTGAAACGATTCAACACTTCCTTAGGTGTGTGCCAAACTCGTGACTCAAATATTCTCCTCCACGATCAGATTGTAGACATATAATTTTTCTGTCACGTTGATTCTCAACCTCACTCTGAAATTCCTTGAACTTTTCAAACGTATCATATTTGTGCTTCATCAAGTAGATATACCCATACCTACTCAAATCATCGGTGAGAGTGAGAACATAACGAAAGCCACCGCGAGCTTCAATGTTCATCGGACCACACACATCAGTATGTATTATTTCCAATAAGTCGGTTGCTCTCTCCATTAGTCCTGGGAATGGAGTCTTAGTCATCTTGCCCATGAGGCACGGTTCGCATGTGTCAAATGATTCAAAATCAAGAGACTCTAATAGTCCATCAGTATGGAGCTTCTTCATGCGCTTAACACCGATATGACCAAGGCGGCAGTGCCACAAGTATGTGGGACTATCATTATCAACTTTACATATTTTGGTACTCACACTATGAATATGCGTAACATCACGATCGAGATTCATCAAGAATAAACCATTCACCAACGGAGCATGACCATAAAACATATCACTCATATAAACAGAACAACCATTATTCTCTGACTTAAATGAGTAGTCGTCTCGCATTAAGCAAGACCTTGATACAATGTTCATGCTTAAAGATGGTACTAAATAGCAATTATTAAGGTTTAAAACTAATCCCGATGGTAGATGTAGAGGTAGCGTGCCGGCGGCGATTACATCAACCTTGGAACCATTCCCGACGTGCATCGTCGCCTCGTCCTTGGCCAGTCTCCGCTTATTCCGCAGTTTCTGCTTTGAGTTGCAAATGTGAGCAACAACACCGGTATCAAATACCCAGGAGCTACTACGAGCGCTGGTAAGGTACACATCAATAACATGTATATCACATATAGCTTTAACGTTGCCGACCTTCTTGTCCGCTAAGTATTTGGGGCAGTTCCGCTTCGAGTGACCTTTTCCCTTGCAATAGAAGCACTCAGTCTCAGGCTTGGGTCCATTCTTTTTCTTCTTCCCGGCATCTGGCTTACCAGGCACGGCAACAGCTTTGCCGTCTTCCTTGAAGTTCTTCTTACCCTTGCCTTTCTTGAAACTAGTGGTCTTGTTGACCATCACCACTTGATGCTCTTTCTTGATTTCTACTTCTGCAGACTTGAAAATCGAGTACAACTCGGGAATGGTCTTCCCCATCCCTTGCATGTTGTAGTTAAGCACAAAGCCTTTGTAGCTTGGTGGGAGAGACTGGAGGATTCTGTCAATTATAACATCATCCGGAAGTTCGACTCCAAGTGAAGTCAGACGACCGTGTAACCTAGACATTTTGAGTATGTGCTCACTGACAAAACTGTTCTCCTCCATCTTACAGCTAAAGAACTTGTCGGAGACTTCATATCTCTCGACACGGGCATGAGCTTGAAAAACTAGCTTCGGCTCCTGGAACATCTCATATGCTTTGTGTTGCTCAAAACGCCTTTGGAGCCCCGTTTCTAAACTGTATAACATGCCACACCTAACCAGAGAGTAGTCATCACTCCGCGTTTGCTAGACGTTCAGAATGTCCTGGGCTGCTGCAGGAGCGGGAGGGTCACCTAGCGGCGCATCAAGGACATAAGCCTTTTTAGCTGCTTCAAGGATGAGCTTCAAGTTGCGAACCCAGTCCGCATAGTTGCTACCATCATCTTTCAGCTTGTTTTTCTCTAGGAATGCTTTGAAATTGAGGTTGACGTTGGCCATCTACAATATTTATAAAGACAACTTTTAGACTAAGTTCATGATAATTAAGTTCATTTAATCAAATTAAGTATGAACTCCCACTTAAATCGACATCCCTCCAGTCATCTAAGTGATACATGATCCATGTTAACTAACCCGTGTCCGATCATCACGTGAGACGGACTAGTCACCATGGTGAGCAACTTCATGTTGATCGTATTCAACCATACGACTCATGTTCGACCTTTCGGTCTCTTGTATTCGAGGTCATGTCTGTACATCCTAAGCTCGTCGAGTCAACCTAGGTGTTTCGCGTGTGTAAATCTGGCTTACACCCGTTGTATGCGAACGTTAGAATCTATCACACCCGATCATCACGTGGTGCTTCGAGACAACGATCCTTCGCAATGGTGCACACTTAGGGGAATACGTTATTGAAATTTTAAGAGGGATCCTCTTATTATGCTACCGTCGTTCTAATCAATAAGATGTAAAACATGATAAACATCACAATGCAATCATATAGTGACATGATATGGCCATTATCATCTTTGCTCTTTCGATCTCCATCTTTAGGCATCGCATGATCATCATCATCACTGGCGTGACACCATGATCTCCATCATCATGATATCCATCATCGTGTCTCCGTGAAGTCGTCACGCCAACTACTACTATCACTACTACTATAGCTAACCATTAGCAATGAAGTAAAAGTAGTAAGCACATGGCGTTGCATCTCACACAATAAATTAAGACAACTCCTATGGCTCCTGCCGGTTGTCATACTCATCGACATGCAAGTCGTGAAACCTATTATAATAACATGATCATCTCATACATCATACATGCAACATCACAACTTTGGCCATATCACATCACATGTCAAACCCTGCAAAAACAAGTTAGACGTCCTCTAATTGTTGTTGCAAGTTTTACGTGCCTGATTTGGGTTTCTAGCAAGAACGCCTTCTTACCTACGTGACAGCCACAACGATGATATGCCAAAGCTATTTACCCTTCATAAGGACCCTTTTCATCAAATCCAATCCAACTAGAGTAGGAGAGACAGACACCCGCTAGCCACCTTTATGCACGGTGTGCATGTCTGTCGGTGGAACCAGTCTCACGTAAGCGTACGTGTAAAGTCGGTCCGGGCCGCTTCATCCCACAATACCGCCAGAAAAGAATAAGACTAGTAGCGGCAAGCAAATTGACAAATCATCGCCCACAACTTTTGTGTTCTACTCGTGCATAGAATCTACGCATAGAAAACCTGGCTCGAATGCCACTGTTGGGGAGCGTAGCATAAATTCAAAATTTTCCTAAGGCATATTCAGATATTCCTATGGAGAGACCAGCAATGAGAGAGGGGTAAGAGCATCTTCATACCTTTGAAGATTGCTAAGCGTAAGTGTTACTAGAACGCGGTTAATGGAGTCGTACTCGCAGCGATTCATATCGCGGTGTGATTTCGATCTAGGGCCGAACTACGGCACGTCCGCGTTCAACACACGTGCAGCCCGGTGACGTCTCCCACACCTTGATCCAGCAAGGAGGAGGGAGAGGTTGGGGAAGAACTCCAGCAGCACGATGGCGTGGTGTCGATGGAGAGACGAGGTCTCCCGGCAGGGCTTCGCCAAGCACCGGCACAGAGGAGGAGGAAGAAGGGCAGGCTGCGCCGAGGGAGAGAGAGAAGTCTGTCTCCCAAGGGCCAAAACCCCTCTCTACTTATAGGAGGATGGGGAGGGCTGTGCCACCCCTAGGGTTCCCTCCCTAGGGGCCGGCGGCCACCAGATGGGAGAGGGGGGTGGCGGCTAGGGTGGGAGGGGGTGGCGCAACACCTGGTGGGCCTAAGGCCCACCTGCGCCTAGGGTTGCCCCCTCTCCCCACCACTTGCGCATTGGGCTGGGTGTGGGAGGCGCACCAGCCCACCTAGGGGCTGGTTCCCTCATGCACTTGGCCCATCTAGCCTCTTGGGGTCGTTGCCCCCCTTCGGTGGACCCCCGGGGCCACCTCCGGTGGTCCCGGTACGTTACCGGTGACGCCCGAAACACTTCCGGCGTCCAAACCCATCCATCCTATATATCAATCTTTACCTCTAGATCATTCCGGAGCTCCTCGTGACGTCTGGGATCTCATCCGGGACTCCGAACAACTTTCGGTAACCTCGTATAACAATTCCCTATAACCCTAGCGTCATCGAACCTTAAGTGTGTAGACCCTACGGGTTCGGGAGACACGCAGACATGACCGAGACACCTCTCCGGCCAATAACCATCAGCGGGGTCTGGATACCCATGGTGGCTCCCACTTGCTCCATGATGATCTCATCGGATGAACCACTATGTCAAGGATTCAATCAATCCCGTATACGATTCCCTTTGTCTGTCGGTATAGAACTTGCCCGAGATTCGATCGTCGGTATACCTATACCTTGTTCAATCTCGTTACCAGTAAGTCTCTTTACTCGTTCCGTAGCACGTCATCGTGTGACTAACTCCTTAGTCACATTGTGCTCATGATGATGTTCTATCGAGTGGGCCCAGAGATACCTCTCCGTCACACGGAGTGACAAATCCCGATCTCGATTCGTACCAACCCAACAGACACTTTCAGAGATACCCGTAGTGCACCTTTATAGTCACCGAATTACGTTGTGACGTTTGATACACCCAAAGCGCTCCTACGGTATCCGGGAGTTGCACAATCTCATGGTCGAAGGAAAAGACACTTGACATTAGAAAAGCTTTAGCATACGAACAATACGATCTAGTGCTATGCTTAGGATTGGGTCTTGTCCATCACATCATTTTCCCAATGATGTGATCCCGTTATCAATGACATCTAATGCCCATGATCAGGAAACCATGATCATCTATTGACTAACGAGCTAGCCAACTAGAGGCTTGCTAGGGACACATTGTGATCTATTTATTCACACATTTATTACTGTTTCCTGTTAATACAATTATAGCATGAACAATAGACGATTATCATGAACAAGGAAATATGATAATAACCATTTTATTATTGCCTCTAGGGCATATTTCCAACATGGTTAGTCATGCAAGGAAGACCATAATATATCCAAATGACAAGAGTGAATAACTTCATCAAATGATAGTCAAGGATATGATTTTGTTGTCTTCTTCCTTCATCCTCGAAGAGGGGTTGTTGATACTTGGCCATGTCAAGATTGCTTTTGATTGGAGTTGATGGAAATATTGTGGTGTGTATTTCTTCCAAGTACCTACAAAAGGTTAGATGCAATACAAGGGAGCATAGTTTCCAAGATATAAGATAATCAAATTAATGGCATCAAGGAATAGTCAGTCAAGCTCATGCCCTTGCATGATTCCGAGTGAGTCTAGCTCAAGTTTGAAGCATCAATGATGTTCAAATCACTCTTCAAATGACAGAACACTTTCTCATCAAGTGGTTTGGTAAAGATATCATCTAGTTGTTTGTCACTATGAACATGCTTGAGATCGATATCTCCTTTAGCAACGGGATCACGAATGAAATGATGTTGCACTTGGATGTGTTTTGTTCTAGAATGTTGCACATGATTATAAGAAATTTTAATATGTCGGTGCACTAGAGACTGGGGTCCCTTGTGCCCGAGAATTGTGCATGGGCATCAGCGACGCCCCCAATAGGAGTGTACCAGGAAGAACAGCAGGAAGGCAGTCCAAGACCCACCAAGGCCACGCCCTTTCCCCTCTCTAGGGGTGTGGAGTACAAAGGCTCCAGACGCAAGGCCCTAACAAGCCCTCCTTGCCGGGAAGATTCCCAAGGCCCCGGCAAGCCCGCTTCGCCGGGAAGACTACCTGAAGAATAGCAAGACCCCGACAAGTTTCCCTTGTCGGGAAGGCTCGCACGGACTGGCGAAGCCCCCGGCAAGCCCTCCTTGCAGGGAAAATGTTCAAAGCCCCCGGCAAGCCCTCCTTGCCGGGAAGGTGACCAAGTCACCCGACAAACACCCCAGGCCAGCAAACCCCTTTCGCTCACCAGGTGTTCTCCCCAGTTTCTACCACAATCCGACCGCTCCAGCACATCCCTCGTGTGCCAGCACAAGGCCCATGTCTCGATTCACCTGGGTACGTGTCGCAACCATCTTGCAGCAGGTCAGGTGCCAGACAATGCATTTACTGCCCCTCACACCACCGAAGAAGTAGAGCGGTGAACACTATTCACTGTACACCCCGTGAGCACACTGTTGGTGACCCCTATGCCTATAAAAGGAGGCCCAAAGCTCATTCTTAGGGGCTGTACTTTTTGGAGATCAGAGACTCCCTAATCACCTACTAAGTTAGTGTAGCAAAACCACCCTACAGTAAGCACACAATACAAACTAAGCAGGAGTAGGGTTTTACGCGCCAAGCGGCCTGAACCTGGGTAAAAAGGACCTTGCTGGTGTTGATCGCTAGTTCCGCTCTTGACGTCGTACCTCTCTCTCCCCGCCAAATGATCAAGGGACTCCTCAAATTTCCCATAGGTGCCGGTTTCCCCGACATAATAGCACTTCCATTGTCACACAACAATGGAACTTTTCTAACATGGATGCCGTAATCCTTAAGCATTTGAGTCATCCATAGTAATTGGGCACAACATGATCCAGCGGCAATGTATTCTGCTTCGATAGTTGATAAGGATACCGAGTTTTGTTTCTTGGATATCCAAGAGACAAGAGATCTCCCAAGAAATTGACATGTACCCGAGGTGGATTTTCTATCAACCTTGTCTCCAGCATGGTCCGAGTCGGAATAGCTAACAAGATTAAAAGAAGATCCCTTGGGATACCATATGCCAAAGTTTGGTGTATGTATAAGGTATCTCACTATCCTTTTTGTTGTAATTATGCCCTAGAGGCAATAATAAATATAGTTATTATTATAATTCCTGTATCAAGATAATCGTTTACTATCCATGCTATAATTGTATTGAATGAAGACTCATTTACATGTGTGGATACATAGACAAAACACCGTCCCTAGCAAGACTCTAGTTGGCTAGCCAGTTGATCAAAGATAGTCAGTGTCTTCTGATTATGAACAAAGTGTTGTTGCTTGATAACTAGATCACGTCATTAGGAGAATCACGTGATGGACTAGACCCAAACTAATAGACGTAGCATGTTGATCGTGTCATTTTGTTGCTACTGTTTTCTGCGTGTCAAGTATTTATTCCTATGACCATGAGATCATATAACTCACTGACACCGGAGGAATGCTTTGTGTGTATCAAACGTCGCAACGTAACTGGGTGACTATAAAGATGCTCTACAGGTATCTCCGAAGGTCTTAGTTGAGTTAGTATGGATCAAGACTGGGATTTGTCACTCCGTGTGACGGAGAGGTATCTCGGGGCCCACTCGGTAATACAACATCACACACAAGCCTTGCAAGCAATGTGACTTAGTGTAAGTTGCGGGATCTTGTATTACGGAACGAGTAAAGAGACTTGCCGGTAAACGAGATTGAAATAGGTATGCGGATACTGACGATCGAATCTCGGGCAAGTAACATACCGAAGGACAAAGGGAATGACATACGGGATTATATGAATCCTTGGCACTGAGGTTCAAACGATAAGATCTTCGTAGAATATGTAGGATCCAATATGGGCATCCAGGTCCCGCTATTGGATATTGACCGAGGAGTCTCTCGGGTCATGTCTACATAGTTCTCGAACCCGCAGGGTCTGCACACTTAAGGTTCGACGTTGTTTTATGCGTATTTGAGTTATATGGTTGGTTACCGAATGTTGTTCGGAGTCCCGGATGAGATCACGGACGTCACGAGGGTTTCCGGAATGGTCTGGAAACGAAGATTGATATATAGGATGACCTCATTTGATTACCGGAAGGTTTTCGGAGTTACCGGGAATGTACCGGGAATGACGAATGGGTTCCGGGAGTTCACCGGGGGGGGGGGGGACCCACCCCGGGGAAGCCCATAGGCCTTGAGGGTGGCACTCCAGCCCTTAGTGGGCTGGTGGGACAGCCCAAAAGGGCCTTATGCGCCTAGGAAAGAAAATCAAAGAGAAAAAAAAGAGGAGGTGGGAAGGGAAGGAAGGACTCCCACCCACCAAACCAAGTCCAACTCGGTTTGGGGGGGAGCCTTCCCCCTTGGACTCGGCCGACCCCCTTGGGGCTCCTTGATCCCCAAGGCAAGGTCCCCTCCCTCCCACCTATATATACGGAGGTTTTAGGGCTGATTTGAGACGACTTTTCCACGGCAGCCCGACCACATACCTCCACGGTTTTTCCTCTAGATCGCGTTTCTGCGGAGCTCGGGCGGAGCCCTGCTGAGACAAGGTCATCACCAACCTCCGGAGCGCCGTCATGCTGCCAGAGAACTCTTCTACCTCTCCGTCTCTCTTGCTGGATCAAGAAGGCCGAGATCATCGTCGAGCTGTACGTGTGCTGAACGCGGAGGTGCCGTCCGTTCGGTACTAGATCGTGGGACTGATCGCGGGATTGTTCGCGGGGCGGATCGAGGGACGTGAGGACGTTCCACTACATCAACCGCGTTCACTAACGCTTCTGCTGTATGATCTACAAGGGTACGTAGATCACTCATCCCCTCTCGTAGATGGACATCACCATGATAGGTCTTCGTGCGCGTAGGAAATTTTTTGTTTCCCATGCGACGTTCCCCAACACTTTTCACAGCCAATAGATGACACTCTTTAGGTGTTGCCTGATAGCAGGCACAATGCAAACACTCATCATGATGTCAGGTCGGGAGGCACATAGATATAACAATGATCCAATCATTGATCGATAAACCTTTTGATCAACGGGTTTGTCCTCCTTAGTGAGGTCAAGATGTCCACTAGTAGGCATGGGGGTTCTCATACCTTTGCATTCTTGCATGTTGAACTTCCTGATCAAGTCCTTGGTGTACTTGGTTTGAGATATAAACGTACCTTCTCTCGATTGTTTGATTTGTAATCCAATGAAGAACTTCAGTTCACTCATCATAGACATCTCATACTTTTGTGACATCGGCTTTCCAAACTTTTCACTAAAATGTGGGTTAGTAGAACCAAAGATAATATCATCCACATATATTTGACAAACAAATAGTTTGCCATTAACTCTTTTAGTGAATAAGGTTGCATCAATTTTACCAATCTCAAAACCCTTTTCAATGAGAAACTTCGTTAGGCATTTGTACCAAGCTCTAGGTGCTTGTTTAAGACCATATAAAGCTTTACGAAGTTTGTAAATATGATCAGGTTTCTAAGGGTTCACAAAACCAGGAGGTTGCTTAACATAAACTTCCTCTTCAATTTCTCCATTGAGAAAGGCACTTTTTATATCCATTTGGTAGAGAGTTATATCATGGTGATTGGCATAAGCTAGAAGAATACGAATGGCTTCAAGTCTAGCAACATGAGCATAAGTCTCACCATAGTCCATACCTTCGACCTGCGTGTATCCTTGGGCTACGAGACCTGCTTTGTTGCGTACAACTTGTCCGTCTTCATCTTGCTTGTTCCGAAACACCCATCTTGTACCAATGATGTTTTGCTCGCCTTCAGGTTTTTCAACAAGTGTCCATACTTGGTTCCTCTCGAAGTTGTGTAGCTCTCCGTGCATAGCGTTCACCCAATCTGGATCTTGAAGAGATTCTTCTACCTCCAAGGGTTCAATACTAGAGATGAAAGAATAATGCTCACAAAAGTTAGCTAATCGTGATTTAGAGCGAGTGATTCTCCCATTTTTCATGTCACCATAGATTTGTTTCAACGGATGATATCTGTCCACTCTTGCTCTAATTCTTGGCAACTTCTTCTTGTTGGATGAAGGAGCTTCTTCTTCATCATCTTCATCATCTTGAGTGTTGTCATTGACGTCATCATCTCCTTGGGGTGGTGGTGAGGAAGGTTGAGGTGGATCATCACGATGTACTTCTTCCTCTTCTTCATCATGTCGTGTATCGCTTGTGGATGCTTTCATGTCACTTTGCGGCTGATACGTCCCAAACGTATCTATAATTTCTGCTTGTTCCATGATCTTTTGGGTGACACTGTTATATGTTTTGCTACACTTTCATATCATTTTACACATATTTGGACTAACCTACTAACTCAGTGCACCCAGTGCCAGTTTCTGTGTGCTGATGTCTATTTTGCACGGGCTTTAACACAATTTTCCGAAGCCCGAAAAATTCCAGAAAAAATATATATAAAATCAGCAAAACAGAAGCTTCCGGATCACCGAAGATGGGCCAGATGGGGGCCAGGGGCCTCCCAGGCGACCTGCTGGTGCGGCCAGGCCCTAGGCCGCGCCAGGAGGCCGCTTGGGTCCCACCTCCTCCGGTGCTCTCCTTTGGCCTATATTTAGAGTCCCGAGAGGAAACCCGTCCACAACTTCTGGAATCGCAAATTTCTCCATCGTTCTGCCGCCGTAGCGCTTCCGAGATCGGGAGCGTCAGGAGACCTCTTCCCGACACCCTGTCGGAGGGAGGATTGACCTCTGGGAGCTTCTCCACTGCCATGGACGCTTCCCGGACGTGTCGTGAGTAGTCCTCCCTGGACCATGAGTCCATGACCAGTAGCTATGTGATGTCTTCTCTCCAATCTTGTGCTTCAGTGATTAGCCCTTGCGAGCTGCCCTACATGATCAAGGCATCTATGTAATTCTCTTGCTATTTCTATGCTCGGTTTGTTGGGATCTGATGGATTATGAGATTATGTTTAGATTGTTATGAGTTATATATTTGATTATACTTTTATATTATGTTCCTTAGTGATTTATGCATGTTCTCCATTGCTATTTATTGCTTTGGCCGAGTAGTAGATTGTAACTCCAAGAGGGAGCATTATGCATGATTGTGGGTTCATGCCCCTCGATGTCTAGCTTCAGTGACAGGAACATGAGACTAGGGGATGTGCTTGTTCCCACTAGGGAGAAAACAACGATGCTTGCGACCACGGTTGGAAGGATTGTTTACCTTACGCATAGTTCGTTAATGCAGTTGTCCGTTGCTTTGAGTTTACACTTTGGGTGGGGCTCGCAACTTAATACCGGCGAGATGTTCTGGATACATATCTCAAGGTGGATGATTAGTAAGTAGATGCTGATGAATAAACGGTCTACTTATCTTGGCATGCTGCCCATTACTATTGAACCTCTAAATATCAAGTAGCATAATTAGCATTGCGGTGCGATCATAATTCTGTCAATTGCCCAACTGTGATTTTTTTACCCAAGCATAGTTGTTTATCGTCTTTTGGAGAGAGACATCACTAGTGAACATCATGTGACTCCGGTCCATATCACCATCATTGTTTACACCTTCATCATTTACCGCCTTCATTTACTTTTCAGTTGCAACCACAGACGCCACGAGGGTTTCCGGAATGGTCTAGAAACGAAGATTGATATATAGGAAGTTGGTGTTTGGATTCCGGAAAGTTTTCGGGCATTGCCCGCAGTGTACCGGGAGTGACGAATGGGTTCCGGGGGCCCACTGGGTGGGCCCACCATGCTCCAATGGGTCCACGTGGGTTTATTGGATGTACAATAAGGTATAATGGGCTGACAAAGTCATCCAAGGAAATCCCATGAGGAAAAAGCGGAAAAACCAAAAGAGGTGGGAAAATAAGGAAGGAGTCCTAATCCAAGTGAGATTGGAGAAGGACTCCTCCCTCCCACTTCGGCCGACCCAAGGAGGGTTTCCTTGGTGTGCCAAGGCTGCCCAAGGCTGCCTCTCCCCTCCTCCTATATATACTAGAGGTTTAGGGTTGTTTGAGACACAACTTTGCCACGTGCAACTCAAACCTACACCTCGTAGTTCTTCCTCTAAATTAGATTTCTACGGAGCTCGGGCGGAGCCCTGCAGGAATAGATCATCACCAACACCGGCGCGCTATCACGCTGCCGGAGAACTCATCTACTTCTCCATCTCTCTTGCTGGATCAAGAAGGCCGAGATCGTCATCGAGTTGTACGTGTGCTGAACGCGGAGGTGTCGTCCGTTCGGTGCTAGATCGGAACGGGTCGTGGGACGGATCATGGGACGATGGTGATTTGAATCACGAAGTTGTACCACTACATCAACCGCGTTTCTTAATGCTTCCCGCTGAGCGATCTATAAGGGTATGTGGATCTAATCTCCTCTCGTAGATGAACATCACCATGATAGGTCTTCGTGTGCGTAGGAAATTTTTTGTTTCCCATGCAACGTTCCCCAACAAGATGGCATTCTTCATGATGTGGGGGCCACCATGCTTGAGGCTCGCTGAGCTGCTACTCATGCACCATAGCTCCAACCATTGATTTAAAAAAGCAAACTATCCTTATTTTAGTTATGGAGAGTTACTTGATTCTTATGGAGTCAACCAAAAGATTTAATCACTCTTTGCGTATGCAAATGACATCTATTATCATTGTACAATTCTTGTTCTACAAGTACTCGTGTGGGTCAAAATCTGATCCATAGATCGTCACAAATTAAGTATTAACATTAATAATTGCTACATCATGATAACAAGTGGAACCTGTAGTAAGAAAACACATGCAGTGTTAAGAACTGTGTAGTATGAGAATTTTACAACATGGTAAAATCAATTTAGAACTAAAAGCCCCTATATAATTTAACTGTATCAAAATACAATTTGGCCAGACTTAAGACGCATTGTCTAGACAATGTGCTCCGAAAGTGCAGATAACTTCCTTATACAAGTTGCTTTAGTACAATAAAGACATTCATAAAGGCCTCAAGCCAATACCAATTTCTTTCTTAACAACAAAACAACTTGTGCAAACCACCTTTTCATTAGTATTCCTAACATTATAAATGAAGCTGGAGCAAAACTAACCCCTCAAAACATATTTTGGCTAAATATAAGACTTCCCTAACGTTTTAAACAATCACAGTACCATCAAGAAAACAATAGAGGAGCAGCCCAAAGTCTGTAGTGTATGCACATTTGTATTTTACAAAACTCAAATTCATGAGAGTTCTTTAGTATGCTAGTGGCACATACAGTTCCAACATACTAAAGGTTAGGGAAAGAGAACCATCACCATCAAATAATTTTATTAGTATATGTATCTTCTATTTGTCAACAACCTAGCTAAACCTGGATATTATAGAAATCAGTAGCACATGAGATGTTGTACACTTGTATTTGTTATCAATATAGTATGAACAACTACATAGTTCCATAGTTCCTCAAAGTTCATGAGTCAAAAAAAGTTGCCGCATGTGTTGGTGAGATGGTCAACGATTTAGATGAATTTCAGCCCCTCAGATTACTATGGGTGACAAACCTTCAAAGGCAACAAACTGGGGCTCACTATAGGTATGGTATGGTTGGAGCCTAGTCAGAAGCAATTGTTCAGGCCTAATTTGACATAATTTAAAGCAACAAAGTAGTGAATCTCCATATTAGTATGGATGACGGACCTCCAGAGGCGGCAGGGTGGTGCGACGATGTAGAGGAACTCGAAGACCGAGGTGCGGCAGTCCCATCCCGGGGCATCGGCGCCGGCAGTCCCATCCTAGGGCGCCGGGGGCGTGCTGCTGCCCCACTGCTGTTGCTAGAGAGCGGCGGGAGGGGTGGGGCTGAGCGACAGGAGGGGACGAGCGAGTGGGTGGACGGGTGGCGGGTGGAGGAGGGGCTGAGCGGGCGGAGGGAGGCGGCGGGCGGGGCGAGCAGGGGGAGGCGGCAAGCGGGGTTGAGCGGGTGGGTGAGCCGGAGGGTGCGGGGAGGGAAGGCGGGGTTGAGCGGGTGGGCGAGCCGGAGGGTGCGGGGAGGGAAGGCGGGGTTGAGCGGTTTAGGTCGCGAAGAAAAAAAACGAGGTGTGGGCCGCTCGCGGGGCTTCACGGTGTCAATGAAGGATTTCGTTAACGATGAATTTAGATCATTGATTATCTAATTATTGATTGGATCTGTCCTTTCAGCCGTTTTTAGGGTAGTAAATAAAATGGCACGAAAGCCTTTTTGATAAATATATACATTGAGTTTTTGATACCCATGAAATACCATGGTGCGTAAGCTCCTGTGTCTTTACTGGAATTCGTAATAAAATTAAAACGTGCCTAATTGTAAACAACCACTTTCTTACAGAAAAAAGTGCAAACAATCAGGGTCACTCCTGACTCCTCCAGAAAATATGCACCCTTTGTGTTTTCCCGTAAAACGAAGAGAAGGTGGAGGCGGAAGGGCAGAAAGGCAAGGCTGGCATTCGGCGCGACGAGGCGGAACCTGGGCCGCACCCCTATTCCATTATTCTGGCCCAAAAGGACCAGATTTCCATCCATTTCGCGTTCCGAGTTCCCCGACACGGCGGCGAGACACGGCGCGATGCATCCAGCGCCTCACGATTCGGCCCTCGCCCTCGCCTAATCCGTGGCCCTCCCCTTATCCCCCAAATCCAATCCTCACCCTTCTTCTCTAGATAAGCGAACCCCTCTTCCTTCGCCCTCTCGCCCCCTCTCCCTATCCATCCCATCCTCTCCTCTTCCCCCACCCCGCGCACCCGCGGCAGCACCACCGGCTAGCTCCCCCCTCCCGCCAGAGAAGCCGTCCCCCATGGCCTCCCTCGCCGCCGCCTCCGCCTCCACGGCGCTCCTCTTCCCGCCCTCCACCTCCTCCTCCAAGCCCCGCCTCCCGCTCTCCACCTCCCTCGGCTTCTCCGCGCCCGCGCGGTCACGCCGCGCCACTGCGGCGGCGGGGAGCTCCGGCAGGCGCCCGGGGCTGCTCGTGGTGCGCGCCGCCAGGGGAAAGTTCGAGCGGAACAAGCCACACGTCAACATCGGCACCATCGGCCACGTCGACCACGGCAAGACCACCCTCACGGCCGCGCTCACCATGGTGCTCGCCTCCGTCGGGGGCAGCGCGCCCAAGAAGTACGACGAGATCGACGCCGCCCCCGAGGAGCGCGCCCGTGGTATCACCATCAATACCGCCACCGTCGAGTACGAGACGGAGACGCGCCACTACGCGCACGTCGACTGCCCCGGCCACGCCGACTACGTCAAGAACATGATTACCGGGGCTGCCCAGATGGACGGCGCCATCCTCGTCGTCTCCGGCGCCGACGGCCCCATGCCGCAGACCAAGGAGCACATCCTTCTCGCTAAGCAGGTCGGTGTCCCCAGCATTGTTGTTTTCCTCAACAAGAAGGACCAGGTCGACGACGAGGAGCTGCTTGAGCTCGTCGATCTCGAGGTCCGTGAGCTGCTCACGGCCTATGAGTACGATGGTGACAATGTGCCAATCGTCTCCGGCTCTGCACTCAGAGCGCTCGAGGCCCTCATGGCCACCCCTGGCCTCAAGCGTGGGGATAATGAGTGGGTGGATGGCATCTTCTCCTTGATTGACTCCGTGGACACCCATATCCCTGTACCGCAGAGGCAGACAGACCTGCCCTTCTTGCTCGCTGTTGAGGATGTCTTCTCCATCACCGGTCGTGGTACAGTTGCCACTGGCCGTATCGAGCGTGGCACCGTCAAGGTTGGGGACCCAGTCGACCTCGTCGGCATCAGGGAGACCCGCAATGCCACGGTCACTGGTGTTGAGATGTTCCAGAAGACCATGGATGATGCCATTGCTGGGGACAATGTTGGCCTGCTGCTCCGTGGTATGCAGAAGGAAGACATTGAGAGAGGCATGGTGTTGGCAAAGCCGGGTTCCATCACGCCACACACCAAGTTTGAGGCAGTTGTGTATGTGCTCAAGAAGGAGGAGGGTGGCCGGCACTCCCCATTTTTCCCTGGTTACCGTCCGCAGTTCTACATGCGGACTACTGATGTCACGGGGAACGTGACAAACATTATGAATGACAAGGATGAGGAGGCCAAGATGTGCATGCCGGGTGACCGTATCAAGATGGTTGTGGAGCTCATCCAGCCTGTGGCTTGTGAGCAGGGAATGAGGTTTGCCATCCGTGAAGGCGGCAAGACAGTCGGTGCAGGTGTCATCAATAACATCATTCAGTAAAGTGGATGGAGGATATCCACCGTGAGAATTTTCCTCATTTACTCTTTTGCGAAATGCTATGTAGTTGTTATTATGCGTTTAGGGAAGGCTCTTGTGAAATTGTAGTATGGCACATTTTTCTTCAAGTGAAATTGCATACTTTGTAGTATTCACGACAAAGGTACATCTTGATCTGTCATCTGTCGTTACGGGCTTGACTGTTGGCCATTTTGTTTTCCTCTTGTTGATATGCTTGAAGATGATTCATTATTCTTGTGGGCTTGGTGCTGCAGGGACTGGCAGAGTTGGAGGTCTATGGTTATTAGTAGCTTTTTCCCTGCTTCAAAAGATGCTTGCTTGACAGATTTATCTTAAACTTGAAGCTATTTTTGGTAGTTCATATTGATTTTCTGCTGGTTAGCAGCTTAACCTGCAGCAGTCATGTGTGTGCTCATCTTTTTCAATGCAAAAACAGTTTCATGTGTAGTTATGCTGCAAGGCTTGGTGTCAGTCATTATGTTATAGCAAGGCGTGCTCAACGTAGTTCATATTGATTTTCTGCTGGTTAGCAACTTAACTTGCAGCAATCATGCGGCTGCTCGTCTGGGTGAATACCAGAAAGAGTTTCTTGTATGGCTATGTTACAAGGCTTGCTGAATGTTTGGTCAGTGTGCTGTAGCAATTCTTACCATTTCATAATAGTCTGTTGCGAGCATGTTCCCAGCAGATGTGCTACTTCTGGATGTTATTTGGTTTTGTTATGTGTGTTCCAATTCTAAATGCAGGCTCAAATCTTTCGTACCTGTCTTGTGGCGCAGTTCTGCATTTTGTTCTGTTCTAATAAGCCTCCATTTCTCCTGACATCGGCACGGTTGATTTGAACTCCATTAACATCAGAGACAGGTGACTGAAGCTGATCTACCACTATAGAGAAGATCAGCCACAGGTTCATGAAGCAGGAAGTAGCAGCTGGGAACATGTCGCTCAAGAACTGGCAGACGCTCATTTCTTTTTAGCAGGAAAATATGCAGTGTGAGTATGGTCAGCAAAAGTGACATGTCCCTGGAATCGCTTCCCATCTTTTTGCTGTTTCAAGGGAAAGCCAGCCCAGGAGGATGTTCCCCCCCCCCCCCCCCCCCCCCCCCCCATTAAACAAAACCATTTTGATGTGCATAAATGTGTAGTGTTTTCATGTGAAGTTCAGTGCTCTTCAGTCTTCGTCTCAGCAGATCGTCCTCCCTTATTTTGCTGACGCTGTGTCTGAAAGTCACCCGCTCACCAGCCTAAAAGAAGAACCTGACTTTGAGATTCACCAAAGCATATCCTCATATTCGCATCCAGCTCCCATTTTTTGTTTAAAATGGAGGCAAAATACAGATGTCCTGTTCAGTTGCTGGGGTAGCTGTACTTTTTCTCCTGTAATCTACTACGTACTACTCCCTCCGTTCCTAAATATAAGTTTTTTAAGATATTTCACTAATGAACTACATACGAAACAAAATGAGTGAAGGTACACTCTAAAGTATGTCTATATACATTCGTATGTAGTTTTCTAGTGAAACCTTTAAAAAGACTTATATTTAGAAACAGTGGGAGTACATACAAATGTAAAGTCAATCTTCTCTTTTATTCCTGTTTTTGTGTCATGAATCTCTGCTGTTTCTTGATCCCAAAATTTGTCCAACTATCTGCCATAACTTCCATGCCTGCGAGCTACTGTACTATACTTCCTCTGTACTCCCCTGTGAAGAATTATAAAAGCGTTTAGATCATCACTAATATAGTGATCTAAATGTTTTTAGATTTTGAGTAACTTTTTATAGTGTAACAGGTTTTAGAGTCCACGACGGTGTTAAAAACGTAAGTTACAAAGGAAGTACTAAACAAAGAATATTATTACTATGCCTTTATTCGAAAACAGGATAGGCTGAAATTTCTGTGAACTTGAAAAGTTGAGGGGAAATTTGTCCTTTACAAAAGTATAGGAAGGGAGGACAGACGGTGAGCTGAGATGGTCATAACATCTCCACGCGTCACGCCGTCGGCCGTAACAGCCGCTGTCTGTCGTCTCTGCTTTGATGTCCCACTGACAGTCGCTGTGTCTTTCAGGATCCGGGTCATAATTTGTGTAGCAAGATCATGGAATCTCTTTACAGCCGGAGCAGAAAGGTGGTATGCAAATACTGAAAGTGTTCATTTAATCCTGAACTTAAATGCTCCTTCATAAACAGTAAAACCTAAAAAAGAAAAAGAAAAGAAATGTATATATTCTTTTTACAAGTGGGAGAACTCCCGAGCACTCAAATAACTCTTGAATAACATTCTTTCCAATAATGTTCCCGCTACTCACATGGTAGATTTTAGATTTTAAAATCCTGGGAGTTTCAATATGAGGAACTTGACTTTCCGGAGGATCATGATCAGAATAAAAAAATTAGGCTTTTCCTCATAAGGTTCACTAACACTATCTTCATTAACACTTTCAACAATAACTTTCTTAAATTCAGACATGATAACAACTTCAAGCAAGAAAAGCAAACAAGCAAGTAGAAATATTTTTTGTGTTTTTGGTATTTAACAGAGAAGTGGAGGGAAATTAAAAAGAGAGGCAAATAAAAAAGCAAATAGGTAAAGAAAACAAAAAGTAGAACAAATGAATGATAGTTCGTATGTACGTACCTCATGAGAATTTGATAATGTTTCCTCCACAATGGCATCAGAAATTCTATCTCCTACTTGTGAGATGTGTTTGAGATTATTTTTCGAAGAGGAAGTGTGAAGAAATATAGTAGCTCATAAGTATTTCCTTTACTGAAAACCAAGGTTATAGAACAAATAGGAGAACCATGCATATTTCCTTCTAGAGTAACTACACATACAAAAGCAAACGCTTGCACCCAACGCGTGCAAGAGGGTTGTCAATCCCTTGAACTCGTTACTTGCAAGGATTAATTATGATAGTGACATTTGTAATAAAAGAAAAGTAAAAACAAGACAAAACGATAAAACTGCAGCAATGTGTTTAGGTTTTTAGCAATATGATTAAGTAGAACCGGGGGTCATAGTTTTCACTACATGCTTCTCTCTCGAACACATAGCGTACGGTGGATAGACAAATTAATGTTGCGCAATCGATAGAAAAACGCATAGCATGGTGTTATTCACAGCAGTGATCATGTATATAGACATCACATCCATAAACAATTAGACCAACTCCTGCCTGCATCTACTACTATTACTCCACCAATCGACTGCTATCCACCATGCATCTATAATATTAAGTTCATAAAAACAGAGTAATGCTTTAGGCAAAATGATATGATGTAGACAAAGTAAAGTCAATCAAATATGAATAAAACCCATCATTTTATCCTTAATGGCAACAATACAAATACGTGTCGTGTCCCCTTCTGTCACTAGGATATATATCCTAGAGCACTGCAAGATTGAACCTATTACAACACACCACTCCCGTTGAATATAAATCAATCTAGTTGGCCAAACCAAACACATAGATCGAAGAGAAATACGAAGCTAAAAATCATGCATAATAAAGTCCAGATTTGACACAATTACTTCCAGTGAATAATATGATCATAAACCCACAATTTATTGGATGCCAACAAACACACCACAAAAGAAGATTACATCAGATAGAACTCCAAGGAGATCGAGGAGAACTTGTAGTGAAGATCAAAGGGAGAGAATACATCATCTAGCTACTAACTATGGACCCATAGGTCTGTGGTGAACTACTCACACATCATCATCATAGAGGTAGCAACGTTGATGTAGACGTCCTCAATGATTGATTCCCCTCTGGTACATTATCGGTGGAGGCCTCCAGATGTGATCACGACGGAACAAAGGCTTACGGTGGCACAAAAAGTATTTCAGGTGGCTCTCTGTTGGTTTTGGGGTAATTGGGAATATATAGAAGTGGAGTTAGGTCATGGGGTGGCCGAGGGAGTCACGAGCCTCCACGACGCCCCTTACCCGCTAGAGTGCGCCAGCGGGCTTGTGGACCGTCTGGTCGCCTCCCGGAGCATCTAGGGTCTCTTTATGTCCAAAAATAATCCCCATAAAGTTACATCGTGTTTGGACTTTGTTTGGTACTATTTTTGTGGAAAGGTTAAAAACACGCAAAAACAAGAACTGGCACTAGGCATCGAGTTAATAGATTTGTCCCAAAAATGATATAAAATAACATATAAATGCCTATAAAGTATCCAAGATTGATAATATAATAGCATGAAGCAATAAAAAATGATAGATACGTTGGAGACGTATCGAGCATCCCCAAGCTTAATTCCTCCCGATTCTTGAGTAGGTAAATGATAAAAACACATTTTTTGATGTTGAATGCTACCCAACATATAACCTTGATCACAGTATAAATATTGAGAACGATGAAGTAATTGATATCAACATAATAATATTCATAAATATAAGAGCACAATCATTCCTTATTCAAAATATACGATCGCTAAAGAATGTCTATTCCAACTAATTTTATCATATTAGCATGGCATGAATCCGTCTTCACCAAACAAGTATAAATCATGAGCACCCCAATGTTACAACCACACAATTGCATCATATTTCTAACACGCTTCAACATTTTTAACTTCACGCAATACTCCCTCTCGCAAGCATCCACAACTATTAAAGAAGAATTAAGATAAATGCAACCATATCATGAAACATCTGGATCCAAATCAACCCCTTATGAAATAACACATAAACTAGGGTTTAAGCTTCTGTCACTCTAGCAACCCATCATCTACTTATTACTCCAAAATTCCTTCCGTAGACTCTTAATATGGTGAATGTTGCGTAGTCGACGTTCACACGGCACCACTAAGAGAAGAAATAACATACATATCATTAAAATATCGAACGAATACCAACTTCACATGATTACTTATAACAAGACTTCTCCCATGTCCTCGGGAACAAAAGTAACTACTCACCAATCATCACCATGTTCAAGATCAAAGGTATAATAATTATGAATAAGTACCTTAACATATTATCTTCCACCAAGTAAACCAACTAGCATCAACTACAAGATGTAATCAACACTATTAGTAATCCAGATGTACCAATCGGAGGTTTTGAGACAAAGATTGAATACAATAGATGAACTAGGGTTTGAGATAAGATGGTGTTGGTGAAGATTTCGATGAAGATTAGTCCTCTAATGAAGGAGGAAGCGTTGGTGATGAAGATGGCTTCAATTTCCCCTATTGGAGGCAAGTTTTCCCAACATGATTGCTATGTCATAGAGCAAAAGGGCCTGTGCCCAGGTTTCCGCTGTGAGATGGCGAAAATTCATCTTGACAGTATCTCATTATTTTTTCTAGGTCAAAACCCAACTTACAATAGAAGAGGGAGGTCAGAGCACTTGGGAGGTGGCCCCAAGCCATGATGGTGCGCCTAGGGGGATGGGCGCGCCCTGTTGGCTTGGCACCAACAGGTGGCCCCCTCTGGTATATTTTTGCTGCATAAATTCATATATATTCAAAAAAAAAATCCTCGTGAATTTTCAAGAAATTTGGAGTCCACTGAATTTTCAGCCTTTTTCTTGGTTTTGAGGTCGAGAATTCCAGTTTCCGGCAATTTCCCTCTTTGTGATGTACCTTGTAAATTAAGAGAGAAAAGGCATAAGAATTGTATCACAAAATGGAATAATTACCGAGAATAATATAAATATAAATAGGAAATCATGATGCAAAATGGATGTATCAACTCCCCCAAGCTTAGACCTCACTTATCCTCAAGCAAAAGCCGAACTCGATAATAATGACCACATAATTTGAGAGATAGGTGTTGATAAAAACATAATAAAAACATGAGAGCGTCATGAGTATTAACATAGCAGAAGTTGTTTCATCATATGACTTCTCATAAACAAGTAATAATATATCCACACTTATTGAAATATGAAGCATAAACTTTATTGATAATCAACTAACTATGTTCTTAGTCATTGAGACAATCAAAATTCATCATATTTCAGTGAAGAGTATATGTAAGAGCTTTCATTTTAGCAAGTTCACATACTCAACTATCATTTAGTCTTCTATGATTGCTGAAGCTAAATGCATATTTTTGGAGCTAATGTTTCCATCGGACACATAGGAAGATAGGGGCTTTATTGTTTTCGCCACCCAACTTTATTACCTAAAGGATAGTGTCAACATTAATGACTGATGATGACCTACATCCAAATGGATATATACATCTAGATATTTCCCCAACACACGATGCTTGTCAACTAAAGAATTAATAGATTAGAATAGGGATAAATATTATTGACTCTTGCATGGAAGTAAATACATGAAAGTACAAGATAGGCTCTTCATAGAGGGAATCAGAGGTTGTCATGTGTTTTTTAGTTTAGGATGTGCAAGCTGATGATGTAAAGGAACGTCACTCTATATTTCCCCTTATGAGAGCAACCTTTATTATGCAGTCTGTCAGTTTTATTTCTTTGCCATCACAAGATCATACAAAGCTTATTTCCCCTTACAATAAAAGATCATACATATTTAGGAGCAATTTTTATTGCTTTATGCAGCGATGACAACTTAGTTGAAGGATCTTATTCAATCCATAGGTACGTATGATGGACTCTCATGGCAAGAAACTAGGTTTAAGGGTTATGGATGCATAAGTAGTATCTCTACTTAATGCAAATTTTTGGGCTAGCAAAAGATCCTAAGCAAGCATCACATGTTAGAGGATCCATGACGATATTACTTCTGTGTGAATGTAAACAAACATATCTCATTACACTTTCTTCATTGTCCAACATCAACACTTCGATAGTTATATAATATGATGGGGGCTCACAGTCATAAAAGATGTCCAAGATAGTATATTTGTATGTGAATCTCCTGTCCTCTTTCCTAATTTGGCATGGATTGTACCAATGATTAATGCTATGCTTGTTAACTTCCAACATATTTTATCAATCATACTTTTTCTATGTGAAGTCATTACTCCCCATGGGATTAGCATACGATTTCTCTATTTCTTTTATTCAATTGATATGATTGATGCATGAGAGTAAAACAAGAACTAATATTTATTATATAACTCTGACACTCGATTACAAAGATAGATAGATAACAAAGCAAACACTCTAAGCATAGAAATACCAAAATTTTATTTCTCTAAATCACAAAATAACTAAGAATCAAACTAAGATAGATGACAATGGTAAAAGTGATGGTGATACGATACCGGGGCACCCCCCAAGCTTGGAACAAGCCAAGGGTGGTACCCATACTCATGTACTTGGGTGTCCTTCTTAGGTGGTGGTGGTGATAGTGCGATCCTATTAGCGATGATGCTCCTTAGGATATGGATTTCCTCATTAAGCTTGCCAACTTCTCGCTTAAGGTCTAAATTTTCCTTGCAAAGCTTGTTGGTGACGATCATGGCTCCTTCCATCAAATAATGGGTTTTGATGGAGGAGGCAATGGTACTATCTACTTGTGTACAAAGATAATGGCTAAATCGTGTATTGGAAGGTTGAAAAGGATCGAGATGGACCTAGAGGGGGGGGTTGAATAGGTACAATTCCAAATTTTAATAGTTACTTAGCAATTTTAGGCAAAGGTGCGGAATATGAGCGTGAGCCTAATAATTGCAATGACAAGGAGTAAGCTATTTAGAGTAAAGTAAGGCAACCGGTAAACAATAATCAAATGCAAGTACGTAATAAGGATTAACACAAGTAGAGAGTTAGGGTTAGGGATAACCGAAACTCCAAGAGAGACAAGGATGTATCCCAGTGTTCACTTCCTTGGAGGGAAGCTACGTCATCGTTAGAGGGGCGGATGTTACCACGAAGGCACACCAACGCCACGAAGGCTCACCCTATTCTCCCTTTGAGACAACTCCACGAAGGCGTTTCTCAACCACTAGTGGTAAGCCTTGAGGTGGCTTCCAAACCTTCACAAACTTTTCGGGGGTAATCACAATGGTTTGATTCCTCTCCGTAGACTCCTACCGCCTAGGAGTCTCCAACCTCCAAGAGTAACAAGATCACGGGGATTTCTCAAATCACAAATCACTTTGGTGGAGAGGAGGAGAAGGAGACGATCTATCTTTTGATTGGAACAACACTCAAAGGGGCTCACAAATGCTCTTAGGATCTAAGATTGTGTGGAGGCAAGAGTGACTGAGGAGAAAGGTGTTCTTGTAAGTGTTCTAGCTGTGTTGAACGCCCTCTCACGAAGTGGGAGGGGGGGGGGGTATATATAGTGGGGAGAGTAAAACAGTCGTTGGGGTCACTTAAGTCTGATAGTGGTCGGACATCCGTCAGTTCTCGGATGTCCGGACGTCCACAAGGAGTCGGACGTCCGACAAGGGTCGGTCGTCCGAGGGATGTATATATATATATATATCTGGAACCACTGTGTAGTTGAACAGGGACCGGACGTCCGGAGGAAGCCGGAAGTCCGAGTTATTCGACTCAAATATCTCTGGTGCAAGGTTCCGGATTTCCGAAGGAGGACGGACGTCCGGCCCTCGGACGACAGGAGGAGGTCGGAAGTCCGAGTTATTTGACTCAACTTTCTCTGGTGCTAGGTTCCGGATTTCCGAAGGAGGTCGGACGTCTGCCCCTCGGACGACAGGAGGAGGCCGGAAGTCTGAGTTATTTGACTCAACTTTCTCTAGTATAGGGTTCCGGATTTCCGAAGGAGGTCGAACGTCCGGCCCTTGGACGTCCGGAGGAAGCCGGATGTCCGAGGCATTGGTTCTGTTTTGAGATAAAAGTAAAACAGTGGAGATGTGGTATGAGCGAAAAAGTAGAGACGTAGTATGAGCAAGTTCATCGCAAAACCGATGATCCCCTCTTAATAGTGCGGGATCCCTATACTCAAGAATAGTAAATTTAAAGGATAGGCTACATTATTTTTTCTCAATCCCGAGCCTTCTTGACATATAAGTCCCGATCTTCTCAGACCACCTTGGCACATAATTGTCAATCTACTAAAAGTACTTGCCATCCTGAGATACACTCAACAAATAAGATTAGTTTCCTATGTATGTGTTGTCATTAACACCAAAACTCGATTAAGGGCATGACTGCACTTTCAATCTCCCCCTTTTTGGTAGTTGATGACAACATATACATAGCTCTCAAAAGATTTAACATACATTTTAGCTTTGGAGAGGTTTAGTACGGAGCTCCCCCTTAGTATGTGCATGGTAAAATATCGGAGCTCCCCTTTAATGTGTGTATCGAAAATATCATGTGACTTAGTAAAGATAATGGATCATCATATGAAGTAATGGAGCAAAACAATTGCATACGATGATATCATAGCAATCCATAGCAATCACGACATTCATAGGTAGGCATACATAGTGCATCACAGTTGTTTATCCATTACATTACACAAACTTGCAAATTGAGACTAAATCTCCAAAGACTAAAACTAGGATACATTACTCCCCCTTTGGCACCAAGTACCAAAAAGGGAGGCACAAACAACATCAACCATGCTCAGAGATCATCATCATCATCATCATCATCATCCTCATTGTCAGGCAAGCCACTGCCACTAGCCTCGTCAAGAAAATCGGCCCACTCAGGACCAGATGGGAAGCCAAAGTCAGAAGGAGGAGTAGCAGGAAGGGCCTCATCGTCACTCACATCAAGAGCGCCCGAGTCTCTCAGACGAGCCTTGAGGGCATTCTTGGAGGAGACGAGGCGAGAAACCACATCATGAGTTTGACCGCACTGGAAAGAGAAGGCCTTCATCATAGCAGAATGTGCCTTGCCAATGAATTTGGCAAAGCGACCGAGAGGAGCTGAGCTGGATGAAGGGGTTGCTGACCGGGCAGCAGTGCGGTGAGTGGAGGTGCTGTTGGAGAACGTCGCATGGGAAACAAAAACTTTCCTACGCGCACGAAGACCTATCATGGTGATGTCCATCTACGAGAAGGGATGAGTGATCTACGTACCCTTGTAGACCGTACAGCAGAAGCGTTAGTGAACGCGGTTGATGTAGTGGAACATCCTCACGTCCCTCGATCCGCCCCGCGAACAATCCCGCGATCAGTCCCACGATCTAGTAACGAACGGACGGCACGTCCGCGTTCAGTACACGTACAGCTCGACGATGATCTCGGCCTTCTTGATCCAGCAAGAGAGATGGAGAGGTAGAAGAGTTCTCCGGCAGCGTGACGGCACTCCGGAGGTTGGTGATGATCTCGTCTTAGCAGGGCTCCGCCCGAGCTCCGCAGAAACGCGATCTAGAGGAAAAACCGTGGAGGTATGTGGTCGGGCTGCCGTGGAAAAGTCGTCTCAAATCAGCCCTAAAACCTCCGTATATATAGGTGGGAGAGGGGGGGCCTTGCCTTGGGGCTCAAGGAGCCCCAAGGGGGTCGGCCGAGCCAAGGGGGGAAGGTCTCCCCCCCAAACCGAGTTGGACTTGGTTTGGTGGGTGGGAGTCCTTCCTTCCCTTCCCACCTCCTCCTTTTTTTTTCTTTCTCTTTGATTTTTCTTCCAATGCGCATAGGGCCCTTTTGGGATGTCCCACCAGACCACTAAGGGCTGGTGCGCCACCCTCAAGGCCTATGGGCTTCCCCGGGGTGGGTTGCCCCCCGGTGAACTCCCGGAACCCATTCGTCATTCCCGGTACATTCCCGGTAACCCCGAAAACCTTCCGGTAATCAAATGAGGTCATCCTATATATCAATCTTCGTTTCCGGACCATTCCAGAAACCCTCGTGACGTCCGTGATCTCATCCGGGACTCCGAACAACATTCGGTAACCAACCATATAACTCAAATACGCATAAAACAACGTCGAACCTTAAGTGTGCAAACCCCACGGGTTCGAGAACTATGTAGACATGACCCGAGAGACTCCTCGGTCAATATCCAATAGCGGGACCTGGATGCCCATATTGGATCCTACATATTCTACGAAGAACTTATCGTTTGAACCTCAGTGTCAAGGATTCATATAATCCCGTATGTCATTCCCTTTGTCCTTCAGTATGTTACTTGCCCGAGATTCGCTCGTTAGTATCCGCATACCTATTTCAATCTGTTTACCGACAAGTCTCTTTACTCATTCCGTAATACAAGATCCCGCAACTTACACTAAGTTACATTGCTTGCAAGGCTTGTGTGTGATGTTGTATTACCGAGTGGGCCCCGAGATACCTCTCCGTCACACGGAGTGACAAATCCCAGTCTTGATCCATACTAACTCAACGAACACCTTCGGAGATACCTGTAGAGCATCTTTATAGTCACCCAGTTACGTTGCGACGTTTGATACACACAAAGTATTCCTCCGATGTTAGTGAGTTATATGATCTCATGGTCATAGGAACAAATACTTGACACGCAGAAAACAGTAGCAACAAAATGACACGATCAACATGCTAGGTCTATTAGTTTGGGTCTAGTCCATCACGTGATTCTCCTAATGACGTGATCCAATTATCAAGCAACAACACCTTGTTCATAATCAGAAGACACTGACTATCTTTGATCAACTGGCTAGCCAACTAGAGGCTTGCTAGGGACATTGTTTTGTCTATGTATCCACACATGTAAATGAGTCTTCATTCAATACAATTATAGCATGGATAATAAACGATTATCTTGATACAGGAATAATAATAATAACTATATTTATTATTGCCTCTAGGGCATAATTCCAACAGTCTCCCACTTGCACTAGAGTCAATAATCTAGCCCTCACATCATCATGCGAATTACATTGTAATAAATCTAACACCCATACAGTTCTGGTGTTGATCATGCTTTGGCCGTGGAAGAGGTTTAGTCAGCGGGTCTGCTACATTCAGATCCGTGTGCACTTTGCATATATTCACGTCCTCCCCTTCGACGTAGTCGCGGATGAGGTTGAAGCGTCGTTTGATGTGTGTGGACTTCTTGTGAAACCGTGGTTCCTTTGCTAAGGCAATGGCACCCGTGTTGTCACAGAACAAGGTTATTGGATTCAGTGCGCTTGGCACCACTCCAAGATCCGTCATGAATTGCTTCATCCAGACACCCTCCTTAGCCGCCTCCGAGGCAGCCATGTACTCCGCTTCACATGTAGAATCTGCTACGACGCTTTGCTTGGAACTGCACCAGCTTACCGCACCTCCATTAAGAATAAATACGTATCCGGTTTGCGACTTAGAGTCGTCCGGATCTGTGTCAAAGCTTGCATCGACGTAACCTTTTACGGTGAGCTCTTCGTCACCTCCATACACGAGAAACATCTCCTTAGTCCTTTTCAGGTACTTGAGGATATTCTTGACCGCTGTCCAGTGATCCACTCCTGGATTACTCTGGAACCTACCTGCCATACTTATGGCCAGGATAACGTCCGGTCTAGTGCACAACATTGCATATATGATAGAACCTATGGCTGAAGCATAGGGGACGGAACGCATATGCTCTCTTTCTTCATCAGTTGCTGGGCACTGAGTCTTACTCAATCTCGTACCCTGTAAAACTGGCAAGAACCCCTTCTTGGACTGTTCCATTTTGAACCTCTTCAAAACTTTATCAAGGTATGTGCTTTGTGAAAGTCCTATCAGGCGTTTTGATCTATCCCTATAGATCTTAATGCCTAGAATGTAAGCAGCTTCTCCTAGGTCCTTCATAGAGAAAATTTTATTCAAGTAATCCTTTATGCTCTCCAAAAACTCCACGTTGTTTCCAATCGGTAATATGTCATCCACATATAATATTAGAAACGCCACAGAGCTTCCACTCACTTTCTTGTAAATACAAGATTCTCCAACCACTTGTATAAACCCAAATGCTTTGATCACCTCATAAAAGCGTTTGTTCCAACTCCGAGATGCTTGCACCAGTCCATAAATGGATCGCTGGAGCTTGCACACCTTGTTAGCATTCTTAGGATCGACAAAACCTTCGGGTTGTATGATATACAATTCTTCCTTAAGGAAACCGTTAAGGAACGCCGTTTTGACATCCATCTGCCAGATTTCATAATCGAAAAATGCAGCTATTGCTAACATGATTCTGACGGACTTAAGCATCGCTACGGGTGAGAATGTCTCATCGTAGTCAACTCCTTGAACTTGTGAAAAACCCTTTGCCACTAGTCGAGCTTTATAAACGGTCACATTGCCGTCAACGTCCGTCTTCCTCTTAAAGATCCATTTGTTCTGAATAGCCTTGCGACCCTCAGGCAGTACCTCCAAAGTCCACACTTTGTTCTCATACATGGATCCTATCTCGGACTTCATGGCTTCTAGCCATTTGTTGGAATCTGGACCTACCATTGCTTCTTCATAATTTGCAGGTTCATTGTTGTCCAACAACATGATTGATAAGACGGGATTACCGTACCACTCTGGAGCAGTACGTGGTCTCGTCGACCTGCGTGGTTCGACAGAAACTTGAACCGGAGTTTCATGATCATCATCATTAACTTCCTCCTCAACCGGCGTCGCAATGACAGAGGTTTCCCCTTGCCCTGCGCCACCATCCAGTGGGATGAGAGGTTCGACAACCTCGTCAAGTTCTATCTTCCTCCCACTCAATTCTCTCGAGAGAAACTCCTTCTCGAGAAAAGCTCTGTTTTTAGCAACAAACACTTTGCCCTCGGATTTGAGATAGAAGGTGTACCCAACTGTCTCTTTTGGGTAAACTATGAAGACACACTTTTCCGCTTTGGGTTCCAGCTTTTCATGCTGAAGCTTTTTGACATAAGCATCACATCCCCAAACTTTAAGAAACGACAACTTTGGCCTTTTGCCATACCACAGTTCATATGGTGTCGTCTCAACGGATTTTGATGGTGCCCTATTTAAAGTGAATGCAGCTGTTTCTAATGCATAACCCCAAAACGATAACGGCAAATCGGTAAGAGACATCATAGATCGCACCATATCTAACAAAGTACGATTACGACGTTCGGACACACCATTACGCTGTGGTGTTCCAGGCGGTGTCAACTGTGAAACAATTCCACATTGTCTTAAGTGAGCACCAAACTCGAAACTCAGATATTCACCCCCACGATCAGACCGTAGGAACTTGATCTTCTTGTTACGATGATTTTCAACTTCACTCTGAAATTGCTTGAACTTTTCAAATGTTTCAGAATTGTGCTTCATCAAGTAGACATAACCATATCTACTCAAATCGTCAGTGAAGGTGAGAAAATAACGATATCCGCCGCGTGCCTCCACGCTCATCGGACCACACACATCGGTATGTATGATTTCCATCAAGTCACTTGCACGCTCCATTGTTCCGGAGAACGGAGTCTTAGTCATCTTGCCCGTGAGGCATGGTTCGCACGTGTCAAGTGAATCAAAGTCAAGTGACTCCAAAAGTCCATCAGCATGGAGTTTCTTCATGCGCTTTACACCAATATGACCTAAGCGGCAGTGCCACAAAAATATGGCGCTATCATTGTTAACTCTAACTCTTTTGGTCTCAATGTTATGTATGTGTGTCTCGCTATCAAGATTCAATATGAACAATCCTCTCCCATTGGGTGCATGACCATAAAATATGTTACTCATGGAAATAGAACAACCATTATTCTCTGACTTAAAAGAGTAACCGTCTCGCAGTAAACAAGATCCAGATATAATGTTCATGCTCAACGCAGGCACTAAATAACAATGATTTAAGTTCATAACTAATCCTGATGGTAACTTAAGTGAAACTGTGCCGACGGCGATTGCATCAACCTTGGAACCATTTCCTACGCGCATCGTCACTTCATCTTTCGCCAGCCTTCGTCTATTCCGCAGTTCCTGTTTCGAGTTGCAAATATGAGCAACAGAACCGGTATCGAATACCCAGGCACTACTACGAGAGCCGGTTAAGTACACATCAATAACTTATATATCAAATATACCTGATTTTTCTTTGGCCGCCTTCTTATCTGCCAGATACTTGGGGCAATTGCGCTTCGAGTGACCCATACCCTTGCAATAGTAACACTCCATTTCAGGCTTATGTCCAACTTTGGGTTACTTCATCGGATTGGCAACAGGCTTGCCGCTCTTCTTCGAATTACCCTTCTTGCCTTTGCCGTTTCTCTTGAAACTAGTGGTCTTATTCACCATCAACACTTGATGCTCTTTACGGTGTTCAGACTCTATGACTTTCAGCATCGCAAACAACTCGCCGGGAGACTTGTTCATCCCTTGCATGTTGTAGTTCAACACAAAGCCTTTATAGCTTGGCGGCAGTGATTGAAGGATTCTATCAGTGATAGCCTCTTGCGGGAGTTCAATCCCTAGCTCAGCTAGACGGTTTGAGTACCTAGACATTTTGAGCACATGTTCACTGACAGACGAGTTTTCCTGCATCTTGCAAGCATATAATTTATCGGAGGTCTCATACCTCTCGATCCGGGCGTTCTTATGAAAGATAAACTTCAACTCCTGGAACATCTCAAATGCTCCATGACGCTCAAAGCGACGTTGAAGTCTCGGTTCTAAGCCATACAAGACTGCACATTGAACTACTGAGTAGTCCTCCTTATGTGCTAACCAAGCGTTCTTAACATCCTGATCAGCCGTAGCGGGTGGTTCATCTCCTAGCGCAGCATTAAGGACATAATCCTTCTTCCCAGCTTGTAAGATTAGCTTAAGATTACGAGCCCAGTCTACAAAGTTGCTTCCATCATCTTTCAACTTAGCTTTCTCTAGGAATGTATTAAAATTCAGGGTGACTGTCGCGTGAGCCATGATCTACAACACAAATATATTCAAAGTGGACTTAGACTATGTTCAAGATAATTAGAGTTTAACTTAATCAAATTATTCGCTAAACTCCCACTCAAAAAGTACATCTCTCTAGTCATTTGAGTGGTTCATGATCCACTTACACTAGCTCAAGTCCGATCATCACGTGAGTTGAGTATAGTTTCAGTGGTAAGCATCCCTATGGTAATCATATCATCTATATGATTCATGATCGACCTTTCGGTCTCATGTGTTCCGAGGCCATGTCTGCACATGCTAGGCTCGTCAAGCTTAACCCGAGTGTTCCGCGTGCGCAACTGTTTTGCACCCGTTGTATGTGAATGTTGAGTCTATCACACCCGATCATCACGTGGTGTCTCGAAACGACGAACTGTAGCAACGGTGCACAGTCGGGGAGAACACAATTTCGTCTTGAAATTTTAGTGAGAGATCACCTCATAATGCTACCGTTGTTCTAAGCAAAATAAGGTGCATAAAAGGATTAACATCACATGCAATTCATAAGTGACATGATATGGCCATCATCATGTGCTTCTTGATCTCCATCACCAAAAGAACCAGCACGATCTTCTTGTCACCAGCGTCACACCATGATCTCCATCAACGTGTTGCCATCGAGGTTGTCGTGCTACTCATGCTATTACTACTAAAGCTACATCCTAGCAAAATAGTAAACGCATCTGCAAGCACAAACATTAGTATAAAGACAACCCTATGGCTCCTGCCGGTTGCCGTACCATCGACGTGCAAGTCGATATTATCTATTACAACATGATCATGTCATACATCCAATATATCACATCACATCGTTGGTCATATCACATCACAAGCATACCCTGCAAAAACAAGTTAGACGTCCTCTAATTTTGTTGTTGCATGTTTTACGTGGTGACCACGGGTATCTAGTAGGATCGCATCTTACTTACGCAAACACCACAACGGAGATATATGAGTTGCTATTTAACCTCATCCAAGGACCTCCTCGGTCAAATCCGATTCAACTAAAGTTGGAGAAACCGACACTTGCCAGTCATCTTTGAGCAACGGGGTTACTCGTAGCGATGAAACCAGTCTCTCGTAAGCGTACGAGTAATGTCGGTCCAAGCCGCTTCAATCCAACAATACCGCGGAATCAAGAAAAGACTAAGGAGGGCAGCAAAACGCACATCACCGCCCACAAAAACTTTTGTGTTCTACTCGAGAAGACATCTACGCATGAACCTAGCTCATGATGCCACTGTTGGAGAACGTCGCATGGGAAACAAAAATTTTCCTACGCGCACGAAGACCTATCATGGTGATGTCCATCTACGAGAGGGGATGAGTGATCTACGTACCCTTGTAGACCGTATAGCAGAAGCGTTAGTGAACGCGGTTGATGTAGTGGACCGTCCTCACGTCCCTCGATCCGCCCCGCGAACAATACCGTGATCAGACCCACGATCTAGTACCGAACGGACGACACCTCCGCGTACAGCTCCACGATGATCTCGGCCTTCTTGATCCAGCAAGATAGACGGAGAGGTAGAAGAGTTCTCCGGCAGCGTGAAGGCGCTCCGGAGGTTGGTGATGATCTCATCTCAGCAGGGCTCCGCCCGAGCTCCGCAGAAACGTGATCTAGAGGAAAAACCGTGGAGGTATGTGGTCGGGCTGCCGTGGAAAAGTCGTCTCAAATCAGCCCTAAAACCTCCGTATATATAGGTGGGAGAGGGGGGGCCTTGCCTTGGGGCTCAAGGAGCCCCAAGGGGGTCGGCCGAGCCAAGGGGGGAAGGTCTCCCCCCCCCAAACCGAGTTGGACTTGGTTTGGTGGGTGGGAGTCCTTCCTTCCCTTCCCACCTCCTCCTTTTTTTTTCTTTCTCTTTGATTTTTCTTCCAATGCGCATGGGGCCCTTTTAGGCTGTCCCACCAGCCCACTAAGGGCTGGTGCGCCACCCTCAAGGCCTATGGGCTTCGCCGGGGTGGGTTGCCCCCCCGGTGAACTCCTGGAACCCATTCGTCATTCCCGGTACATTCCCGGTAACTCCGAAAACCTTCCGGTAATCAAATGAGGTCATCCTATATATCAATCTTCGTTTCCAGACCATTTCGAAAACCCTCGTGACATCCGTGATGTCATCCGGGACTCCGAAAAACATTCGGTAACCAACCATATAACTCAAATACGCATAAAACAACGTCGAACCTTAAGTGTGCAGACCCTGCGGGTTCGAGAACTACGTAGACATGACCCGAGAGACTCCTCAGTCAATATCCAATAGCGGGACCTGGATGCCCATATTGGATCCTACATATTCTACGAAGAACTTATCGTTTGAACCTCAGTGTCAAGGATTCATATAATCCCGTATGTCATTCCCTTTGTCCTTCAGTATGTTACTTGCCCGAGATTCGCTCGTTAGTATCCGCATACCTATTTCAATCTCGTTTACCGACAAGTCTCTTTACTCATTCCGTAATACAAGATCCCGCAACTTACACTAAGTTACATTGCTTGCAAGGCTTGTGTGTGATGTTGTATTACTGAGTGGGCCCCGAGATACCTCTCCGTCACACGGAGTGACAAATCCCAGTCTTGATCCATACTAACTCAACGAACACCTTCGGAGATACCTGTAGAGCATCTTTATCACCCAGTTACGTTGCGACGTTTGATACACACAAAGTATTCCTCCGATGTTAGTGAGTTATATGATCTCATGGTCATAGGAACAAATACTTGACACGCAGAAAACAGTAGTAACAAAATGACACGATCAACATGCTAGGTCTATTAGTTTGGGTCTAGTCCATCACGTGATTCTCCTAATGACGTGATCCAATTATCAAGCAACAACACCTTGTTCATAATCAGAAGACACTGACTATCTTTGATCAACTGGCTAGCCAACTAGAGGCTTGCTAGGGACAGTGTTTTGTTTATTTATCCACACATGTAAATGAGTCTTCATTCAATACAATTATAGCATGGATAATAAACAATTATCTTGATACAGGAATTATAATAATAACTATATTTATTATTGCCTCTAGGGCATAATTCCAACAAGTGGATGGGGTTTTCTTGGGAGCATAGTTATCCGCCATGTAAGCGGGAATGACCCACTTGTGATGCGTGTGAGTGGGAGCAAGAGTGAATTCAGCAACATGGTGAATAAAAGCCTGGATGAAGGGGGCATGAGGGAAGGCTCGCTTGTATTGAAGACTAGCGAGCCGAATCTCATGCCATAGAAAGTGAGGCACATTAATCTTGCGCTTGGGGGACTCTTGTAAATGTGACATGATGTCAATACAGTAGCCGCTGCAGGAACCCCTATCACCCATCTTGGGATAGATGGTGCGGATAAGACACTGAAAAATGATAAAGTAGGGAGAGCGCCAGATGGATACTTGGTTAAGATCCTTCATCCGTTCGTCTGCATCAAGTTCACGAAGTGGTTTGAGGAGAAGCCCACACGCCTCAATGGGCTTATGTGCATGGTTAGGATCATTCTTATGGATTTTAAAGCCGGAGTCGGGGAAACCGAGTGCGGCAACAAACTCATCATAAGAGGCTGTGAACTGAACATCAGAAGTCATCCAGCTAACAGTGTTGTTTGAGCCAAAGAAACATGTGGCATAAAATTGATGAATAGCAGCACCGTTAAAATCGCACCGAAAAGCAAAGGGGGCAGCGAGCCCCGATGACTCAATGAACTCAATGGCACCCGGGTATTTCGCCGGGTGCGTGCGAATATGCTCAAGATCAATATAGTGATGGACAGAGAGACCCTTAGGAACAATGACAATAGTAAAGATGTCCGCTTGGACGTTTGTGCGGAAACGTGAGTCCATAGAGTCACGTACAACAGAAAATTGGTCAATGTCGCGGCGGAATGTGAAGTAGGAAGACTTAGGAACCGTGGTGAAGTCCTTGACTTCACGACCTAAAGTAGGAGGAGGTTCAAGAGAGATGCGACGAGCTTCACCTTCGGGCTGTTCAGGAGGAGGCGGTGGCATGTATGAGGGCCTGCGAGTCCCAGGCTTCGGCATAGTCTTCCGAACGGCGGGCTGTTCAACACGTTCCTCAACTGCAAGCTCATCCTCGAAGTCAGATCCATCAGACGAGGAGTGGAGCTGTTGAGGAGGACGCCGGGCGACCCGTTTGAAGGGACGGCGTGGTCCATCGGAGTCATCCGACCCCGTGCCAGGAGGGACACGAGCGGATGAGCCAGCAGAGTTCTTCCGGGCAGTGTGCTTAATCTTGGGCATGATGAAACAAGGCCTACACGATTGGAAACCCAGTGGGGAATGGTCACGGTCAAACCACATGAACGAACACAGGAATATTGTGAGAAAGGGGAACCAATCGCGGATGAGACCGAGAGGATACCTGCAGATCGAGAGAGGAGAGGAAAGGGAGGACGGATCCTGCGGAGGAGATCAGCCAGATCGCGGGGCAGGGCCCCCGGTGGCGGCGCGGACGAGCTCCTCTGGCGCTGGCAGCAGCGGCTGCGGTGGCGGCTGGGAGAAAAGGAGGCGCGTGGGGGCTAGGGCAAGGCCCAACCCGCGCCCTTCTATTTATAGAGCTCCCGATGTGTCGGACGTCCGGAGTGTGTTTAGCCGTCGGACGACCGACATCTGCCGGACGTCTGGAGTGTGTTTAGCCATCGGACGTCTGAGGCTCGTCGGACGACCGAGAGAGAGGTAAGCAGAGGCAAATTCTGGGATTTGGATGATGAGGTGATTTGACATGGTTGATCACAAGGGACACCCAACACAGTTGCCTACAAGAATTATATATACTACTTGGGGAAAGTAGTTGATTTATGCATATTGTAGGGTGAAAACACAAAATTATGACGTGAGTCCTAGTGACTCCCCCTAAATGCATGCCGGCATCAAGACAAGAACATAATGTGAGTGTGTGCATGTGTACAGGATTTAAAGTTATGTTATCAAGCTCCAAGATACCAAGTTCACGCCTAAGTTGACATAATCTTGCTATGCTAAGTGGCTTGGTGAAAATGTCAGCGAGCTGCATGTCGGTACCCACATGGGCAATATCAATGTCACCCTTTTGCACATGGTCTATCAAGAAATGATACCTAATATCAATATGTTTTGTGCGAGGGTGATCAATGGGGTTCTCGGAGATCTTTATGGCACTTTCATTATCACAGAGAAGAGGCACGTGTTGATACGTGATGCCATAATCCTTTAGGGTTTGCCTCATCCATAGCAGTTGGGTTGCACAGCTTGCGGCTGCAATATATTCGTCCTCGACCGTGGAGAGAGAAACACAATTCTGCTTTTTCGAGGACCAACTTACCAAGGAGCGTCCAAGAAACTGGCATGCACCGGAAGTGGATTTCCGTCCCACTTTGTCACCGGCCCAATCCGCATCGGAGTACCCAATAAGATCGAACTTTGCATCCTTAGGGTACCGTAGGCCTAACTTTGGGGTGTGAACAAGGTATCTAAGAATATGCTTAACCTCCGTATGATGGCTTTCCCTAGGGGAAGCTTGAAATCTAGCACATATGCCTACACTTAACATGATGTCCGGTCTAGATGCGCAAAGATAAAGTAACGGACCAATCATAGAGTGGTAAGTAGATGGGTCAAAAGGAATACCATTGGTGTCTTCATTTAGAATGACATTTGTGGCCATGGGTGTCTTCATTGGTTTAGCATTTGTCATATCAAAATTTTCAAGAATGTCCTTGAGGTACTTAGTTTGAGACAAGAAAATTCCTTCTTGAAATTGTTGTATTTGAAACCCAAGAAAGAACTTCAAGTCTGTGTTGAGTGACATCTCAAAGGTCTTGGTCATGGAGACCGCAAACTTCTTGCATAAATGGATGTTAGGAGAACCAAAAATGATGTCATCTACATGGATTTGGCATAAGATCAAATCACCATTCTCCCTCTTAGTAAAAAGAGTGGGATCGATCACCCCTACCACAAAGCCATCATCGAGTAAGAACTTCTTAAGATGATCGTACCAAGCACGGGGTGCTTGTTTGAGGCCATACAGAGCCTTGTGAAGTTTGTACACATGGTCTTTGTGATAGGGGTCAACAAACCCAGGTGGTTGTGATACATATACCTCTTCTTGTAGAGGACCGTTAAGAAAAGCACTTTTCACATCCATTTGATGCAAAGTAAAACCATTAAAAGCAGCATAGGCCAATAGAATGCGAATGGATTCAAGACGAGCAACAGGGGCGAAAGTCTCACCAAAGTCCAAACCTTCAACTTGGGAGTACCCCTGTGCTACTAACCTTTCCTTGTTGCGGAGGACAGTCCCATTCTCATCTTCCTTGTTCTTGAAGATCCATTTAGTTCCAATGACATTGTGTTCCTCAGTTGTTCGTTCTACCAATGACCATACTTCATTGCGTGTAAAACTGTTTAACTCTTCTTGCATAGCAAGGAGCCAGTCATTGTCACACAATGCACCCTGAACCCTGTGTGGCACAGTACTAGAGACAAACGAAAAGTGAGCACAAAAGTTTGTTAATTGTTTACGAGTCACTCTACCTTCCGACATGCCGGTGAGGATTTGATCAATATCAACACGACCGACCACACGTGGCATGCTGGAGGTCAGGGTTTCATGAGGTTCGACTTCGTTTCCATCATCAACGTCCTCAACATATGGATCATTAATGTGCGGTGGAAGATATTCCTCTTCACGTTGCACCTGTTGAGGTTCATCATCAACCATATCCATACTTTGGTCTAGCTCTTGAAGATCAACTTGTTCTTGAGTGTGATCAGGGTGAGAGACATGTTCTCCCACTTGATCCTCAACAACTGGCATGATATGTGTGCTAGTATCTTGTGGAGGTACGGGCAGTGAACTGTCTTGAGGATGAGAAATACTCTCATCATCTTCATCATCATCATGGGGTCTTTGTTCCATGGGAAGAAGTGCACCTACACCCATGTTCAAGATATCTTCCGAGGAATCTTCTTCACCTGCATCACTTAGATCAACTTGCTCCCCATGGGAGCGGTTAAATTTATCAAACGTCACGTCACAGGTTTCTATAACACATCCAGTGGATTTGTTGTAGACTCTGTAGGCGTGAGAGTTTGATCCATAGCCAACAAAAATCCCTTCAGTTGTTTTGGATTGAAATTTTCCTAACCGTTCCCGTTTGTTGAGGATGAAACACTTGCATACAAATACACGAAAGTACTTAACATTGGGCTTGTTCCCGATTAGGAGCTCATATGGAGTCTTCTCCAATATTGATCGAAGGAAGAGCCGGTTTGATGCATGACATGCTGTGTTGACAGCCTCAGCCCAAAAAGTATGTGGTGACTTGTATTCGTCTATCATGGACCTTGCCATTTCCACAAGTGTCCGATTCTTCCTCTCTGCTACACCATTTTGCTGAGGGGTGTAAGGTGCGGAGTACTGATGTTCAATTCCCTCATCACTAAGAAATTCTTCTAGGGTGTAATTCTTGAACTCGGAGCCATTATCACTTCTTATTGCCTTGATGTCCTTGTCAAACTTCCGCTGGACTTGTTTGGAAAAATCAATGAAGGTGATCTTCGTCTCGTCCTTGGACTTGAGAACGAATACCCATGTGTATCTTGAGTAATCATCAACAATGACTAGGACATACTTTTTCCCACCAAGACTTGCCCATGAAGGAGGCCCAAACAGATCCACATGACGGAGCTGTAACGGCCTTGAAGTGGATACAATATTCTTGGGTGGGTGTTTTGATTGATGTTGCTTCCCAGCTATGCATGCACTGCACACACGATCTTTCTTAAAAGATACATTGGTTAGTCCAAGGATGTGATTGCCGTTTAAGAGATTTTGAAGATTTCTCATGCCGACATGGGCGAGCCGGCGATGCCACAGCCATCCCATGTCAGCCTTGGCCATCAGACAAGTTGTATGGAAGGTGCTCTCTTTCGAGAAATCAACCGTGTAAAGGTTTCCATCCAACTCTCCAACAAAGGCCACTTCGAGAGTGTTTCTCTTAAAGACTTTCACATCCATTAGTCCGAATAGTGTGTCATAACCAACGCACGCCAATTGGCGAACTAAAAGTAAATGATATTGAAGAGATTGGACAAGCATGACATTTGCAAGAGACATGTCATTAGTGATAGCCACCTTGCCCAACCCAATTACCTGCTCTTTCGACCCTTCACCGAATACAATGCTCATGTATGGTCGAATGGCTTGCATGAAGTCATAGAGGAAGTTACTATCTCCGGTCATATGATTGGTGCATCCACTCTTGATCACCCATTTGACTCCTCCGGAGAAAACAACCTGTAATGAATTAAGACTTGGTTTGAGGTGCCCATTTCGTCATGGGGCCTCTCACATTAGTTGCAAGAGTCTTAGGGACCCAAATAACATAAAACCGAAATGCATTACGGGGACCAACGAATTTGGCATAAACCTCTCCTTCCTTTGATTTGCGAAGTACATAGGATGGAGGCATGAATTCAGTTGTCTTGTTGAGAGTGGGCAAGCCCCTAGTGTCCGACCCACTCACAACCTTACCTTTCTCCTTGTGTCCCTCTCGTACAAATATTTCTTTAAGCGGTGTGGTGCACTTGAGAGGAGATACACTTTTCTTGGCGGTGCTTGGATTGAACCCAAGCCCTTCCTTGGCAAAGACTTCATTGTGTTGACTTAAGATCTCATTGAGAGTCTTTTGTCCTTGTGCACATGTCATGGGACCTCTATCTAGCTGTGCCTTTAGCAAACAGTTTTCCTCAAGGATAGATGCCAGTACACTACTAGAGTTAGCAGTGCAGGTATCAACATTAATAATAGGTGAGGAGTAAGCCTTAGCTAGAGTGTCAAGATAAGTAACCTTGAGTGCCTCAAAGCTCTTTGTAAGAACAGGGAGTTTCTCTTCCTTGTCCTTGAGAGACAAGGATAGGCGCTCACAGTCCTTAGAAAGAGAAGCATGAGAATTCACAAGTCGGTTTTTATCATTTAATAACTCTTTGCACACAGATTCAACATTTTTCAAGGAGGCAAGATCGTTAGCATGTTTATCAAGGTTTTAACCAACTTTTGAGCATAATGCATCATTTTGTGCTTCCTCATACAGGACTTTCTGCTCAAGGATTTCATTTCTTTCCTTCTCCTCAGTGATGAGGGTTTCGAGTTCCTTGATGGTATTGGTGTGCTTACTCACCATTTCCATAAGTATGCGAAACATAGTGAGCTTCTTTCCTTTAAGAGAGCACATAAATTTGTTTATTTTGGCAAACATAGGATGATCTAAGTCATTGTCCTCATAGTGATCTTCAGCATCAAGGTACTCATCAGATGAGATAGAAGCTAGACTGAAAGAGTTTAACCGTGGAGTTACCTTAACCTTATCATGGGAGCTTTGGTCTTCCTCATCTTCTATGGCAGTCTTTGCCATCAAACACTTGTGGGCGTTGCCCTTGTAGTCTTTCATATAGTTGTAGTGAACAACATCACCACTTTTGTTGACTAGCCTCAAGGTGTTTTGTGTATCCTGAGCTACTTCGGCAACCCCACCAACGTATTATGGATCTGATTCTTCTTGTGCAACCATTTCTCTTCCATCTATTCTCTTGAGCTTGGAGTTCATAGGGTTTGGCAATTTCTTCTTTACAAAGGTCTTCGGAAACCTTGGTTTATCTTCTCTCTTCTCATAAGGGCAGTCATTGGAGAAGTGGTTGGTTTCCTCACAGTTATAGCATTTCCTTACTTTCTTCTTTGAGAATGTTCCCTTGAATTTTCGTGCACTGAACTTCTTTACAAAGAGAGCAATGTCCTCATAAGATGGGCTTTCATCAGAGTCAACATCATCACCATCTTCGCAGTCATCATCACCCTCTTCTTCTTCACTTTCTTCTTCGTCACATTCATGCTTGGCTTTCAAAGCAAGATTGATCTTTGATGTTGAAGTGCCATGCATGGCAAGGTGCTTTGTTGCATTTGCCTTTGACTCTTCAAATAATTGGAAAGTGGATATGATGTCATCTGGAGTCATTTCTTTGAACCCATGGTGCTGCCTCATGTCCCATACCATTTGATGGTGGTACGGAGCAAGAGCATGAAGTAACTTGTCCACGAGAAATCTCTTGGTCAGGTTGAAACCATCTTGCGTCTTGTCACAGTCACATGACTCAATGTCTGCGGTGAGAGTCATGAGCCGTTCTAGCAGTTGCTTGGGAGATTCACCCTTTTCCATACAGAAATTCTGCAGTTGCCCCTTGGCAATTTCATATTGAGCAAGCCGAAGAGTGGAGGTACCGGTCTTGGTCCTTATAATGCTATCCCACAGTTCCTTGGCGCTTGTGATGTGAATGTAAGGTCTCCGTTGCTTGTCATTCATTCCTTTTCTTATGCACATGGTCGCAGTGTCGTTGAGATGCTTGTCATAAGTTTCTCTGGGAGTGAGGCACCTTGGATCTACAGGATTGTAGCCATGCTCGAGGATGTCCAACATCTCATCATTGGCCTACCTAAGATGATCCTGCATACCAACTCTCCACAAAGAAAAATCGAAATTGTCATCAAGCAAAGGAGGTTTTCCTCCAGGATTGTACTTAGGTTTCTGAACTTGAGATCTAGCATAAAGCCATGGAACACTGGTTTGGTTATTGCTTGGAGGTTGTTGGCCAAATGAAGTACCGTGCACATTTTGCCCTGAGGCCCTCGGGGACGTGGCTGTCCCCGTGGTTAATGATGCCAGTCTTATTTGGACCAATGCCTCAAGAGAAGCATCATGCCCCTCTTTTTGCTTGGCAAGGGCCCGTTCCAGGTCCTCAGAGGTGAAGGACCTGACTTCCGTGGAAGTCCCGTCCCTCTCCACTGGAGCTACAGTAATGGGAGTCCCGTCCATCTCGCTCTAGGGCGGTTAAGCCACAAGAATAGAGCACGAGGCTCTGATACCAATTGAAAATGATCGAGATGGACCTAGAGGGGGGGGGGGTGAATAGGTACAGTTCCAAATTTTAATAGTTACTTAGCAATTTTAGGCAGAGGTGCGGAATATGAGCGTGAGCCTAATAATTGCAATGACAAGGAGTAAGCTATTTAAAGTAAAGTAAGGCAACCGGTAAACAATAATCAAATGCAAGTACGTAATAAGGACTAACACAAGTAGAGAGTTAGGGTTAGGGATAACCCAAACTCCAAGAGAGACGAGGATGTATCCCGGTGTTCACTTCCTTGGAGGGAAGCTACGTCACCGTTAGAGGGGCGGATGTTACCACGAAGGCACACCAACTCCACGAAGGCTCACCCTGTTCTCCCTTTGAGACAACTCTAGGAAGGCATTTCTCAACCACTAGTGGTAAACCTTGAGGTGGCTTCCAAACCTTCACAAACTTTCCGGGGGTAATCACAATGGTTTGATTCCTCTCCGAAGACTCCTACCGCCTAGGAGTCTCCAACCTCCAAGAGTAACAAGATCACGGGGATTGCTCAATACTTGCTCAAATCACAAGTCACTTTGGTGGAGAGGAGGAGAAGGAGACGATCTATCTTTTGATTGGAACAACACTCAAAGGGGCTCACAAATGCTCTTGGGATCGAAGATTGGGTGTAGGCAAGAGTGAGTGAGGAGAATGGTGTTCTTGTAAGTGTTCTAGCTGTGTTGAACGCCCTCTCACGAAGTGGGAGGGGGGGTATATATAGTGGGGAGAGTAAAACAGCCGTTGGAGTCACTTAAGTCTGACAGTGGTCGGACATCCGACAGTTCTCGGATGTCCGGACGTCCACAAGGAGTCGGAAGTCTGACAGGGGTCGGTCGTCCGAGGGATGTATATATATCTGGAACCACTGTGTAGTTGAACAGGGACCAGACGTCCGGAGGAAGCCGAAAGTCCGAGTTATTCGACTCAAATATCTCTGGTGCAAGGTTCCGGATTTCCGAAGGAGGTCGGACGTCCGGCCCTTGGACGACAGGAGGAGGCCAGAAGTCCGAGTTATTTGACTCAACTTTCTATGGTGCAAGGTTCCGGATTTTCGAAGGAGGTCGGACGTCCGGCCCTCGGACGACAGGAGGAGGCCGGAAGTCCGAGTTATTTGACTCAACTTTCTCTGGTATAGGGTTCCAGATTTACGAAGGAGGTTGGACGTCCGGCCCTCGAACGTCCGGAGGAAGCCGGATGTCCGAGGCATTGGTTCTGTTTTGAGATAAAAGTAAAACAGTGGAGATGTGGTATGAGCGGAAAAGTAGAGATGTAGTATGAGCAAGTTCATCGCAAAACCTGTGATCCCCTCTTAATAGTGCGGGATCCCTATACTCAAGAATAGTAAATTTAAAGGATAGGCTACATCATCTTTTCTCAATCCCGAGCCTTCTTGACATATAAGTCCCGATCTTCTCAGACCACCTTGGCACATAATTCTCAATCTACTAAAAGTACTTGCCATCCAGAGATACACTCAACAAATAAGATTAGTTTCCTATGTATGTGTTGTCATTAACACCAAAACTCGATTAAGGGCATGACTACACTTTCAAAGGTGTAAACTTGTTTGGTAAGCTTGACTTTTTGAACTCCACATGCATATCTCCAGGTTGAGGTAGAGGTACTTCCTCTTCTTATTCATCACTTAAAGGCACAATCCTTTTTAGGTCAGCCTCCACGTCTTCCTCCATTGACCACCCATAAGGATCCGTATCCTCATAAACTCAAGGATTGGCAATAAGATCTGAAATGTAGCTTTCTCCCTCTGAATCTTGTGATGACATGTTGCCTCAAAATTTGTTAGAAAAACATCCCAAAACAAGAACAAAAGAGAAACTTGCGATGCCGTGGTTAAAACACACGGGAGTATATATAATGATTTTTTCTAGGTGAGAATACGAATCTAGGAAGAAAACGGAGTCCGGGAGGAACACGAGGTGCTCCCAAGCCATCAGAGCACGCCCAGGGGGATGACCGTGCCCTATTGGCTTGGGAGTCCCTCGTGGGTCCCTTGGTTAGTTTTTATTTTTGTAATTTTTCTAAAATACCAAAACAAATGGAAAATAATTTTATGGAATTTTTGGAGTCGGTTTACTTACTGTATCACATACGTACCCCTTTTTCAGGTTTCTAGAGTGTTCCAGAAGGTCTCTCTTATATGTTCTTCCAGTGTCATCACTTGAATAATATTAATTTCAACATTAATGGGTGTACCTGATATTGAATGTTTAATTCTTTACCCATTTACCACTCTCGGATTTGTGCCTTCGGAGTTGTTAATCTTGATTGCACTCGAGCGGTAGACCTCTTCGATGATATAAGGTCCTTCCCATTTGGAGAGAAGCTTACGCGCAAAAAAAATCTGAAATGAGAATTGTACAAAATAACTAGGTATCCTACATTGAATTCCCGTTTTTGGATTCTCTTTTCATGCCATCTTTTAACTTTTTCCTTAAAAAACTTGGCACTCTCATAAGGTTGTGTCCTCCATTCATCTAAGGAGCTAATATCAAATAAGCCCTTTTCACCGGCAAGTTTGAAATCATAATTAAGTTATTTAATTGCCCAATAAGCTTTATGTTCTAACTCAAGAGGTAAATGGCATGCTTTTCCACAAACCATTTTACATGGGAACATTCCCATATGATTTTTATAGGCAGTTCTATAAGCCCATAAAGCATCATCAAGTTTTTTAGACCAATTCTTTCTAGATCTATTAACAGTCTTTTGCAATATCAATTTTATTTCTCAATTAATCAACTCAACTTGACCGCTAGACTGAGGATGATAAGGTGATGCAGTTCTATGGTTAACATCATATTTAGCTAGAAGTTTACGAAAAGCACCATCAATAAAATGTGAACTACCATGAGTGATTAAATATCTAGGGACGCTAAACCTCAGGAAAATAACACCTTTAAGCATATCAATAGAAGTTTTGTGATCGACACTACTAGTTGGAATAACTTCTACCCACTTGGTAATGTAATCAACAACAACGAAAATATGAGTATACCAATTAGAGGAAGGAAAAGGTCCCATATAATAAAAACCCCAAACATCAAATACATTAATAGCAAGTGAATAATTCATAGACATTTCCTAATGTGTACCAATATTACCAATTCTTTGACATTCATCACAAGAGAGGACATACTTACGAGAATCTTTGAAAATAGTAAGCCAATAAAAACCATACTGTAGTAACTTGTGTGCGGTTCTGTCACTAGTGTGGTGCCCTCCGTAGGCCTTAGAATGACACTATCGTAGGATCTATTCCTTTTCATGCTCAGTCACACAACGTCTAATAACACCATCTACTCCTTCTTTATAAAGATGTGGGTCATCCCAAAAGTGATGTCTTAAATCATAGAAGAACTTTTTCTTTTGTTGGTAGGTGAAGGTAGGTGGTATATATCTAGAAACAATGTAATTAGCATAATCTACATACCAAGGAGTACTACGAGAAGCTAGCATCGACATAACCCTTTACGACGAGCTCTTCGGCACCTCCATAAACGAGAAACATATCTTTAGTCCTTTTCAGGTACTTAAGGATATTCTTGGCCGCTATCCACCACCCCGGGATCACTTTGGTACCTCGCTACCAAACTTATGGCAAGGTTCACTTCAGGTCTGGTACACAACATGGCATACATAATAGAGACTATGGCTGAAGCATAGGGGACGATACTCATCTTTTCTCTATCTTGTGCCGTGGTCGGGCATTGAGCTGTGCTCAATCTCAAACCTTGCAATACAGGAAAGACCTCCTTCTTGGGATTATCCATATTGAACTTCTTCACTATCTTGTCAAGGTATGTGCTTTGTGAAAGACCAGTGAGGCGTCTCGGTCTATCTCTATAGATCTTGATGCCTAATATGCTTCTCCAAGGCCCTTCATTGAAAAACTCTTATTCAAATAGGCCTTTATGCTTTCCAATAATTATATATCATTTCCCATCAACAATATGTCATACACATATAATATGAGAAATGCTACAGAGCTCCCACTCACTTTTTTATAAATACAGGCTTCTCCATAAGTCTGTACAAACCCAAACGCTTTGATCACCTCATCAAAGCGAATGTTCCAACTCCGAGATGCTTGCACCAGTCCATATATGGAGCGCTGGAGCTTGCATACCTTGTCAGCCTTTTTAGGATCGACAAAACCTTCCGGATGCATCATATACAATTCTTCCTTAAGAAAGCCATTGAGTAATGCCGTTTTAACGTCCATTTGCCAGATCTCATAGTTATAAAATGCGGCAACTGCTAACATGATTCAGACGGAGTTCAGCAACGCTACGGGTGAGAAAGTCTCATCGTAGTCAACTCCTTGAACTTGTCGATAAACCTTAGTGACAAGCCGAGCCTTATAGAAGGTCACATTACCATCCGCGTCAGTATTATTCTTAAAGATCCATTTATTTTCTATGGCTTGCCGATCATCGGGAAGTCCACCAAAGTCCATACTTTGTTCTCATACATGGATCCTATCTCAGATTTCATGGCTTCAAGCCATTTGTTGGAATCCGGGCCCGCCATCGCTTCTTCATAGTTCAAAGGTTCACTGTTGTCTAACAACATGATTTCTAGGATAGGGTTGCCGTACCACTCTCGTGTGGAACGTGTCCAAGTGGACCTGCGAAGTTGAGTAGTACCTTGACCCGAAGTTTCATGATCATCATCATTAACTTCCTTTCTAGTTGGTGTAGGCACCATAGAAACATTTTCTTGTGCTGCGCTACTCTCCGGGTCGATAGGGGGGGGGGGTACAATTACCTCATCAAGTTCTACTTTCCTCCCACTCACTTCTTTCGAGAGAAAATCTTTCTCTAGAAATGATCCATTCTTGGCAACAAAGATCTTGCCTTCGAATCTGAGATAGAAGGTATACCCCATAATTTCCTTAGAGTATCCTATGAAGATGCACTTTTCTGATTTGGGTTCGAGCTTTTCAGGTTGAAGTTTCTTGACATAAGCATCACATCCCCAAACTTTCAGAAATGACAGCTTAGGTTTCTTCCCAAACCATAATTCATACGGTGTCGTCTCAATGGATTTAGACGGTGCCCTATTTAAAGTGAATGCAACAGTCTCCAATGCATATCCCCAAAATGATTGCGGTAAACCAGTAAGAGACATCATAGATCGCACAAAATCCAATAGAGTGCGATTACGACGTTCAGACACACCGTTACGCTGAGGTGTGATAAGCGGCATGAGTTGTGAAACAATTCGACATTTCCTTAAGTGTGTGCCAAACTCGTGACTCAAATATTCTCCTCCACGATCAGATTGTAAGAACTTTATTTTCTTGTCACGTTGATTCTCTACCTCACTCTGAAATTCCTTGAACCTTTCAAAGGTCTCAAACTTGTGTTTCATTAAGTAGACATACCCATATCTGCTTAAGTCATCAGTGAGGGTGAGAACATAACGATAGACACCCGCTAGACACCTTATGCAACAAGTGCATGTCAGGCGGTGGAACCAGTCTCACGTAAGTGTACGTGTAAAGTCGGACCGGGCTGGTTCATCCCACAATGCCGCTGTATCAAGATAAGACTATTAACGGTAAGCAAATTGACCAAATCATCGCCCACGACTACTTGTGTTCTTCTCGTGCATAGAATCTACACCTAGACCTAGCTCTGATACCACTAATGGGAAACGTAGTAATAATTCAAAAATTTCCTAGGTGTCACCAAGATCAATCTAGGAGATGCTAGCAACGAGAGAGAGGGAGATCATCTTCATACCGTTGAAGATCGCTAAGCGGAAGCATTACAATGAACGCAGTTGATGGAGTCGTACTTGCGGCGATTCAAATCGCGGAAGATCCGATCAAGGCACCAAAGAACGGTGCCTCCGCGTTCAACACCCGTACAACCCGGGGATGTCTCCACCTTCTTGAAATAGCAAGGGGGAGGAGAAGTTGAGGGAGAGCTCCGACAACACGATGGAGTGGTGGCATTGGAGCTTGTGGTTCTCCGGCAGGGCTTCGTCAAGCGTCGCGGAGGAGGAGAAGATGAGGGGTAGGGCTGCGCCAAGGGGGAGGGTTCAGGTGTGTGCATAGCCCTCCCAACCCTCTTCTATTTATAGGAGGAAAGGGAGAGGGGGCCGGCCACCCTAGGAAACCATAGGAGGGGGCGACGACAGCCAAGGGGTGGGCTTGCCTCCCAAGTTGGTGCGAGGCAGACCCACGCCCTAGGGTTTCAGCCCTAGGCGCATTGAGCCCCTTTGGTGGTGTGCACCAGCCCACCAGGGAGCTGGTTCCCTCCCACTTTCGGCCCATGCGGCCCTCCGGGATAGGTGGCCCCTCCCAGTGGACCCCCGGTACCCTTTTGATGGTCCCGGTACAATACCGATAAAGCCCAAAACCTTTCCGGTGATCGAAACCGGACTTCCCATATATAAATCTTCAACTCCGGACTATTCCGGAACTCCTCATGACGTCCGGGATCTCATCCGGGACTTCGAACAACTTTTGATAATGACATATACAATTCCCATATAACTCTAGCGTCACCGAACAACTTTTGATAACGACATATACAATCCCCTCCGCCAGATTATTGGTGGAGGTCTCCAGATGGGATCAAGGTGGAATAGAGGCTTGCGGTGGTGGAAAAAGTATTTTTGGTGGCTCTATGTTGGTTTTGGAGTGATTGGGCATATATAGAAGTGGAATTAGGTCAGGGGCGACAAAGGGACTCACGAGCCTACATGCCGTGCCCTACCCCCCAAGTGCGCGCCATGCGGGCTTGTGGCTCCCTCATGGCCCATCTGGTCGCCTCCTGAAGCTTCTAGGGTCTCTTTATGTACAAAAATAACCCCGTAAAGTTTCATCGTGGTTGGACTTCATTTGGTACTATTTATCTGAAAATGTCAAAAACAAGCAAAAAAACAAGAACTAGCACTCGACACTAAGTTAATAGGTTAGTACCAAAATGATATAAACTAGCATATAATGCATCCAAGATTGATAATATAATAGCATAAAACAATAAAAACTATAGACACAGTGGAGAAGTATAACAACCCCTAGTTTAGGTGTGAAACCAATATAAAGGTAGGCCGAAATTCTTGCTAACCATCTAGGCAAGGGAGTAAACACATGGAGTCTCGCACAACAATAAATGCTCTAGATAGCTTACGTTGGAACTCTCAAATCCTTTGACTCAGGACTCCAAATGTTGCACAGTTTAATTTTCCTTAAAGTAGACTTGATATGTTATCCATTTTGTACTGTATAGTCGTGTATTTGTGTGGCATGATGCAACAAGTTCTCGGAGGAATTTTGGAATTGTGCAAGCAATAGTAGATGGTTGAGATGGCTTGCTATTATTCCTTGAGGTGTATATAGTTTCCCTTGTCACCAAATCTTGGTTTACATCAGAGTTGAAACTTGTTTTATGGGCTATATAACTTGTTTCTTCATGAGAGTACTTCTTTCTTCAATATTATACCTGAGTAAAATCAACATAAAAGATTTAGGCAGTATAAAGTTCGCATGGATAGATGAATTATGATCATCTAGGAGCGCATTCACCTCTTGTTCTGTTTGTTTGCCACAACTCCTTTCATGGGAACAAAATATGTCTTATATGTGGAAACTTCATTTGATAACAAAGAGTTATCGTGAGAAGAATATGATAAACAAGGTGAACCTAGGATGTTACCCCCTGAGACTTGTTATCTGTGTTGGGTTTTTCCTCAAAGAGGAGGGGATGATGCAACATGTCGTGGGAATGACCCTAACAATAGTACCTAGGGGTACGAACGAAGGGGTGACGTCTAACTAGGCGCAGTGGATGCACTCGGATGTACGAGTTCACGCCCCACTCGGAAGTGGTAACAGCCCTACGTCTCTAGCCCTGAGGCTGATGTTTTCTTATGGGGTATGAAAGATTACAAAGTGCTGAACCCTCGAGTTGGAGCCCAAGATTGGCTTATATAGTTGCTACCACGAACGACCGAGCTCCATTACAAGGTAATTAATGCTAATAAACACGGAAGTTATTAGAAATGACAGCTATAACTCTTAGCATTACTCGTAATGCGAGCCTTCTTTGCACTTCATGTGATGGATCAAGTCCTTAGCCGTTGCAACCTCTTCGGTGCCTTCTCCTTGCCGTAGTCCGAGTGCCATGATGCATCCAGCAGACGGAAGGTCATCCGAGTGACTCCAGGCAAGCCGTGTGACATTTTCTGAACCAAGTGAGGTCGAGGCTACACCAGTGACTTTAAGGACACTGATGTCCATAAGGGGTCCTAGGTGGTCCTAGGGAAGTAGGTCCGTAGGCCTACCCCTAATGTACAACCCCATCAGTATCCCCCGAATCGGTTGAGGTTTTGCAGAACGAGTGAATGACTTCCTTCGATGTCTCTGATGTTTTGGAGATTCTTGGGTTGTAGCTCGGGGCTGCGTCATTCAGACTCTCAGCAAACCTCCATGGATTCAAGAGTGACAAATTTCGACTGTCCCATTATACGGATATGTCCGCACTCGGTTGTGATTGACTATCTTTCGAGAAGATAGATACCTTGAGTTGGGTGCACGAGAGCTGTGAACTTTGCATGCTCAATCGGCAAGTAGGGACGGATCCCCAGTTGCATTGAGGCAAGGAAGATTAGACTGTCCTCACCAATTTCCTGAATGATCGGGGTCCCGTGGAGGGACAAATGAAAAGAACATTCGGCTCACCTCGTCGCAGGTCGTGGATACAGAATCCATTCGGGATATGAGGCGGGACGGTTTTTTTCATAACTTTTTGAATTGAGGGAGCGCGCGCAGGTGGCGGTTTCGGCGGAGTGCAGGTAGTGGGAGTAGTGGGGTGACGCCCTGATTTCAGCGTGTGTGATGTCGCTGTCATGCTACAGTGCATGCCGTCCTTGGGATAATGCAAATCTTCATCGGGCCGGCGATGCGCTCGATGGGGAATCTTACCGTTGGGTATTTAAGGCGTGAGGCAGAAGAGGGAGAAGACCGCGCCCCAGAATCGGGTTCTTTCTATCTCCGCTTCCTCCGCTTGCCACCAAAAACAAGAACTGCTGGCTGCCTCCATTGATTCCTGGCCCTGACCTCTCCTCCGCCCACCATGGTGAAGGGAGCAACGTTGAAGGACGAGCGGTTCAAGAAAGGGTCGCGTGGATCTTCCTCGAGCACTGGAGTGCTCCGTCGAGGATGGATCGAGGGCGAGTGGATGCCGTCCCCAGTCTCGGGGGGGGGGGGGGGGGCGACTGCTGGAGCTAGAGGGCGAAGGCTTGATCGCGCAGGGGAGCTGGCAACTGCCCGGGGACGGCGAGATAGAGCCGGCGCCCGTGAACGATGAGCGAGTGCTCTTGGTCACCCACGTCGAGAGAGGTTTTTATCTGCATTTGCACCTCTTTTTCCGAGTGTTTCTTGCTTTCTTCGGGGCTCAACTCCATCACCCGCCCCCAATGCGGTTTCGTATCTAGCCACATTCGTGTCTTTGTGCGAGAACTTCCTTGGGTGTCACCCACATTGGGGTCTGTTCAAGCGCATGCTCACGTGTCGAGTGATGACCATGAAGAAGTCTTCCTCCTCGGCGGGAAAAACCAATGTAGTGCAGCTTTGTGGTGGCTTAGGCATTCAGCTCAGGGGCAAGAGTAGCTTTCCCGAGATGAGTTTCCTGGACTCGGTGAAGAACTGGCAGGACTCTTGGTTTTATTGCCGAGATGTCCTAGTCGGCGAGGGTCACTCGGGCGTCCCGCCCTATACTGTTGATAGGATCCACCCGGCCCCTACCACGACCTTGTCCACGGAGGAGAAGACCGATGTAGAGATCTTGATGATAGCGGTGCTTTCCTTGATCCGGAAGGGCGTGAATGGGATGGATCTTCTGGAGGTCTTCTTCCAGCATAGGATCCAACCTCTTCAAGCCAGAGTGCACCGAGTGTGGAAATACGAAGGGCTAGATGACCGACTCGATTCCATCCTGAGGAGCTCGGGGAGGAGGCGGTGGAGAATAAAGTCAGGGCCATTGCCCTAGTAAGATATAACCCGAGAGGATCCAGGCGGGGAAACCCTTTGCGGCGGACAATCAACCGAATGAGGTGAGTCATCGAGCATCCGTACCGAGTGAATTTCTTTGTTGTTTGAACTCCCAATTGTGATTTTGCTTCCTTCATTCGGCAGGCGTTCACAAGGCTGGTCAGTTCCATACCGGCGCTTGACCACTTGCCCATTGACGTGGAGAGTGACACAGAAAACCAAGACGCCGAGCTCATGGAGGGCTCGGAGGACGACGAGGACAATGAAGGCAGCTATGAGGAGGCAGAGGAGAGCAAGGAGGAGTGCGGAGACAAGGCGGAGTCTTCTCCGTCCAACGAAGCTCAGGTCGAGACCAGTTCCAAGGTGCGCCTCGACCCTGGGGTCCGCACAGGCGCCCCAAAGACTCCGTTGACAATGAAGCCGAGTGTATCAGCCATGCCAACTCGCAGCTCCAAGCGAGGTCGAAGTGAGCCTGAGGCGCTGCCGGAGCAGGCCGCCAAGCAACTTAAGGTTTCGAGCTCCAAACCTCGTAAGGACGTTCTGCCGCACATCAAGGTCGACGTGCCCGTGGCTTGGGCGTAAGTATCTTTACTGAGTGATTTGTCCCAGTTCGAACAATTTCTTCCGAGTGATGATCATGCTTTGTTGTTTTTGTTGTAGGCCTGATACTTCGACTGCTTCACTAGATCCCAAGAGCTGTGACAAAGGTAGAGATGACATTGATGTCGCTTTGTCAAAAGGTAACCCTTGAGCTTTTCCACAAATTCTTTCAAAATTTGGTCTTTGGATATTCGAGTAGTCTTGTGACTGTCTTGTGGACATGTGCAGAACCGCAGGACGTGATGGAACTCGATGTTGATGTCCCTTCTGCAGCTAGATAAATGCTGAAGCAGACTCCAACTCTGAGCCGAGTGAATATCAAGGCTAAGACTCTTGTGGTGCAGGAGGTCGCTTCGGCTGGAGTGTCACTTCGACAATATCCGCCGAACACTTCATCGTGTGACCTCAGGATCACAACATCTTCCAGCTCCATCTTACCTCCAAGGACCAGGGAGGGGTGTACAAGGAGGCCTTGGCTCTGCTGAACGTAAGGGTTGGATGATTAAAGGAGCCGTACGACGTGAGTTAAGCCATGGCAAAGAACATTCAGGTAAGTCCTTTACGCACGTATTTATTTTTTGAATCTGGTCCTTAGTAGGAATCCCGAGTGGGCATGCCCAGGGGCACACCCACTCGGTATTATTGGGGGCGTGCTGAGTGCACCCACTAGGTATAGTCCCCGAGGCTATCATCGACTGTGTCAGTCGGTGGTAGTCTTTTTTATTTGTATGCTTGATAGAGTCTAGTAGGGTGTGGATCCCTTTTCTTTCTTCCATCTTTCTAGTGGAGGCGCGCTGAGCGCACCCACTGGGTGTAGTCCCGAGGCTACTGTCGACTAAAGCAGTCAACAATAGTCTCATTTTCTTTGTTTTGGTTGATAGAGGCTGGTCGGGTACGGATCTCTTATCCTCTATCATTTGAGTGGGGGCGCGCTGAGCGCACACACTGGGTGTAATCCCCGAGGCTACCATCGACTGTGGCAGTGAGCGGTAGTATTAGAGTTGTGACATAATGTTATGCCTTTCTTGTACTTGTTGATTGCAGACTGCTTGTGGGCCCGTGGGTCGCAATGTTGTTACAGAAAAAGAGTAGCAGGAACTCCAACTGAGCCTTGAGGCGGAGAAAGCCAAGAGCAAGCGACTGGAGCAGGAAAAGCGAACAGATGAAGGTATGTCCTCGCCATCCAACTAACACTCCATTAGGTTGTCTTTCCTTATCCGACTGAGGTTGTCTTGTCAGATCGCCTTTCTGAGAGGCTGAAGAATTCCATTTCTCTAGTGACCATGAAGGAAGCCCTCGAGAAGAGGGATGAAGAACTCGCATCCACTCGGAAGGATGTCAGGAAGAAAACCCTGGCAGCTGAGGAAAAACTCAAGACGGTTGGCACTTTAGGAAGAGAATCAGCTTCTGAAAGCCGGTGCAGAGAAGACCACGACGGAGCTTGCTGAGCTGAAGAAGCATTACGCTGAATGGGAAGCCAACCTCGAGAAAGCCACTGCCAAGAAAGTTGAGCTGGAGAAGTTCGTCGAGGACTTCAGCGTGGAGCTCTGTGAGAAGCTCAAAGGTATGTCGAGTATCTGAATACTTCCCCATGATCATTCTGCAATCTCCGAATGATGTTTCTCATCCTCCATTTTCCGCTGAGTGTAGCCTTTGCTTCCGATGTTGAAGAGAGACAACGCGAATATAGAAGGAGCTCGATCCCAAGAGAGGGCTTCTGAAGGACAGTGCTGCCTTGTCTCTCCTCAGGCTGGAGAATCGCGTCGATCATGTAGTAGCTTCTTTCAAGTTGCTTCAGTCGGTCGTTGGAGATATTACCAAGGAGAAGGCGCCTGAATATTCTCCCTTAAAGGATGCCCCGTCCATTGTGAACCATGCGAAGGCCATTCCCAGTGAACTCAAGTTGTGGAAGAAGTCATCGGCAAGGGCCGGAGGTGACATTGCCCTTTTGCTCATCCACATCAATTGCAATGGAGTGGATGAAGAGAAGCTGAAGAATCTTCAGGTCGTCAACCGCAAATGCACCAAGCTTGAAGACTTCATGGAGATGTTCATGGCGGCACATGGATCACAGAGGAAATTGATCTTGACACCTTTGTCGAAGCGGCGGAGTCTTCGGCCTCCGAGTCATGCTCAGAGGAAAAACATTAAGCTTTAATTTGCCTCGGGATGCCGAGTGATTTTATGTAACGTCAAACTTTGGGTGGGCTCTGGGCCCTCTCTTTTGCGTACTTTTAGCTGAACTTGATCCCTTTTATCTGCAATTGATTTTGGCTCTTATTCGCTTGGTCGTCTTTGTTTGGGGTTGTCTATACTCGACCGAATGCTGGTTCGAGTCGGAGTGCTCGAGTGTGGAAGTTGTCCTCACTCGGGACCATTTGTGACTTAGGCGAAAGCTGGTTTGTGGTTAAGCCCCCGGTTGTGGAGGTTGTCATCACTCGGGATCATTTCTCCCTATGCGAAAGCAGAATCACAGTTTGGGATGATTGTCTTGTTCATCTTTGCGTTCGAATGGAAGTCTTGCCTCCATTCAGGACCGCTTCAACTTAGGCGAAAGCTGGTTCGCAGCTAAGCCCCCGAGCGTGGAGGCCATCCTCACTCGGGGAAGGGTCTACCTTAGGTGAAAACAGGTTCGCTACCGAGATGATAGTCCTTGCGAACTCGTTGATGGTCCTGTCCATCATGGTATCGGAATGACGATCGTGTTCGCATTCGGAACTGTTTTGACATAGGTGAAAGCGGGTCCACAGCTAAGCCCTCGAGCATGGACATTGTCTCTACACGGGGTAGGATTTACCCTAGGAAAAAACGGATTCGCTGCTAAGGAATGATTGTCCTATTCATCTTGGCGCCTGAATGAAAGTCTTGCCTCCATTCGGGACCACTTCAACTTAGGCGAAAGCTGGTTCGCAGCTAAGCCCCCAAGCATGGAGGCTGTCCTCACTCGGGAAGAGTTTACCTTAGGCAAAATAGGTCCGCTACCAAGAAATGTTTGTTTTGTTTATCTTGGTGCCCAAATGAAGATCTTGCCTTCATTCGGAACCACTTTAACTTAGGCGAAGGCCGGTTCGCAGCTAAGCCCCCGAGCATGGAGGTTGTCCATACTCTGGGAAGGGTTTACCTTAGGCGAAATAGATTCGCTACCACGAATTGTTTGTTTTGTTCATCTTGGCGTGTGAATGAAGATCTTTCCTTCATTCGGAACCACTTTAAGTTAGGAGAAGGCTGCTTCGCAGCTAAGTCCTCGAGTGTGGAGGTTTCCACAATCACTCGGGGAAGGGTTTACCTGAGGCGAAATAGGTTCACTACCAAGATGGTTTTGTTCTTGTGAACATGGCTTAGGCGAAAACTGGTTCGCAGCTAAGCCACCAAGTGAGGCAATTGTCCGCGTGAGGCAGGTTTTACCTTAAGAGAAAACGGGTTTTCACAGTTAAGGATTTTCCACCCAGTGGGGTGTGTTTCAGCAAAGTGAAGTGTGTGAAGATAGTTGAAGAAAGTAAGCACTTTATTCTTCTATTCATCCGGGTCCATTACATGAATCAAAAAGGGAAAGTTCTATGTGTAGAACCTATGGAGCAGGTCTGTGTTCCAGGTTCTGGGTTCCTCCATGTTGATATCGATGTTGTACAGTCGATAAGCTCCATTGTGCAGGACTTTGGAAATGGCGAATTGCCCTTGCCACGGGGGTGCCAGCTTGTGGGGTCTTTGTTGGTCAAGTCGGAGGACTAGATCCCCTCTTGAAACGCTCGGCCCCTGACCTGCTTGTCATGGTAGCGTCGAAGGTCTTGTTGGTACACTGTGGAACGAATGCGGGCTAGTTCCCTCTCTTCCTCCAGAAGATCCAAGTTGTCCTGGCGTGCTGCTTCAGCTTCGGCTTCATTTTATTGCTCCACTCCAGGAGAGCTATGACGTAGGTCACTCAGCAGGACGACTCCCAACCCATACACCATGAAGAATGGGGTATGCCTAGTTGAACGATTCGGAGTCGTTCGCATACATCACATGATGGATGGTAATTCTTCGGCCCAAGCACCAACGACATAATTGAGGTCTCTCATCAGTCGGGGCTTCAGTCCTTGAAGTATCATGCCGTTCAGCTGTTCAGCCTGCCCATTCGACTGCGGGTGCGCCACAGAGCCGTAGTTAACCCGAGTGCCCTAGGAGTGGCAGAACCCGCGGAACTCATCCGATTCGAAGTTGGTTCCGTTGTCGGTGATGATGTCGTGGGGAACTCCGAATCTGAAGATAATCTGCCGAATGAAGGTGACGACAGTCCCCACGTCTAAGTTTTTGATGGGTCTAGCTTCGACCGACTTGGTGAACTTATCCACTGCGACTAGCAGGTGGGTGAACCCACTCGACCCGGTGCGCAAAGGGCCGACCATGTCAAAGACCCATACGGGAAATGGCTATGAGTGGAATCTTCTTAAGTGCGGATGCAGGCTTGTGCGACTGATTCTTGTAGAACTGGCACCCGACACACAGGTCCACCAAGTCCCTTGATTCCTCACTGGCTCGGGGTAATAAAAACCTGCTCGGAAGGCCTTGTCCACCATGGTCCGAGAGGACACATGGTGTCCACAGGTTCTAGAGTGGATCTCGTACAAGATTTGCAGTCCTTCCTCCGAAGAGATGCGCTTCTGGCTGACTCCTGTAACGCTCTTCTTGTACAGTTTGTCTTCGAGTACTTTGAAAGCTTTAGACTGCCAAATGTTCTGACGGGATTCCTCTTGGTCCTCAGGAGTCTCTTGTCGGAGCAAGTAAGCTAGATAATGTTGCGTCCACTCGGGACTGATGACCAGCATCCCGTGGACGAGGTCAACCACGGCCGGGACGTCGATCTCAGTCGAATTAGAAGGACCGATTGCTTGTGGGGCCTTTGCAGTGAAGGGATCCTCCTTCACTGAGGGGGCGCATAGGTACTTGAGGAACACGCCCTTTGGAATGATCTTCCGAGTGGACCCGATCTTTGCCAAGTCGTCGGCCACTTGGTTCTTGGCTCGGGGCACATGGTGTAGTTCCAACCCTTCGAAGTATTTTCCAGCTTCCTGACTGCGTTGCACTAGACTGTCATTGCTGGGCTTCAGATGTCCCATTCCTTCATGACTTGGTTGACAACAAGATCTGAGTCGCCATAAACCATCAATCAGCGGATGTTGAGTGGGATGGCCATGCGGAGCCCATATAGGAGGGCCTTGTACTCGGCCTCATTGTTGGATGAATCAAAGTGAACTTGGAGCACGTAGCTCAATCAATCTCCCATGGGGGAAACGACAACCACTCCAGCCCCCGAGCCATGGAGCATCTTGGATCCATCGAAGAACATGGTCCAATGCTCGGGGACGACTCGAGCCGGCTGCTCTTGCTCTACCCACTCGGCAAGAAAGTCTGCCACGACGTGAGACTTGATTGCTTTCTTGGCTTCAAACTTAATCTCCAGTGGAAGGAGCTCAATCGCCCATTTGTCCACTCAGCCGGTTGCATCCCGATTGTGCAAAATTTCCCCTAGGTGAGCATCGCTGATGATAGTGACCGAGTGATCTTGAAAAAGTGGACCACCTTCTTCATAGTCACGTAGATCCTATAGACCAGCTTCTGGTAGTGTGGATACCTTTGTTTTGAAGGGGTTAGCACTTCGCAAATGTAGTAGATGGGCCTTTGTACCTTGTACGCTTTGCCCGCTTCTTCTCAGTCTACGATGAGTATGGTGCTAATTACTTGCTAGTGGCAGCGATGTACATGAGCAAGGGCTCCTGGCTGCTCGGAGCAACCAACACCGACTGGGTGCGAAGCAGAGCTTTGAGTTGGTCGAATGCGACCTACGCTTCATCTGTCCACTCGAATCTGTCAGATTTCTTCATCAATCGGTAAAGAGGCAGGGCCTTCTCAGTGAGTCTCGAGATGAAGCGAATGAGGGCTACAAGGCAGCCCATAAACCTCCGCACATCATGGATGCGCTCCGGCCATCTCATCTGGACGATGGCTTCGATCTTGTCGAGATTGGCATCGATACCTCGTTTGGAAACAAGGAAACCAAGTAGCTTACCAGCCGGTACACCGAAGGTGCATTAGGCCGGATTGAGCTTAATCCTGAAGCATCGAAGGTTTGCGAAGGTTTCAGCAAGGTCGGCCAGGAGGTCGGAACCTTTCCTGGACCTGACCACAATGTCATCCATGTGCGCTTTGACATTCCAACTGATCTGCTCCTGCAGACATTTTTGAATCATACGCTGGAATGTAGCTCTAGCGTTTTTGAGACCGAATGGCATCGTGATGTAACAAAAATACCCTAATGGGGTGATGAAGCCTGTCTTTATTTGGTCAGGTCCATACATTTGGATCTGGTGGTACCCGGAGTATGCATCCAGGAACAACAGGCGTTCACATCTGGAAGTGGAATCTACGATTTGATCTATGTGAGGCAGAGGGAAGTGGTCCTTCGGGCAGGCCCGATTGAGGTGCTTGAAGTCAATACACATTCGGAGTGAATTGTTCTTCTTTGGCATGAGGACCACGTTCGCCAACCACTTAGAGTGGTAGACCTCGTGGATGAACTCGGCAACTAGGAGCTGAGAGATCTCTTCGACGGTTGCCCTCCGCTTCTCTACGTAGGACCGGCGTAGGTATTCCTTGATGGGCTTGATCTCCGGGTCCACTCGGAGGCGATGCTCAGCTAGCTCCGTGGGAACCCCTAGCAAGTTAGATGGCTTCCATACGAGTATATCCTAGTTCTCACGGAGGAACTGGATCAGCTCGGCTTCCTATTTCTCTCCGAGTGAGGTGGAGATGTTGGTCGCAGAAGCACTTGGATCGGTGGTGTGGACCTGCTTCGTCTCACCAGCCAACTGAAAGGCGGATTCAGTAGGTGGCCGCTTCGACGTGAGCAGATCTGTGGTGTCCACTGCCTTCTTGTACACATCAAGCTCGGCTGCGAGAACCTGCTTGTTGGCGATCCTAGAGCCTTGCTGGAGGCACTCCTCGGTAACCTTTTGATTGCGAGTCACCATGATCACTCCTTTCGGCCCTGGCATCTTAAGCTTAAGATACACGTAACATGGGCGGGCCATGAAACGCGCGTAGGCACGCCTACCCAGGATGGCGTGATAGGCGCTCCGAAAGTCGACCACTTCAAAGGTCAACCTCTCCTTGCGAAAAAAATTCTCGCTGCCGAATACGACGCTCAAAGTGATCTGGCCGAGTGGTTTAGCCTTCTTCCTGGAGATGACCGAGTGGAACTGCATGTTACTCTTGCTCAACTGGGACAACAGGATGTCCATGCCTTTGAGAGTGTCCACGTAGATGATATTGAGGCAGCTGCATGTGTCCATGAGGACTTTCCACAGTCGGAACCCATTGACTGTAGGACCGACCACCAACGCCTGCCTCCCGGGGGTGGCTATGTTGGCGGGGTGGTCGGACTGGTCAAATGTGATGGGCGTCTTCGCCCAGTCGAGGTACTTTGTGACAGCCGGGGCTGCCATCTTCACCTCCCGATTGATAGTTTCAATCGGCTCTTGCTCTCGACCTCCGCGAAGATCATGAGGGTCGCCTAAATGTTTGGGTACCTGGATGCGTCCGGTGGATTTTCCTCATCCTACTTGTCCCCTGAGGTCTCTCCGCCCATCTCCATCCGGAGCAGACGACAGTCATGAGCTGTGTGCTTGGCAGGATGGTCTCCCCCTCGTCGTCCTTGGGAGAATGAATCAGAAACGGTTGGTCCAAAAGGCTCCTCTTGGACTCGGCCTTCTTTTTCGTGGCCTAGTCCTTTTTCTTCTTGGATTTATTTTGGCTCTACCCTAGGACATCAACTACTTAGGATTTGCCCAATGGGTCGCCTTTTCGCTTCTGCTTCTTCCCAGCATTCCCCGACTGAGGGGTTTCCCTGGCTCAGCCTTGCTGCTGCGGAGCCAATCTTCTTCTTGGCCATTCGCGTACCGATTAGAGATCTCGATGGCACGACTGAGGGATAGGTCCATGAAACGTCTCCAACGTATCCATAATTTTTGATGGTTTCATGCTATTATCTTGTCAAACTTTGGATGTTTTGTATGCCTTATATATATTTTTTGGGACTAACTTATTAAGTCAGTGCCAAGTGCCAGTTCCTGTTTTTCCATGTTTTTGACCCCTTTCCGAGGAGATTTTGAAACAGAGTCCAAACGGAAGAAAATCCCTGAAAAGATTTTTTCTGGAACGGAAGAAGATCGGGAATCTTGGGAGCCAAGGCAGGGGAGCCTTGCTACTGCAACAAAAGACCTTCCAACGGCGCCAGAAACAAGCGTGCTCACGGGAGACTATTCTTGTCTTGATACTCCTCTGCAACGGCACCAGGAATCCTTCTGCTACGGCTATGCCTTTAGGGACTTCCTTAGCAAATATGCAAAGGATTCCCCCGTGGCCTTGGAGCCTTGCGTTGGTGTTCCCTTGAAGCAGAAAGGGTGATGTAGCACAGTAGCGGTAAATATTTCCCTCAGTTTTGAGAACCAAGGTATCGATCTAGTGAAGGATTGTCACAAGTACGTGCACAAACACAAAGAGCTTGCACCCAATGCTATGAAGGGGTTGTCAATCCCTTATAGATTGTTTGCCAAGTGAGAACTGAAAGCAAAAAGAAACAAAGCAAAGTAAAAGCAAAAGTGGAAGCGATAGGTGTGAATAGACCCGGGGGCCGTAGTGTTCACTAGTGGCTTCTCTCATGAAAGCAAGTAGACGGTGGGTGAACGAATTACTGTCGAGTAATTGATTGAACCGTGCAAAGTCGTGACGTTATCTAAGGCGATGATTATATCTATAGGCATCACGTCCAAAACAAGTAGACCGATACTTTCTGCATCTACTACTATTACTCCACACGTCGACCGCTAGCCAACATGCATCTAGTGTATTAAGTCCAAAAGAACAGAGTAACGCCTTAAGCAAGATGACATGATGTAGATGGACAATCTCATATCTACGAAAAAAGCCCATCTTGTTACCCTTGATGGCAACAACATGATGCGTGCCTTGCTGCCCCTTCTGTCACTGGGAAGGTCACCAGACGGTATGAACCCAAAACCAAGCACTTCTCCCATTGCAAGAATCATAGATCTAGTTGGCAAAACAAAACCCAAGACTCAGAGAGACTTACAAGGATATCAAATCATGCATATAAGAAATCAACAAAGACTCAAATATAAATCATAGATAATCTAATCACAAATCCACAATTCATCGGATCTCGACAAACACACCGCCAAACAGGATTACAACGGATAGATCTCCATGAAGATCATGGAGAACTTTGTATTGAAGATCCAAGAGAGAGAGAGAGAGAGAGAGGAAGCCATCTGGCTACTAACTACGGACCTGTAGGTCTGAAGTGAACTACTCACGAGTCATTGGAGGGGCGTTGATGTTAACTAAGAAGCCCTCCAGCTCCAAAGTCCCCTCCGACAGGGCACCGGGAAGGGTCTCCAGATGAGATCTCGCAGAAACGGAAGCTTGCGGCGGCGGAAAAGTGTTTTCGTGGATGCCCCTATTTTTTTCTGTATTTTAGGGAATATATAGGCAAAGGAGCTAGGTCAGGGGGGCGCCAGGGAGGCCACAAGCCTGGTAGCCACCGCCCCCTGGTGGCGGCTACAGGGCTTGTGGGCCCCCTGTGGCTCTTCTACCTTGGCCCTCAAGTCCCCTCATCTTCTTCCGTTCTGGAAAAATTTATTTCGGGGATTTTATTCCATTTGGACTCCGTTCCAAAATCAGATCTGAAAAGAGTCAAAAACGCAGAAAAAACAAGAACTGGCACTTGGCACTGAATTAATAAGTTAGTCCCAGAAAAGATATAAAAGGTACATAAAACATCCAAAGTTGACAAGATAACAACATGAAACCATCAAAAATTGTAGATACGTTTGAGACGTATCAAGCATCCCCAATTTTAACTCCTGCTCGTCCTCGAGTTGGGAAATGATAAAGAATGAATTTTTGATGCTTTCATGCTACCTAGCATAGATGTCCTTTGTAACTCCTCTTATGTGACGTGAATGTTAAGATCCATTAGATTCAAAACAATAGTTTGCTATTGACGTGGAAACAATAATACTTCAAGCAAACTAGCAAGGTAATCATGAACTTTCAAAATAACAAGGCCAAAAGGAAGTTATTCCTACAAAAGCATATAGTCTGGCTATGCTCTATCATCCTTGCACAACAAATTTAAATCATGCAAAACCCCGGTAGTGGCCAAGTAATTGTTTTCACACCTTTACTTTCTCAAACCTTTTCAACTCTCACGCAATACATGAGCGTGAGCCATGGTTTTAGCACTATAAGTGGTGTGGAGTGTGGCGGAGGTTGCAAGACAAACAAGGAGAAGATGGTCACATTAACTAGGCATATCAATGAGCTGTGGAGATGCTCATCAATAGATATCAATGTGAATGAGTAGGGATTGCCATACAAATGATGCACTAGAGCTAAGAGTATGTGAAAGCTCTTAAAGAAAACTAGTGGATGTGCATCCAACTTGCTTGCTCACGAAGACCTAAGGCAAATTTGAGGAAGCCTATCACTGGAATATACAAGCCAAGTTATATAATGAATTTTCCCACTAGCTATATGGTGGTGACAAAACGAGAGACTCTCAATCATGAAGATCATGGTGCTTAATAAGCACAAGTGTGGAAGGATAGTAGCATTGTCCCTTCTCTCTTTTTCTCTCATTTTTTGATGGGCTCTTTGGCCTCTCTTTTTTTTGGTGGGCATCTTTGGCCTCTTTTTATATATGGGCTTCGCTGGCCTGTTTTATTTCCTCACATGGGACAATGCTCCATCAATGATGATCATCACACTTACAACTCAAAACTTACAACAATGATGACTCTATATGGAATGCCATCGGTAGTGTACCGTGATAATGACCTAGCATGGCATAGACATTAATGGAAACATCATGCTAGCTATCTTACGATCATGCAATGGAAATTTATACGTGGTGGCACATGTCATGGTGGTAGTTGCATGCCAATATATCTCGGAATGACTTTGAAAAAGCCATAGTAGGTAGGTATGGTGGCTGTTTTGAGGGAGGCTAATGGTGGGTTTTGTGCACCGGCGAAAGTTGCACGACACTAAGAAGATAGTGATGGTGGAAGGTGAAAGTACATCTAAACCATGGACTCAACATTTATCATGAAGAAATCATATACTTGTTGCAAAAGTTTTAGTAGTTATCGAAACAAAGCATTCAATGCATAGTCCTAGGGGAAGGGTTGGTAGGTATAAACCATCGCGCGATCCCGTCCGCCACACAAAGGATGACAATCAATAGACTAATCATGCCCAGACTTCATCACATAGCGGTTCACCATACGTGCATGCTATGGGAATCACTAACTTCAACACAAGTATTTCTAGATCCACAACACCTTACTAGCATAACTTCAATATTACCACAACCACAACTCAAAACTAATTGAGATGAATCAAACTTCTCTAACTATTCAATGCACATGAAGGTGGAAGTTTTCATATCCCTTTGGATAACTACCCCTTTTTGAGACTACTTTCATAGCATAGATCAACTACCAAGCCACGCACCTCCGTGCTCTAAAAGATATAAGTTAAGCACATTGAGCAAAATCAACTAGCTCAGAAGATATAAGTGAAGCACATGTGAGCTGAATTGTCTACCAAAGAATATAAGTGAAGCTCGACAAAATCACGATGAGTGCATGTCTCTCTCTCTATGTGTGCAGCAAGGATGATTGTGACACAACAAAAATAAAAGACTCCTACGATACAAGACGCTCCAAGCAAAACACATAACATGTGGTGAATAAAAATATAGCCCCAAGTAACGTTACCGATGGATTGAAGATGAAAGAGGGGATGCCTTCCCAGGGCATCCCAAGCTTAGGCTTTTACGGCATCCTTGAATCATCTTGGGGTACCTTGGGCATCCCCAAGCTTGAGATCTTGCCACTCTTTATCTCTTTGTCCATAAGAACTTCACCCAAAACTTGAAAACTTCACAACACGAAACTTAAACGGAAACTCGTGATAACATTAGTATAAGAAAGCAAACCACCACTTCCTTAGGTACTGTAGCAAACTTAAATTCTACTTATGTTGATGTTGGGTTACTGTATTTTCAATCTTCCATGGCTAATACCCCCCGATACTATCCATAGTTTCATCAAAATAAGCAGCCAACTCAACAAAAACAGAATCTGTTAACAGCAGACCAGTCTGTAGCAATCTGTATACTTTGTATACTTCTGTTACTTCCAAAATTCTGAACAATTACGACATTCTGAAGAATCTGCGTAGCAATCAGCAGCAAAAAGAATCAACTCAAAAGCTCTTACATAAAAAAAAGAAAATTATTTTCGTGAGCAGAAAGTTTCTGTCTTTTCCAGCATGACCAAATGATCATCCCCAAGACTAATCATAACGGTTTTGCTTGGCACAAACGCAAAAAGAAACAAAAAAAACACAATCATAACAGAATTATGAAAGTGCGGAAAACACAAAACAGAAAGAAAAAGGATAGATTCGTTGGGTTGCCTCCCAACAAGCGCTATTGTTTAACGCCCTTAGCTAGGCAAAAGGTGATGAAATCATGTATAGTCATCTTTGGTGCTCAAACCATAAGTAGCCCTCATCATAGATTCATAAGGCAATCTTATTTTCTTTCTAGGAAGTGCTCCATGCCCTTCTTTAGAGGAAATTGAAATCCAATATTCCCTTCCTTCATATCGATGATAGCACCAATAGTCCTTAGGAAAGGTCTACCAAGAATAATGGGACATGAAGGATTGCAATCTATGTCAAGTACAATGAAATCCACGGGTACATAGTTCTTGTTTGCAACAATAAGAACTTCATCGATACTTCCCATGGGTTTCTTGACAGTAGAATCCGCAACATGCAAATTAAGAGAACACTCTTCAATCTCATGAAAACCAAGAATGTCACATAAATACTTTGGAATCGCGGAAACACTAGCACCCAAATCATTGCATTCATAGTTTTTTATTTTGGTTTTGATAGTAGGTTCCCACTCATCTTGAAGTTTTCTAGGTATAGAGACTTCTAGTTCGAGCTTCTCTTCAAGAGATTTCATCATAGCATCTACGATAGGAGCGGTAAAGTCTTTGCTTTGGCTATAAGCATGTGGAGAGTTTGCAATGGATTGCATCAAAGAAATGCATTCAAACAAGGAGAAACTATGATAATTGAATTCCTTGAAATCCAAAGTGGGAGTTTTATTACTACCCAAAATTTTGATTTGTACTCCACTCTCCACACCTTTATCACCAAGATAGGTGGACTCCGAATCATTGGGGCGTTTTTCAACCAAAGTGGATTCATATCCAGCCCCTTCATCAATAGGTTTGACACGAGAAAACAAAGATTCAAGAGGAGTCACACCAAGCACTTTAAGATCTTCGTGATTTGCATCACTAGAACGCACCCTTTTAAACCATTCATGCCTAGCGCGAATTTGGGCGGTTCATTCTTTGCTCTCATTCATGTAGACACGCATAGCTTTTAAAGTTTCATCCAAGTTGACCTTGGGAGGAGCACATCAAACTTTCAAAACATCAATATCACAAGACATCCTATCAACGCTCTTAGCCAAATCATCAATTTTGAGTAGTTTTTCCTCAATGGACGCATTGAAAATCTTTTGAGAGTTGATGAACTCTTCGATATTACTCTCTAAATCAGAGGGTAATTTGTTGTGATTTCCATAAGTGTTGTTGTAGGAATTGCCATAATTGTTAGAGGAGTTACTAGGAAAAGGCCTAGGAACGTAGTTTCCTCTAAAAGCATTGTTGTTGCCAAAATTGTTCCTACCAAAAAAATTAACGTCCAAACTAGCGTTGCTACTCTCAATCAAGGAAGATAGTGGCATGTCATTAGGATCTAAAGGAGCATTTCTACTAGCAACCAAATTCCTCAACTCGTCCATCTTAGCACTAAGCGAGTTAATTTATTCTATAGCGTGTACCTTTTTGCTAGCAGGTGACCTTTCAGTGTGCCACTGAGAGTAGTTGGTCATGATATTGTCTAGGAGTTTTGTAGCGTCTCCTAAAGTGATTTACATGAACTTTCCACCTGAGGCGGAGTCCAAGATACTGCGAGAGGCAAAATTCAAGCCAGCGTAAAAGATTTGTATAATCATCCACAAACTCAAGCCATGAGCGGGACAATTTCTAATCGTTAACTTCATCCTCTCCCAAGATTGTGCAACGTGTTCATGATCAAGTTGCTTGAAATTCATGATATCGTTACGTAAGGAGATAATCTTAGCCGGCGGAAAATACTTGGATATGTAAGCATCTTTGCACTTATCCCAAGAATCGATACTATTTTTAGGCAAAGAAGAAAACCAAGTTTTTGCGCGATCTCGCAACGAGAAAGGAAAAACCTTCAACTTAATCACGTCATTATCCACATCTCTTTTATTTTGCATATCGCAAAGCTCAATGAAGGTATTGAGATGGGATGCGGCATCTTCACTAGGAAGGCCAGAGAATTGCTCTTTCATAAGAAGATTCAGCAAAGCTGCGTTGGTTTCATACGATTGCGCACTAGTGGCGGGAGCAATCGGAGTACTAATAAAATCATTATTATTGGTACTCGAGAAGTCGCAAAGTTTGGTGTTTTCAGCCATGATGACTTCAACAAACAAACAAGCACACAAGCAAGCAAGAAAACCGACAAAGGAAAACGGCAAAAAGGCAAAAGAAAAAGGCAAAGGAAAAAGGCAAAAGAAAATGGCAAAGGAGAAAGGCAAATGAAAACGGCAAAGGAGAAAGGCAAATGAAAACGGAAAATGTGAAGTGGGGGAGAGGAAAACGAGAGGCAACTGGCAAAAACGGTAAATGCAAGAGATGAGTTTGTGAGACCTACTTGGATAGATCTCTCCTTCCCAGGCAACGACGCCAAAAATACTTCTGCTACTGCAACAAAAGACCTTCCAACGATGCTAGAAACAAGCGTGCTGATGGGAGACTATTATTGTCTTGATACTCCTCAGCAACGGCAACAGGAATCCTTCTGCTACGGCTACGCCTTTAGGGACTTCCTTGGCAAATATGCAAAGGATTCTCCCGTGGGCTTGGAGCATTGCGTTGGTGTTCCCTCGAAGCGGAAAGGGTGATGTAGCACAACGGCGGTAAGTATTTCCCTCAGTTTTGAGAAACAAGGTATCGATCCAGTGAAGGATTGTCACAAGTACCTGCACAAACACAAAGAGCTTGCACCCAATGCTATGAAGGGGTTGTCAATCCCTTATAGATTGTTTGCCAAGTGAGAACTGAAAGTAAAAATAAACAAAGAAAAAAAGAAACAAAGCAAAGTAAAAGGGAAAGTGGAAATGATAGGTGTGAATAGACCCGGGGGCCGTAGTGTTCACTAGTGGCTTCTCTCATGAAAGCAAGTAGACGCTGGGTGATCGAATTACTGTCGAGCAATTGATAGAACCGCGCAAAGTCGCGACGTTATCTAAGGCAATGATTATATCTATAGGCATCACATCCAAAACAAGTAGACCGATACTTTCTGCTCTACTACTATTACTCCACACGTCAACCGCTATCCAGCATGCATCTAGTGTATTAAGTCCAAAAGAACAGAGTATCGCCTTAAGCAAGATGACATGATGTATATGGACAATCTCATATCTACGATAAAAGCCCATCTTGTTACCCTTGATGGCAACAAAACGATGCGTGCCTTGCTGCCCCTTCTGTCACTCGAAAAGGTCACCACACGGTATGAACCCAAAACCAAGCACTTCTCCCATTGCAAGAATCATAGATCTAGTTGGCCAACCAAAACCCAAGACTCGGAGAGACTTACAAGGATATCAAATCATGCATATAAGAAATCAGCAAAGACTCAAATATAAATGATAGATAATCTGATCACAAATCCACAATTCATTGGATCTCGACAAACACACCGCCAAAGAGGATTACATCGGATAGATCTCCATGAAGATCATGGAGAACTTTGTATTGAAGATCCAAGAGAGAGAGAGAGGAAGCTATCTAGCTACTAACTACGGACCCGTAGGTCTGAAGTGAACTACTCACGAGTCATTGGAGGGCGATGATGTTGATGAAGAAGCCCTCCAGCTCCAAAGTCCCCTCCGGCAGGGCACCGGGAAGGGTCTCCAAATGAGATCTCGCGGAAACGGAAGCTTGCGGTGGCGGAAAAGTGTTTTCGTGGATGCCCCTATTTTTTCCTGTATTTTAGGGAATATATAGGCGAAGGAGCTAGGTCAGGGGGGCGCCAGGGAGGCCACAAGCCTGGTAGCCACCGCCCCCTGGTGGCGGCTACATGGCTTGTGGGCCCCTTGTGGCTCACCTGCCTTGGCCCTCAAGTCTCCTGATCTTCTACCGTTTTGGAAAATTTTATTTCGGGGATTCTATTCCATTTGGACTGCGTTCCAAAATCAGATCTGAAGAGAGTCAAAAACACAGAGAAAACAAGAACTGGCACTTGGCACTGAATTAATAAGTTAGTCCCAAAAAAATATAAAAGGTACATAAAACATCCAAAGTTGACAAGATAACAACATGAAACCATAAAAAATTATAGATACGTTTGAGACGTATCAAGCCTCAGGGGCCCCACAAGCTCCCACCCCGAGGCCAGGGGGAGGCCGCGCCATCCAGGCTTGTGGGCCCCATGGACGCCCTTTGCCCTAGGTATTTCACCTATATATTCCCATAAATTACATAAAAAAATCAGGAGATCATCGAAAGTACTTTTCTGCCGCCGCAAGCTTCTGTCTCCGCAAGATCCCATCTGGGGCACGTTCTAGTGCCCTACCGGAGGGGGGTATTCGGACACGGAGGGTTCTCCATCAAAACCATGACCTCTTCGATGATGCGTGAGTAGTTCACCATAGACCTACGGGTCCATAGTTAGTAACTAGATGGCTTCTTCTCTCTCTTGGATCTTCATTACAAACTTCTCCATGATCTTCATGGAGATCTATCCTATGTAATCTTTTTTGCGGTGTGTTTGTCGAGATCCGATGAATTGTGGATTTATGATCAGATTATCTATGAATCTTATTTGAGTTTCTTCTGATATCTCTTATGCATGATTTCATATCCTTGTAATTCTCTTCGAGTTGTGGGTTTTGTCTGGCCAACTAGATCTATGATTCTTGCAATGGGAGAAGTGCTTGGTTTTGGGTTCATATCGTGCGGTGACCTCACCCAGTGATAGAAGGGGTAGCGGGGCATGCATCGTGTTTTTGCCATCAAGGGTAAAAATATGGGGTTTTCATCATTGGTTTGAGATTATCCCTCTACATCATGTCATCTTGCTTAAAGCGTTACTCTGTTTGTCATGAACTCAATACACTAGATACATGGTGGATAGCGGTCAACGTGTGGAGTAATAGTAGTAGATGCAGAAAGTATCGGTCTACTTGTCTCGGACGTGATGCCTATATGTATGATCATTGCCTTAGATATCGTCATGACTTTGCGCGGTTCTATCAATTGCTCGGCAGTAATTTGTTCAGCCACCGTAACACTTGCTATTTTGAGAGAAGCCTCTAGTGAACACTATGGCCCCCAGGGTCTACTCCATGCCATATTTTCAGCCTTACACTTTTTTTTACTTCGTTGCACTTTCGGCCTTCAGATCTCACTTTGCAGACAATCTTGTAGGGATTGACAACCCCTTTGAAGCGTTGGGTGCAAGCTTGTTTGTGTTTGCGCACGTACTCTGGACTTGACGAGACCCTCCTTCTGGATCGATACCTTGGTTCTCAAACTGAGGGAAATACTTACTGCTCCTTTGCTGCATCACCCTTTCCTCTTCAAGGGAAAAACCAACGCAAGCCCAGCCTTTGTCAACGTGTCAATTTCTGGCGCTGCTGTCTGTGGGATAGCAGAAGAATTTCTGGCGCCATTGCCGAGGAGGAAGATCAAGTCAAGAACTCATCCAAGTAGGTGTCGCAAACTCATCTCTTGCATTTACTTTGTTTGCCAGTTGCCTCTCGTTTTCCTGTCCCCCAATTCACCAATTTGCCTTTTTCGTTCGCCTTTTCGTTCGCCCTTTTTCTCGCCTGCTCTTTGTTTGCTTGTGTGCTTGCTTGCATGCTGAAGTTACCATGAACAAAAACACCAAACTTTGTGACTTCTAGAATACTAATAATAATGATTTTATTAGTACTCCGATTGCTCCCGCCACTAGTGCGGAGTCATACGAAATAAATGCCGCTTTGCTGAATCTTGTTATGAAAGAGAAATTCTTTGGCCTTCCTAGTGAAGATGCCACATCCCATCTCAATACCTTCATTGAGCTTTGCGATATGCAAAATAAAAAAGATGTGGATAATGACGTGATTAAATTGAAGCTTTTTCCTTTCTCGTTGCGAGATCGCGCAAAAACTTGGTTTTCTTCTTTGCCCAAAAATAGTATCGATTCTTGGGATAAGTGCAAAGATGCTTATATATCCAAGTATTTTCCGCCGGCTAAGATCATCTCTCTCCGTAATGATATCATGAATTTCAAGCAACTTGATCAAGAACATGTTGCACAAACTTGGGAGAGAATGAAATTAATGATTAGAAATTCTCCCGGTCATGGCTTGAGCCTTTGGACGATTATTCAAATCTTTTACGCTGGCTTGAATTTCACTTCTAGAAATATCTTCGACTCCGCCTCAGGTGGAACGTTCATGGAAATCACGTTAGGGGAAGCCACAAAGCTCTTAGACAACATCATGACAAACTACTCTCAATGGCACACTGAAAGGTCACCTACTAGTAAGAAGGTACACGCTATAGAAGAAATTAACTCGTTGAGTGCTAAGATGGATGAGTTAATGAATTTGGTTGCTACTAGAAGTGCTCCTTTGGATCCTAATGACATGTCTTTGTCTTCTTTGATTGAGAGTAGCAACGCTAGCTTGGACGTTAATTTTGTTGGTAGGAATAACTTTGGCAACAACAATGCCTTTAGAGGAAACTATGTTCCTAGGCCTTTTCCTAGTAACTCCTCTAATAACTTTGGCAACTCCTACAACAATACTCATGGAAATTACAATAGATTACCCTCTGATATAGAGAGTAATATCAAAGAGTTCATCAACTCTCAAAAGATTTTCAATGCGTCCATAGAGGAAAAGCTACTCAAAATTGACGATTTGGCTAAGAGCGTGGATAGAATTTCTTGTGATGTTGATGCTTTGAAAGTTAGATGTGCTCCTCCCCAAATCAACATGGATGAAACTTTGAAATCTATGCGTGTTTCCATGATTGAGAGCCAAGAAAGAACCGCCCAAATTCGTGCTAGACATGAATGGCTTAAAAAGACGTGTTCTCGTGATGAGAATCACGAAGATCTTAAAGTTCTTGGTGTGACTCCCATTTAATCTTTGTTTTCTTGTGTCAAACCTAATGATTATGGGGCTGGATATGAATCCACTTTGATTGAAAAGTGCCCCAATGATTCGGAGTCCATCTATCTTGATGCTAAAAGCATTAAAAGTGGAGTAGAAGACGTTAAAACTTTGAGTAGTAATGAAATTACTACCATGGATTTCAAGGAATTCAATTATGATAGTTGCTCCTTGATTGAATGCATTTCTTTGATGCAATCCATGTTGAACTCTCCACACGCTTATAGCCAAAACAAAGCCTTTACCGATCATATCGTCGAAGCTATGATAAAATCTCTTGAAGAGAAACTTGAATTGGAAGTCTCTATCCCTAGAAAGCTTCATGATGAGTGGGAACCTACCATCAAAATCAAAATCAAAAACTATGAGTGCAATGCTTTGTGTGATTTGGGTGCTAGTGTTTCTGCAATTCCAAAGTCTTTATGTTATGTTCTGGGTTTTAATGAGATTGAAGAGTGTTCTCTTAATTTGCATCTTGCTGATTCTACTATCAAGAGACCAATGGGAAGGATCAATGATGTTCTTATTATTGCAAATAGGAACTATGTACCCGTGGATTTCATTGTGCTTGACATTGATTGCAATCCTACATGCCCCATTATTCTTGGTAGACCTTTCCTAAGGACTATCGGTGCTATCATCGATATGAAGGAAGGGAATATTAGATTTCAATCTCATTTAAGGAAAGGCATAGAACACTTTCCTAGAAAGAAAATAAGATTGCCTTATGAATCCATGATGAGGGCCACTTATGGTTTGAGCACCAAGGATGACGATACGTGATTCTATCGCTTCTGTGCCTAGCTAAGGGCGTTAAACAATAGCGCTTGTTGGGAGGCAACCCAAGGAATTTATCCTTTTCTTTCTGTTTTGCTGCGTCCACACTTTCATAATTCTGTTGTGATTGTGTTTTTTGTGTTTCTGTTTTGTTCGAGCCAAGCAAAGCCTATATGACTAGTCTTGGTAATGGTTGTTTGATCCTGCTGGAAAAAAGCAGAAACTTTTCGCTCGTGAGATGATTTTGCATTTTTATTCAGAAAGAGACTTTGAGATGATTCTTTTTGCTGCTGATGGATATGCCTTTTTCCCAGTCCGTCATAATTTTTCAGATTTTTTGAGGTACCAGAAGTATACGAAGTATACAGATTGCTACAGACTGGTCTGTTTTTGACAAATTCTGTTTTTGTTCAGTTGGTTGCTTGTTTTGATGAAACTATGGTTAGTATCGGGGAGTACTAGGCATGGAAAAGTGAGAATACAGTATCCCATCATCAATATAGATAGAATTCATGTTTTCTACAGTACCAAAAGAAGTGGTAGTTTGTTTTCTTGTACTAATGTTATTACAAGTTTATGTTTAAGTTTTAGGTGATGTTCTCACGGACAAAGAGAGAAGGAGTGGAAAGAGCTCAAGCTTGGGGATGCCCAAGGCATCCCAAGCCAAATTTAAGGACAGCAAAAAGCCTAAGCTTGGGGATGCCCCGGGAAGGCATCCCCTCTTTCGTCTTCAATCCATCGGTAACATTACTTGGAGCTATATTTTTATTCACCACGTGATATGTGTTTTGCTTGGAGCGTCTTGTATCATAGGAGTCTTTTCTTTTTGTTTGGTCACAATCATCCTTGCTGCACACCTTTTTGAGATAGAGATACATGCACTCATCGTGATTTTTCTAGAATGCTCATAGTTCTTCACTTATATCTTTTGAGCTAGATACTTTTGCTCTTGTGCTTCACTTATATCTTTAGAGCACGGCGGTGCGTGATTTGGTAATTGGCTTATGCTATGAAAGTAGTCCCAAATGTGCTAGGTACCCAAAGAGGATGCAAAAACCTCCATCTTCATGTGCATTGAGTAGAAAGAGAAGTTTCAATTCCTCTCAATTAGTTTTGAGACGTGGATTCGGTAATATTGAGAGTTATGTTAGTAGGGTGTTGTGAATCTAGAGATACTTGTGTTGGAGTTAGTGATTCCCGTAGCATGCACGTATAGTGAACCGCTATGTTAGGAAGTTGGAGCATAATTGATCTGTGGATTGTCATCCTTTGTGTTGAGGTCGGGATCGCGCGATGGTTTACACCTACCAACCCTTCCCCTCGGAGTATGCGTTTAGCACTTTGTTTCGATTACTAATAAAAAATTTCGTAATAAGTATGTGAATTCTTCATGACTAATGTGAGCCCATGGTATAGATGCACTTTCAACTTCCACCTTTGCTAGCCTCTCTAGTGCCACGCAATTCTCGCCGGTGCACAAACCCACCAAATTCCTTCCTCAAAACAGCCACCATATCTACCTACTATGGCATTTTCATAGCCATTCCGAGATATATTGCCATGCAACTCCCACCGTTCCGTCGCATGACTTGTGCCGTCACTCTCATATTGCCATTGCATGATCGTAAGATAGCTAGCGAGATGTTTCAACGTCATACGCCATGCTAGATCGTTGCACATCCCGGTACACTGCCGGAGGCATTTCCTATGGAGTCATCATCATTGTGATCTTTGAGCTATGAGTAAATAAAATTGTGATGATCATCATTATTAGAGCATTGTCCCATGTGAGGAAAAAAAAATAGAGGCCAAAGAGCCCAAAAACAAAAAAAAGAGAAAAAAGAGAGGCCAAAGAGCCCAAATAAAAAAAAAGAAATGAGAGAAAAAGAGAGAAGTGACAATGCTACTATCTTTTTCCAGACTTGTGCTTCATGTTAGCACCATGTTCTTCATGATTGAGAGCTTCTTGCTTTGTCACTACCATATGCTAGTGGTAATCTTCATTTTATAACTTGGCTTGTATATTCCAATGATGGGCTTCCTCAAAATTACCCTAGGTCTTCGTGAGCAAGCAAGTTGGATGCACACCCACTAGTTTTCCTTTTGAGCTTTCACATACTTATAGCTCTAGTGCATCCTTTGTATGGCAATCCCTACTCATTCACATTCATATCTATTAATGGGCATCTCCGTAGCCTATTGATACGCCGAGTCAGTGTGACCATCTCCTCTTTTTTGTCTCACAACCACCACAACACTCTATTCCACTTATAGTGCTATATCCATGGCTCGCGCTCATGTATTGCGTGATAGTTATAATTTTTTTGAGAAAGTAAGAGTGCAAAAATAATTACTTGGCCAATTCCGGGGTGGTGCATGATTTACATTAGTTGTGTGAGGATGATGGAGCATAGCCATACTATATGATTTTGTAGGGATAACATTCTTTGGCCTTGTTATTTTGAAAGTTCATGATTACTTTGCTAGTTTGCTTGAAGTATTAATGTTTTCATGTCAATAGCAAACTATTGTTTTGATTCTTACGGATCTGAACATTCATGTCACGTGAAATAAGTTGCAAAGGACAACTATGCTAGGTAGCATTCCACATCAAAAATTCATTCTTTATTACTTCCGTACTCGAGGACGAGCAGGAGTTAAGCTTGGAGATGCTTGTTACGTCTCCAACGTATCTATAACTTTTGATGGTTTCATGCTATTATCTTGTCAAACTTTGGATGTTTTGTATGCCTTTTATATATTTTTTGGGACTAACTTATTAACTCAGTGCCAAGTGCCAGTTCCTGTTTTTTCCATGTTTTTGACCCCTTTCGGAGGAGATTTTGAAACGGAGTCCAAACGGAAGAAAATCCGCAAAAAGATTTTTTCTGGAACGGAAGAAGATCGGGAAGCTTGGGAGCCAAGGCAGGGGAGCCTCAGGGGCCCCACAAGCCCCCACCCCGCGGCCACGGGGAGGCCGTGCCATCCAGGCTTGTGGGCCCCGTGGACGCCCTTTGCCCTAGGTCTTTCACCTATATATTCCCATAAATTCGAGAAACAATCACGAGATCATCGAAAGTACTTTTCCGCCACCGCAAGCTTCTGTCTCTGCAAGATCCTATCTGGGGCATGTTCTGGTGCCCTACCGGAGGGGGAGATTCAGACACGGAGGGCTTCTCCATCAACACCATGACCTCTCTGATGATGCGTGAGTAGTTCACCATAGACCTACGGGTCCATAGTTAGTAACTAGATGGCTTCTTCTCTCTCTTGGATCTTCAATACAAAGTTCTCCATGATCTTCATGGTGATCTATCCGATGTAATCTTCTTTTATGGTGTGTTTGTCGAGATCTGATGAATTGTGGATTTATGGTCAGATTATCTATGAATCTTATTTGAGTTTCTTCTGATCTCTCTTATGCATGATTTCATATCCTTGTAATTATCTTCGAGTTGTGGGTTTTGTTTGGCCAACTAGATCTATGATTCTTGCAATGGGAGAAGTGCTTGGTTTGGGGTTCATACCGTGCGGTGACCACACCCAGTGACAGAAGGGGTAGCGAGGCACGCATCGTGTTGTTGCCATCAAGGGTAAAAAGATGGGGCTTTCATCATTGGTTTGAGATTACCCCTCTACATAATGTCATCTTGCTTAAAGCGTTACTCTGTTCGTCATGAACTCAATACACTAGATGCATGCTGGATAGGAGTCGATGTGTGGAGTAATAGTAGTAGATGCAGAAAGTATCGGTCTACTTGTCTCGGACGTGATGCCTATATGTATGATCATTGCCTTAGATATCGTCATGACTTTGCGCGGTTCTATCAATTGCTCGGCAGTAATTTGTTCACCCACCGTAACACTTGCTATTTAGAGAGAAGCCTCTAGTGAACACTATGGCCCCCAGGGTCTACTCCACACCATATTTTCAGCCTTACACTTTTTACTTCGTTGCACTTTCCGCCTTCAGATCTCACTTTGCAAAAAATCTTGAAGGGATTGACAACCCCTTTGAAGCATTGGGTGCAAGCTTGTTTGTGTTTGCGCAGGTACTCTAGACTTGACGAGACCCTCCTTCTGGATCGATACCTTCTTTCTCAAACTAAGGGAAATACTTACTGCTCCTGTGCTGCATCGCCTTTCCTCTTCAAGGGAAAAACCAACACAAGTCTAGCCTCTGTCAACGTGTCAATTTCTGGCACTGTTGTGTGTGGGATAGCAGTCCCCTGATCCGCCAAACTTGAGAATGAGCTCCCGATACCGAGTGCCCGCGTTGAAAGCACACACGACCTTGTGCTCAGTGACATTATCAATGGTGTTGTGAAGTGTGGTCCATCGCTGGATGTACTCCCTAAGATCCCGTTGCTCTTCTGGACACAATTTGCAGCTCCATCAGGCTGATTGGGCGCTTGTATGTGCCCTCGAAGGTCTTGAACACTCGAACGAGATCGCCCCAACTGTGTATACTGTTGGAGCGCAGCTGGTTGAGCCACGCCCTCGTGGACCCCTCCAACATGAGGGGCAGATGCTTCATAGCAACATAATCGCTACCGCTGCCGATTTGGACGGCCACTCGGTTGTCTTCCAGCCAGGTCACTCGCTTTTACTCGCCGTTGAACTTACCGATCCCCGTGGCCAACCGGTAGTTGGAGGAGATTTTGGCCTCTTAGATGTGTCAGCCGAAGCACTCGACGCGGGGCACTCCCCGGCCAACTCGCTGTCGATCAACCACATGTTGCGTGATTATGGACCGAGCGTTGAACTGGGAGGCCTGATAGTTGTCGCCCTCATTACCCCGATGCTGATTGGGGCTTGGCCTGCGGTCATGAGGACAGCGACCGAGTGAGCCACTCCCCTGGGGGGTGACCTTCTTCGGTCTCGATGACCTTGCCTCCAGTCTCCATGCGGGCCTCTCGGAAGAGGAGGGGACCTTTGGTGCCGTGTGTGCACGTGCGTGCTATGAGCCGACTGCACGGTGTCTGCCTGGAAGGACTTACTGTGAATGCGATGCCATGATTGCGACACTGCAGAATTCTGCTGCAGATCAGTCTTCAACGGAGCCTGAATTTACTAAATGCCTTCCCTGACCGCGCTGCAACTCGGCTAAATTACATCAGCTATTCGAGTGGCTACGACCAGGTTCAACAGAGGTGTCCGCATCACCTCGATGTGCCGACGACGGTCGTTCTAAAACAACGGCCTGGGACTGTGGATGGAGCTTGGCTGGTCCCTCGCGGCCCGAGCATCGAGCGAATGCTGGAGTCACTTGAGGCGTTTGCGCTCGACCATATTGGCCAGACGCGCGTTCTCCAGTGCGATCTCCTCCGGGGTGTTCCCGGTGATGGAGTGAGGAGAACTTGATCGCTCCTCCGCTGAAGTTCCTCCCACAGCTGCTCGGTGAGCGGCTGCGGAACGTGGTGGCTGCTGTCGTCGTGGCGACGCTCTCCAGCATCTGATACGTCTCCAACGTATCTATAATTTTTGATGGTTTCATGCTATTATCTTGTCAAACTTTGGATGTTTTGCATGCCTTTTATATATTTTTTGGGACTAACTTATTAACTCACTGTGAAGTGCCAGTTCCTGTTTTTTCCATGTTTTTGACCCCTTTCAGAGGAGATTTTGAAACGGAGTCCAAACGGAAGAAAATCCCCGAAAAGATTTTTTCTGGAAATAAAGAAGATCGGGGAGCTTGGGAGCCAAGGCAGGGGAGCCCCAGGGGCCCCACAAGCCCCCACCCCGTGGCTAGGGGGGAGGACGCGCTATCCAGGCTTGTGGGCCCCCTGAGTGTCCCCTCACCTAGGGGTTGCGCCTATAAATTCCCTAAAAATCCCAAAAAAATCAGGAGATCATCGAAAGTACTTTTCCGCCGCCGCAAGATCCCATCTGGGGCACGTTCTGGTGCCCTGCCAGAGGGGGATTCGGACACGGAGGGCTTCTTCATCAACACCATGACCTATCCGATGATGCGTGAGTAGTTCACCATAGACCTACGGGTCCATAGTTAGTAACTAGATGGCTTCTTCTCTCTCTTGGATCTTCAATACAAAGTTTTCCATGATCTTCATGGAGATCTATCCGATGTAATCTTCTTTTGCGGTGTGTTTGTCGAGATCTGATGAATTGTGGATTTGTGATCAGATTATCTATGAATCTTATTTGAGTTTCTTCTGATCTCTCTTATGCATGATTTCATATCCTTGTAATTCTCTTCGAGTTGTGGGTTTTGTTTGGCCAACTAGATCTATGATTCTTGCAATGGGAGAAGTGGTTGGTTTTGGGTTCATACTGTGCGATGACCTCACCCAGTGACAGAACGGGTAACGAGGCACGCATCGTGTTTTTGCCATCAAGGGTAAAAATATGGGTTTTTCATCATTGGCTTGAGATTATCCCTCTACATCATGTCATCTTGCTTAAAGCGTTACTCTGTTCGTGATGAACTCAATACACTAGATGCATGCTGGATAGTGGTCGATGTGTGGAGTAATAGTAGTAGATGCACAAAGTATCGGTCTACTTGTCTCGGATGTGATGCCTATATGTATGATCATTGCCTTAGATATCATCATGACTTTGCGCGGTTCTATCAATTGCTCGACAGTAATTTGTTCATCCACCGTGATACTTGCTATTTTGAGAGAAGCCTCTAGTGAACACTATGGCCCAGAGGGTCTACTCCACACCATATTTTCAGCCTTACACTTTTTACTTCATTGCACTTTCCGCCTTCAGATCTCACTTTGCAAACAATCTTGAAGGGATTGACAACCCCTTTGAAGCGTTGGGTGCAAGCTTGTTTGTGTTTGCACAGGTACTATGGACTTGACGAGACCCTCCTTCTGGATCGATACCTTGGTTCTCAAGCTGAGGAAAATACTTACTGCTCCTGTGCTGCATCACCCTTTCCTCTTCAAGGGAAAAACCAACGCAAGCCCAGCCTGAGTCAACGTGTCAATTTCTGGCGCTGTTTTCTTTGGGATAGCAGAAGAATTTCTGGCACCGTTGCCGGGGAGGAAGATCAAGTCTAGAACTCATCCAAGTAGGTGTCTCAAACTCATCTCTTGCATTTAGTTTGTTTGCGACTTTCATCTTGTTTTCCTCTCCCCGACTTCCCCAATTTGCCTTTTTCGTTCGCCTTTTCGTTCGCCCTTTTTCTCGCCTGCTCTTTGTTTGCTTGTGTGCTTGCTTGCTTGCTGAAGTCACCATGAACGAAAACACCATACTTTGTGACTTCTCAAATACTAATAATAATGATTTTATTAGTACTCCGATTGCTCCCGCAACTAGTGCGGAGTCATACGAAATCAATGCCGCTTTGCTGAATCTTGTTATGAAAGAGCAATTCTCTGGCCTTCCTAGTGAAGATGCTGCATCCCATCTCAATACCTACATTGAGCTTTGCGATATGCAAAAGAAAAAAGATGTGGATAATGACGTGATTAAACTGAAGCTTTTTTCCTTTCTAGTTGCGAGATCGCGCAAAAACTTGGTTTTCTTCTTTGCCCAAAAATAGTATCGATTCTTGGGATAAGTGCAAAGATGCTTCTATATCCAAGTATTTTCCACCGGCTAAGATCATCTCTCTCCGTAATGATATCATGAATTTCAAGCAACTTGAGCATGAACATGTTGCACAAGCTTGGGAGAGAATGAAATTAATGATTAGAAATTGTCCTGCTCATGGCTTGAGCCTTTGGATGATTATTCAAATCTTTTACGCTGGCTTGAATTTCGCTTCTAGAAATATCTTGGACTCCACCTCAGTTGGAACGTTCATGGAAATTACGTTAGGGGAAGCCACAAAGCTCTTAGACAACATCATGACAACCTACTCTCAATGGCAGACTGAAAGGTCACCTACTAGTAAGAAGGTACACGCTATAGAAGAAATTAACTCGTTGAGTGCTAAGATGGATGAGTTAATGAATTTGGTTGCTACTAGAAGTGCTCCTTTGGATCCTAATGAGATGCCTTTGTCTTCTTTGATTGAGAGTAGCAACGCTAGCTTGGATGTTAATTTTGTTGGTAGGAATAACTTTGGCAACAACAATGCCTTTAGAGGAAACTATGTTCCTAGGCCTTTTCCTAGTAACTCCTCTAATAACTTTGGCAACTCCTACAACAATACTCATGGAAATTACAATAGATTACCCTCTGATCTAGAGAGTAATATCAAAGAGTTCATCAACTCTCAAAAGATTTTCAATGCGTCCATAGAGGAAAAACTACTCAAAATTGACGATTTGGCTAAGAGCATGGATAGTATTTCTTGTGATGTTGATGCTTTGAAAGTTAGATGTGCACCTCCCAAAATCAACATGGATGAAACTTTGAAAGCTATGCGTGTTTCCATGATTGAGAGCCAAGAAAGAACCGCCCAAATTCGTGCTAGACATGAATGGCTTAAAAAGGCGTGTTCTCGTGATGAGAATCACGAAGATCTTAAAGTGCTTGGTGTGACTCCCATTGAATCTTTGTTTTCTTGTGTCAAACCTAATGATTATGGGGCTGGATATGAATCCACTTTGGTTGAAAAGTGCCCCAATGATTCGGAGTCCATCTATGTTGATGCTAAAAGCATTAAAAGTGGAGTAGAAGATGTTAAAACTTTGAGTACTAATGAAATTTCTACCATGGATTTCAAGGAATTCAATTATGATAGTTGCTCCTTGATTGAATGCATTTCTTTGATGCAATCCATGTTGAACTCTCCACACGCTTATAGCCAAAACAAAGCCTTTACCGATCATATCGTCGAAGCTATGATAAAATCTCTTGAAGAGAAACTTGAATTGGAAGTCTCTATCCCTAGAAATCTTCATGATGAGTGGGAACCTACCATCAAAATCAAAATCAAAAACTATGAGTGAAATGCTTTGTGTGATTTGGGTGCTTGTGTTTCTGCGATTCGAAAGTCTTTATGTGATGTTTTGGGTTTTAATGAGATTCAAGAGTGTTCTCTTAATTTGCATCTTGCTGATTCTAGTGTCAAGAAACCCATGGGAAGGATCAATGATGTTATTATTATTGCAAATAGGAACTATGTACCTGTGGATTTTATTATGCTTGACATTGATTGCAATCCTACATGCCCCATTATTCTTGGTAGACCTTTCCTAAGGACTATCAGTGCTATCATTGATATGAAGGAAGGGAATATTAGATTTCAATTTCCTTTAAGGAAGGGCATGGAACACTTTTCTAGAAAGAAAATAAGATTGCCTTATGAATCCATGACCAGGGCCACTTATGGTTTGAGCACCAAAGACGACGATACGTGATTCTATCGCTTCTATGCCTAGCTAACGGCGTTAAACAATAGCGCTTGTTGGGAGGCAACCCAATGAATTTATCTTCTTCTTTCTGTTTTGTTGCGTCCACACTTTCATAATTCTGTTGTGATTGTGTTTTTGTGTTTCCTTTTTGTGTTTGAGCCAAGCATAGCCTTTATGACTAGTCTTGGTAATGGTTTATTGATCATGCTGGAAAAAAACAGAAACTTTTCGCTCACGAGATGATTTTTCATTTTTATTCAGAAAGATATTTTGAGTTGATTATTTTTACTGCTGATTTATATGATTTTTGCCCAGGCCATCGTAAGTTTTCATATTTTTGAGGTACCAGAAATATACGAAGTATACAGATTTCTACAGACTAGTCTGTTTTTGACAGATTCTGTTTTTGTTGAGTTGGTTGCTTGTTTTGATGAAACTATGGTTAGTATCGGGGGGTACTAGCCATGGAAAAGTGAGAATACAGTAGCCCACCATCAATATATATGGAATTCAAGTTTGCTACAGTACCAAAAGAAGTGGTAGTTTGTTTTCTTGTACTAATGTTATCACAAGTTTCTGTTTCAGTTTTGTGTTGTGAAGTTTTCAAGTTTTGGGTGATGTTCTCATGGAATAAGAGATAAGGAGTGGAAAGAGCTCAAGCTTGAGTATGCCCAAGGCACCTCAAGCCAAATTCAAGGACACCAAAAAGCCTAAGCTTGGGGATGCCCCGGGGAGGCATCCCCTCTTTCGTCTTCAATCCATCGGTAACATTACTTGGAGCTATATTTTTATTCACCACATCATATGTGTTTTGCTTGGAGTGTCTTGTATCATAGGATTCTTTTCTTTTTGTTTCGTCATAATCATCCTTGGTGCACACCTTTTTGAGAGAGAGAGACATGCACTCATCGTGATTTTGCTAGAATGCTCATAGTGCTTCACTTATATCTTTTGAGCTAGATACTTTTGCTCTTGTGCTTCACTTATATCTTTACAGCACGGCGGTGCGTGATTTGGTAGTTGGCTTATGCTATGAAAGTAGTCCCAAATGTGCTAGGTACCCAAAGAGGATGCAAAAACCTCCATCTTCATGTGCATTGAGTAGAAAGAGAAGTTTCGATTCCTCTCAATTAGTTTTGAGACGTGGATTCGGTAATATTGGGAGTTATGTTAGTAGGCTGTTGTGAATTTAGAGATACTTGTGTTGGAGTTAGTGATTCCCGTAGCATTTATGTATGGTGAACCTCTATGTTAGGAAGTTGAAGCATAATTGATCTATTGATTGTCATCCTTTGGGTTGAGGTCGGGGTCGCGCGATGGTTTACACCTACCAACCCTTCCCGTCGGAGTACGCGCTTAGCACTTTGTTTCGATTACTAATAAAATCTTTCGCAATAAGTATGTGAGTTCTTCATGACTAATGTGAGCTCATGGTATAGATGCACTTTCACCTTCCACCATTGCTAGCCTCTCTATTGCCGCGCAATTCTCGCCGGTGCACAAACCCACCAAATTCCTTCCTCAAAACAGCCACTTTATCTACCTACTATGGCATTTTCATAGCCATTCCGAGATATATTGCCATGCAACTCCCACCGTTCCGTTGCATGACTTGTGCCGTCACTCTCATATTGCCATTGCATGAACGTAAGATAGCTAGCGAGATGTTTCAACGTCATACGCCATGCTAGATCGTTACACATCCCGGTAAACTGCTGGAGGTATTTCCTATGGAGTCATCATCATTGTGATCTTTGAGCTGTTAGTAAATAAAAGTGTGATGATCATCATTATTAGAGCATTGTCCCATGTGAGGAAAAAAAGAGATGCCAAAGAGCCCAAAAACAAAAAAAAAAGAGAGAGAAAAAGAGGCCTAAGAGCCCAAATTAAATAAAAAAAAGAGAAAAGAGAGAAAAAGAGAGAAGGGACAATGCTACTATCTTTTTCCACACTTGTGCTTCATGTTAGCACCATGTTCTTCATGATTGAGAGCTTCTTGATTTGTCACTACCATATGCTAGTGGGAATCTTCATTTTATAACTTGGCTTGTATATTCCAATGATGGGCTTCTCAAAATCGCCCTAGGTCTTCGTGAGCAAGCAAGTTGGATCCACACCCACTAGTTTTCCTTTTGAGCTTTCACATACTTATAACTCTAGTGCATCCTTTGTATGGCAATCCCTACTCATTCACATTGATATCTATTAATGGGCATCTCCATAGACTATTGATACACCGAGTCAGTGTGACCATCTCCCCCTTTTTGTCTCACAACCACCACCACACTCTTTTCCACCTATAGTGCTATATCCATGGCTCGCGCTCATGTATTGCGTGATAGTTATAAAAAGTTTGAGAAAGTAAGAGTGCGAAAACAATTACTTGGCCAATTCCGGGGTTGTGCATGATTTACATTAGTTGTGTGAGGATGATGGAGCATAGCCATACTATATGATTTTGTAGGGATAACATTCTTTGGCCTTGTTATTTTGAAAGTTCATGATTACTTTGCTAGTTTGCTTGAAGTATTACTGGTTTCATGTCAATAGCAAACTACTGTTTTGAATCGTACGGATCTGAACATTCATGTCACGTGAAAGAAGTTGCAAAGGACAACTATGCTAGGTAGCATTCCACATAAAAAATTCATTCTTTGTCACTTCCCTACTAGAGGACGAGCATGAGTTAAGCTTGGGGGTGCTTGATACGCCTCCAAGGTATCTACAATTTTTGATGGTTTCATGCTATTATCTTCTCAAACTTTGGATGTTTTGCATGCCTTTTATATATTATTTGGGACTAACTTATTAACTCAGTGCGAAGTGCCAGTTCCTGTTTTTTCCATGTTTTTGACCCCTTTTAGAGGAGATTTTGAAACAGAGTCCAAACGGAAGAAAATCCCCGAAAAGATTTTTTCTGGAACGGAAGAAGATCGGGGAGCTTGGGAGCCAAGGCAGGGGAGCCCCAGGGGACCCACAAGCTCCCACCCCGCGGCCAGGGGGGAGGCCGCGCCATCCAGGCTTGTGTGCCCCCTGAGCGTCCCCTAACCTAAGGGTTGCGCCTATAAATTCCCTAACAATCCCAAAAAAATCATGAGATCATCGAAAGTACTTTTCCGTCGCCGCAAGCTTCTGTCTCCACAATATCCCATCTGGGGCACGTTCTGGTGCCCTGCCGGAGGGGGGATTCGGACACGGAGGGCTTTTTCATCAACACCATGACCTCTCCAATAATGCGTGAGTAGTTCACCATAGACCTACTGGTCCATAGTTAGTAACTAGATGGATTCTTCTCTCTCTTGGATCTTCAATACAAAGTTCTCCATGATCTTCATGGAGATCTATCCGATGTAATCTTCTTTTGCGGTGTGTTTGTCGAGACCCGATGAATTGTGGATTTATGATCAGAGTATCTAGGAATCTTATTTGTGTTTTTTCCGATCTCTCTTATGCATGATTTCATATCCTTGTAATTCTCTTTGAGTTGTGGGTTTTGTTTGGTCAACTAGATCTATGATTCTTGCAATGGGAGAAGTGCTTGGTTTGGGGTTCATACCGTGTGGTGACCTCACCCAGTGACAGAAGGGGTAGCGAGGTACGCATCGTGTTGTTGCCATCAAGGGTAAAAAGATGGGGTTTTCATCATTGGTTTGAGATTATCCCTCTACATAATGTCATCTTGCTTAAAGCGTTACTCTATTCGTCATGAACTCAATACACTAGATGTATGCTGGATAGCAGTCGATGTGTGGAGTAATAGTAGTAGATGCAGAAAGTATCAGTGTACTTGTCTCGATCGTGATGCCTATATGTATGATCATTGCCTTGGATATCGTCATGACTTTGCATGGTTCTATCAATTGCTCGACAGTAATTTGTTCACCCACCATGATACTTGCTATTTTTAGAGAAGCCTCTAGTGAACACTATGGCCCCAGGGTATACTCCACACCATATTTTCAGCCTTACACTTTTTACTTCGCTGCACTTTCCGCCTTCAGATCTCACTTTGCAAACAATCTGAAGGGATTGACAACCCCTTTGAAGCATTGGGTGCAAGCTTGTTTGTGTTTGCGCAGGTACTCTGGACATGACGAGACCCTCCTTCTAGATCGATACCTTGGTTCTCAAACTGAGGGAAATACTTACTACTCCTGTGCTGCATCACCCTTTCCTCTTTAAGGGAAAAACCAACGCAAGCCCAGCCTCTGTCAACGTGTCAATTTCTCGGGCTGTTGTCTGTGGGATAGCAGAGTCACACTTGGGAGAATTCTCCGCGGCGTAACTTGTGTTGCCTCCCCTGTTGGTTTCGACGATCAAGACCTCGTCGGCACCTCTCCTGGTATCACAATCAGAGTCGCCAAGTGACTCTTTGCTCGATGAAGGGAAGAAGTTGACGGTGGGCTCATCAGAATTGAGCATGTCCACCTGCCCGAAAATGGACTGGTTGGCCATGGCGTGCTTGATCCACCGTTGCATCCGCGAGCGCTAGAGCGCTCGCGGCGAACAACAGTGGGATGTGGGGTGCCGAGTGGTACGACACCGACGGCTGCCAGATCAGGATTCCGTGCACGACTACGCTGAAATGCGACGTACCTCGAGTAGGGAGGGCGTCGGTGTCCTGTGGAGCATCCTACAGCTATGCCGAGTTGTCGACTATGAAGCTGAGGGAACCGAAGAGGATCTCTCCGCCGAGTGTCATTGTCACAACCCTGTTTTTCACCACCAATGTTTTAAGTTGCAAAAATCAGGGCCTGTTAAAACTTTTTCTAATGATGATGTAAATGCTATGAATGTCTTGTATGCATGTATGCTTGTTTGCTTGTTGATCCAAAACCCATAATAATTTTTTTAAATGAATTTCCAAAACCCTTTTCTTTGACACCAGATCACCTCTACCTTGCTTGGGTTACACTACTAGCTCATGATGCCTAGTAGCACTCCCAACCAAAGTTGGTGATCTGAACTCAAATACTATTATTATTTACCAAAAACATTATTTAATGATTTAAAACATTATTTTTCTATTGTAAATACATGTCTGTTTCTAAGGCCAGGAATGATATTCCCACAAGGAAAAATGCTTCTCTGCCTTAGAAAATTCTGAGTAAAATCATGGAAACTCAGAAGGACATATATTTTCCATATATAAGATTTTCAACCCTATTTTATATTATAATTATTTGAGTAAAACCCTAAAAACCATTCTTGTCTGTTTTAACCTTTTCAGATATTTCCAAAGGAAATATTCTAAATAAAATCCCATTAAATTACAGGAGCCTCCCCAAGCCATATTTGGTGCCCACATAAAATCTCACCTTGATCCAAGGTGGGGAAGGTCACCAAATAAGCCTAAAACCATCTCTGTCCAGAGTAGAGTTGGAACAACTCTACATAGCAAAGTTTGTCGAATGGGGCTGAAACTTTCTAGGGGTGTTTGGCACCTCTAATGAGGACTCCACACCAAAAATGAGAATTCCTAGACTCTGTTTAGTCACACTCCCTTTGGATAGGACAGATCTGGCCACTTTCATGCATTTTCAAGTTTACAAAGCTAAACTTGTTCAATGGAGCTCAAAATTGGTGGAAACCCCAACTTTAACCCTAGACCAAACCTGTTAAGTTGCAGTTCCAGTGGTGGAGTGGAAGCACCCCAAACCACTTTCGAACACCTTCTGACAGGAAGGTAAAAACCCACCTAGCCACTGTTTTACCCAATGGCAAAGCCTCAAACTTGGTGTATTAGTGCCTCAGACCAACCTAAACACCCAGTCAACTGGCCCCTCCCTAGTTCAAAGCACAAGTGAGAAGAACCCCAATTTCTGCCACAGATCAGGGCTCACAACACTAGTGAAACATGTCCCCCTTGACCAGCCAGTGCTCTCACTAGCACACAACGGCTAGATACACTCACAGCAACACCCATGACATGAGGGACATGTCTAAAGTGCCCTAGAGCACGCCAGCATGCCGTGGCATGCCAAAACTGCGCTCTGGACGCGCTACAGGGAGCAGCCGAGAAGGGGGCGATGCTTCCAGACGGTTCCAACCTCCCCCGAAGTGTCCAAGACCTCTTCCGACAATCCCTCTATGTAAAGCAGCCGCCAGGGACCCTCCTCTCCCACGCTAGAGCTCGGGCGACGCGTGCCCGCGCGCACCCGACTCGGCCGAGCATGCACAGATGCTGCAGCTCGACCCCATGCACTCTCCCTCTGCGGCCGATGGTTCAGAGCATCCCAAACCACGTCCGGAGACCGTGGTTTCGCAGCTAGCTCCTCACTGTGCACGCACGCGCGCCGCGGTGAGTCACCGCCGCACCGAATCGGCTCACCATCGCGAGCCTATAAATAGGCCTCCCCGACACCTCAGCACCCCTCCAGCAGCCTCTGCACGACCACTAGCTCCCCCCTAGCCACCCAATCGAGCTCGTAGAGCCCCGGTGCTCGAGATCGACCGAGGCCCCTCCGCCTAGGAGCTCCGGTCGATCTCTGGCTACATGCCGGCTCCTGCAACACTCGATCCACTAGAGCACTCCCCTCGACACCAGGAACCTTTCCCCCAACAGCCTCAAGCTTTTCCGTGCACCTAGCTACCAGTTCAACCACTTCCCGAAACCCCTCCGCCACGGCCACCTCGTCGCCGGCAACTCCAAGCCTCTCTGGCACTGTCCCGACCACCTGCACGTAGGCGGAGGCACGCTGAACCCATTCCTGCCCTTAGCTAGGCCCATGGACGACGGTAGCCTCGCCGGAGTTCATCTCCTCCTCCCTGGCCGGAGGTAGGGGAAGAACCCGACAGGTGGGCTCCACCTGTCGGCGTCCTTATGCTGCCCCGCGCGCAGCCACATCCGCTGACCCCAGGGGCCCGCACGTCAGGTTCAAACCTGGCGCGCGCGCGCCTGGCAGCCTGCTGGCTGGCTGGGCCGGCCTGCTTCCCAGGCCAGGCTTTGGCCTTTTTCTTTTATTTTTAAACCTGAGACTAAAATGATTTTTGCAAAAATAACTATCCAGTGGAAAAATATAATTCTTCCACTGATATTTTTCTAAAAATGAGTAGTATTTGATTCTGCCATTGTTTACATTTTTCAAAAACAGAATGTGTTTTATAATAATATAAAGGCATTAAAAGCAATAGTTTGCCCCTATTTAGTAATTATTAAAAATGCTTAGCTAGGAAAAACTAAGAGAAGATATTTTTCAAAGTAACAACCTGAATTTAACCAAGTTTTGCAACATTTTTAAAAGTGGTTTGTGATTTGTTTTTGTGAGAGCTATTTCTTATTTATTCTATTCTCGACGATAGAATTACTGAGTGACGAAGGATTCAGAGCGGAAGACCTCGAAGACCCCGGATACTTAGCTGACCAAGGCAAGCAACCCTTTGACCATGACTTAAGCATATGAATTGATGCATGCTAGAATAGCAAGTACTTTTCCGTTGCATGTGATCATAGTGCCAGTTCATCATTGGTGTGATGGTACCGAAGGCTTCTTCGAAGCACTTACATGATGGTGATGTTATACATATGGCTCCTCGGAGCACAAGCATGATGAGCTTGATCCTACCATCTATGAGGATCATGCTACTAACATGTTGACTAGTAGAGTTAGCGAACCATTGCATGAGCATGATAATGAGTTAAATCAAGAGTTTATGAAAACCCCGTCGGGTGCTACTAATGCCCGAGGGTGATGATGAGTTGGTGGTCACTTTTGGTGAAGTGATGCACCGGTGTTTTGTGTGAGTATGGTTTCGGAAATGGGATTAGATTTATGATGTGTCGACCGTCCCAACCTTACCAGTACGACCACGTTACCCCTTTATGGGACGGGGCTTTGTTGATTACTCTGGTCGGTACTAGCAAAGAGCCACATTACTAGTGGCGCGAGTGATTGTCGTCACTCTCGTGATGGGGTCGTGCCAGGTAGGACGACTATGTCATTATTATGAGTTCCGGGCACACCGTTGGTTCCCGCATGGTTGATACTGTCCAGAGTCGATGCTCGTAAGACGTAAAACATGTGGGCTGGGTACCAATCGAGTGGACCTCTTTGTCTAGTATCGTCAGGGGAAAGATGATGATCGGGTACTTACCTCGGGTATATGTGATATACCGCGAGTCGTGGATGACACGGAAGTTTCTCGGATCTCGTGGGTCCAGCGTACTACCTCTGCAGAGTGTCAAACTATTCGAATAGCCATGTCCACGGTCAAGGACATTTGGGTAATCCTGCTTAAACTACGTCCAGCGTTTCCGCATAAACCAAGTGTGCGTGAGTGTTGGAAAAAGGTGTTGTTATGGAAATAATAATATGACCAAGTTCGGTGACTTGGCATATAGGGTGAACTTGGATGGTTTAGCCCTCAGTTGATACATTGAGGTTATGACAAGTCCGATGACTTGGCATATAGGGTGAACCCGTATGGTTCAACCCCTAGCAGATATGTTGATATTTGTAACCTGTTCTTCAAGAGTAATTCTTTAACTTGATGCATATTCATGATCATTCCACCCAGATGAGTTATACTAGAAATGCATGATATTGTTATCCTTCACTTTCATTGTTCATATCATGGGCTGTTTGCGAGTACATTCAAAGTACTCATTGGCTTGCCACTGGTTATATTATTGGCCAGACAAGGAAGGACCAGAGTTTGGCGATGAGTACGTCTTCAGAGACGGACCTGCGATCTAGGACGCTTCGAAGTCAGAATGCTTGTCGGTGTAGGCTTGATGGCATGGGCACCCGGTTAGCCCTTATGAGTTTCCGCTACCCGTTGTACCCGTTTTCTTTGGCCTTAGGCCCTGTTTGTGAACCTGACCCTTCGGTAATTTGATGTAATGTTCGGTATTTGGATGTAAGACTCTATTATTTAGTATCTGTGTTCAATGAGCATTGATCCTTGGGATCACTGGGCACGGCGATCTCGACTTATCAGTCGGGGTCCCCGTATAACTGGTATTAGAGCCATCCTGACTATAGGAAGCCTTAGGTAGCATGGACGATAGCCGAAAACGATTAGTACACCAGCCTTACACGATTTTGCACCTAAAACCTTCTGATTCTCTCTCTCCTATATCTTGTAGATGGCCGCCGTACCCGAGACGCTTCTGGAGACCGGCTTTCCCCTACTCCTGCTGGATAGTCTCGAGAAGTGCCACGTACGCCGCATGCCCATCTTCCTCTACCACGAGCACTGGGTCAACGCCGACACCAAGGAATATCAGGTGGACGTGATAGTGAAGGCTAACGACTCCCGGACTAGTTGGTTCTTTGAAGGACCACAAATGGGGGAACTGATGCTGGCAGTGGAGACAGCCGCACGAGAGGCGCTCGTGCGTCTCCGCGATATCCTCCCTGAGATGGCTGATGAGCCCGCTACTCGTCACCTACCTTTTCTTAAGGAAGGAGTGGACGGGAGCTGGACGCTCACCCCATCGTTTGAGGACGGGATGCCATTATGGTTCCAGATCTATTTCAGTCTCTCATCCGACACCCTGACGCACCTTCTGGTTAAGGTATCAACGAAGCTTCGCCAAGAACTGCACCAAGTCAAGGGCCTACTTCACACTGAGAAAATGAAGAATCGCAAGGTGAAGAAAGCAGGCGCACCTGAAGGAAGGGCCGGTGTTGCTACCAGGGGTGGTGTGCTACTGATCCAGGCTGTCCCTCTTCGGAGTCACCGCCTGATAGTGGAAGAGTATACTGAGCTCTTCGCCGCCTCACCTAAGAGACGCCGTGATGTAATGATTCTTTCTTCCACTCTGTTGAAGGAAGAAGACACCGACGAAGACGAAGATCCTGCCGAACCCACTTTTGAGACCGAGCAGTCCGCCGCGTAGGATTTCAGCGTAGGCAACTAGGAGTACCCCTGAGCGTAGGGTATCCATGTATCCGATCTTTTAAGTTATGAGTGTGTATGATGTAAGCCGCATTCTGCCTTAGGCAGCCTGTACGCGACTACGTCACTTGTTTTCAATGAATGCAAATTCCGTTTTCTAGACTTTGATTTTAAAAACTCCCACTAGCACACATTTGGACCCCCCCTCTTAGTAGAGCAAACCCTTGTGGTTTCAAGCAAGGTGGATTTTTTACCTGTTTGTTTCCATGACAGGATGGTGAATGCAACCCGCAACAGCACCTTCGACAACCCCGGCACTGCCTCCTCAGGACAGCCGCAGGGAACCGAAGGAGAAGCTCACGCTGGAGATCACCATGAGCAGCCTGGCAATGTTCCTCCGCCACTTCCTCCCGAGAACTTGACTATGGCTCAGTTCCTTCATGCTCTTCGCGAGGAGCGTCAAGCCAACAATGCCGCTATTCAGCAGCTGGCTCAAGTCCTAGTGAACAACCCGCTGCAGAACAGGAATGGCAATGGCCGCTCTACTCTCTCAGAGTTTATGCGGACTACGCTTCCCATATTCACGGAGACGACTGAACCGTTGGATGCCAATGACTGGATTCGCACTATTGAAGACCTCCTTGCGCTGGTCAAGTGCACCGATGAACGTGAGAAGGTCCTTTATGCTTCTCACTGTCTCGGAGGCATCGCCAGGGCTTGGTGGGATGGTTTCCAGATCATGCGAGCTGGGCAAGTCATCACTTGAGCAATGTTCAAGGAAGGATTCCGCGCAGCTCATATTCCGCCAGGAATGAGGACCATCAAGAAGCGGGAATTCCGAGCCTTGAGTCAAGGCAGTGGAACTGTTAAAGAATATCTGCAGAAGTATAACCTCTTGTCGAGGTATGCCCCTGAGGATGTTAACACTGAGGCCGCTAAGGTGGAACGCTTCATGGAAGGATTGCAGTAGTCCCTGCAATACCAGTTGCACTACTAGAATCTGCTGGTTTGCCTGGTGGCAAAGGACAGTTTAACTGATGGCAAAGGCTTTGCCGTTAGTGTGCTGTCGGCAAAGGTACCGGCCAAGATTTTATCGGCAATCACCTTCTTTGCCGTCAGCTGAAGGTCGACCGATGGCAAAGAGTTTGCCATCAGCTTTGTGGCACAGGCTGACGGCAAAGAGGAGTGGCGGCAACGGCGCAGGCCGAGCTCCGTTAGAAGGTTAACGGCAGGCTTTGCCCACAGCCGTAGCAAAGCTGACGACAAAGCCGAAACCCCTGGGTCCCCTAGGTCCCCTCTTTGCCCACAGCCGTAGCAAAGCTGATGGCAAAGCCGAAACCCCTGGGTCCCCTTGGTCGCCTCTTTGCCGACAGCTGGAGCACAGCTGACGGCAAAGCCGAAAATCTGGGAAAATTTGGTATTCCCAGAGTTGTCAGGATACACAGGCTGCCGCCACGTGTCTTCTTTGCCGTCAGTAAGCTGTAGGCAAAGACCCTCTCTGCTTTTTTTCATATTTGTTTTTTGTTAATTCCCTGCATTTGCAAAACATAGATACAAACAACAACAAATATATATTTGCCCAACCCCTAAACAGCACCGCAAGTGCATCACAAAGTGCAAACAACACAACACAAGTGCAAACATCACGAATATATGTAATTAAAGTGCAAACAAGATCACAAAGTATTACAAAGCATCACAAGTGCATCCACAAATACAATTGCATTACAAAGTTCATCTAAGACTACACAAGTGCATTACAAAGTCCCTCGAGCATCCATCCATATGCCATGCTGCTTTATCAAAATCTGCATAATGAGAAAGAAGTTAGAAGAAGAATACAATAAGAAAGAAGTTATCTAAATTAAGCTAAGCAATTAGAAGAAGAAGTGGAAGAACAAGAAGAAGAAGTGGAAGAAGTGGAAGAAGAAGAAGAAGAAGATAGAGAAAAAGAAAGAAGAGAAGTTATCTTTTTCTCCTCTTTCTTCTTCTCTTATTTCTTCATCTCTTGTTTGTTCTTCTCTTCTGGTTTCTTTTAAAACTTTCTAAACTAATTATGTCATTTTTGAGCTCTAATATCGACTAGAATTTACTAAGCTAACTAAACCATGGCTAATATCAACTAGAACTTACTAAGCTAACTAAAGCATGGCATAATCTAAGTTGATCTAAACAATAAGAAGAATAAGAAGGAGAGGAATAACTTACCGAATGCCAAGAAACGGAGGAGAAACTCCATCTCCGTTGGTCGCTGGGTTGCTAGGGCTCTCACCAGGAGAAGTAAAGGGATCGTGGGATTCAACTCTGGAATGATGCTGCAACAAGGCAAGAGTTAAAATATGTGGTTAGTACGGCAACAGACAATGGTATAAGACCGTGCAAGGTTGGTCATTGAAAGGGAACTCACCGTTCCCACCAGAGAAGGCATCAGCGGAGGGCGTGGCAAACCTTGCTTCTCACACATAGCCTGCAAATTATTTTTCGAGGAGTCAAAGAAATAGCCTTGTTGCGTCTCACACATAGCCTTGCTTCTCACACAACTGACTTACCGCAACAAAGTCGTGCATGGCCTTCGCACGGCCATTATTGCGTGCCCTCTCCTCCTTAAGCAACCTCTGCGTATTCCGGTCCCTCTCCTCCAACAAGAGCCTGGTGGCCTCCCTCTCCTTCATAAGTGCGGCCTGCAACCACTCCTCAAAAGGAATTTTCATTATCCATCCAGGGACAAAAGAACGAAAGAAATAATGAAGAAAACTAACCTCGATGGCAAGATCAACTGGCCTCGCGCGTTGCCGTATTACAGGAGCGGAGCTCGTTTGCCTCGACTTGATCTGAGATAGAGTCTCAGTGATAGGGACAAAGCCATCACACATGGCCAGCGTGCCATGACTCTTACCGCCACCAGAGATCATTAATGCCTATGGATCGATAGGATTCTGGCTCGGGTCAAAGTCAGGCCCGCGCAGCTGTTTGACCACCTCAGAATAAGACGTCATCTTGTTGTAGGCGGACAGGCTTGTGTACGTCGACGACCCGTCCCCCTCAGAATATGCCTTCACCGTCTTGTACGAGCCCTTATGGGCCATGCTAAACGCGGCGTATCCCAGGCTCGGGCTGGTTATTGTGTTTGGCCTACACAAAAAGACAAAGAATTAGTACAACAAAAATCATGAACGAACGAATTATTGATGAAACAAAACAAGGCACACATACCCATTTTTTGGCGTATTGCTTGATGTTGGCATTGCCTTGGTGGTGTGGCACACCAACCAATTGGGCACGACGGTCCTTGGCCATAGTGTGGGTGCTCAACCAAGCCTCTATGCACCACCTGTCCACTATCATCTCCCAACAATCCATCTTATCGGCCAACCATCTCGGGGGCACCTATGAATGTAAGTTAATGAAGAATGAAACTAAGTACTATAACTAAATAGACCTAACTAGCCCTAAGAATTGATCTTTGGAATGTACATACCTCCATGTACTCGGTCTTATCAAGGAAAATCTTTCGACATTCAGTCTTTGTCTTCGGCTCCCCTTGCTTGGCGTACCAATCTCGAACAGCCTGAACACGCAGCTCGTGCCTCGTGTTATTCAATAAACTCTTGCACTCTTTCACGAGGTTCTTCTTGGCCGCCTCCTCCGTCCCCTCCTCGACCCTAAAGTAACTCTGCAATTATGCCAAATAGATGCACAGATGAATAGTCAAATGATTTGGAAGGAAATAACAATATATAACATTGTATACTTTTTATTGGGTAAAATAATAGTTACCCAAAAATCAGCCAACACCTTGTCGGCCACGCTCACGCAAACAACACCATTGACATGTGTGTTTTCCGGGAGCAGAGCGGCTTGGTAGTGCTCCCACTTGAGTCCTGGCTCGGGAAACATACCCTCACCGGGAAAGTGCACTATCCCGGGGAAGTGCTCCCTAAGTAAAGCACCAAGGAGGCAGTTTGGATTCCGGGTATTCTATGGGTAATCACACCCCCTACATAATGATAAGGCAAAGACATTAGCTACTTGGTGAAATATAATGACATAAGGTACACAATATATATCAACTTACTTCACACCATCTGGCTTAATGAACGCCTGTGCTACAACTCCAATCGGTCTGGAACTCGTGTCATACCACGTTGGTAGACCGACTTGCTGGCAGCCCCCTCAGCCTCAGCCTCCGCCTCAGGACCCTCCGCCTCAGCCTCCACCTCAGCACCCTCCGCCTCAGCCTCCGCCTCAACCCCCTGCATCGGTGTTTGCTCCTGGACGGGAGGATCCCGCATCGGTGACACCCTCGTCTGCAAGGGTGAAGTGGCTGAGACAGAAGTAGCCGAGGGTGGTGGCGACTGGCTCCTATCATGCAGCCTCCCTCTCCCACGACCACGTCCTCTGCCTCTCTTCTTTCCTACGCCTCTCCCACGGGGCTCCTCGGCAAAGCTCTGCAACAAAGTTCTCCGTAGCTGCCCAGGTGCTATCCTCAACTTATCCCCGCCTGCCATGTCTCACCACCTGTAACGATAAATAGTTAAATAATTAGTACAAATTCAAGGAAAATAATTAAAAGAACAATAATAAATACATGAATAATTCAACTAATAATTGAATAATTAAACAACAATGTTTGGATGCATACAAAGTACTAATAGTCTGGATCATCTGTCTCTTCTCCATGGTCAATTGAAGCAAAATCATCATCAGTATCACACGTGTCGTCATGACTGATATCGTCATCGGGTTCAGGGACATCATGTGGAAGGCCTTTTTTAACCGATCAAGCATTGATAGCTCATCGGCATTGGTAACTTCTTCTACTTCCACTTCTTCCTCATCATCACGTGAGTCTTGTTCCTCCGTGTTCAGGGTGGACGTAGAGCAGTTCCGGGTACGACGTCCGACACCACGTGATTCTTGGAAGAATTCTCCATCATATGTTATTGGGTCAATTTGAGGTTCATAATCGTCTTCATTTGGGAGAGGTGGTCTAAGATGTGGCGGCAAATCGAACACGACATACCAACCTTCTAGGTTCTTAACACTTTGACGACACTATGGCAGATAGAAAACTTGGGTGGCCTGTTGAGCCACAATATAGACATCGGCACCGCTTAACTGCCTGTCTTGTCGAATTTCGACAATCCCAAGAGGTTCACGAGTCCGTCTTGTCTTAGTAAGATCGAACCAATGACATTTGAACACAACAACGTTCGGAGGATTTTCACCATAATAATGAAGTTCGTAGACTTCTTCAAGTCTTCCATAATACTTGACACCTCCCTCGCCTATAGCAGAGACAACGGAATTGTTTGTTTTTCGACCGCGCATTGAAAGCTCTTTGCTAGCAGTACGAAAGCGATACCCATTGATGTCGTACTTCTGAAATGTACGGACCTTAAAGTCAAAACCATTAGCTATTTGTCTCAATTCATCGTCGACTTGCTCATCTGAATTAGCCTAGAAGTTAAGAAAAGATAGAGTTTGGTGTGTTACTCATGAGTAATAGCAACAAAGGAAATCACTTATTATATATAAGGGAGGTACCGTTTTTTTGAACCAAGAGATGAAACCGGGATAGTCGCCTCCTATCTTTTCAATAAGTTCATACTCGAGAATGGATTCTTTTTCGATTGCAACACCAATCGAGAATTGTTCGACGTATCGACTGTATCAATTAATAATAGTTGTTAGACACAAAACTTGTTAAAAGTTGCGAAACAATGTACAGAGCACTTACTCGATGTATGGCCGAACTTCTGTTAAATTGTTCAATATATACATCGTTAGTGTGCGCCACTCCTTGACGCACAGCAACTTTTGTTTTCCCACACCAGAAGGTGCGAGCTTCACTTTGAAAAGGCTGAGATTGGATTCACATCATTTGGGGTCGCCCAGATTGTACCGAGGCTTTGGATTATGCAAGCTGTGCATAGTGGCATCATAGTGTGCTGTTACGAAGTTTGCCGCCTCCTCGGTAATGAACGCCTCGGCCATCGATGCTTCAATTCTACGTTTATTTTTACATTTTCCTCGAAGTGTCTTCTGCATTCTTTCAGTTGTGTAGCACCAACGATTTTGCACAGGGCCACCCAATCTTGCCTCGGTTGGGAGATGCAAAATCATGTCTTGCATCGGATTAAAGAAGCCTGGTGGAAAAATCTTCTCTAACTTGCAGAGCAACTGAGGCGCCAACTCTTCCATGTCATCTATCAAGGCACGCGACAACTCTTTAGCACAAAGAACACGGAAGAAATAGCTCAACTCGGCCAATACTAGCCATTCAGCCTCGGGGATATAGCCACGCAACATCACCGGCATTATCCGCTCAAGCCATATGTGCCAATCATGACTCTTGAGCCCAAAATTTTTCATTTTTTCAATGCTCGCTCCCGTCCCTATATTCGCAGCATACCCATCGGGGAACAACAACTTTTTTTGCACCCACAAGAGGATTTCCCTTATTGCTCCCTTCTCAAGATTGTACCAGGCAGGTGGTTTGGACCAATTTTTTCTTCCTTTCGGTTCTCGCATGTTTAGTGATGGCCTATCACACAGAGTCTCCTGGTCAACTCTAGCCTTTGTATTATCTTTGCCCTTATCAGTGCCGAAAAATGTGCCAAGAAGGGCCTCGGCGATATTCTTTTCAGTGTGCATCATGTCAATGTTGTGTGGAAGTAAGAGGTCTTCAAAGTAGGGGAGATCCCAGATGCATGGCTTGTGGGTCCAGGCGTGTTCCTCATTATAACCCAAGAAATACCCTGGACAGTTTGGATCAGGCTCCATAGATTTTAACTGTTCATTAATTTGTATCCCCGTCAACGCAGGTGGTGCTGAGTGTTTGATAACTTTACCTTTCATGAAATTCTTCTTGTCTTTTCTGAATGGATGGTCCATAGGCAAGAACTGTCTATGCAAGTCAAAGCAGGAATACTTCCCACCCGCCGGCAACCAATGAAACTTAAGAGCTGCCTTGCATTGTGGCCATGGGAACCTTCCATGCACACACCAGGCAACGAAAAGCGCAAATGCTGGCAGATCATGCAACGAGTATTGGTACCAAACATACATTTGAAAGTTCTCTTTCTTAGCTGCGTCGTATGTGTTGACCCCATTCACCCAAGATTTTTTCAAGTCATCCATCAGTGGTTGGATGTACACACTCATATTCTTCCCCGGGTAGTTTGGCCCTGGAACTATCAACGTCAGAAATATGTGATTTCTTTGCATAATGGATGATGGTGGAAGATTGAGGGGAATGAGAAATAAAGTCCAGCAACTATATTGGGTAGCCGTCATACCAAAAGGATTGAACCCATCGAGGCTGATGGCAATTCGACAATTCCTTGGTTCTTTAGCTTTTTCCTTATGTATACTATCGAATGTCTTCCATGCGTCACCATCTGAAGGGTGTACCAACATCGTAACTCCGTGTTCATCTAATTCTTTCCTAATTCCATGTTTGTGCCATGTCATCTGTTTTTCTGTTTCTTCGAGCATGTAAAGTCGTTGAAGTCTTGGTAGGATCGACAGATACCGTAGGACACTCATGGGGATTTTGCTCTGCTTCTTCTCACCTTCACCGTTTTCTACCTCTACATATCTAGAGAACTTGCAAAATGGACAATATGTTTCATCCGCATACTCTTTCCTAAATAAGGCACATCCCTTCTCACAAGCATGTATCTGCTCATACGGCATCTTGAGTGCACTAAGGATTTTGTCTGACTCATATAGGTTTGAAGGCATAATATGACCTTCTGGTAGAAAGCGCCCAAATAGGGTCATCACTGAGTCAAACAGGTCTCTTCCATTGTTGAACTGGGCTTTCAGAGCCATTACTTGTGCGATGGCATCTAGCTGAGAAATCTTAGTGTGCTCGTGAAGAGGACGTTTTGAAGACTCCAACATGGCATAGAAGGCTTTCGCGGATTCCTCCATCTCTTCGTCCTTGTTCCGAGCATCATCAAAGTCATTCACCATGTCTTCAATCCCTGTACCATAATCATCGGTGCACCGACGCAACACCTCGTCTCTGTTACGTTGGGCCGAGTCACCATGAAATGTCCACAAGGTATAGCCGGGAGTAAAACCACGCATCTGCAGGTGTTTACCCATTACATCCTTTGTCTGTCGCGAATAATTCTTGCACTTAGTGCAGGGGCACCATGTTTTTGGCTAGCCTTTAGAAAACGCCGTTTCCACGAATTCATAGGTTTTGCTGAACCATTCATCGGTCATATCTCTCTGACTATGGTGACCGGTGTACATCCATTCACGATCAGTCATTCTGGCAAGCTAGCTACATAGTATCCATATATAAAACAATATAAATTATCAATTCATCAAGTATGTTAAATTAATTACGACGATTTTTTAATCATGGTTAATACATTGGGATGCACGGCATGCACACCTACCAGCTACTAGGTAAAGATGGGTCCTAATCCCAGCCAAGTATGTGTAGATTGGGTCATTTCCCCATGCTCTACTCCCGACCCAACGCAAAATTTCGGCAGCACCTCCCCGCTGTTCTCCTGATACACGTCTCGGCAACTAACGGAGAGGATGTGTACCCGGAGAACAACAAGGAGGAGCTGTCGAAACTCTGCATGGGATCCGGAGAAAAGCGTGGGAAACGACCCAATCTACACATACCCGGGCTGTCCATGGATAACGTTGGACAATTCGAAAGAATCACAGTTATAAATATGCAAATGCATGCATATTTATGATAGGAACCCTTTCAAACGGGAGACGCATATTGGTTACGCAACACCTTTGCATTTTAATACTAAAAATACCTAGCTAGATAGTGTCATCAGCACGAAGGCCGGAACAGAGAAAAATAAAGGGGGTGGAGGAGGAGTTAACAAATGTGCTCACTTTCGAATGCAGGGGAGGTCGTCGAAAACCAATCCCTCACGGAGAAGCCACTGCCCATTTAAATGCACTCAATCAACACAAATATGCACTCGCGGTAATTAAGCTAACTAATACTAACATCTATTATTAATAATTTATTATTCAAGTTTTGTTACTCTTCTCTTCTTCTATTTCTTTTCTTCTTATTATTTTCTTTCTATTGCTAACAGCTAGCTAACTAATACTAACAGCTAGCTGACTAATACTAACAGCTAGCTAACTAATACTTACATGTTCGAACATCTATTGCTAACTAAATCTAACTAAAAATCTACCACTAAGTAATTGTTAACTAAATTTAACTAAAAATCTACTACTAACAGATCTAACTAAGGCCTCCTTTGATTTGAAGGATTTTTCATAGGAAAAACGCGGGAATGCAAATTCCATAGGATCTAACAAAGGCCTCCATTTCAAACGTTTCATTTGTTTCATATTCATGTACTTTTCCTTTGTTTTTCAAATCCTCAGTTTTACACATGCATCTTCTATTCTTAAATAGCTGCAACCCACAAAGTATTTTTCCTAAGCATTCAATGCTTCCACACCAACAAACCATGCATGTATGCCACATAATTAATCTACAATCCCACTAAATATATTTTCTATGCATGCAACCCTTTTCTATTCTTAAATAGTTGCAACCCACAAAGTATTTTCCTAAGCATGCAACGACTTCCACACCAACAAAACATGCATGTATGCCACATCATTAATCTACAATCCCACTAAATATATTTTTTATGCATGCAACCCTTTTACATCAACAAGTCATGCATGCCTGCCAAATCACTAGTTCCGATAGTTTTCCTACATTTTTCCTATTCCTATGTTTTTGCGATCCTGTAAATCTAAGAGGCCCTAACATAGAAAAATAAACTAAAAAAAGGGGGGAGGAGGAGCTCACCGGCGAGTCGGGGCGGGGCTGGCGCGGGGTGGCGGCGGGGCGGGCTGGCGCGGGGCAGAGGCAAGTAGGGGCGGCGCGGGGCAGAGGCGGGTTGGGGCGGGCGCGGGGCAGAGGCGAGTAGGGGCGGCGCGGGGCGGCGCCAGCGAGTACGGGCGGGACGGGGCGGCGTGGGGGCCGATGCCTCGGGGCGGGGCGATGGCGGGGCTGGCGCGGGGCGGCGCCGACGAGTAGGGTCGGCGCGGGGAGGCGCAGGGCGGGGCGGCGCAGGGCGAGTAGGGTCGACGACGGCGGCGGGTCGGGAGAGCAGGGTGGGAGAGGTGAGAGAGCAGGGTGGGTTAGGTCGTGGCCTGCACGGGGTGGGGGGGGATAACCACTCGACTATGTCGTCAGCTAGCTGTCGGCAAAGACAGCCGTTAGGCTTTGCCGTCAGCTGGCTGTCGGCATAGACGGCTCCCGTTAAGCCGTGGTCGAACGTGGTACCGAGAACCTCCCTATGCCGTTAGCCGCCCTTTGCCGTCAGTCTTTTGCTCCTTTGCCGTCAGCTGGCTGACAGCTTAGATAGAGCGGACGGCATATAGTTTCTATGCCGTCAGGCGCGCCTATGCCGTCAGCATTATTTTCGGCTGAGGGTAAAGCCTCGATGCCGTCAGCCCCGTGAAAATGCCGACGGCAAAGCCAAAAGTTGTTGGCAAATTAGGATTTTCCAGGAGTGTTGGTAGTTTGTGACTTCAAGACCTTCAGCGACCTGGTTAACAAGGCACTTATGCTGGAAGACAAGCGTCGTGCAATGGACGACACCCGCAAGCGCAAGCTGATAGGCAGTGGAGGACCCACTAATGCAAGACCAAGACCATGGCAGTCAGCACCTGCGAGGCCCAACTATCAGCAGCAGCAGTACAAAACCCCGGTATTCCGTCAGAATTATCAGCCTCAACTCAACACCAAGCCAGTTTCCAACCCCCTGAATAATAGTGGAGTCAAGACCAACCCTCCGGGTCAGGTCACCTGTTTTGGGTGTGGCCAAATCGGGCACTATTCCAGGCAGTGTCCCAACAAGAAGCCCGATGCACCGCGTCCCAATGCACCCAACTCAGGTCAAGGAGCAATAGGAAGAAACCAGATTCCCCGCAATCAGCAGTTCAATAGTAGGGGGCGGATCAACCACATCACCGCCGAAGAGGCGCAGGAAGACCCGGACTACATTCTTGGTACGTTCCTCGTCAACTCCACCCCAGCTACAGTCTTGTTTGATTGTGGTGCTTCGCATTCTTTTGTTACTCAAAGGTTTGCGGAGAAGTGTGGTTTAAAACCCACTCTGCTTCGTGGGCAGATGTCAATTCAAACCCCGGGAGCAGTGTTGAGGACCAACCTAGGGTGTAGAATGGTCGAGATAGTTATCAATGGGACGAGCTTCTTGGCAGACCTCATTGTGCTTAAGTCGCAAGGCTTAGAAGTAATTCTCGGCATGGATTGGCTGGCCAAGCACCAGAGTCTCTTGGATTGTGCCAACAGGGCCATTACCATGACAAGCGACCAAGGGGTCAAGGTCAAGTATGTCTCTGAGCCGGTATCAGCTTAAGTACCTCGAATCAACAGCCTATCCGAGGTAGAGCTTGACCAAGTGCTAGTAGTCTGTGAGTACCCGGACGTCTTTCCTGACGAGCTACCTGGAATGCCTCCTGACCGAGACATTGAGTTCATCATCGAGCTCATGCCCGGGTAAAGGCCTATTTATAAGAAGCCTTATAGGATGGGATCCGAGGAGCTAGCAGAGCTGAAGAAGCAGCTCGATGAGCAACTCAGGAAAGGATTTATTCGTCCGAGTGCAGCACCTTGGGGATCACCTGTTCTGTTTGTATCAAAGAAAGATGGTTCCATTCGACTCTGCATCGATTACTGTTCTCTCAACGAAGTCACAATCAAGAACAAGTACCCACTCCCCAAGATAGAAGACCTGTTTGATCAGTTAAATGGAGCTAAGGTATTCTCCAAGATCGATCTTTGATCCGGATATTACCAGTTGAAGATTCGACCCGAGGACATACCCAAGACTGCATTCGTGACCCAATACGGTCTCTATGAGTGTACGGTCATGCCCTTCGGATTGAAAAATACCCCAGCTTACTTCATGTACCTCATGAACAAGGTCTTCATGGAGTATTTGGATAAGTTTGTCATTGTATTCATCGATGACATATTAATCTTCCCAAAATCCGAAGAAGAGCATGAGCAACACTTGAGGTCAGTTCTGGGAAAGCTTCGAGAGCACCAACTGTATGCCAAGTTCAGCAAGTGCCAATTCTGGCTGAACGAAGTTGGATTTTTGGGTCATATCATGACGGCAAGCGGATTGGCAGTAGATCTATCCAAGATTACCACCGTGGCCAACTGGGAATCGCCGAGAGACATGAAGGATGTTAGGAGTTTCCTCGGACTCGTGGGATACTACCGCAAGTTCGTAGAGGGATTCTCCAGCATCGCTCGACCTATGACACAGCTTCTGAAGAAAGGCCGGAAGTTCGAATGGACACCAGCGTGTGAAGCGAGCTTCCAAGAGTTGAAGAAAAGACTGACTACCGCCCCGGTACTAGCTACCCCGGACATCAACAAGGAGTTTGTGATTTACTGTGATGCCTCCGAAACCGGACTTGGTGGAGTCTTAATGCAAGGTGGCAGAGTCGTGACATACTTGTCACGGCAACTGCGTCCGCATGAGCAGAACTATGCCACCCATGATCTCGAGTTCGCAGCCATAGTGCATGCCTTGAAGACATGGCGACATTACCTTCTGGGGAAGCGATGTGAAATATACACGGACCACAAGAGTCTGAAATATATCTTCACCCAAAGGGAGCTGAATATGAGGCAACGAATATGGCTTGGGTTAATCAAGGATTATGACCTCAGCATTCAGTAACCCCCCGGTAAGGCAAACGTGGTAGCTGATGCTTTGAGCCGGAAGGCTAGCACCTTGAACGTCATGCTCAAGGAACGGTTGCCGGCCTTATATGAAGAGATGGAAAGCTTCAGACTTGAGTTGGTCGGACCAGGATACCTGGCCAACCTCGAAGTCAAACCAACTCTGGCTGATGATATCAAGGAAGCCCAGAAGGGACACAAGAGTATTGAAGGCCTCAAGAGGAAGATACGAGAAGGCAAGTCCCTAGGGTTCTCGGTCGATGATCAAGGAGTGGTGTGGTACAGGAAATGCTTATGCGTGCCCAACTAGGCCGAACTCAAGGACCTGATCCTGCAAGAGTCTCATGACACACCATACTCCATCCATCCCGGTGGTACCAAGATGTATCAAGACCTCCGAGAACGATTCTGGTGGCATGGCATGAGGAGAGAAATAGGCTCCTACGTCGCTAAGTGCGATGTATGCCAACGGGTCAAGGCTGAGCATCAGCGACCTGCTGGGCTGCTACAACCTCTTCAAGTGCCAGAATGGAAATGGGACAAGGTCGACATGGACTTCATCACCGGACTACCCCGATCAACCAGGGGTCATGACTCCATATGGGTCATCGTCGACCACTTAACTAAGGTGTCTCATTTCATTCCGGTCAGCACCACCTAAGGGGGCGACAAGTTGGCTAGCCTCTACATTGAGCGCATCGTTAGCCTCCATGGAGTTCCTAAGGAAATCGTGTCC